>NC_092716.1:105954426-106633176 GCF_047496885.1 Scyliorhinus torazame
CGTGAACAAGTCTGATAACAACACCCCCATCCCAGACAGAACCAATAGTCGAAGCAGAACAGCTAGTCCCCATTGTTAGGGTATAGTGGTACTGGTTACCACGGTGAATCGCTCTTATTCAGGTGAGGCATGATGGGACATTGGAAGACACTCCTCAGATATGCAATTCTATCGGCTCACTCACCCGACAGTTTTAACTGAATAGAGTTGCTTCAACGTAGTCAACAGCACTCACCACTACTGAAAATCTAATATATGCCCACCACACCCCCCCTCCTCCCCCCACCCAAAATCAGAGACCCACCCCAAACATACCCCTCCATCCAGCACGCTGTCCTTTTACACTCTCCAAATAAGGCTCAGTCCACCCAAACTCGAATACGCCCCAGTCCACCCAAATTATCTCTCCCTTGGGCCAAGCCCCAATCCCTCCAGTCTGGGCCTGGCCATCAAGCTCCCCGCAACCCCTTTCCCAGGGCCTTACCCCTCCCCTGCGAGTCCTGTCTAGCCACAGCCCGCCCCTCCCAGGAGTCCTGCCTATCCACCTACCTCATTCACATCATCTTAGGGTCCCTGCCTATCAGACCAATCCACCCATCCCTCCACCCTACTTCCTAGGGGACCAGCCTATTAGACCGCCCCCCTCCCTCGGGGACCTGCCCATCAGATTTCCCCCTCCACTAGTCTCCACCCTCCCCAGGCAACCTGCCTATCAGACCTGCCCCTCCACTAATCTCCACCCTCCCGAGGGGACCTGCCTATCAGACCCTCTCCCCTCCCTCCCCTCTGGGCTCAGCACATCGCTGTCACATGTCTCAAAGCTCTGAGCAAGGCCTGGGTTTGTCCCGTCATACCTAGCCCCTTGCACACAGTCATCGGGGTTTTGCTTATTTGAGTGGGCCAGGCACTCTGCTGCTAATTCCCGGAGGCCCTGTTAGAACACGGTTCACCAGAACACGGAGATCGGTATAATGTGGGGCCACCATCGACCCCCAAAAATAATTTCTACGAATGCCTAGGACAGAGACACCCACTTTAAAATAAAAATAATGAACAAAAGCCATTGAATTCTTTGGTTGACTTTACAGAGCACCTGCTTTATTCATTTATTTTGGAGGGCTGCACAAACTGTCTGGAAACGTATGCACTATTGGCTCTGGTGGAATTACGCTTAGACACCATGGGCCAGCTATGAACAAACCTGGTTTCACCCATAATGCTGTCCCTAGGCAAGGATCCTCTCAACTGGGCTGTGTTATAGCAGGGGGGGGGGGGGGGGGGGGGGGGGCTGATCTCAAACACAAAAACTCAGTTAACTCCTTTGGATGGATTATTTTAGGTGTAGTCACAAGAAACCGTTTTGAAGTGATACCTGATGTCTGACAGTGCGTGTCGGGCATATTGTTTGTGTGTGCTACAGCCAGGATGTTTTAGCACCGCCTGTCCTGGACCCTGCCAACAAGGTGCCCTTCAGCAGCGCACCACACCCCCTGCCCCAGTGGCACCCAACACATGGCCAGTTGCCCGCACCCCGGCATTTAGTTCTTCGTCGACTCCGTGAAGTCCCCTGCACCCAGGCAATTCGAAAAGTTACTCCCCGACTGTTTTAAATGCACCAATCAGGGAGCTGCAAAGTCCCACCAATCAGGGACCTGCTTTCGGGAGCAGGCAGCTGAAAAGAGGCGGGCAGCACAGGATTCCATCAACCACCTCAGTCACTCCTGACAGTGGGAACGACATTGATCTGATGCGCATTAAAACTGGACAGAGGCCATGAAGGCCTTAGTTCAGACAGGAGCCCAAATATTACCGACAGGACCACCAAACTAGCACTCGGCTGGACCTGAATGCAGTTCCCTAAGCAGGCCCAAGGTCTCCAAGCTTGCTTTCGCCATTTGAATCTTTTGATAATTTTGCAAAACACAACACTGCCATCAGATCACTGGGCACATGGTTGCACAGGTCACCCCAGAACAGCCCCACCGTGGAGCATTGTTCAAGATAACTCCAAGCTCCTATGTCCTCTGCCTTGCTCCCTCTCTGCCGAATCAGAAGAAATGCACATCCTATTTCAGATGACAGCAGTGTGTGTCTGGGCCAGACTCTCTTTCCAGGAGCACCACGGTCACTATTTCTCAGAGCCAGAACAAGCCACGTTGCCAACCACCGCAATCTCGCCAGCAAGCACGGCAGCCGCAGCACATTGCCACCTGCCAACCGCGCCCATTAACCTGCAGTAGCTTCACCCAAGCAGGGGCAGGTGGGCTTCACATCGGGGTTGAGGGCCCCAATTCTCCCTCTCCGCCATTTAAAAGACATTTCTATTAAACAGCAACTTCATCCAAAACACGCCATTGCTGGAAATGCAGCAGTCCTTAGTACGGCACCAGAGTGTCTGTCAGCGTACAGCGCAAACCTCTGGGATGCAGATTCAGTGAAGCCAAAAAAAACCGGGACCACCACCCCCACCGAAGATCGTGCATAACAACTGTCCACTGCTCATTTGCAAGAGGGTGTGAATCAACGGGACAGGCAGAAACAATGGTGTCCCTGGGCACCACGGCGGTGCAGTGGTTAGCACTGCTGTCTCACGGCACCGAGGACCTGGGTTCGAACCCGGCCCCGGGTCACTGTCCTTGTGCAGTTTGCACATTCTCCCCGTGTCTGCGTGGGTCTCACCCACACAACCCAAAACGATGCGCAGGGTAGGTAGATTGGCTACGTTGAATTGCGCCTTAATTGGGGAAAAAAGAATTGGGTACTCCACAAGATGGTGGCTGTGCTTCACGCTCTCCCTCCAAGTCCAAGCCTGGGACCGGCAGGAACAGTAACATGGTTTTTCGCTGAGCCGCCTGCCTGGGTGAAGTGTGACCAACAAGAGTGGGGGTGGTGCAGAGGAGGAAGGCTGGCAGAGCAGCGCCAACCACAACCCGAGGTTCACAATTCTGACGGCGGGGGAGGGGCAACATCGACCTGAAGATGGCGAAACGCAGAAACAGCTGACGGCTCCTGAACCGCCCCCCCCCCCCCCCCCCCCCCAATGCCGTCTTACACTTTGCCTTTACCATGAGTTGGCTGCCCAATGCCAACACAGGCTGGGACAATGTGCCACAGGCAATGACACGGCCAGGCAGCAACCAAATATTCCCACGCCAACTGCTAGTCAATCCCTGGCTCATTCCTAGTTAAATTAGGGGCCCCAGAAATACAGGGAAGGCTTGTTCGGCCTAGGGGAGAGGCCAATTGCCAGGGGGCACAGACTTAAGGTGATCGGTAGAAGGATTAGAGGGGACAGGAAAAACCTTTCCACCAGGGGAAGCTGGGCATCAGGGATTGGCTCCCTGTATTGGCAAGCAGCACAGTGGTTATCACTGCTGCCTCAGTGCCAGGGACCTGGTTCGATTCCGGCCCTGGGTGATTGTCTGTGTAGAGTTTGCATGTTTTCCCCATCGTGTCTGCAAGGATTTCCTCCGGGTGCTTCGGTTTCCTCCCACAGTCCAAAGATGTGCAGGTGAGGTTACGGAGCGAACGGGATAGGGCGGGGGTTTGGGCCTAGGTGGGGTGTGCTTTCGGAGGGTCAGTGCAGACTCGATGGGCCGAATGGCATCCTTCTGCACTGTCGGGATTCTATGGTAGAAACCCTCAATTCACTGAAAAGATATCTGGATCCGCACCTGAAGTTCTGTCACTGGCAAGGCTATGGCCCAGGTGCTGGAAGGTGGGATTAGAATGGGCAATTCATTTTTTTCCCCAGCCGGTGCAGACATGGGCTCAATGGCCTCTTTCTATTTTGTAACCATTCTACGGTTCATTTTCAGGGTGTGGGTGTCATGGGCAGGGTTAGCAATTATTGGCTGCCCAGCAGGTAGGGTGCTAAGGCACCATCATGAACTCATAGAATCATACAATTAATAGTGCAGAAGCAGGCCATTCGGCCCATTGAGTCTGCACCGTCCACTGGAAAGAGCATCCTACTTAAGCCCACACATCACCCTATCCCAGTAACCCCACCTTTTTTGGACACTAGGGGGCAATTTAGCATGGTCAATTCACTTAACCTGCACATCTTTGGACTGTGGGAGGAAACCAGAGCACCCGGAGGAAACCCACGCACACACGGGGAGAACACGCAGACTCCGCACAGACAGTGACCCAAGCTGGGAATCGAAACTGGAACCCTGAAGCCGTGAAGCAACAGTGCTAACTACTGCGCTACCCGTGTTTCAGTCCTTCCCACTGTGCCCTTAATCAGCCGTGTTGGGGGGGGGGGGTCTTACATCGCAAGATTGTGCGGCTTTGTGGACCACTTCAGAGGGTAATTTGGCATGGGACTGCAGTCACATGCAGGCCAGAGGAGGAAAGCATGGCAGGTTTTCTTCCCTCGAGGGCATCAGTTAGCTTCATGGCGTTTTTAAGTGACAAACAAACAGCTTCACTGATCAGGAATGGGAAAGTGCCGCAGATGTAGTTGTGACCCTAGGCTGGGGAGTGGGAAGGAAAGCTGATCACATCAGCCCAGGCCCCTTTCCAGTGTCCAGCCACTCTCACTAACCCAGTTGTTAGCACCTGCAACAGGTCCGGGAGCCTCACCTCCGGTCGAGTATATAAACAAAGAATCTGCACGAGACTCGTCGACGATTTGAGGTGGGAGGGATTCTGGAAGAATTGGACCGAATATCCCCAGGCGATCAACGCGCATTGTTCACATCAAGGAGCGGCTGCAAAGTAGTGGCGGCTGGGGTGGGGGTTATCCCTGACCTTTGAACCTTAACCCAGGCATCAGTCGGAGCAGAACGGCCAATTCAGAAAAACGCTGACGGAAACATCAATCGCAGAATGGGCTGCCCTGGTCTACGTCTGCGAAACAGGCCAGACTTCTCTGCTCCTGCACCCAGAGCGTGGCCCAAGGCACAGAGAGCCACACAGGAGGGAAGTGATTATCGCAAGGGAGTTCGGCCATCAGTAAGCAGCTTACTCACATAGATTACACCCCTGAAAGGAGAAAATAAAAGCTGTGCTGAAGCAATTACAGAAATTCGAAACGGCTGATAATTCACCTTTAATTACGGGTGTTCACAACATTAACAGGAGTTACAATGGGTCCAGAGGGTCAAAGGTGAAGGAATGCTCCGGATGGCATGAATGGAGTTCGCTATTCCACTCCCCAGGAACCCATGACACCCCCTTAATACTTTGTCACCTTTGACCCGCCAGGGCCATTTTCACTTCCTGACGGAAGATCATGAATGGAACAGGGCTCCCTCGCTGGTGACAGTGAGGCAGGACTGCAGAGGGCTGGGGATGTGTCGATGTGAAGGTCCCTCTGCTCAGCAGAAAGCACGCAGAGAGGGGCAGCACGGTGGCGCAGTGGGTTAGCACTGCAGCCTCACAGCGCTGAGGTCCCAGGTTCGATCCCAGCTCTGGGTCACTGTCCGTGTGGAGTTTGCACATTCTCCCTGTGTTTGTGTGGGTTTAGCCCCCACAACCCAAAATGTGCAGGGTAGGTGGATTGGCCATACTAAATTGGAAAAATGAATTGGGTACTCTAAAACATTTTTTTTAAAGCACGCAGAGATACAGGCACATCCAAAGGCACTGCCCCTGACAATCCCCCTCCCCGCCGCCCTCAAAGGTTGGCACACTGACAAAACACCCTCAAATAACAGCTGGAATCTAAACAGTCTTAGTGTGGCTGGCCAAGTTTAAAACATTGAGATGCTGTGAGCAACTTGAGCTTCATCCCCGAAGATTGAGAGGAGACCCCCCATTGTTTCAGAGTAACTACTGCCACCATCGTGTGAGCCAGTGGTATGGAGGCAGGCGTGAGACTTGTGGTTTCAAATCTAGAGTCTCCGGACTCAACACTAAAACCTCAGCAAAGTCGTCCCCCCCCCACCAAAGTGGCACAGGTATAGCCTTGTGTAACACCAATGCCAGTCACTGACAGTAGTGTGAGCTCCAGGAGTGATTAACGGAATCACTCAATTAGCTCCATTCCGGCTGTGAATTGCAGTCTCCCTGTATGTCACTCCGGTACGTAAAGAATCCCACCTTGATCCGCACCGACTTTCCTCAGTTCTAACCGCCGCGGGTCATTCACCCCAATGGGCAGGGAGCACTGGTAGGCCATCAAACTGTGAAGAGAATCAGGGCATAGCTCAAAACCGACACTGGAACGGAGCAGAGGAAAGCCTGGGTGATTCCGAATGCCACCCCCTGCTTTAAGCACCCTCGCCGCTGCCTCAGCTGGGATCAGCAAGGTGGGGACTGAAGCTCTTCAAGTACCGCAGTACAGGGGGTAATGCCTTGGAACAAACCGAATAACCTACAAATCCCAGGCCCAAAGAGAGAATGACAGTTTCTACAGGTCATTGGACAGGCTCGGTCACAGTTTCTTAAACTGTGCAAGGGTGGAGATCAGAATGTCAAATCTCAAAGATTAAATCAATCAAGGAACCTTAATGGGTTAACATCCCCCAAAATAGCAGTAAGAGAATGTTGCGGGGCCGCTGACTGTTCCTCCCAGGATACAATTCCCACCTTTCTCCTGATCTCCGGCCAAGAGCCACTCTCCGAAACAAGGGAGCTGTCCTCACCTGCAGGGTCCAGAAAAATTGACAGGCTATTCAACTGTATGAGCAGCACCTTAAGCATGAATGTCTTAACTGGACCCGCCCCCACCCCCCCCACCCCCCACCACCCCCCCCCCACACCCCCCCCACCCCCCCCACCCCCCCCCCCCCCCCCCCACCCCCCCCACCCCCCCCACCCCCCCCCCCCACCCCCCCCCCACCCCCCCCCCCACCCCCCCCCCCCCCCCCCCCCCGCATGTCTCCTTTCTCAGAGGACGCCCGGAACGGTGATGGAAGGGGAGACTGCACTACTGTCTTGTCTGAGACACAGTAGTTCAGCAGAGCTCAAGGACTGAACCGCTTGACCTCTGGGAAACTGTGTGTGGCACTGAACAATGCAACAAGCGGCACACCGCCAGAGCAACAGTGTGTGCGAGAGTGTGTGTTTTGTTGAACAGACTCCAGCATTGTTTCAGGCTCCGCCAAACCATGCAGCAAAGCGAAGGTCTACCTGCCTAGCCCGAGTTCAGTAACCGCTCTGACCTCATGGATTTCAGCAATGTCTCCGTGCGAGAGAACACAGCACCGGAGCCAGCAACAAGCACTATGTCCTGACAGGCACGGATGGGTCGGGTTCCTCTCTCCTTCAGTTTACTAGCATGTACAAGATAACATGCACTCGTGCCCCTCCCTGCAAATAAGTAGAGAGAGACACCACTGCAAATGGACACTTCAACTTTCCTCGATTCCCTCGCCTGATGATTCGACCTCCAGAATTCCCCTTCCCGCGATGCCTTAAAAATCAACAGATGCCATAAACATTTATCAAATGCTGAATGAAAAACCAAGAGGAGGGAAGAGGTGGATATTTAACTCGGGCTCTTTTGGGAGAGGTGGGGTATAGAAGAGAAAACGGGACCCTTAAAGCTTGAGACGGCAAATTTGGAATGAGCCACACAAAATTGTGCTCCCATTCAATAGGATTGTGGCTAATCTGACTAACCCCAACCCCACATTCCTGCCTACCCCCAATATCTTTCACCCATCCCACCCACAGATAATCAAGAATCTATCTGCCTCAAAAAAGTATTCAAAGACTCTGCTTCCACCCCCTTTTGAGAAATTGCTCACATCTGTCCTAAATGGGAAACCCCTTATTTTTAAACAGTGACCCCTAGGTCCAGATTCTCCCACAAGAGGATACATCCTCTCCACATCCACACCGTCAATACCCTTATATGGGTGCCTAAATGCTCAAACGGACCGGTAAGGGTCCTGCTGATTGGGGACGGGACGGGGGTAAACGGGAAGCAAGCTGCATCCCCATCCCAAACGTTGGGCTGTCACAGCCACTCTATCAGCTAGATCATATAGAGGAGGCAGAAAATAAATGGAGGTCGCTCGAATGCATGTGTGTCCCTCAAAACACAGGCAGGACACATGCTGATTGCTGGGGGGGGGGGGGGGAATCACAAGGCCAGCTCATCTAGTGTCTCAACTAAGGGCTGTATTTTTTTTTTGAGGGGGGGGGGGGTATGGGCAGCAGGAGGTGCAGCACGTGTTCACCCCCCCTCCTCCTCCCCACACACCGGGCTGTCGTTTGGAACGCGGAGACACTTTGGAACGCGGCCACTGTATCTTTTTGTGTCTCCGCGTTCCATCGCCTCCCTCGTGTTTCCTGTAACTCCGCGCCGGCCTGTGTCACTCTCCCTCCAGCCACCTTTCCGCTTCCTCTTGCCTCCCGGCTTCATTACACGCACACCCCCCTTTCCCAATTCCGATCGGATATCTCTACCCCCCCCCCCCCCCCCCCCTTGCCTCTCATCTTTCCCCTCACCCTCTTCCTTCCCTCCCTTGCCCCTCATCTTCCCCTCCCTTCGCCCCTCACTCTGTTCCCTCTCCCTTTGCCCCCACCCTCTCCCTTTGCCCCCACCCTCTCCCTTTGCCCCCACCCTCTCCCTTTGCCCCCACCCTCTCCCTTTGCCCCCACCCTCTCCCTTTGCCCCCACCCTCTCCCTTTGCCCCCACCCTCTCCCTTTGCCCCCACCCTCTCCCTTTGCCCCCACCCTCTCCCTTTGCCCCCACCCTCTCCCTTTGCCCCCACCCTCTCCCTTTGCCCCCACCCTCTCCCTTTGCCCCCACCCTCTCCCTTTGCCCCCACCCTCTCCTCCTCTATTTCTCACCACTTTCAGGTCGAGCACGCCGTCCTTGGCCTCCTGCAGCAGGGACACGAACTTGGTGGTGAGGAGCCCCAAGCTTTTCTCGTGTCTGCTTGGAGTCTGCGGTAGAGACTCGGCCATCTTTTCCTGCTCCTCTCTCTCTCTCTCTCTTTCGGTGTATTTTCTCTCTATCTGTATATATTTTCTCTCTCTCTGTCTGTAGCCGTTAGCAGCGCGCAGCACGCCGGGACTGATTTGAAACTGGGAGCAAACAGCAGCCCCGGCTCCGGCCAAGGGGGTGTCTGCAAAGGGCAACGCTCCGCACAAGACGCAAAATGTATATCTTGTATGTGCAGCTGCTCGCTGCTGCATGAGGGAGCGTCTGCAAAAGGAGGAGAAAAACCCAAATCACCCCGCAGCCAGCAGGAAACTTGCCTGGCCGACTTAGGGAGCGTCTGTTAAAAGGCGGCACCTGCAGGAAACGCAAGGGAGCGTCTCCAAGAGGCAACACTAAAAGAGGGTGAGAGGTGGAAATTATGTTCCTGGGAAGGCTCACCAAACTCACCACAAATAATGGGACGGAAAGGATGGGTTGGAATGCCGAGGTGGCCCAAACCTCATGTAGCAGATTTGTAGTCCCACAGGTGGTTATGGTTCAGGGAGCATCCACAAACAGGAAAGCTCCAGGAACTGCAGGATGGGTTAGGGAGCGTTTGCAAAAGTTGGCATTTAGAGCAAACCGTTAGAAGCATTTGTAAGTGAGGACACATACATGGAGTACTGTGCATGGGAAAGCACATAGGTTAGGAACCATCGACTTCCGGTTGCGGCGATGCCCAGCTAAGCCGCACGTTTCGGCGGCTCCAGCTCAAAAGGACCTTCGGGCTCTTTTAAGAGCCCCAACGGGGAATTTTTCCAGGACAAAACCCGGTGTGGGGTGAGTTAACAGGGAGTCCCCCCCAACGAAAGAGAAAAATATCGGAGGTGGCGGCTACATCGCGAGGAATCCTCGACGATAGGGACAGGAGGAAAAAATAAGCAAGATGGCGGTGGAGAAAGCCCAGGCGACATGGGGGCCCGATCAAGACGAATTCTTAAGACGGTGTGTGGAGCTACTTAAGAAGGAGGTGCTGACCCCGATGTTACAGGCAATTGAGGGGCTTAAGGAGGCACAAAGGACCCAGGAGACGGAGCTCCGCGTGGTGGAGCAGAAGGTTACGGATAATGAAGACGAGATCCTGGGCCTGGCGGTCAAAACACAGACTCATGAGGCGCTCCGCAAAAAGTGCATTGAAAGGATTGAGGCCCTAGAAAACAGAGCATGAAGGAAGACCCTTCGGATCCTGGGTCTCCCCGAGGGAGTGGAAGGAGCGGACTGCGGGGCTTACGTGAGCACGATGCTAAGCTCGCTGATGGGAACTGAGGCCCCTTCGGGCCCCTTAGAAGTGGAGGGGGCGCATCGGGTCCCTGCGAGGAGACCAAAGGCGGGAGAACCACCTAGGGCGGCAATCGTGCAGTTTCACCTCTTTAATGATAGAGAAGTGGTTCTGAGATGGGCCAAAAAGGTACGGAGTAGTAGATGGGAGAACGCAGTGGTACGGGTGTACCAGGATTGGAGTGCGAGTTTTAATCGAGCCAAGGATGTGCTACACAAGAAGAAGGTGAAGTTCGGGATGCTGCAGCCGGCGCGACTATGGGTCACGTACCAGGAGAGACATCATTACTTCGAAACGGCGGAAGAAGCATGGACCTTTATTAAAGACGAGAAACTGGATCGGAACTGAGCGACTGATATTAGAGAGAAATGTTACTGTCGATGTATATAGAGATGTAAATTGGGAAGGGGGGGACACTAAGAAATGTGGGCGCCGGTGGGGGGAAAGAAGAGACATAGGCGGAGAATGGAGAGGGAGCTGCGCCATAAGGGGCGGGACAGCTACAGAGAATATGGAGCCTACTGTCCTTGTTCCCGCGCCAGAAAGGTGATGGCGGGAAGATGGGCGCAAGGTAGATGGGAGTTCCCCACACGGGGGGGGTCAAGGAGTGAGCGGGAGAAGCCGGGGTCAGTTGAAGTCAGCTGACTTTCGGAAGTAACATGGGGGGAGCAATCATGCTAGATGGGGATCTGGCGGGGTGGGGGGGGGATAACTGGGTTGCTGCTGCAGAAATCAAAGGGGAACTGGCTAAAGAAAGGGTGGTCGGGGCTGGAATGCACCACCTGGGGAACGAGTGGGAGCGCGGAATCGGGACGTGGGACTGGCCTAGAGAGGGGGATGGCTAGTCGACGCGGGAAGGGGGCAGGTAGCCCCCCAGTGCGGCTGATCACGTGGAACGTGAGAGGCCTAAATGGACCGATTAAAAGGGCCCGAGTGTTCGCGCACTTGAAAGGACTGAGGGCAGACGTGGCTATGCTTCAGGAGATGCACCTGAAGGTGGCGGACCAAGTTAGGTTAAGGAAAGGATGGGTGGGACAGGTGTTCCATTCAGGGCTGGATGCAAAGAATAGAGGGGTGGCCATACTGGTGGGGAAACGGGTATTATTCGAAGCTAGGAGCATTGTAGCAGATAGTGGAGGCAGATATGTGATGGTGAGTGGCAGACTGGAGGGAATGGAGGTCGTGTTGGTTAACGTATATGCCCCGAATTGGGATGATGCGGGATTCATGAAGCGGATGCTGGGACGTATACCGGACCTGGAGGTAGGAAACTTGATAATGGGGGGAGACTTCAACACCGTGCTGGACCCAGGGTTAGATAGATCCAGATCTAGGACCGGAAGAAGGCCGGCAGAGGCCAAGGTGCTTAAGGGGTTTATGGACCAAATGGGGGGAGTGGATCCATGGCGATTTGTTAGACTGAAGGCCAAGGAGTTCTCCTTCTTCTCCCATGTTCACAAGGTGTACTCCCGGATAGATTTTTTTGTTTTGGGAAGGTCGTTGATCTCGAGGGTGGGAGAAACTGAGTATTCAGCCATAGCTATCTCGGATCATGCCCCACATTGGGTGGACCTGGAACTAGGAGAGGAGAGGGAGCAGCGTGCACTCTGGCGACTAGATGTGGGATTGTTGGCGGATGAGGGAGTCTGTGGAAGGGTGCGGGGATGCATCGAGAGATACCTGGAGGCCAATGACGACGGGGAGGTCCGAGTGGGAGTGGTATGGGAAGCACTAAAGGCGGTGGTCAGAGGAGAGATGATCTCCATCAGGGCCCACAAATGGAAAACAGAGGCCAAGGAAAGGGAAAGATTACTGGGGGAGATTTTAAGGGTGGACAAAGAATATGCGGAGACCCCGGAGGTGGGACTGTACAGGGAGAGACGACGACTCCAGACGGAGTTCGACCTTCTGACCACTAGGAGGGCGGACGTGCAGTGGAGGAAGGCACAGGGGATGAGATATGAATATGGGGAAAAGGCTAGTCGCCTGTTGGCCCATCAGCTGCGAAAGAGGACAGCGGCGAGGGAGATAGGGGGAATTAGAGACGAAAAGGGAGCTACGGTGCGAAGAGCAGGGAAGATAAACAAGGTGTTTAAGACCTTTTACGAAAGACTTTATAGGTCCCAACCCCCGGAGGGAAAAGAGGAGATGCGGCAGTTTTTGGACCAATTAAGGTTCCCGAGGGTGGAGGAGCAGGAGGTGGAAGGCCTGGGGGCACCAATTGGGGTGGACGAGGTTACCAAGGGGCTGGGGAACATGCAGGCAGGGAAGGCCCCGGGACCAGATGGGTTCCCGGTGGAATTTTATAGAAAATATGTGGACTTGCTGGCCCCGCTGTTGGTGAGGACTTTTAACGAGGCCAGGGAAGGGGGGACTTTACCCCCGACAATGTCGGAGGCGACGATATCGCTAATTTTGAAGCGGGATAAAGATCCGCTGCAGTGCGGGTCCTATAGGCCTATTTCACTACTAAATGTGGACGCCAAATTGCTAGCAAAGGTGCTGGCATCGAGGATAGAGGACTGTGTCCCAGGGGTGGTGCACGAAGACCAGACAGGATTCGTAAAGGGGAGACAACTAAATGTCAACGTGCGACGGCTATTAGGGGTGATAATGATGCCCCCAGCAGAGGGGGAGGCAGAGATAGTGGCGGCAATGGATGCAGAGAAGGCATTTGATAGGGTGGAGTGGGAGTATCTATGGGAGGTGCTGAGGAGGTTCGGGTTCGGGGACGGGTTTGTCAGCTGGGTTAAACTCCTCTATGGGGCCCCAACGGCAAGTGTGGTCACGGGTCGGCAAAGATCGGAGTATTTCCGACTAAACAGGGGAACAAGACAGGGATGCCCGCTATCTCCATTACTGTTTGCGTTGGCAATTGAACCACTGGCCATGGTGCTGAGAGACTCCAGAAAATGGAGAGGGGTGATTAGAGGGGGAGAAGAACACCGAGTGTCACTCTACGTGGATGACCTACTGTTGTATGTGACGGACCCAGTGGGGGGGATGACAGAGGTCATGCAGATATTGAGGGAGTTCGGAGATTTCTCGGGATATAGGCTTAACATGGGGAAGAGTGAACTTTTCGTGATACACCCTGGGGACCAGAGTAGAGGGATAGGTGGCCTGCCTTTAAGGAGAGTGGAAAGAAACTTTCGATCCCTGGGGATTCAGATAGCCAGGAGCTGGGAAACCTTGCACAGACTTAATCTGACACGACTGGTGGAACAAATGGAAAAGGACTTCAAGAGGTGGGACATGCAGCCACTGTCGCTGGCGGGTAGAGTGCAGGCAATTAAGATGATGCTCCTCCCCAGGTTCCTATTTGTATTCCAATGTCTCCCTATACTGATCACTAAGGCCTTCTTTAAAAAAATAGACAGGAGCATCACGAGCTTCATGTGGGCAGGGAAAGTTCCGAGGGTTAAGGAGGGGGTTCTTACAACGTAGTAGAGACAAAGGGGGACTTTGTCGAATTTGGGCGACTACTACTGGGCCGCCAATGTGGCGATGATCCGTAAATGGATGATAGAGGGAGAGGGAGCGGCGTGGAAAAGATTAGAGAGAAAGTCCTGTAAAGGGACGCATCTAGAGGTGCTGGTGACGGCGCCACTACCGTTCTCACCAAAACAAATTACCACGAACCCAGTGGTGGCGGCAACATTAAATATTTGAGGGCAATGGAGGGCGACAGAGAGGTGTGCTGGGAGCCTTGGTGGGGTCCCCAATTAGGAACAACCATAGGTTTGCCCCAGGGAGGATGGATGGAGGATTCCAGAGCTGGCACCAGCTGGGAATTAGGAGGCTGGGAGATTTATTTCTAGACGGGACGTTTGTGAGTTTGGAAGCGTTGGAGGAAAAGTATAAGCTGCTCCGGGGAATTTTTTTTAGGTATATGCAGGTGAGGGCGTTCACAAGACAACAGGTGAGGGAATTTCCATTGCTCCCGACGCAGGGGATCCAGGATAGAATGCTCTCGGGGGTGTGGGTCGGGGAGGGCAAGGTGTCAGAAATATACCGAGAGATGAGAGAAGAGGGGGAGGAGCTGGTGAGCGAACTGAAAAGAAAGTGGGAAGAAGAGCTCGGGAGGAGATTGAGGAGGGTTTGTGGGCTGATGCCCTAAGCAGGGTAAATTCCTCTTCCTCGTGTGCCAGGCTTAGCCTGATTCAATTTAAGGTGCTACATAGAGCACACATAACGGGAGCAAGGTTGAGCAGGTTCTTCGGAGTGGAGGACAAGTGTGGGAGGTGCGGCTGAAGCCCGCAAACCACACGCATATGTTTTGGTTGTGCTCGGCACTAGAGGGGTATTGGAGGGGAGTGACGGGAGTGATTTCGAAGGTGGTGAAGGTCCGGGTCAAACCAGGCTGGGGGTTAGCTTTATTTGGAGTTGCGGATGAGCCGGGAGGTACAGGAGGCGAAAGAGGCCGATGTCGTGGTCTTTGCGTCCCTAGTAGCCCGGCGTAGGATTTTACTCATGTGGAAGGAAGCGAAACCCCCCGGACTGGAGGCCTGGATAAACGATATGGCGGGGTTCATAAAACTGGAGCAGATTAAGTTTGCACTGAGAGGATCGGCTCAAGGGTTCACCAGACGGTGGCAACCGTTCCTCGACTACCTAGCGGAACGTTAGAGGGAAGATAGATGACCAGCAGCAGCAACCCAAGGGGGGGGGCGGGGAGAGGGGGGGAGGGGAAAGTTTCATTTTATGTTATTGGGTTAGTTTACTATGTTAGTTAGTTACTCTTTATTAGATTGTAGTTATCATGTTACTTGTACTGTTAAATTTTCTTTATGTTTGATGTGTAAGGGGAAAGATTGTGAATGAAAAATTTCAATAAAATATATTTTTAAAAAAAAAAGGTTAGGAACCATCCCAGAAAGGACAGGGTTTTTTTTGGTGGGGGTGACTGGGAGGTTATACAACAAAAATGTACTTATATAGCACCTTTTAAAATAGTGAAACACCCGTCACATGAGCGTTACCAGACAAGAGTACACAACAAGATTATAAATGGAAGGGACCTGACAAACAGCCTGGAAATCCAATCGATATCTTGAGAGATGAAAGCAAATTACTGCAGATGCTGGGAATCTGAAACAAAAACATAAAATGGCGGACAATCCCAGCAGGTCTGACAGCATCTGTGGAGAGAGAAGAGAGCTACATATCAAGTCAGGATGACTCTTTGTCAAAAGCTGGTGCAATGCCTTGAGAGCTGGCAGGATAATTTGCAAGTAATGGCATCATGGTTATAGTCAGCACACAGGAGGAGTTTCATGGTGGACTGGTTTTCTCCACTCCGCCCCATCATGCTGCCTCCTCAGAGGCTGTTAGAGCCGTGAGAAATCAGTCAAAGTTTCATTGGAATTCGAGGGCGCAGGTGGCGAAAGCATGCTGATTAATTTTCACACTGATATCTGACACAGCCTGTGTCTGTGTGAGTGAAGTATGGAGCTTGGGAGTCATGGAAAGGTCAAGCACGGGACAACCAAAATTTGAAAGTGGCCAAAGCCACCTCCAGGTCTTTTTCAGAGCATCACTAAATATTTTGCACATTCTCTGTTTGCCCAGGAACTCTCTCCAGCTTCCTCAATGTGACCCATGGTCTTTTTTCTTTTGGAGAACTATGCAGGATCAATGGAGAGCCATTCATCATAGCCTGCAAATTTGTTCTTCTCAAGTATTTATCCAATTCGCTTTTGATAGTTATTACTAAATCTGCTTCCATCCCAGCTTTCAGGCAGCACATTACAGATCCCAACAACTCATCGTGTATAAGGAAATATCTGCAGATCTACTCCACCTTCCATCTTCTGCCAAACACCTTAAATCTGTCCCCTCTGCTTCCCAACCCTCCTGCTATTGCAAACAGTTTCTTCTTATTTATTCTATTGAAAGCCTTTAACTTTTGAATGCCTCTATTGAGTCTCCGCTTAACCTTTTCCTAACAGAGTAAAATGCCCCCCCCCCCCCCCCCCCCCACCCCCACCCCCCACGACCCCAGTTCTCTAGCTTCTCCCCTCTTTTTGAACCAATTTAAAATGTGCCCCTGCTTGTCCCTCCCACAGTCACTGACACTTGCTGGGGAATGAGCTCCAACCTCTTGAACAACTGACTGCTCGCTCAGGTGTGGGACCCACCAAGTGCCTTACATTTTATAAAGTACCTTTGAAGGCATAGCTGGTGTTGTAATTCCGAAGATGCGGCAGTCAGTTTTCACAAAGCAAGCTTCGACAATAGCAAGGTGACAACGAATGGATAATCTGTTCTTAACTTATAACTGAGGGATAAACATTGAGGAGGGCGCCCCTGCTCACCATCGATAGCGCTTTCAGCTATTTTATTACCATCTTAGAGGGGAGACGGCCTGAGTTTGATATCTCCTGTAACAATGCAACACCCTCTCAGTGAATTGGGTGTCTCATTGTCTCTCTTGGTCTGTTTCACAGTGAGCCAAATTAATCTTCAGGGAATGTCCAAAACAGTCGCGTATCTACTGCTGATTGCTGATCAAGGTGAAGGATATTAATGTCAATTGGGTCTATTCTCTATGTTTAACACACAATGTCTGCAAGTGCCATTATAGGATGGGTTGTATGTTGGGTAAACCTCTTGGCTATTGCAGCATTCTTTCCTGCTACCTCTCTTCTGTGGTGTAACTCGTTGGCCCTTGGCCTCTGACGGGCCACAGGTTCTGCTCATCCTGACTGAGCCAATGTATTTCCTGCAATGGCATGCTAGCTTCACCCTCGGATGATCAAAATGCTCCAGGGTTCAACCCTTGTTCCTCATCTAGATGCTGTCTCTTGTCCACATTATTCATCATCATATCTATGCTGATGATACTCCGTTGCCACTCTTGGTTCCACCTCTTGTTGCCCTTGATGTCCAAATATCTGTCCAGCATCAAAATCATGGTTGAGTCTGAATTCTGGAGCTTAGTATTGGAAAATTAAAAACCATCATCTTCTACCACCACCTCCAAATCTTGATCCCATTTTCTATGAGATTGTTGGTTTAAGCTCAACCCAATGATATTCTGGTGTTCTTGGCTGATCCAAGTGAGGCTATGAATCTCACATCTTATCTAACCTTGCTTACTTCCACTTTCAAAATATTGTTCTTTTCTGGCCCTGACTCAGCTCCAAAACTTTAGAATCATAAAATCCCTACAGTACAAAAGGAGGCCATTCGGCCCATCAAATCTCACCGAGCTGCCAAAAGAGTACCCTACCTAAGTCCACTGCCTCACCCTATCCCCGTAACCCCACCTAACCTGCACATCTTTGGACACTAAGAGGTAATTTAACATGGCCAATCCACCCAACCCGCACATCTTTGAACATTTTCATGTCTTTCTCACCTCCATCTCCAACGTCTCCGGGACCCTCTCTTCACACTTTCCAAAGTTCCTAGCTCCATAAACACTTAACTCATCCAAAATCTGCCACCAGCAACTTAACTTGCAAAAGAAAAACCTCACTCACCTACCTTCCTTTTCCCACCTCTATTGGCTTCCCATCTCTGTTTATCAACCATAAATGTTTTATTTCCAACTTTATATCCTACCATGATTTTGTTCCTCGCTACCTCTGCAATCCCCTCCAACCCTACATCACCCACTGCCCCTGTGCTGGTCAACTGTGAGTTCATCTCCCCCTCTCGCCCCTTCCACGATAAGCATGTTGGACATGGAAATGACTGGTACTGGTCCAAATTGGAATTCCATTTTAAGGTATATTAAACCAGTTTGGACTAGTATCAGTCATTTACCCATTTTCTATCGGATTTTCCTTCTCCATAATCCCCTGTGCCTCATTGAACCTCTTCACCATCTTCAAAGTCTCCTTGAAACTTAACTCCTCAAAACAATTTTCAGCCATATTTCCCAAGCCATCTTTCCTCTTTGGAATTTTTCACACGAGTTATTCGGGTCTGGAATGCACTGCTTGGCAGTGCGGTGGAGGCGGTTTGAATCGTGGCGTTCAAGAGGACGTTGTATGATAGGTTAGGTGGATTGAACATGGTCAATGCACAGGGTTACGGGAATAGAGCAAGGGAATGGGATTGGCAGGAGTGCTCTTTCGGAGGCAGGAGGTTTAGGAGGGATGTGAGGAAAAACCTTTTATCCAGAGGGTGGTGATGGTCTGGAATGCACTACCTGGGAGGGTGGTAGAGGCGGGTTGCCTCACATCCTTTAAAAAGTACCTGGATGAGCACTTGGCGTGTCATAGCATTCAAGGCTATGGACCAAGTGCTCTAAATGGGATCAGATACATCAGGTGTTTTTCACATGTCGGGGCAGACAGGATGGGCCGAAGGGCCTCTTCTGCACTGTGCGATTCTGTGATGGGCCAAATAGTCTCCTTCTGCACTGTAGCGATTCAATGATTACTTGAATAGAAACAATGTGCAGGGGTATGGGTAAAAGGCAAGGGATTGGCACTGAGTCATGATGCTTGTTTGAGGAGCCGATGTTAACACAATATGCTGAATGGTGTCCTTCGGCGCCAAGACAATTCTGTGATTCAGGAACTGACCCACCAATGTTGAAGAACCTGCCACATTAATGCTGACGTACAATGTAACTGTTCAACTCTGTCCTGACCATTTCAGCCCATTGAGCCCATGTGCCACTTCTCCAATCGCCCACCACCTTTGCCGGATTGCCAGGTTTGTGCCAAGCAAGTAGTAAATTGTGGATGGATCAGTGGAACTAAACTCAATGGTGATGCACCATCAATAACCACGAGACGAAATGGTGAACAATTGAGGCTTTATTGCGCTAGATGTTAAGCCTCCTGCAGCTGGAACCAGAATGGAGGCAGCGCAGGAGAGTGCACACTTTTATACAGAGCCTGCTGGGTGGAGCCAGCAGGCCGGGGTTTACTGTATTGACTGTAGTACAGTGGCAGTACCGTAATACACGTAATGTGTAACCAGTGGTGTTTACCACGTTCATCCCCTGTTTAAAAAAAGATTCCAGCGGGGGTGAAGTAACGTTACAGGTTGAGCCTGTCAGGGACTTTGACCCTCCGCCGCGTTCGCCTCAGTCCCGGTT
The DNA here is from genome assembly GCF_047496885.1 of Scyliorhinus torazame. Taxonomy (NCBI): domain Eukaryota; kingdom Metazoa; phylum Chordata; class Chondrichthyes; order Carcharhiniformes; family Scyliorhinidae; genus Scyliorhinus; species Scyliorhinus torazame. The sequence continues at coordinate 105,973,655 of NC_092716.1, forward strand.
GTGGTGTGGACGCCGATGTGGGCACCTGCGACTCCGGGAGCGTGTTGTCCTCTCCTTCTTCACCCAGTAGTGGATCCGGCGGGGGGACGGGTGCTGCTGGGGTGAGGGTTTCGGTGAGGGTCGCTGGTGGGGGGGGGGGGGGGGGGGGGGGCGAACGGCGCAGGGGCGGGGGTGGAAACTGGAGGGGTGGGGGTGGCAACCGAAGGGGAAGGGGACGGTACCAAGTCAGGGTTGGGGGTGATTGTGGATGGGGAACTAGCGGGTGCCAGGTCCCGGAGGGAGACTGTCCTGCCGCCCGTCATGATGTGCGACGTAGGCGTACTGTGGGTTTGCATGGAGGAGGAGGACGTTTTCGACGAGGGGATCCGATTTGTGGCTCCTCGCAGGCTTCCGGAGGAGGACGGGCCCAGGAACTGTCAGTCACGTTGGGAGCGAGAATCCGGAGGTGGACTTCCCAGGGAAGGCAAACACACGTTCGTGAGGGGTCTCATTGGTAGCAGTGCACAGGAGCGACCAAATGGAGTGGAGCGCATCGGGGAGGTCCTCCTGCCAGCGGGAGACTGGGAGACTCCTGGACCGAAGGGCCAGCAGGACGGCCTTCCAGACTGTCACGTTCTCCCTCTCTACCTGCCCGTTTCCCGGGGGTTGTAGCTGGTCGTCCTGCTGGAGGCGATGCCCTTGCTGAGCAGGAACTGACGCAGCTCATCACTTATGAATGAGGATCCCCGATCGCTGTGGATGTAGGTGGGGAAACCGAACAAGGTGAAGATGCTGTGTAGGACCTTGACGACCGTGGCAGACGTCATGTCGGAGTATGGGATGGCGAAAGGGAAATGGGAGTACTCATCAATGATATTGAGAAAGTACACGTTGTGGTCAGTGGAGGGAGGGGCCCTTTGAAGTCGATGCTGAGGCGCTCAAAGGGGCGGGAGGCCTTCACCAGGTGCGCCTTGTTCGGCCGGTAGAAGTGCGGCTTGCACTCCGCACAGACCTGGCAGTCCCTGGTCACCGTCCTGATCCCCTCGATGGAGTAAGGCAGGTTGCGGGCCTTGACCAAAATGAAAAAAACGGGTGACCCCCAGGTGACAGAGGTCATTGTGGAGAGTCCAAAGTCGGTCTACTTCTGCACTGGCACATGTATCGCGGGATAGGGCATCTGGGGGCTCACTGAGCTTCCCCGGGCGATACAGGATCTCGTAGTTCTAGGTGGAGAGCTCGATCCACCAGCTCAAGATCTTGTCGTTCTTGATCTTGCCCCGCTGTGTATTGCTAAACATGAAGGCAACCGACCGTTGGTCAGTGAGGAGAGTGAATCTCCAGCCGGCCAGGTAATGCCTCCAATGCCGCACAGCTTCCACAATGGCTTGGGCCTCCTTTTCGACAGAGGAGTGCTGAATTTCGGAGGCATGGAGGGTGCTGGAGAAGAAAGCCACGGGTCTGCCCGCCTGGTTGATGGTGGCGGCCAGAGCCACGTCCGAAGTGTCGCACTCCACCTGAAAGGGGAGGGACTCATCGACCGCGTGCATCGTGACCGTGGCGATGTCCACCTTGATGTGGTTGAAGGCCCGGCGGGCATCAGCCGTCAGGGGGAAAATTGTAGACTTGATGAGTGGGCGGGCCTTGTCCGCATAGTTAGGGACCCACTGGGCGTAATATGAGAAGAACCCCAGGCATTGTTTCAGGGCCTTGGGCAGTGGGGGAGAGGGAGTTCCAGGAGGGGGCGCATGCGGTCGGGGTCGGGCCCTAGGACTCCATTTTCCACGACATAGCCAAGGATGGCTAGGCGGGTTGTGCGGAAAACGCATTTCTCCTTATTATAGGTAAGGTTAAGGAGTTTAGCGGTGTGGAGGAATTTCTGGAGGTTCGCGTCGTGGTCCTGATGGTCGTGGCCGCAGATGGCGACGTTGTCCAGATACGGGAAGGTGGCCCGCAGCCCGTATTGGTCAACCATTCGGTCCATCTCTCGCTGGAAGACCGAGACCCCGTTGGTGACGCCGAAGGGGACCCTGAGGAAGTGGTAGAGGCGGCCGTCTGCTTGGAATGCAGTGTATTGGCGGTCCTCCGGGCGGATGGGGAGCTGGTGGTATGCAGACTTCAAGTCAACTTGGAGAAGACTCGATACTGCGCAATCTGGTTGACCATGTCAGATAATCGGGGGAGGGGGCACGCATCGAGCTGCGTGTACCAGTTGAACGTCTGATTGTAGTCGATGACCATCCGGTGTTTCTCCCCAGTCTTAACTACCACCACTTGAGCTCTCCAGGGGTTGTTACTGGCCTCAATGACATCCTCCCGCAGAAGCTGTTGGATTTCCGGCCTGATAAAGGTCCTGTCCTGTGCACTGTACCGTCTGCTCCTCGTGGTGATGAGCTTACAGTCCGGGGTGAGGTTCGCAAAGAGTGAGGGCGGGTCGACCTTAAGGGTCTTGAGGCCACAGACAGTAAGGGGGGGGGCAGGGGTCCGCCGAACTTCAGGGTAAGGCTCTGGAGGTGGCACTGAAAATTGAGACCTAGTAACAGGGCAACGCAGAGATGGGGGAGGACGCAGTGTCTGAAGTTGCTGTCCTCTACGCCCTGTACAGAGAGGGTCGCGACGCAGTACCCCCGGATTTGCACGGAATGGGATCTGGAGGCCAGGGAAACTTTCTGGGTGACGTGGAGGACCGGGATGGAACAGTGCCTTACCGTAGCAGGGTGGATGTAACTCTCCGTGCTCCGAAAGTCAAAGAGGCAGGTCGTCCCCTGCCCGTTGATCCGTACAGTTGTTGTCGCGGTCTCGAGGTTTGGGGGGCCGAGACTGATTGAGGGTGATAGAGGTGAGCTGCGGAAGTTGGTGCAAGGGCTGAGGGGCGATGGCAGAGGTATCGGTGGCCCGCGAACGGCCAGGCGAGCAGAGGGCCTCGGATGCGTTCCAAGATGCCGGCGCCTACGATGGCGACGCCCACGGGGCGCACATGGCGGACGACATCCAAGATGGCGGTGCCCACGGGCTGCACATGGCGGGTGGCGGCGAAGATGGCGGCGCCCCTGGATCGCACGTGGGGGATGCAGCGATGTTGGATCTGGAAACGGCAGCGACCGATCGGGCCTGGCAAACGGAGACAAAGTGGCCCTTCTTACCACACCTATTGCAGGTCGTGCTGGGCAGCGTTGTCTGGGGTGCTTGTTCTAGCCACAAAATTAGCACTTGGGGCCTCCGGAATTAGCTGGCTGCCGCGCAGCGCAGGCTTGCAATGTACCCGGGTCGGAACATGGTGGGGACCATGACGCCCACGAGGGTGCTGCGCGGTAGGAGGTGTAGGACTCCAGATTGCGGGAAGCCACTTCCAGGGAGTTAGCGAGCTGTACAGTCTCTGTAAGGTCGAGTGTACCCCCTTCCAGTAATCGCTGGCGGACGTAATTGGATTTAGTGCCCGTGACATAGGCGTCTCTGATCAGCAGTTCCATGTGTTGGACTGCCGACACTGCCTGGCAATTACTGTTTCTAACAAGTATCCGCAAGGCACGCAGGAAATCGTCCTGAGACTCCCCCAGGAGTTGCCGCCTCGTGGCCAGGAGGTGCCTGGCATACACCTGATTAACAGTTTTAATGTACTGTCCTTTTAGTAGCGCCATCGCTTCTGTGTAAGTGGGAGTGTCCCGAATGAGGAGGAAAACTTGTGGGCTCACCCATACGTAGAGGATCTGGAGCTTCTGCGGGTCTGAGCGGGCTTCTGTGGATGCTCCGAGATGTCCTTCGACGCAGGTTAGCCAGTGCTCAAAAGTGGCAGTGGCGTCAGCTGCGTGTGGGTTCAGCTGCAGGCGATCCGGCTTGATTAAGACGTTCATCTTTAAAATTCTAGCGCAATAAATTGATGTACCATCAATAACCACAAGATGAAATGGTGAACAATTGAGGCTTTATTGCGCTAGATGTTAAGCCTCCTGCAGCTGGAACCAGAATGGAGGCAGCGCAGGAGAGTGCACACTTTTATACAGAGCCTGCTGGGTGGAGCCAGCAGGCCGGGGTTTACTGTATTGACTCTAGTACAGTGGCAGTACCGTAATACACGTAGTGTATAACCAGTGGTGTTTACCACAAATGGGAAATCGATGTAAGGGGGCAATATATTTGCCTATCCCATCAATGATCGTTGCAGCACTCATTCCGGGCTCACATGGGAGTGCAAATGTGAAATCCGGAAAAGCCAATTTGCCCAGGATTTATCAGCGTGGTCTGTGGTTTCTGTAAACTGCTGAGGAGCATCCACCAAAAGTCAACATTTACTCCGAGCTTCACTCCAGGCCTCTCTCAACAGTAGATCAAAGGGATTTACTGCGTTTCCATATGCAGATAACCAACACCCCCAAATTCCAATCAAACCTAGCACCCCCTCCGTCTCGCACCGTCCCTCCTCCCAGGAAAATCCATGACTCATTGCCAGGAGACAAAATAAAACATTACAAAATTTATTTAATGGGTCAAATTCTAATACTGATACCTGTAAATGATTGAGCCAGACTTTCCACTCCACTGATTTATCAACTGATCAGGAATGGCACAGGGTTACAATTGCTTGATGGCACAGTCTAGTGGAGTGGACTCGATGGGCCGAATGGCCTTACTTCCGCTCCCATGTCTTATGGTCTTATGTCGCAGTTGGGAAGAACTGGCAGCCTACAATGTGCCCACCCCACACACACGGGCAATCACGCATGAGTTTAATATATCACGGCTAATCGACACCTCAAGTGATGCGACCATGAAACTACTGGAGTGTTGTGAAGAAAAATCTGGTTCACTAATGTCCTTTAGGGAAGGAAATCGGTCCCTTACCCTGTCTGGCCTACATGCGACTCCAGACCCACAGCAATGTGGTTCACTCTGAAACTACCCTCTGAAATGGAATAACAAGGCACTCAGTTATATCAAAACTATTCTGAAAAAGTGGAATAAGTAACAAAACTGGAGTGACCACTTGGTGTTGATCTGAGCACCAGGCGTAAAGCACACCCTGTCCGGTTTGTTAATCTCAAATGTTCGTATATAGTGGAGGAATAATACAGCAGCTTGTCTTTACCTTCAACAAGTTTGTTTTGCATACAACTCAGGAGAGATATTAACTCCTCATGGGCCCCCCACAACAACTGTTCTAACTGTGTCCATTTATACTCTTTTTGTGGTTGAGCCAATAACCATTACGTGTCTTTAATAAAGCAGTTAGCTTAATAAAGTAATCATCAAAGCATGAAATGCTGATACATTGACACTGTTAATCCCGCAAAGTCCTCCTTACGAACATCTGGATTGGATTGGATTTGGTTATTTTGTCACGTGAACCGAGGTATAGTGAAAAGTATTCTGCGTACAGTCCTGACGTTTCGTTCCATACATAAAAAACATAGGGCATACAGTAAATACATAGACATTGGGTGAAGCATAAGGAGTGTCGTGCTACACAGTAGAGAAGGTGTGTGGAGAGATCAGTTCAGCCCATAATAGGGTCATTCAAAAGTCTGGAAACAGCAGGGAAGAAGCTGTTTTTGAAGCTGTTAGTGCGTGTTCTCAGACATTTGTATCTCCTGCCCGATGGAAGAGGTTGGAAGAGAGAATAACCCAGGTGGGCTGGCTCTTTGATTATGCTGCCCGCTTTCCCAAGGCAGCGGGAGGTGTAGACAGAGTCATGGATGGGAGGCGGGTTTACGTGATGGACTGGGCAGTGTTCATAAATCTCTGTAATTTATTACGGTCTTGGGCCAAGCAGTTGCCATACCAGGCTGTGATGCAGCCAGGTAGGATGCTTTCTATGGTGCATCTGTAAGAATTGGAAAGAGTCAATGTGGACCTCCTGAATTTCCTTAGTTTGCTTAGGAAGTATAGGTGCTGTTGTGCTTTCTTGGTCGTAGCTTCAACGTAGGTGGACCAATACATAGTGTTGATGTGCACACCGAAGAATTTGAAGCTGTCAGCCATCTTACTCTTTATTAATAAGGGGATCAGGGGTTATTGGGAGAAGGCAGGAGAATGGGGATGAGAAAAATATCAGCCATTATTGAATGGTGGAGCAGACTCGATGAGTGCTCCTATGTCCTATGGTCTTGTGGTCTTATCTCCACCTCGGCACCATTAATGCAGACAGAGATGTGTGCGATGCTTCGCTTCCTGAAGTCAATGGCCAGCTCCTTAGTTTTGCTGATGTTGAGGGAGAGATTATTGTTGTTAGGTCACACACTAGGTTCTCTATCTCCCTCCTGTACTCTGATTCATCGTTATTCGAGATTCGACCCACCACGGTTGTGTCATCAGCAAACTTGTAGATGGAGTTGGAGCTAAATTTTGCCACACAGTCATGTGTGTGTGTAGGGAGTAGAGTAGGGAGCTAAGTATGCAGCATTGTGGGGCCCTGGTATTGAAGACTATCGTGGAGGCGGTGTTGTTGTTTATCCTTACTGATTGTAGTCCAAGGATCAGGAAGTCGAGGATCCAGATGCAGAGGGAGGAGCCAAGTACTAGGAGTTTTAATATGAGCCTGGCTGGGATTATGATGTTGAAGGCGGAGCTGTAGTCAATGAATAGGAGTCTGATGTAGGAACCCTTATTGCCGAGATGCTCCAGAGATGGGTGTAGGGCCTGGGAGATGGCGTCTGCTGTGGACCGGTTAGGGCAGTATGCGAATTGCAATGAACCAAGGCATTCTGGGTGTATGGAGTTGATATGCTTCATGACCAACCTCTCGAAGCACTTCATTACGATCAATGTCAAGGCCACCGGACGGTAGTCGTTGAGACACATTGCCTGGTTCTTCTTTGGCACCGGTATGATGGTAGTCTACTTGAAGCAGGTAGGACATTGGAACAGAGTAGGGAGAGGTTGAAGATGTCTGCGAACACACCCGCCATTTGTCCCGTGCAGGATCTGAGTGTACGACCAGGGACTCCGTCAGGACCCATTGCATTCTGAGGGTTCGCTGCCCAACCTCCCCCTCCCCTGTATCCTCCTTGTCGGACGAGAACTTGCGTTCCTCCTCCTCCTCCAGCACGTCGCCCTCTGCTGCGCGATATTGTGGAGTATGCAGCAGGCCGCCACGATGTGGGCGACCCTGTCAGTATCATACTGGAGAACCCCACCAGAGCCATCCAGGCACCTGAACCGCATCTTCAGGAGGCCGAAGCACTGCTTGATCACGCTCCTGTTTGCTGTATGGGAGTAGTTGTAGTGGGTCTCCGCGTCAGTCTGTGGCCTCCAGATGGGTGTCATCAGCCGTGACCACAGCGGATAACCCCAATGGCGGCGAATCCTGGTGGGCTTTGTCCACATTGAAACGGTTGTATTGAGCCGCCTGGGCATATAGGGCCTCCGTGATGGCACCGTGACCTGTGCACCGAGGTCTGTGAGATCCCGGATAGTTCCCCACTCGGCGCCTGGAAGGACCCCGTGGCGTAAAGGTTCAGACGACATTCACCTTGATGGGTACCAGAAGCGGGTGTCCTCCCCCATACCCACATGGTGCCAGGTGTGCCATGATCTGGCACATATCTCTGCTCAGTTGGGGTCTTCGATGGCATGCCTGGTCCGGCAGGTCCTCGAATGACAGGCGCTGCTGGTACACGCGACGCCTCATGCGGTGGCCCTTTGGCACCTCCTCCTCCTTGGCCTGTTGGGTAGCCAGCTCTCCATCTGGGCGGCAGCCTCCTGTTCCTCTGTGGCACGCTCTGCAGCTGCAGCTTCCTCCTCCTCGAGCAGCTCCCGCTCGTACAGCCGCAGGAAATCCCCCTGGGCTGTGGCGACTGGCAGGAAGGTCACCATTGCTGGTTGAATCCAATATCCATTGTCTGCAAGGGGTGATAGGCCGAAATGTTAACATAGTGCATACCCCTGTGCTCAACCAGGTCCATTGTGGCCCCGGTTGGCACTGTGGACTCTGCCCCCGGCCCATCCATGTACCCATGGCCCGTCGGTGGCCAGCATCGCGGGGGCGTCTGGCCCTCGCGCAGTCTCTGATGCCAGTGGTACTGTCAGCTGGCACTGCCCTTGCCAGTGATATGCTTCACGGGCCCCGCCTGTCACCACGTATGGGCTACAGTGGGCATTGTCCTTCGTGGACCGCCGGCAGGTGGCAGCCGGGTGGGGGGTGTTATGGTGGGGTGCACGGGTGGGGGCACCCATAAGGCCGGTGCCACTCTGCAGAACCAAGAGCCAAGGTGGATGGTCAGTGGGGTGCGCAGCAAGATGGCTGCCTTGCAGGCCGTGGCAATGGTGGTCCATGACGGCACCACCCCAGTCCTGTAGGTAGTCAATGTGGCCATTCAGGCTGTTCCCCTGTCACCCCCCTCCACCGGCTTTGGCAGGGCCTCCCCCAGCCAGCCTGGCCAGTGTCCGGCCCGGTAGCCCACAGTCACGCCTCTCTGTGTCCGACCTCCTCCCTCTCCCCCTTCAGCCACCATGCCGGTTTCACGAAGTTTAAAAACACAAGTGAGAACTCGACCCATCGGAGGTGGAGCATCGCTGAGGCCCCGGAGAATACCTGGTCAGGTGGCTAATGACATGCAAATGGTGTTTACTGTCCGTGCGTTCTGGAAAGCATTGACAGCACTGCGAGGCGATGGAGAAATGCGATTTGGCATCAAATCAGCGTCCACCACGATTTTGGCATCGGAACCTATTCTCTGCCCATTCGCGTTTTGCGATTTTGGCATTAGCCAACGGAGAATCCGCCCTGTATGTTTTCAAGAAGCAGCTAGATTTTGCACCTGCAGTGAAGGGCAGCAAAGAATATGGGGGGAAGGCGGGATTAGGCTATTGAGTTGGATGATCAGCAATGATCATAATGAATGCCGGAGCAGGCGCGAAGGGCCAAAAGGCCTCCTCCTGCTCCTATTTTTCTATGTTTCCTCTCTCCAGGTAATTCTCCAAATCCCTTTCAAATGCCTCAATTGGATCTTGTAATGCTTTTGTCGAATGGCCTGATTTATATTACAAGAACACTTGTAGCTAAAGCTATAAATGATTTACTAACATTAACTGTGGGTCAAATATATGCAAAACAACAGATGAATAACAGTATGAACATGTACAAGCAACCTCTCTTCAGCTCCCTTCTCAGTCTGAGATCACCTGACTCTAACATTCGGTTATATACTAATGAGACTCCTAGTGGTGAGTCGGTGAATTACAACACAACCATGATATCACTACATCCCCTTTCCTTTGAAGAAATAAATTGATACATTATCATCGGTCTATTTACATGTGATATCCTTAGCCTGTGAGTCTAACAGTATTAATTTTTTTCTTTAAAATTTTAAAAACTGGTTTAACAAACATATTTAATAAAAGCAAATTACTGCGGATGCTGGAATCTGAAACGAAAGAGAAAATGCTGGAAAATCTCAGCAGGTCTGGCAGCATCTGTAGGGAGAGAAAAGAGCTAACATTTCGAGTCCGAAGAGTCATCGTTTCTTAACAAACATATATATATATATATATATATACAAGAACAGCAAACATAGTATGGACAAATAGTCTAAATCTACAAATTGAGTCGGTCAAGTTTTCTTCTGACTCAGGTTGATCTTCTCAAAGTTTGACCTTGCTGCTCAGAACTTGTAGATTCAATGTTCTCCATGACATGCTTATGCTCAGGAACTGCTGAACTATCTGACACTGCAGTTTGCGTTGATTCTGAAGTAGATTTGTCATCCATCACGTCGTTGCGAAAGTCTTCTCTGGTTTTCAAGAACACACACCGATTTCCTTTCAAAACCAACCCTTCCTCTGTCTGTACATTGTAGAAAGTGGGTGCTACTTCTTCAAGTACAATGGCTTTTTTCGACCAATTGCCTGAATCTTCTATTCTCACAATGTCATCACTACTCAAAGTGGTAAAGTTCTAGACACTATCATATAGCTGCTTTTGTTTTGCTTTACTGTTTTGCATTTCCTGCAGTACCACTGCATTCTCCTTCTTTTCCAAGTATGGAAGTATGGTACACAACTTTCTATTCATGAGTAACTCTGATGGTGATCTACCATGTGGCGGATGGTGATGCTCTGTAATTCAATAGTGCAAGATATGAATCAGCTGTCCGTTGCTTTTGTCAACAATTGCTTGACAATATGTACATCTTTTCAGCATTGCCATTGACTTGAGGGTAGAGTGGACCTGACGTGACGTGATTGAAATCATACGTGACTGTGAAGTGTTGCCACACATCACAGCTAACACAAGGGCCATTGTCACTCACGACAACTTGAGAAATTCCATGTCTAGCAAAAATTGACTTGGTATGCAGTATTACACTGCTTGCCATTATGTTTGACAGTTGAGCCATTTCGGGGTAGTTTGAAAAATAGTCTATAATAATTAAATAATCTTTCCCTCGTTGGTGAAAGAGATCCATAGCCACTTTTCGCCATGGTGCCGTAGGCAAATCAGATATTTGCATTGGTTCTCTTGTTTGCTTGCAACGATGGGGCTGGCATGTGTCACAACAACTGACCATCCTGTCAATATCCTGGTTTATACCTGGCCAGTAAACAGAGTGACGAGCTCTCTGTTTACCCTTCTCAATCCCGAGATGTCCTTCATGTATCTTCTTAAGTACATCCTTGCGCAGTGATTGAGGTATAACTGTAGTGTTCAAATGAAATACCACTTCATTAATGATACTGAGTTCAGATCTTATATTGTAGAACTTCATACATTGACCTCTGGGCCAGTGTGAGTTGATGTTCCTCATGACCGCGTGAAGAGTTCGATCCTTCCTGGTCTCTTCTTGGATCGCACGCAGTTTCATATCTGATACTGGTAGTAGTGTGGAAATAAAATTGACATGCAGATCTACATCTTCAGCAATTTCACTGAGAACAAATACTTGCCTGGCGCGTAGATGAGATTGTAACTTCATCATGAACCTCTGAATGCATGGAGACATTTGGTTGAAATTCGTCTTGATGTTAACCAGTGTCTCAACTGTGAAAATTGGAAACCCATACACGTAGCCGTGGAATTTCTCCAAGCCTACAACTAAACCCAGGCATTCTTTATAAAAGGAAATTACTGCGGATGCTGGAATCTGAAACGAAAGAGAAAATGCTGGAAAATTTCAGCAGGTCTCGCAGCACCTGTAGGGAAAGAAAAGAGCTAACGTTTCAAGTCCAATGACTCTTTGTCAAAGGCATTCTTTTTGCGATTTCAGCGTACCTCTGCTCTGTTTTCGTCATGGACCATGATGCATATGCGACTGGTTTCTAATCGTCTTGCTCGAGTTGCAGAATAACTGCTCCTAGACCATCTTTTGACTCGTCCGTTGACACTTTAATCTGCCAAGATGGGTCAAAAAAATGTGAGAATTGGAATGGTGGTTTGTATAGTCTTGAGCGTCTTCCGCTCTTGCTCATGTTTCTCAGTCCAAGTGAAATCCGTTGTCTTGTGCAGGAGATCATGTAGATGTGTTGTTTTTTGCTGTCAGGTTTGGAATGAATTTTCCTATAAAATTGATCATACCCAGGGCGGCACGGTGGCGTTGTAGTTAGCACTGCTGCCTACGGCGCTGAGGATCCAGGTTCAATTCTGGCCCCGGATCACTGTCCGTGTGGTGTTTGCACATTCTTTCTGTGTCTGCGAAGGTTTCACTCCCACAACCCAAAGATGTGCAAGTTAGGTGGATTGGCCACCTTAAATTGCCACTTAATTGGAATAAATAATTAGGTACTCTAAATTTCTTTTTAAAAATTGATCAGACCCATCACTCTTAAGATGGCTTTCTTGTCATGTGGTTTAGGCATGTTGAGAATTGCTTGGATTTTGACCTTGTCGGGTTCAATGCCATGTGGTGAGAGCTTGTCACCTAGGAATGGGACCTCAGTTACTCCAAATTGGCACTTTTGCTTGTTGAGCTTCAGCCCATTTCTCCTGATGCTCATTAGAACTTTAAGAAACCTTGTGCTCTTCTATGGTTGAGCCCCAAACGATGATATCATCCACGTACACCCGTATACCTTTGATGCCTTCGATTATGTGCTCCATGGCATGGTGAAAAATATCTGATGCCAAAATTATGCCAAACGGCATTCTCGGAAAGCAGTACCATCCAAATAGCGTTTTAAAAGTACTTTGTACTTTGTTCCTCTAGCTTTAGCTGCCAGAAACTTTGAGGTGCATCATGTTTCTTAAAGAATTGTGCACCAGCCATCTCAGCTGTGATTTCCTCAAGCTTTGGTATTTGGTAATGTTCTCTTTTGATATTCTCGTTAAGATCTTTAGAATCCATGCGTATGCGAATATCGTCATTCCTTTTCTTTACACATTCCATGGAGTTTACCCAATCGTTAGGTTCTTCTACCTTTCTGATTACTTTTAATTTTGTCATTCTGCCTAAATTCTTTTTGAGGTGATCCCAAAGAGGCGCAGGTACTCTTCTTGGTGCCTGTATCAGACGTTTTGTATCCTCTTTTAGTTGTATCTTGTAGGTGAATGGTAGCGTACCAAACCTGTGAACACATCGCTGCATTTTCTAATAATGTATTCAGAATTGTTAGAGTGTTGATCCAATCCTTTGTGGATGCAAATACCAACTGCACTAGACCTAATTATTCACAGGACTGATCACCTAATAATGAATCCAAGCCCTCGGATGCAATATGGAATGGGATGGAATAAACTGTGTTCTTCACCACCACACTCAGGTCACAAGCACCATAACATTTAATGCTTGAACCATTCTAATCTCTCAGAGATATTTTGTGATTTCTTCTAATTGGCTGAATTTTTAGATTTTTAAAATCAGTCGTGCAGATTAAATTGGCTTCGGCACCAGTGTCTAACTTCAATCGGACCAATGTACCGTTCACTTCAAGTGGTAGCAGTGATTTGTCCTCATCAACTGCATTTATTTTAAATGGAGTATCAGTTTGCATTTTTTAAGTTCTGGAGAATTTTTTGATGTCTCCAGAAAATTCTTCTTCTCTGTTATTACCACAACATCAATGATGTTTCAGCACTGGAGACTGTGCCTTCCACTGTGCTGACTCATCTGGGGTTGAGGTTAGAGTAACAATTCTGAGCAAAGTGACTTTTTTCCTTTACATCTGGAACAAAACTTGCTAAACGCTGGACACTGCCTTAATTTGCGCCTTTGACCACATCTTTTACACAGAAATACTTTTTCCTGACCTTTAACCTGTTTGTTGGTGTGCGAGGAGCTGCAGGAACCTTCCTGCCTTTTTGGAAGTTCCCTGCCATTTTGGGAAAAGGGCGGCAACCAGAGTGATTTCCTCCAAGAAGATGCCGCCATTACTGAGAAACATTTTAGAATGCTGTGTTGCTAACTTGTGAGCCTGACAAATCTTCACTGTTTGTTCCAAAGACAGCTCCGATTCCCTCAGCAACCGTTCCCTCAGCTTATTTTCATTCACACCAAACACAATCTGGTCCCGAATAATGGAAGATTCCACTGCAGAAAAATTACAGGTTTTAGCTTTTAACTTTAAATCAGTGATGAAATAATCTTTGGACTCTTCAGTCTTCTGTAAACGTGATCTAAACACATAGCGTTCATAAATTTCATTCTTTCTGGGGGTGCAATGTTCATCAAATCTTCAAATTACTTTGTTAAAATTTTTACTATCTTCATCGTTTGAAAATTTAAATGTATTAAACACAGCAATTGCTTTAGGCCCTGCTGCTGTTAGGAGCATCGCTACCGTACGCGAATCTGATTGATCTCCTAAATTTACTGTGGTAAGAAACAGATTAAATTGTTGTTTAAACACATGTCAGTTGCTGTCCACATTATCATGAAATCTGAGACTCATTGGTGGCTTCAATGACTCAATGCTGTTAATTCTGGCAGTTTGCAAAATCTTCAAATCGCTATGGACCTCGTGGCAGGCTTGTTTTTCTCAGTATTCAATAGCATCCAATCCTGGTACCATGTAATGTTCTTGTCGGATGGCCTGATTTATATTACAAGAACACTTGTAGCTAAAGTATATATGATTTATTAACATTAACTGTGGGAGGGCAGCACGGTGGCCCAGTGGTTAGCATTGCTGCCTCACGGCGCTGAGGTCCCAGGTTCGATCCTGGCTCTGGGTCACTGTCCGTGTGGAGTTTGCACATTCTCCCCGTGTTTGGGTGGGTTTCGCCCCCACAGCTCAAAGATGTGCAGGGTAGGTGGATTGGCCATGCTAAATTGTCCCTTAATTGAAAAAAAAATGAATTTGGGTACTCTAGATTTATTTAAAAAAACATTAACTGTGGGTCAAATATATACAAAACAACAGATGATTAACAGTATGAACATGCACAATCAACCTCTCGCTTCATCTCCCTACTCAGTCTGAGGCAATCTGACTCTGACATTCATTTATACTAATGAGACTCCTAGTGGCCAGTCAATGAATTACAACATAACCATGATATCACCACAGATCTGATACACCAGACAGTGGGCGGGATTCTTCACTCCCCGCTGAAGTACCCACGCCGTCGTGAACGCCGTCAAGTTCATGACGACGCGAAACGGCCCCGATCCCGATCGATTCAGGCCCCGACAATGGGCTAGGATCGGGGCCGCGTCATCTACACGTGCCAGGCCTTGTCGCCGCGTAAAGGCGGTGCCGCATAGATGACACGGCCGGCGCCGCATAACTGGCATCACCCGCGCATGCGCGGGTTGGCCGGCGCCAACCCGCGCATGCGTGGTTGCTGTCCTCTCTGAGTCCGCCCCGCAAGAAGATGGCGGATGGATCTTGCGGGGCCGCGGAAGGAAGGAGGTCTTCCTTCAGAGAGGACGGGCCAACAATCGGTGGGCACCGATCGCGGGCCACCCCACATTTAAGGTACCCCCCGATGCAGGATCCCCCACCACAGACCCCCCCCACAGCGTTCCCGCGCTGTTCCCGACGGCAGCGACCAGGTGTGGACGGCGCCGGGGGGGAACCCGCCGTTTTGGCCTGGCCGCTCGGCCCATCAGGGCCTGAGAATAGCGGGGATGCCGGAGAATCGCCATTTTGGGTGTCTCCGGCGATTCTCCGGCCTGCAGCCCGCGGAACTCAACGGGGCTGTTCCCGCCGCTTGTGAGAATCGCGGGAGGGCATCGGACCGGCGTCCCGGGATATTTTGGTGGCCCAGGCGATTCTCCCAACCAGCGCGGGAGTGGAGAATCTCGCCCAGTGTTTTTCACACCCTAACCACTCAATTCTTAAAAAAGTTTTTTCTCATGTCGCCTGTCAATCTTTTACCAATCGCCTTTAATCAATATCACTTTGGTTCTTGACCTTCTGCCAATGGGGACAGCTTCTCCCTGTCTATCAGAGCCCGCATGAAAAACTGCTACCTAACTCAAACCGAGTCCTGTTCATCTGCCATGCACAAGCTTGCTCACCTACACTGTTTCTGGTTAAGCAATATCTTTGAATCAATAGAATCCATAGAGATACTACAGTGCAAGGGGAGGCCATTCAGCACCATCGAGTCCGCGCACCCAGGAAACCCATGCAGACACGAGGAGAACATGCAAATTCCACACAGTCACCTTGATTTTAAAATTCTCATCAATGTTTTAAAATCCTTCCATGACAACATCCTTCCTCGCCACCTTACTTCTGTAATCTCTACCAGCCACAGAAACCTCAGAGGGTATCTGGGCTCCACTAATTCTGCCTTCCTGATCATTCCTGATAATTGCTCCATTATTGACCTTGACATTACATTGACATTCCGTCGCTGGCTAGGGCAGTATTTATTGTCCACCCATGGTTGGCCTTGAGAAGGTGATGGTGAACTGCCTCCTTGAACTGCTGCAATCCATATGGCGTAAGTGCACCCTTAGTGCTGTTAGGGAAGGAGGGGCTGTTTAGCACAGGGCTAAATCGCTGGCTTTGAAAGCAGACCAAGGCAGGCCAGCAGCACGGTTCAATTCCCGTACCAGCCTCCCCGAACAGGCGCCGGAATGTGGCGACTAGGGGCTTTTCACAGTAACTTCATTTGAAGCCTACTTGTGACAATAAGCGATTTTCATTTCAGGAGCAACACCAGGCATACCTAAAAATGAGGTGTCAACCTGGTGAGGCTGCAACACAGGTCTTCCTGCATGTCAAACAGAAGACACAGCATTCTTTAGACAGAACAAAGTGATTCCACAACCAACGGATTAGATAATAGCTCTGTGGTCCTGTCACAACTAGTCGTGATAAGTGGTGGAAGATTAATTAACCACAGGAGGAGGTTCTGCCAAGATCGCCCATAGTGTCAATGTAAAATACAAGGCATTTGCAAATGTCTTCAACCAGACATGTCGAGTGGGTGATCCAACACCGCTCCCCCGGAGGCCCCCAACATTACAGATGTCAGTCTTCAGTCAATTCGATTCAGTTCATGCGATATCAAAAAACAGCTGAAGGCACTGGATGCTGCAAAGGGTACGGGCCTCAACAACATCCTGGGCTGTAGTACTGAAGGCTTGTGCTCCAGAATCAGTCATGCCCCTAGCCAAGCTGTTCAAGTACAGCTGCAACACTGGCTTCTACCCAACGATGTAAAACATTGCCCAGGTTTGTCCTGCTCGGGGCAGCACGGTGATGCAATGGTTAGCACTGCTGCCTCATGGTGCTGAGGACCCGGGTTCGATCCTGGCCCTGGGTTACTGTCCGTGTGGAGTTTGCACATTCTCCCCGTGTCTGCATGGGTCTCACCCCCACAACCCAAAGATGTGCAGGGTAGGTGGATTGGCCACACTAAATTGCCCCTTAATTGGAAAAAAAATTAGGTACTTAAATAAAAAAACAACAACGATCCCATCCTCCCGAAACCCATAAAAAGCAGGACAGATCGAGGCTTCCGGTGACGGCGGGCAGGAGGCAGCCGCACACCGGAGGGCTCCCGCTCAGGAGTAGAATTTTCGGGGTTTTAACGCCCGGTCCTGGGGGCAAGAGAGGCTGAAAAGGCTGTAAGAAGGCACAGGGAGGAGAAATGTCCACGTTTGGGAGAAAAACAGCCGTGAAAAAGGGGGTTAACGCAAGTCCGCTGGTGAGTGGAAAAGTGAGCACAGGAACTGTAAGGAAAGCGGAGGCTGGAGCACCAGGGGAGGCCGCATCGCTCACAGCAGAAAAAATGACCAAGGTGATGGCTGTGGAACTTGAAAAACAGTTCACAAAGCAGATGGAAGCAATGAAGAAGGAGATGGGGGCGGTATTGAAAGTGCTGGTGGAGGAGGCGGGGGCCTCCACGCTGGCCGGTTTAAGCCGGCCAGTGAACGGGAGTGAAGTGGGGGGAGGGGCTGCGGCCATCGGAGCCTGGTAGAACAAGTTCCGGTGAGTCTAACCGGGGTGAAAAGTTGGGGGAAGGAACCGAGGTTGGGAGGAGGAGTTTACAAGAGGAAGTGGAGGGGAGGAGTTTGGAGGGGGAGTGGGGGCAGTGTCTACAATTCATGGGTGTCATTCACGGTACTCTTTCGGGGATTGGATGGCATTGAATATTAGGGGTGGGGGGTTGGGGGATGGACTGTATATGTCAATGGTGACCACAGGCGATTCCTGATTCCTTTTTCTTTTTTCCTTTTTTCCCACCTTGGGAGGGTTTGTTTTATTTGATGCTTATATTGTCAAGTGGGCCGTTGTTTGGGGTGGTGGGAGAATGGGATCTTTGTGGTTGATAAGGGGATTGACATTGTGTTCGTTACCCTTTACTGTTTGTTGGTGGGGTGTAACTTCTGAAGAAAATGTGAAAATGGAGAATAAAAATATTTTTTTAAAAAGCAGGACAGATCCATTCTGACCAATCAGTCTACACTTGTGCATTGGTAAAGTGATGGAAGGCATTGTCAATAGTGCTATAAAATAGCACTTACTGAGCAATAACTTGTTCATCGACATTTGGGCTCTGTCAGGATCACTCAGCTCCCAACCTCATTTCAGGTTTGGTCCAAAATGGATAAAAAAGCTGAATTCCAGAGAGAAATTGAGAGTGGCTGCCATTGAAACCAAAACAGCATCAGGGCAGTGTCTCAGCCCCAACAAATGACTTTCCCTCACGTTGACTGCACAATGTTCAGTTCCATTCACAAATCCTCACATCATGGGCGGGATTCTCCACTCCGCATAACTGGTGTCACCCACACATGCGCGGGTTGGCCGGCGCCAACCCGCGCATGCGTGGTTGCCGTCCTCTCCGAGTCCACCCCGCAAGAAGATGGCGGACGGATCTTGCGGGGCTGCGGAAGGAAGGAGGTCCTTCTTCAGAGAGGACGGCCCGACGATCGGTGGGCACCAATCGCGGGCCATCCCACATTTGAGGTACCCCCCGTTGCTGGATCCCCCCCCCCCCGCCCCCCGCAGGCTGCCCCCCCCCCCCCAGCGTTCCCGCGCTGTTCCCGACGGCAGCGACCAGGTGTGGACGGCGCCGGGGGGGACCCGCCGTTTTGGCCTGGCCACTCGGCCCATCCGGGCCTGAGAATAGCGGGGGTGCCGGAGAATCACCATTTTGGGTGTCTCCGGCGATTCTCCGGCCTGCGGCCCGCGGAACTCGACGGGGCCGTTCCCGCCGCTCAGGAGAATCGTGGGAGGGCGTCGGACCGGCGTCCCCGGAAATTTTGGTGGCCCAGGCGATTCTCCCAACCAGCGCGGGAGTGGAGAATCTCGCCCAATGGATTTGTTTTACCTGCATGCAACAAGACATGCTCATAAGTGGCAAATAACAATTGTGCAAAGCAATGACCATCTCCGACAAGAATGAGTCCAACCACCTCTTCATGATATTCAGTGGTATTACCATAGCTGAATCTCACACCACCATTGATCAGAAACTGTACTGGACCAGCCATATAAATACTGTGGGCACGATTTAATGGAAACATTTCTAAGTGTCATTTTGGGCCTGATTGGCAGGGTGTTTCTCAACAGCCACACTGGCGAGGTCGTGGCCCATATTTAGCGGTACTTAGTACTGGAAATGAGCCCCCACAAGCTTCTTACTGGCTGTCTCACCGCCTGACTCGCCAGACTCGCGCCTCAGCGCCTTGCTGCTAACAAGGGAGCGGGGCTTTTAAATGCTCCCTCACCACTCACTCCCAGTCAACCCACAGCATGGCAGCGCCCAGACCTGCTCCTCACTTGATGATGCCGATCTGGCCAGGCTTCTTGACACCGTCAATGAGAGACGGGGCATCCTGTTCCCCCAAGGGGTTGGAGGGCCAGCAGCAGGGCCATCAATACCACAGGGGAGACAGTGGCAGCAGCTGTCAGGGTGGCCAGCATGACCAGGATCCCAGTGTCCAATGTCGGAAGAAGACCACATGGTGGGTGTGTTCGCGGCATTCTTTAACCTCTCCCTACTCCGTTCCGAGGTTTCCACCTGCTTCAAGACAATCACCACCATACCGGTGCCAAAGAAGACCCAGGCAATGCGCCTCAATGACTACTATCCAGTGACCTTGACATCTATCATTATGAAGTGCTTCGAGAGGCTGGTCATGAGACACGTCAACTCCATACTCCCAGAATGCCTTGATCCACTGCAATTCACATACCGCCACATCCGATCTGCAGCAATCGCTATCTCCCTGGCCCTACACTCATCCCTGGATCATGTCGACAATGAGGACTCCTACGTCAGACTCCTATTCATTGACTACAGCTCTGCCTTCAACACCATAAACCTAGCCAAGCCCATATCAAAACTCCAAAACCTGGGACTTGGCTCCTCCCTCTGCAACTGGATCCTTGACTTTCTGCCCCATACACCACAATCAGTAAGGATAAACAACAACACCTCCTCCACGATAAATCTCAACCCCGGGGCCCCGCAAGGCTGCATACTTAGCCCCTTACTATACTCCTTGTACACACGCGACAGTGTGGCAAAATTTGGCTCCAACTCCATCTATAAGTTTGCTGATGACACGACCGTAGTGTGTCAGATCTCAAACACCTATGATTCTGTGGTGGTATGTATTAGGGGTAATGTGGTACCTGTGAAGCCGAGGGGCTCCGCCCTGAAGGCGGAGTATAAGAGCTCGAGCTTCTCCCTGCAGCCTCATTCTGTTGCTGAGCTGCTGGGGACAAGTCTCGCTTAATAAAGCCTAGATAGACTTCATCGCTTCTCGTCTCGCGTAAGTCATTGTGCGCTACAGAGTCAGAGTACAGGAGGGAGATAGAGAACCTAGTGGCATGGTGCAGTGACAACAATCTCTCCCTCAATGCCAGCAAAACTAAGGAGCTGGTCATTGACTTCTGGACACACTCCTGTCTGCATCCATGGGGCCGAGGTGGAGATGATTGACAGCTTCAAATTCCTAGGTGTGCACATCACCAACAATCTGTCCTGGTACACCCATGTTGATGCTACGATCAAGAAAGCAAAACAGCACCTTCACTTCTTCAGGAAACTAAGGAAATTTGGCCTGTCCACATTGACTCTTACCAATTTTTACACGTGCACCATAGAAAGCAAGCTATCTGGCTGCATCACAGCCTGGTATGGCAACTGCTCGGCCCAAGACAGTAACAAACTTCAGAGAGTCATGAACACAGCCCAGTCCATCACGCGAACCTGCCTCCTATCCATTGACTCTGTCTATACCTCCCGCTGCCTGGGGAAGCATAATCAAAGACTCCTCCCAAGCGGATTATTGTCTCTTCCAACTTCTTCCATCGGGCAGAAGATACAAAAGTCTGAGAACATGCACTAACAGATTCAAAAACAGCTTCTTCCCCACTGTTACCAGACTCCTCAATGGCCCTCTTGCAAGGGTCCTGATCTCTCCATGCATCTTTTCTATTGAGTAGCAATACACTCTGTATGCTTCACCCAATGTCCATGTATTTACATTGTGTATTTATCGTATGTCCTATGTTTCTCGTGTATGGAATGATCTGCCTGAACTGTACGCAGAGCAATACTTTTCACTGTACCTGGGTACATGCAACAATAAATCTAACACCAATGACTTTCACTGAGCTGCGAGGGTAAGTTACCACCTCTCTCCTGGCATCAGTTCCATCTGCCACCCCTCAAATTCCCAACCTCGCCCCCCCCCCCCACAACTCACTGGCTGACACCACACACCCTCCTCACATGTGATCTTGGTGCTTGTTCCTCAGTACCCCCTAGTACCCAGCAGCACAACCCCTTCATGTCCAGTTGTTGTGCCCACACAAATGCCACCTGCTATAGACCCCACTGATACATCAAACTTGCGGCTCACAATGCCCTCTCTTTGGCCCTGCGGGAAAAGACAGCCAATAATGGAGGCGATTCTCCGATATTGAGGCCAAGTGTTCGCGCCGTCATGAACGCCGCACCAGCGTCCTTATGCGGCTCCAAATGGGCGCCGCGCCAACCCACGCTTGCGCAGTTGGCCCGCCCAATCCGGCGCATGCGCAGTTGGCCCGCGCCATCCAGCGCATGCGTGGGGAATGTCTTACGCACGCCGGCCCCTCACTAACATGGAGCCGGTGTTCTGGGGCCACGCGGGAAGGAGGTAGGCCCGGGGGGGGGAGAGACCCGCCCGCCGATCGGTCCCGATCGCGGGCCAGACCCCATCGGAGGACACCCCGGTGAAGGAGCCTCCCACAGGCCGCACCCCCAGCGTTCCCGCAGAGTGCCCGCCGGCAGCCACCAGGGGTGGACTGCGCTGGCGGGAACCTGTCGTGTCGTTGCGGCCGCTCAGCCCATCCGAGCGGCCCGTTGCGAATCGCACGCCGCTGGTTTCCAGGGGCTGGGAGAATCACGTGCGGGGGTCGGGCGGCGTGGCGCAATTCGCGCGGCGCCCCGGCGATTCTCCCACCCGGCATGGGGGGGGGGGGGGAAATAGCGCCCAATAAGTGGGAAAGGGCCAAGACAGTAGGAGGTGGGGAGTGGGGGGGTGGTGTGAGTACCAGAGATCCGAGTCCTCACCCCAATTGAGGAACGGGACCTGGAAATCGCGGGGTTGTCCAAGGTGAGAGCAGTTGCCAAAAGCCACGTTGGCCTGTGCTGCAGACGTGAGGATCCACTGCCCCTTCACCCAGAGATTAGGGCAGCACGGTAGCATGGTGGTTAGCATAGTTGCTTCACAGCTTCAGGGTCCCAGGTTCGGTTCCCAGCTTGGGTCACTGTCTGTGCGGAGTCTGCACGTTCTCCCCGTGTGTGCGTGGGTTTCCTCCGGGTACTCATGGTTTCCTCCCACAGTCCAAAGATGTGCCGGGGAGGTGGATTGGCTATGCTAAATTGCCCTTAGCGCCCAAAAAGGTTAGGTGGGGTTACTAGGTTATGGGGGTAGGTTGGAAGTGTGGGCTTAAGTGGGGTGCTCTTTCCAAGAGCCGGTGCAGACTCGATGGGCCAAATGGCCTCCTTCTGCACTGCAAATTCTATGACCTGCCTCAGGTGAGTAGCTCATGCCAGGCAAAATGATCCTTCCCTCTCACTGACCGCATGTCCATTGTCTCGCAAGATGTCCATCTGATGGGGTCGGGCCATCTGGAGATGTTCCCCTCCTGCCCCACCCCCACCCCACTGCTACCCAAGAGACCGCCTCACAGGAGAGCTCCAAAGAGACCACCAACAAGGCATCATAGCTGTCATCCGTACCTTCCAGCAGCGCAGAGACATGCACCTCGGTGGGCGACATTAGTGGACAGGCTTCTGGGGCACAATCTGGTGAGCACCACACAGCTGCTAATGAACATCAGGGGCGAAATTCTCCCCAAACGGCGCGATGTCTGCCGACTGGCGCCCAAAACGGCGTCAATCAGACGGGCATCGCGCCGCCCCAAAGGTGCGGAATGCTCCGCATCTTTGTGGGCCGAGCCCCAACATTGAGGGGCTAGGCCGACGCCGGAGGAATTTCCGCCCCGCCAGCTGGCGTAAACGGCCTTTGTTGCCCCGCCAGCTGGCGCGGAAATGACATGTCGGGGCGGCGCATGCGCGGGAGCGTCAGCGGCGGCTGACAGTTTCCCGCGCATGCGCAGTGGGGAGAGTCTCTTCCGCCTCCGCCATGGTGGAGACCGTGGCGGAGGCGGAAGGGAAAGAGTGCCCCCCACGGCACAGGCCCGCCCGCGGATCGGTGGGCCCCGATCGCGGGCCAGGCCACCGGGGGGGCACCCCCTGGGGCCAGATCGCCCCGCGCCCCCCCGAGGACCCCGGAGCCCGCCCACGCCGCCTTGTCCCACCGGTAAATAGGTACTCTAATTTACGCCGGCGGGACAGGCAATTTCTCGGCGGGACTTCGGCCCATCCGGGCCGGAGAATCGAGCGGGGGGGCCCGCCAACCGGCGCGGCCCGATTGCCGCCCCCGCCGAATATCCGGTACCGGAGACTTCGGCAACCGGCGGGTGCGGGATTCACGGCGGCCAACGGCCATTCTCCGACCCACTGGGGAGTCGGAGGATGACGCCCCAGGTGTCGGCAGGAAAATCCAAGGGAGTCAGCAGTCGGATGTCTGCTGGACCTCAGCACTCAGCTGAGTTCCAGTCCAATGCCGAGCCTCTTGGTGGGGTCTCCCAGAGCTGATGCAGATGCTAGAACACGGCCATAAGATTCAGGAGGGAATGTCAGTGACATGAAAATGAAATGAAAATCGCTTATTGTCACAAGTAGGCTTCAAATGAAGTTACTGTGAAAAGCCCCTAGTCGCCACATTCCGGCGCCTGTTCGGAGAGGCTGGTACGGGAATTGAACCGTGCTGCTGGCCTGCCTTGGTCTGCTTTCCAAGCCAGCGATTTAGCCCTGTGCTAAACCAGACATTCCAGTGAATGCATAGCCAAATGGAGGAGTCCCAATGGCTACGGGCGCAGAAGATGATGCTGACAACACTGCTAGAGTGGCGACTGTAGTGGAAAGCCTGGAGCAAGGGTTCCCTGGGACATAAATACCCCGGCCCGGTGTGGGAGGCTCTTCGGGTTGTAGGAGTTGTATCTAGTTGGTAAAATAAATATTAAGTTTTCTAACAGTCATCGCTTCAATGTGGCCGCTCGCTTGGAACCTTACATTGGTGCGAGGGTGAAGTGGTGCTGAAGGAGACGCCATTTCCTCTGGACCCAGCCCCCCTCAACTAGGCATCAAGGAGCTTCCCACCTGGCTGCAGGTATTCCACTCATTGGAAAATTGGAGGCGTTTGACACCATGACAGGTGACTGGACTCTATATATTGAGCAGATGTGTTATTTCTTTCGGTATAACAGCACTGTGGCCGACGGAAGGCAGACAGTGACCTCCTCATGGTCTGCAGAGCGGAAACAGTTTAACTTAGCCAGCTTTCCCATCCAGATTGAGGTCCATATGGGGCCGCAGCATCAGGAGTCAGCCGCCACACGTAGGACCATGTCCGCTCGTGTGTCCGTAGTTTGGTATTGCGAGACACGGATGCGAGGTAGTAACGTATACGGAGGAGTGGTTGGAGGTTGCGGTCATCTTGGAGGACCCTGTGGAGGACGGAGCACAGTCCGCCATCCTACCATTGCTGTTAGTGCGAGGTCCGGGCCCCAGCTTGCTGGGGCAGGATTGGCTGAAGCGCCTCCGACTGGATTGGCCGTAGGTGAGCCGCAAGTATCCCAGGCGCGGTGCTGGCGCAGTGGCACAGTGGTTAGCACTACTGCCTCACTGCTCCAGGAACCCAGGTTCAATTCCGGCCTCGGTTGACTGTGAGTTTGCACATTCTCCCCGTGTCTGCGTGGGTTTCCTCTGGATGCTCCGCTTTCCTCCCACAGTCCAAAGATGTGCAGGTTAGGTGGATTGGACATGATAAATTGCCCCTTAGTGTCCAAAAGGTTAGATGGGGTTACTGGGTTACGGGGATAGTGTGGAGGAGGCATGGGGCGTAATTAGGGTGCTCTTTCCAAGGGCTGATGCACTCGATGGGCTGAATGGCCTCATTCTGCACTGTAAATTCTATGATTCTGTGATTCCTGGCCATTTTTTAGGATGGATTGGGAACCATCCAAGGGGCTTCCGCCAAGATTTCTGTAGATCCCAAGGCCCAGCGTGATATTTCTGGCCCCGCCCCATCTGCTACATCTTGAAGCCTAAGGTGGGCATGGAGTTGGGCCGCCTGGAGTTATTGGGGATCATCTACCTCATACAGTTTGTGGATTGGGCTGCACCAAAAGTACCAGTCATGAAGCCTGACGGCTCCTTCCGTCTGTGCGGAGATTATAAAATGACAGTAAATGGGACGTCCCGTTTGGATTGTAACTCGCCGTCCCCAATTGAAGACCTGTACGCTAGGCTCAATGGCGGGTGAACTTTCACCAAGCTCGACATGAGCCATGCTTATTTACAGTTAGTCTTGGACCCAGCATCGCGGAAATACGTGACTGTCAATATCCATCAGGGTCTTTCCTCGTATATGAGGTTGCCTTTTGGAGTCTCCTGCAGCTGTGCCATTTTCCAGCGGGCTATGAGTGAGAAGCTCCGACAAACTTTCAACACTATGAGCTGCCCGAGGTGTTAGTGTCAGTCAACGGCTCAGCCTTCATGAGCTCGGAATTTGGCGCTTTTATGAAGATGAACGGAGTCTGCCATGTACGCACCGCGCCTTACCACCCATCCTTCAAGGGGTTGGCCAAACGGGCGATGCAGACATTTAAGTTGTAATGCGAAAGCAGACCGCTGGTTCCCCGGAGGCCTATCTGGCCCGTTTCCTCTTCTGTTACTGCACCATGCCTCACGCCACTACCTTTCGAGTTGTCAGTAGGGCTGCCGGCTGCGCAGACGGTTGAGACTCGTCCTGCCGGACATTTGGGGAAAGGAACACACGGAAGCACGTCAACCTAGACCCATGAGGGAATTCTCCGCGTGCGACTCGGACATTGTCTGGAATTTCGCCGATGGGACACTGTGGATCCTGGGGATAGTGGCGTGGTAATCAGGCCCGATCTCGTATTCGGTGAGTGTGCAGGGAAAGGAATGGAATCGGCATGTGACCCACCACTACAGGTCCTCGCGGGAAATCTGAAGTCCCGATGTCCAATGGTGGCCCTTTCTCCAGAGCAGCCACTGTTGATACTGGGTGAGGCAGACGAGCCCCTCGTACTTCAGATGTGGGATGCCAACTCATCAGACATGGAGACCTTGTCAACGGCTGTCGCAATGGATCTGGTGGAGGCCGCTGGCCCCCGCACGTTGGACCCACTCAGGTTTTTGGCCTGGAAATGTTGCTCCCCGGTCTGTTACACCCCACCAGACCCAACACAGCGGGAACTTCAGAAACAGCCCTGAGCAAAGAGGGGGAAGGATATTTTCTCTGCAGCAGTTGACGTGGATGACGTATGTGACTTGGAGGGGGGGGACAGGGGACGTGTAATACCCTGACCGGAGGCCACGGGGTCGGCAACATCAGAATCCCCGGGCCTCGCCTGAATATAATCATCCCAGATAAGGGGGCAGAGCTACACCCTTAAACAAAGGTTCCATGGTTCATAAATACCCCGGCCCAAGTGTGGGTCTGGCGGGGGGAGACCCGTTGGGGAAATGGAGTTGTATCTAGTAGATTAAATTAATATTGAGATTTCTGACAGTCATCGCTTCTGTGTGGTCGCTTGCTTGGACCTTTACACCCTCAATTTCATGGAGACCCCCAGCGCTGGAGGCCAACCCAAGGCCTGCCACCAAGGACACGCTCACAGTCTCCAGTTCTTATGAATTCCCCCCCACTCCTGTTATGGCATCAAAGGCCACAGCGCATGAGAAGCAGCAGGCTGCCTCCACCTCCGATGTGCATCCTGCGGACACACCTAGACGTTTCAGTAGACCACGAAAGATCAAGAAGATTGGGGAGCACTGAATGGGCGCAGGGAGGTCACTATCTGTAGGTAGGGGACTGGAAATGTCATATGTTCGCAATTAAAACATGTCACACCTGATACATGTGTAGCTTCTATCACGTTAATCTTCACAGCGGACCTGCCTGCACCCCCACCCCATGTTGCCCTAACCTGATGAAGGAGCAGCGCTCTGAAAGCTAGTGATTCGACACAAACCTGTTGGACTTTAACCTGATGTTGTAAGACTTCTTACTGTGCCCACCCCAGTCCACCTCCACATCTGAGAAAAATTTGTTCTCCTTTCCAGCTACAGAAAAGAAAGGAAACAGCAACAGCAGCCTCCAGGCATTTGCAGCCACCAGCAGGAGCAAGCGGCAAACACAACCTGCAGCTGTGAAGTGCTCTCACAACTAACAAGGCCAATTCCTCATTAGCGGCCTTCAGCTGTGGAGCTAGAGGCTGCTCACAATTGGCCTTTTGGCTAAGATCAAGAGTCAGTATGAGCCCAAGATGAGGTGCAATGCCTTTTCTTGTCAGCTTAGGTCTTATACGTCTCTCTTGTTGAGGCCATGAAATAGGTTCAACTTGAATTTGAATTGGTTTTTGGAGCAAGCAAAGAGATGGATTAAGGGTTTGCCCTGTCCATTCTTCACATTGGCTGGATTCTCCATCCCGCCGCACCACATTTCTGGTTTGGGACGCCAGCGGAATGCTCCGTTTTGCCGGCTGGTCAATGGGGTTTCCCATTGTGGGGCAGCCTCATGCTGTCAGGAAACCCCTGGGCTGCCGGCAAAACTGAGCATCCTGAAGGCGGAAAATCCAGCCTATTGACTTTGTAACTTTAAAGACTGGATAAAAAATTAAAGGGAGTTAAAATGACCTTCAACATGTAACCAAGATCAGGGCTCTGTCCTGGAAGTGTTTGGTAAGACAGACAGGCAGCAGCTGTAGTTGCCTCTGTTATGGGTATCTACAACATTTATAGATTGTCTGAAGGTCTCACGGATGAAACGCCCCTCACTCCCCATCTCCCCCCTTGAGAAATGGGCAGCAGCTCCAGTGCCCTCCTCATTGGGGAGCCATTTAATTCCCAGGAGGCCTTTACATTCAATGTTAATCTCGGTAATGAGATGGGAAGTAACGGAAATGCTCGCCATATTTGGGCGAGATTGGAACTCGCCATCGGGAGCAGGCTGGTTAGATGGCCAACTGAATCGTGCTTGGAGAAATTGGCCTTTCCCACTATTTACCAGCGCGGCCAGATCTGCGTTGGGTGCAGCGCGGTCATTAAATCGTGCTCTATGACTACAAGTAACTCACCTCCTAACTCCCCAAAGCCTGTCTTCCATCCACAAGGTACAAGTTAGGAGTGTAATGGAATACTCTCCACTTGCCTGGATGAGTACAGCTCCAACAACACTCAAGAAACTCGACGCCATTCAGGACAAAGCAGCTCACTTGATTGGAATCCCCTCCACCACCTTAAACTCCTTCCACCGCCTGCACACCCTGAGAACCGTGTGTACCATATACCAAATGCACTGCAGCAATTCATCAGGAATCCTTCAACAGCACCTTCCAAACCCGCAACCTGTACCACCAAGAAAGGAAAGGGCAGCTGACACTTGGGAACACCCTCCAAGATCCTCTCCAAGTCACACGCTAACCTCTGTTCTGAAGTGCTTCCAGATTGTTCTAGTTCATGGAAGATCCTAATTTTGTGATTATGCCAATGCATTTGTACAGAAACTAGAACCATACCTTTGCCTCAGAAACCCAGTGCGACTTTTCACACACGAGTTGCCCGGTTAGTGGGCTTGTGTCCAAAGTGGATGGTTGACTCCTTTGCCCACTCTTTTGGACTTCACCTCCAAAACTGTATTCGTACTTTGGAGATTGTAGCCTTAAGATTGCAATCATTCAAGAAATAAAGATTCAGAGAACCTGGTCCAGATTCTTTGAATACTGACAGAACTTTATAATGTAGGCGAAAGCATTGGAGAACAGGAATAAAAGCAGTGAATGTAAAACCGACCGGTTGCTCCTGCTCCCTGGCAGCCCAGTTACCCCACTTAGCTGCCCGCCTAGATGAGATGTTGGCAGATGCGGCAGGCCCATGGTTATTTTGGTTACTCCTGAAATCATGTCAGAACGAGTGAAAGTGTCACCATTCCTCAATGAGGCACATTGTCATCAGGTGTTTCTGTCAGAGGACAGCCTGCATCCTCTGGGCTAGGGAGGGCACGAAAATGTTGCTGCCGCTTGCTACCCAAGTCGTAAGGTGGAAATTATACCATCAGGGTGACCCTGAGTGGACAGAGGGTGAGGGTGGCATCAGACATGGGACCTCCTTGTTTTTGTCTGTCATTATTTGAAAAATAGCTGAGACACCTTGACTATAATTGGAGCCAATGTGTTCAGTAGAGGGCAGCACAACAAGATAGATGATGAAGGAAAAACAGAGTTCCATAGATTTAAAGGAAATTTTTCAGATCTGAAAGAGGCCATTCGGCCCAGCAGTTCCCTGCCGGCGTGTATGTTCCTCAAGAGCCTGATCACCTCTACTGTCACCTCAGCCCATCAGCATAACCAGCTATTCCGTCCTATAGCAAGGCACGAGGAGGATGTCTGTGACAGAGGCAGTGTGGAGTAGTGTGCGGCACACTGGGATAGCGGTGTATAAGCTTGCACGACTGGTCCACTTCCTCGTGCCAGCAATGTTCCAGTTGGTTGCAGAGACCTGCTGCTTCACATGCACGATTGAAAATGAGAGGTTAACTCAGAGGGTGCAGCGAGCAGAAAGGATGATCCACGATTGACCAGGGTAAATTGTTGCTGCTCATTTTGATCAAATACAAAGAGTTGCAATCAAACTAGGCTTTCAAAAGGAATGATTTTACACCGACTCCACGGCAGCATTATAATGACAGCATCGGACAGGTTTATAGCAGTGGCTATGGGTTCATATTAGTGAGAAACTGATCGATCTTAGCGACTACATGTTTCATTATTATATCACTGCAATAGAAATCAAAATAATCGATGATTCAGAGAGGAGATATAACACTGGGACTGAGTGATACTGACCAGATACAAGTTACAGTGTGGGACTGAGTGATACTGACCAGATACCCGACACAGGATGGGACTGAGTGATGCTGACCAGATACAGGACACATGGTGGGACTGAGTGATACTGACCTGATAGAGGACACAGGGTGGGACTGTGTGATACTGACCTGATGCAGGATATCATGTGGGACTGAGTGATACTGACCTGATGCAGGATATCATGTGGCACTGAGTGATACTGACCTGATACAGGACAGCGGGTGGGACTGAGTGATACTGACCAGATACAGGACACAGGGTGGGACTGAGTGATACTGACCAGATAGAGGACACAGGGTGGGACTGAGTGATACTGACCTGATACAGGACATCATGTGGGACTGAGTGATACTGACCTGATGCAGGATATCATGTGGCACTGAGTGATACTGACCAGATACAGGACAGCGGGTGGGACTGAGTGATACTGACCAGATACAGGGCACAGGGTGGGACTGAGTGATGCTGACCATATACAAGACACATGGTGGGACTGAGTGACGCTGACCAGATACAGGACACAGGGTAGGACTGAGTGATGCTGACCAGATAATGGACATCATGTGGGACTGAGTGACACTGACCAAATACAGGACACAGGATGGGACTGAGTGATGCTGACCAGATGCAGTACACAGGGTGGGACTGAGTAATGCTGACCAGATACAGGACACAGGGTGGGACTGAGTGATGCTGACCAGATACAGGACACAGGGTGGGACTGAGTGATACTGACCAGGTACTGGACATCATGTGGGACTAAGTGATACTGACCAGATACAGGACACAGGGTGTGGGACTGAGTGATACTGACAAAATACAGGACACAGGGTGGGACTGAGTGATTCTGACCAGATACAGGACACAGGGTGGGACTGAGAAATGCTGACCAGATACAAGACACATGGTGGGACAGAGTGATACTGACCAGATAGAGGACCCACGGTGGGACTGAGTGATACTGACCAGATACAAGATACAGTGTGGGACTGAGTGATACTGACCAGATACCCGACACAGGGTGGAACTGAGTGATGCTGACCAGATACAGGACACATGGTGGGACTGAGTGATACTGACCAGATACAGGACACAGGGTGATGGAATGAGTGATATTGACCAGATACAGGACAGGGGGTCGGGCTGTGTGATACTGACCAGATAGAGGACACAGGGTGGGACTGAGTGATACTGACCGGATGCAGGATATCATGTGGGACTGAGTGATACTGACCTGATGCAGGATATCATGTGGCACTGAGTGATACTGACCAGATACAGGATAGCGGGTGGAACTGAGTGATACTGACCAGATACAGGGCACAGGGTGGGACTGAGTGATACTGACCAGATACAGGATAGCGGGTGGAACTGAGTGATACTGACCAGATACAGGACACTGTGTGGGACTGAGTGACACTGACTAGATACAGGACAAAGTGTGAGACTGAGTGATACTGACCAGATACAGGACACAGTGTGGGACTGAGTGACACTGACTAGACACAGGACACAGTGTGGGACTGAGTGATACTGACCAGTTACAGGACAGGGGGTGGGACTGGGTGATACTGACCAGATACAGGACACCGTGTGGGACTGAGTGATACTGACCAGATACAGGACACAGTGTGGGATTGAGTGATACTGACCAGATACAGGACACTGTGTGGGATTGAGAGATACTGACTAGATACAGGACACAGGGAAGGACTGGGTGATACTGACCAGATACAGGACAGGGGGTGGGACTGAGTGATACTGACCAGATACAGGACACCGTGTGGGACTGAGTGATACTGACTAGATACAGGACACAGTGTGGGACTGAGTGATACTGACCAGATACAGGACAGGGGGTGGGACTCAGTGATACTGACCAGATACAGGACACGGTGTGGGACTGAGTGATACTGACCAGATACAGGACAGGGGGTGGGACTGAGTGATACTGACCAGATACAGGATACAGTGTGGGACTGAGTGATACTGACCAGATGCAGGACAGGGGGTGCGACTGAGTGACACTGAACAGATATAGGACATCTGTGGGACTGAGTGATACTGACCAGATACAAGACAGGGTGGGACTGAGTGATACTGATCAGATACGGGACACAGGGTGGGATTGAGTGATACTGACCAGATACAGGACAGGAGGTGGGACTGAGTGATACTGACCAGTAACAGGACACAGTGTGGGACTGAGTAATACTGACCAGATACAGGACACAGTGTGGGACTGAGTGATACTGACTAGACACAGGACACAGTGTGGGACTGAGTGATACTGACCAGATACAGGACAGGGGGTGGGACTGGGTGATACTGACCAGATACAGGACACCGTGTGGGACTGAGTGATACTGACCAGATACAGGACACAGTGTGGGACTGAGTGATACTGACCAGATACAGGACACAGGGTGGGAATGGGTGATACTGACCAGATACAGGACAGGGGGTGGGACTGAGTGATACTGACCAGATACAGGACACAGGGTGGGAATGGGTGATACTGACCAGATACAGGACACAGTGTGGGACTGAGTGATACTGACTAGACACAGGACACAGTGTGGGACTGAGTGACACTGACTAGACACAGGACACAGTGTGGGACTGAGTGATACTGACCAGATACAGGACAGGGGGTGGGACTGGGTGATACTGACCAGATACAGGACACCGTGTGGGACTGAGTGATACTGACCAGATACAGGACACAGTGTGGGACTGAGTGATACTGACCAGATACAGGACACAGGGTGGGAATGGGTGATACTGACCAGATACAGGACACAGTGTGGGACTGAGTGACACTGACTAGACACAGGACACAGTGTGGGACTGAGTGATACTGACCAGATACAGGACAGGGGGTGGGACTGGGTGATGCTGACCAGATACAGGACACCGTGTGGGACTGAGTGATACTGACCAGATACAGGACACAGTGTGGGATTGAGTGATACTGACCAGATACAGGACACGGTGTGGGATTGAGTGATACTGACCAGATACAGGACACTGTGTGGGACTGAGTGACACTGACTAGATACAGGACACAGTGTGAGACTGAGTGATACTGACCAGATACAGGACAGGGGGTGGGACTGAGTGATACTGACCAGATACAGGACAGGGCTTGGGACTGGGTGATACTGACCAGATACAGGACACCGTGTGGGACTGAGTGATACTGACCAGATACAGGACACAGTGTGGGATTGAGTGATACTGACCAGATACAGGACACACGGTGGGACTGGGTGATACTGACCAGATACAGGACACTGTGTGGGATTGAGTGATACTGACCAGATACAGGACAGGGGGTGGGACTGAGTGATACTGACCAGATACAGGACACCGTGTGGGACTGAGTGATACTGACCAGATACAGGACACAGTGTGGGATTGAGTGATACTGACCAGATACAGGACACTGTGTGGGATAGAGTGATACTGACCAGATACAGGACAGGGGGTGGGACTGAGTGATACTGACCAGATACAGGACAGGGGGTGGGACTGAGTGATACTGACCAGATACAGGACACGGTGTGGGATTGAGTGATACTGACCAGATACAGGACACTGTGTGGGACTGAGTGATACTGACCAGATACAGGACACAGTGTGGGATTGAGTGATACTGACCAGATACAGGACACAGGGTGGGAATGGGTGATACTGACCAGATACAGGACACAGTGTGGGACTGAGTGAGACTGACCAGATACAGGACACAGTGCGGGACTGAGTGATACTGACCAGATACAGGACACAGGGTGGGAATGGGTGATACTGACCAGATACAGGACACAGTGTGGGACTGAGTGACACTGACTAGACACAAGACACAGTGTGGGACTGAGTGATACTGACCAGTTACAGGACAGGGGGTGGGACTGGGTGATACTGACCAGATACAGGACACTGGGTGGGACTGAGTGATACTGACCAGATACAGGACACAGTGTGGGACTGAGTGATACTGACCAGTTACAGGACAGGGGGTGGGACTGGGTGATACTGACCAGACACAGGACACAGTGTGGGACTGAGTGATACTGACCAGTTACAGGACAGGGGGTGGGACTGGGTGATACTGACCAGATACAGGACACTGGGTGGGACTGAGTGATACTGACCAGATACAGGACACCGTGTGGGACTGAGTGATACTGACCAGATACAGGACACCGTGTGGGACTGAGTGATACTGACCAGATACAGGACACAGTGTGGGATTGAGTGAGACTGACCAGATACAGGACACAGGGTGGGGTTGAGTGATACTGACTAGTTCCAGGACACAGGGTGGGACTGGGTGATACTGACCAGATACAGGACAGGGGGTGGGACTGAGTGATACTGACCAGATACAGGACAGTGGGTGGGACTGAGTGATACTGACCAGATACAGGACACCGTGTGGGACTGAGTGATACTGACTAGATACAGGACACAGTGTGGGACTGAGTGATACTGACCAGATACAGGACAGGGGGTGGGACTGAGTGATACTGACCAGATACAGGACACGGTGTGGGACTGAGTGATACTGACCAGATACAGGACAGGGGGTGGGACTGAGTGATACTGACCAGATACAGGATACAGTGTGGGACGGAGTGATACTGACCAGATGCAGGACAGGGGGTGCGACTGAGTGATACTGACCAGATACAGGACACCGTGTGGGACTGAGTGATACTGACCAGATACAGGAAACAGGGTGGGGCTGAGTGATACTGACCACATACAGGACACAGTGTGGGACTGAGTGATACTGACCAGATGCAGGACAGGGGGGGGGACTGAGTGACACTGAACAGATATAGGACATCTGTGGGACTGAGTGATACTGACCAGATACAGGGCACAGGGTGGGACTGAGTGATGCTGACCATATACAAGACACATGGTGGGACTGAGTGACGCTGACCAGATGCAGGACACAGGGTAGGACTGAGTGATGCTGACCAGATAATGGACATCATGTGGGACTGAGTGACACTGACCAAATACAGAACACAGGATGGGACTGAGTGATGCTGACCAGATGCAGTACACAGGGTGGGACTGAGTAATGCTGACCAGATACAGGACACAGGGTGGGACTGAGTGATACTGACCAGATGCAGTACACAGGGTGGGACTGAGTAATGCTGACCAGATACAGGACACAGGGTGGGACTGAGTGATACTGACCAGGTTCTGGACATCATGTGGGACTAAGTGATACTGACCAGATACAGGACACAGGGTGTGGGACTGAGTGATACTGACAAAATACAGGACACAGGGTGGGACTGAGTGATTCTGACCAGATACAGGACACAGGGTGGGACTGAGAAATGTGACCAGTTACAAGACACATGGTGGGACAGAGTGATACTGACCAGATACAGGACCCACGGTGGGACTGAGTGATACTGACCAGATACAAGATGCAGTGTGGGACTGAGTGATACTGACCAGATACCCGACACAGGGTGGAACTGAGTGATGCTGACCAGATACAGGACACATGGTGGGACTGAGTGATACTGACCAGATACAGGACACAGGGTGATGGAATGAGTGATATTGACCAGATACAGGACAGGGGGTCAGGCTGTGTGATACTGACCAGATAGAGGACACAGGGTGGGACTGAGTGATACTGACCTGATGCAGGATATCATGTGGGACTGAGTGATACTGACCTGATGCAGGATATCATGTGGCACTGAGTGATACTGACCAGATACAGGATAGCGGGTGGAACTGAGTGATACTGACCAGATACAGGGCACAGGGTGGGACTGAGTGATACTGACCAGATACAGGATAGCGGGTGGAACTGAGTGATACTGACCAGATACAGGACACAGTGTGGGACTGAGTGACACTGACTAGATACAGGACACAGTGTGAGACTGAGTGATACTGACCAGATACAGGACACAGGGTGGGAATGGGTGATACTGACCAGATACAGGACACAGTGTGGGACTGAGTGACACTGACTAGATACAGGACACAGTGTGAGACTGAGTGATACTGACCAGATACAGGACACAGGGTTGGAATGGGTGATACTGACCAGATACAGGACACAGTGTGGGACTGAGTGACACTGACTAGACACAGGACACAGTGTGGGACTGAGTGATACTGACCAGTTACAGGACAGGGGGTGGGACTGGGTGATACTGACCAGATACAGGACACCGTGTGGGACTGAGTGATACTGACCAGATACAGGACACAGTGTGGGATTGAGTGATACTGACCAGATACAGGACACAGGGTGGGACTGGGTGATACTGACCAGATACAGGACACTGTGTGGGGTTGAGTGATACTGACTAGATACAGGACAGGGGGTGGGACTGAGTGATACTGACCAGATACAGGACACCGTGTGGGACTGAGCGATACTGACCAGATACAGGACAGGGGGTGGGACTGAGTGATACTGACCAGATACAGGACACAGTGTGGGACTGAGTGATACTGACCAGATACAGGACAGGGGGTGGGACTGAGTGATACTGACCAGATACAGGACACGGTGTGGGACTGAGTGATACTGACCAGATACAGGACAGGGGGTGGGACTGAGTGATACTGACCAGATACAGGATACAGTGTGGGACGGAGTGATACTGACCAGATACAGGACACTGTGTGGGATTGAGTGATACTGACCAGATACAGGACAGGGGGTGGGACTGAGTGATACTGACCAGATACAGGACACCGTGTGGGACTGAGTGATACTGACCAGATACAGGACACAGTGTGGGATTGAGTGATACTGACCAGATACAGGACACTGTGTGGGATTGAGTGATACTGACCAGATACAGGACAGGGGGTGGGACTGAGTGATACTGACCAGATACAGGACAGGGGGTGGGACTGAGTGATACTGACCAGATACAGGACACGGTGTGGGATTGAGTGATACTGACCAGATACAGGACACTGTGTGGGACTGAGTGATACTGACCAGATACAGGACACAGTGTGGGATTGAGTGATACTGACCAGATACAGGACACAGGGTGGGAATGGGTGATACTGACCAGATACAGGACACAGTGTGGGACTTGGTGACACTGACTAGACACAGGACACAGTGTGGGACTGAGTGATACTGACCAGATACAGGACACAGGGTGGGAATGGGTGATACTGACCAGATACAGGACACAGTGTGGGACTGAGTGACACTGACTAGACACAGGACACAGTGTGGGACTGAGTGATACTGACCAGTTACAGGACAGGGGGTGGGACTGGGTGATACTGACCAGATACAGGACACTGGGTGGGACTGAGTGATACTGACCAGATACAGGACACAGTTTGGGACTGAGTGATACTGACCAGTTACAGGACAGGGGGTGGGACTGGGTGATACTGACCAGACACAGGACACAGTGTGGGACTGAGTGATACTGACCAGTTATAGGACAGGGGGTGGGACTGGGTGATACTGACCAGATACAGGACACTGGGTGGGACTGAGTGATACTGACCAGATACAGGACACCGTGTGGGACTGAGTGATACTGACCAGATACAGGACACCGTGTGGGACTGAGTGATACTGACCAGGTACAGGACACAGTGTGGGATTGAGTGATACTGACCAGATACAGGACACAGGGTGGGGTTGAGTGATACTGACTAGATCCAGGACACAGGGTGGGACTGGGTGATACTGACCAGATACAGGACAGGGGGTGGGACTGAGTGATACTGACCAGATACAGGACAGGGGGTGGGACTGAGTGATACTGACCAGATACAGGACACCGTGTGGGACTGAGTGATACTGACTAGATACAGGACACAGTGTGGGACTGAGTGATACTGACCAGATACAGGACAGGGTGTGGGACTGAGTGATACTGACCAGATACAGGACACGGTGTGGGACTGAGTGATACTGACCAGATACAGGACAGGGGGTGGGACTGAGTGATACTGACCAGATACAGGATACAGTGTGGGACGGAGTGATACTGACCAGATGCAGGACAGGGGGTGCGACTGAGTGATACTGACCAGATACAGGACACCGTGTGGGACTGAGTGATACTGACCAGATACAGGAAACAGGGTGGGGCTGAGTGATACTGACCACATACAGGACACAGTGTGGGACTGAGTGATACTGACCAGATGCAGGACAGGGGGGGGGACTGAGTGACACTGAACAGATATAGGACATCTGTGGGACTGAGTGATACTGACCAGATACAGGGCACAGGGTGGGATTGAGTGATGCTGACCATATACAAGACACATGGTGGGACTGAGTGACGCTGACCAGATACAGGACACAGGGTAGGACTGAGTGATGCTGACCAGATAATGGACATCATGTGGGACTGAGTGACACTGACCAAATACAGAACACAGGATGGGACTGAGTGATGCTGACCAGATGCAGTACACAGGGTGGGACTGAGTAATGCTGACCAGATACAGGACACAGGGTGGGACTGAGTGATACTGACCAGATGCAGTACACAGGGTGGGACTGAGTAATGCTGACCAGATACAGGACACAGGGTGGGACTGAGTGATACTGACCAGGTACTGGACATCATGTGGGACTAAGTGATACTGACCAGATACAGGACACAGGGTGGGACTGGGTGATACTGACCAGATACAGGACAGGGGGTGGGACTGAGTGATACTGACCAGATACAGGACAGTGGGTGGGACTGAGTGATACTGACCAGATACAGGACACCGTGTGGGACTGAGTGATACTGACTAGATACAGGACACAGTGTGGGACTGAGTGATACTGACCAGATACAGGACAGGGGGTGGGACTGAGTGATACTGACCAGATACAGGACACGGTGTGGGACTGAGTGATACTGACCAGATACAGGACAGGGGGTGGGACTGAGTGATACTGACCAGATACAGGATACAGTGTGGGACGGAGTGATACTGACCAGATGCAGGACAGGGGGTGCGACTGAGTGATACTGACCAGATACAGGACACCGTGTGGGACTGAGTGATACTGACCAGATACAGGAAACAGGGTGGGGCTGAGTGATACTGACCACATACAGGACACAGTGTGGGACTGAGTGATACTGACCAGATGCAGGACAGGGGGGGGGACTGAGTGACACTGAACAGATATAGGACATCTGTGGGACTGAGTGATACTGACCAGATACAGGGCACAGGGTGGGACTGAGTGATGCTGACCATATACAAGACACATGGTGGGACTGAGTGACGCTGACCAGATGCAGGACACAGGGTAGGACTGAGTGATGCTGACCAGATAATGGACATCATGTGGGACTGAGTGACACTGACCAAATACAGAACACAGGATGGGACTGAGTGATGCTGACCAGATGCAGTACACAGGGTGGGACTGAGTAATGCTGACCAGATACAGGACACAGGGTGGGACTGAGTGATACTGACCAGATGCAGTACACAGGGTGGGACTGAGTAATGCTGACCAGATACAGGACACAGGGTGGGACTGAGTGATACTGACCAGGTTCTGGACATCATGTGGGACTAAGTGATACTGACCAGATACAGGACACAGGGTGTGGGACTGAGTGATACTGACAAAATACAGGACACAGGGTGGGACTGAGTGATTCTGACCAGATACAGGACACAGGGTGGGACTGAGAAATGTGACCAGTTACAAGACACATGGTGGGACAGAGTGATACTGACCAGATACAGGACCCACGGTGGGACTGAGTGATACTGACCAGATACAAGATGCAGTGTGGGACTGAGTGATACTGACCAGATACCCGACACAGGGTGGAACTGAGTGATGCTGACCAGATACAGGACACATGGTGGGACTGAGTGATACTGACCAGATACAGGACACAGGGTGATGGAATGAGTGATATTGACCAGATACAGGACAGGGGGTCAGGCTGTGTGATACTGACCAGATAGAGGACACAGGGTGGGACTGAGTGATACTGACCTGATGCAGGATATCATGTGGGACTGAGTGATACTGACCTGATGCAGGATATCATGTGGCACTGAGTGATACTGACCAGATACAGGATAGCGGGTGGAACTGAGTGATACTGACCAGATACAGGGCACAGGGTGGGACTGAGTGATACTGACCAGATACAGGATAGCGGGTGGAACTGAGTGATACTGACCAGATACAGGACACAGTGTGGGACTGAGTGACACTGACTAGATACAGGACACAGTGTGAGACTGAGTGATACTGACCAGATACAGGACACAGGGTGGGAATGGGTGATACTGACCAGATACAGGACACAGTGTGGGACTGAGTGACACTGACTAGATACAGGACACAGTGTGAGACTGAGTGATACTGACCAGATACAGGACACAGGGTTGGAATGGGTGATACTGACCAGATACAGGACACAGTGTGGGACTGAGTGACACTGACTAGACACAGGACACAGTGTGGGACTGAGTGATACTGACCAGTTACAGGACAGGGGGTGGGACTGGGTGATACTGACCAGATACAGGACACCGTGTGGGACTGAGTGATACTGACCAGATACAGGACACAGTGTGGGATTGAGTGATACTGACCAGATACAGGACACAGGGTGGGACTGGGTGATACTGACCAGATACAGGACACTGTGTGGGGTTGAGTGATACTGACTAGATACAGGACAGGGGGTGGGACTGAGTGATACTGACCAGATACAGGACACCGTGTGGGACTGAGCGATACTGACCAGATACAGGACAGGGGGTGGGACTGAGTGATACTGACCAGATACAGGACACAGTGTGGGACTGAGTGATACTGACCAGATACAGGACAGGGGGTGGGACTGAGTGATACTGACCAGATACAGGACACGGTGTGGGACTGAGTGATACTGACCAGATACAGGACAGGGGGTGGGACTGAGTGATACTGACCAGATACAGGATACAGTGTGGGACGGAGTGATACTGACCAGATACAGGACACTGTGTGGGATTGAGTGATACTGACCAGATACAGGACAGGGGGTGGGACTGAGTGATACTGACCAGATACAGGACACCGTGTGGGACTGAGTGATACTGACCAGATACAGGACACAGTGTGGGATTGAGTGATACTGACCAGATACAGGACACTGTGTGGGATTGAGTGATACTGACCAGATACAGGACAGGGGGTGGGACTGAGTGATACTGACCAGATACAGGACAGGGGGTGGGACTGAGTGATACTGACCAGATACAGGACACGGTGTGGGATTGAGTGATACTGACCAGATACAGGACACTGTGTGGGACTGAGTGATACTGACCAGATACAGGACACAGTGTGGGATTGAGTGATACTGACCAGATACAGGACACAGGGTGGGAATGGGTGATACTGACCAGATACAGGACACAGTGTGGGACTTGGTGACACTGACTAGACACAGGACACAGTGTGGGACTGAGTGATACTGACCAGATACAGGACACAGGGTGGGAATGGGTGATACTGACCAGATACAGGACACAGTGTGGGACTGAGTGACACTGACTAGACACAGGACACAGTGTGGGACTGAGTGATACTGACCAGTTACAGGACAGGGGGTGGGACTGGGTGATACTGACCAGATACAGGACACTGGGTGGGACTGAGTGATACTGACCAGATACAGGACACAGTTTGGGACTGAGTGATACTGACCAGTTACAGGACAGGGGGTGGGACTGGGTGATACTGACCAGACACAGGACACAGTGTGGGACTGAGTGATACTGACCAGTTATAGGACAGGGGGTGGGACTGGGTGATACTGACCAGATACAGGACACTGGGTGGGACTGAGTGATACTGACCAGATACAGGACACCGTGTGGGACTGAGTGATACTGACCAGATACAGGACACCGTGTGGGACTGAGTGATACTGACCAGGTACAGGACACAGTGTGGGATTGAGTGATACTGACCAGATACAGGACACAGGGTGGGGTTGAGTGATACTGACTAGATCCAGGACACAGGGTGGGACTGGGTGATACTGACCAGATACAGGACAGGG
Source organism: Scyliorhinus torazame (assembly GCF_047496885.1). Lineage (NCBI taxonomy): Eukaryota > Metazoa > Chordata > Chondrichthyes > Carcharhiniformes > Scyliorhinidae > Scyliorhinus > Scyliorhinus torazame. Next base: position 106,015,567 of record NC_092716.1, read on the forward strand.
GGTGGGACTGAGTGATACTGACCAGATACAGGACAGGGGGTGGGACTGAGTGATACTGACCAGATACAGGACACCGTGTGGGACTGAGTGATACTGACTAGATACAGGACACAGTGTGGGACTGAGTGATACTGACCAGATACAGGACAGGGTGTGGGACTGAGTGATACTGACCAGATACAGGACACGGTGTGGGACTGAGTGATACTGACCAGATACAGGACAGGGGGTGGGACTGAGTGATACTGACCAGATACAGGATACAGTGTGGGACGGAGTGATACTGACCAGATGCAGGACAGGGGGTGCGACTGAGTGATACTGACCAGATACAGGACACCGTGTGGGACTGAGTGATACTGACCAGATACAGGAAACAGGGTGGGGCTGAGTGATACTGACCACATACAGGACACAGTGTGGGACTGAGTGATACTGACCAGATGCAGGACAGGGGGGGGGACTGAGTGACACTGAACAGATATAGGACATCTGTGGGACTGAGTGATACTGACCAGATACAGGGCACAGGGTGGGATTGAGTGATGCTGACCATATACAAGACACATGGTGGGACTGAGTGACGCTGACCAGATACAGGACACAGGGTAGGACTGAGTGATGCTGACCAGATAATGGACATCATGTGGGACTGAGTGACACTGACCAAATACAGAACACAGGATGGGACTGAGTGATGCTGACCAGATGCAGTACACAGGGTGGGACTGAGTAATGCTGACCAGATACAGGACACAGGGTGGGACTGAGTGATACTGACCAGATGCAGTACACAGGGTGGGACTGAGTAATGCTGACCAGATACAGGACACAGGGTGGGACTGAGTGATACTGACCAGGTACTGGACATCATGTGGGACTAAGTGATACTGACCAGATACAGGACACAGGGTGTGGGACTGAGTGATACTGACAAAATACAGGACACAGGGTGGGACTGAGTGATTCTGACCAGATACAGGACACAGGGTGGGACTGAGAAATGTGACCAGATACAAGACACATGGTGGGACAGAGTGATACTGACCAGATACAGGACCCACGGTGGGACTGAGTGATACTGACCAGATACAAGATGCAGTGTGGGACTGAGTGATACTGACCAGATACCCGACACAGGGTGGAACTGAGTGATGCTGACCAGATACAGGACACATGGTGGGACTGAGTGATACTGACCAGATACAGGACACAGGGTGATGGAATGAGTGATATTGACCAGATACAGGACAGGGGGTCGGGCTGTGTGATACTGACCAGATAGAGGACACAGGGTGGGACTGAGTGATACTGACCTGATGCAGGATATCATGTGGGACTGAGTGATACTGACCTGATGCAGGATATCATGTGGCACTGAGTGATACTGACCAGATACAGGATAGCGGGTGGAACTGAGTGATACTGACCAGATACAGGGCACAGGGTGGGACTGAGTGATACTGACCAGATACAGGATAGCGGGTGGAACTGAGTGATACTGACCAGATACAGGACACAGTGTGGGACTGAGTGACACTGACTAGATACAGGACACAGTGTGAGACTGAGTGATACTGACCAGATACAGGACACAGGGTGGGAATGGGTGATACTGACCAGATACAGGACACAGTGTGGGACTGAGTGACACTGACTAGATACAGGACACAGTGTGAGACTGAGTGATACTGACCAGATACAGGACACAGGGTTGGAATGGGTGATACTGACCAGATACAGGACACAGTGTGGGACTGAGTGACACTGACTAGACACAGGACACAGTGTGGGACTGAGTGATACTGACCAGTTACAGGACAGGGGGTGGGACTGGGTGATACTGACCAGATACAGGACACCGTGTGGGACTGAGTGATACTGACCAGATACAGGACACAGTGTGGGATTGAGTGATACTGACCAGATACAGGACACAGGGTGAGACTGGGTGATACTGACCAGATACAGGACACTGTGTGGGGTTGAGTGATACTGACTAGATACAGGACAGGGGGTGGGACTGAGTGATACTGACCAGATACAGGACACCGTGTGGGACTGAGCGATACTGACCAGATACAGGACAGGGGGTGGGACTGAGTGATACTGACCAGATACAGGACACAGTGTGGGACTGAGTGATACTGACCAGATACAGGACAGGGAGTGGGACTGAGTGATACTGACCAGATACAGGACACGGTGTGGGACTGAGTGATACTGACCAGATACAGGACAGGGGGTGGGACTGAGTGATACTGACCAGATACAGGATACAGTGTGGGACGGAGTGATACTGACCAGATGCAGGACAGGGGGTGCGACTGAGTGATACTGACCAGATACAGGACACCGTGTGGGACTGAGTGATACTGACCAGATACAGGAAACAGGGTGGGGCTGAGTGATACTGCCCACATACAGGACACAGTGTGGGACAGAGTGATACTGACCAGATGCAGGACAGGGGGGGGGGACTGAGTGACACTTAACAGATATAGGACATCTGTGGGACTGAGTGTTACTGACCAGATACAGGGCACAGGGTGGGACTGAGTGATGCTGACCATATACAAGACACATGGTGGGACTGAGTGACGCTGACCAGATACAGGACACAGGGTAGGACTGAGTGATGCTGACCAGATAATGGACATCATGTGGGACTGAGTGACACTGACCAAATACAGAACACAGGATGGGACTGAGTGATGCTGACCAGATGCAGTACACAGGGTGGGACTGAGTAATGCTGACCAGATACAGGACACAGGGTGGGACTGAGTGATACTGACCAGGTACTGGACATCATGTGGGACTAAGTGATACTGACCAGATACAGGACACAGGGTGTGGGACTGAGTGATACTGACAAAATACAGGACACAGGGTGGGACTGAGTGATTCTGACCAGATACAGGACACAGGGTGGGACTGAGAAATGTGACCAGATACAAGACACATGGTGGGACAGAGTGATACTGCCCAGATACAGGACCCACGGTGGGACTGAGTGATACTGACCAGATACAAGATACAGTGCGGGACTGAGTGATACTGACCAGATACCCGACACAGGGTGGAACTGAGTGATGCTGACCAGATACAGGACACATGGTGGGACTGAGTGATACTGACCAGATACAGGACACAGGTGATGGAATGAGTGATATTGACCAGATACAGGACAGGGGGTCGGGCTGTGTGATACTGACCAGATAGAGGACACAGGGTGGGACTGAGTGATACTGACCTGATGCAGGATATCATGTGGGACTGAGTGATACTGACTTGATGCAGGATATCATGTGGCACTGAGTGATACTGACCAGATACAGGATAGCGGGTGGAACTGAGTGATACTGACCAGATACAGGGCACAGGGTGGGACTGAGTGATACTGACCAGATACAGGACACAGTGTGGGACTGAGTGATAATGACCAGATTCAGGACACAGGGTGGGACTGAGTGATACTGACCAGATACAGGACACTTGGTGGGACCGAGTGATACTGACCAGATACAGGACACAGTGTGGGACTGAGTGATTATGACCAGATACAGGACACTTGGTAGGACTGAGTGATACTGACCAGATACAGGACACAGTGTGGGACTGAGTGATACTGACCAGATACAGGGCACAGGGTGGGACTGAGTGATCCTGACCAGATACGAGATACAGTGAGGGACTGAGTGATACTGCCCAATAATAGGACACAGGGTGGGACTGAGTGATACTGACCTGATACAGGGCAGGATGTGGGACTGAGTGATACTGACCAGATACACAACATCATGTGGGTCTGAGTGATACTGACCAGATACAGGACACAATGTGGGACTGAGTGATAATGACCAGATGCGGGACACTGTGTAGGACTGAGTGAGACTGAACAGATACAGGACACAGTGTGGGACTGAGTGATACTGACCAGATACAGGACACTGTGTAGGACTGAGTGAGACTGACCAGATACAGGACACAGTGTGGGACTGAGTGATACTGACCAGATACAGGGTACAGGGTGGGGCTGAGTGATACTGACCAGATACCGGACACCTGGTGGGACCGAGTGATACTGACCAGATACAGGACACAGTGTGGGACTGAGTGATTATGACCAGATACAGGACACTTGGTCGGACTGAGTGATACTGACCAGATACAGGACACAGTGTGGGACTGAGTGATCCTGACCAGATACGAGATACAGTGAGGGACTGAGTGATACTGCCCAATAATAGGACACAGGGTGGAACTGAGTGATACTGACCTGATACAGGGCAGGATGTGGGACTGAGTGATACTCACCAGGTACAGGACATAATTGAAAACCCAAGTTCCTTGTTAGTATAGTGGTTAGTATCCCCGCCTGTCATGTGGGAGACCGGGGTTCAATTCCCCGAGGAGGAGAATTTGTACCTTACCAGAGGAAAAATTGGTAATCCTTTTCAGAATTGGTACATTGACTGTCGAATCCGCCAAGGCACACCGCCCCAGAGATGCAATCAACAGGGCGGAATTCAGACCGCCCACACCGATATTTTAGGGCAGCACGGTAGCATAGTGGATAGCACAATTGCTTCACAGCTCCAGGATCCCAGGTTCGATTCCGGCTTGGGTCACTGTCTGTGCGGAGTCTGCACGTCCTCCCCGTGTGTGCGTGGGTTTCCTCCGGGTGCTCCGGTTTCCTCCCACAGTCCAAAGATGTGCAGGTTAGGTGGATTGGCCATGCTAAATTGCCCTTAGTGTCCAAAATTGCCCTTAGTGTTGGATGGGGTAACTGGGTTATGGGGATAGGGTGGAGGTGTGGGCTTGGGTAGGGTGCTCTTTCCAAGAGTCGGTGCAGACTCGATGGGCCGAATGGCCTCCTTCTGCCCTGTAAATTCTATGATAATCATGTGGGACTGAGTGACACTGACCTGATACAGGACATCTGGTGGGACTGAGTGATACTGACCAGATACAGGACACAGGGTGTGGGACTGATTGATACTGAGCAGATACAGGACACAGGGTGGGACTGAGTGATCCTGACCAGATACGAGATACAGTGAGGGACTGAGTGATACTGCCCAATAATAGGACTCAAGGTGGGACTGAGTGATACTGACTGATACAGGGCAGGATGTGGGATTGAGTGATACTCACCAGGTACAGGACAGGGGATGGGACTGAGTAATACTGACCAGATACAGGATACAGTGTGGGACTGAGTGATACTGACCAGATAGACGACAGAGGGTGGGACTGAGTGATACTGACCAGATAGACGACAGAGGGTGGGACTGAGTGATACAGGACAGAGGGTGGGACTGAGTGATACTGACCAGATACAGGACAGGGGGTGGGACTGAGTGACATGGAGCTGAGACAGGACAGTGTGTGGGACTGAGTGAAACTGACCTGATACAGGACATCATGTGGGACTGAGTGATACTGACCTGATACAAGTTACAGTGTGGGACTGAGTGATACTGACCAGATACCCGACACAGGGTGGGACTGAATGATGCTGACCAGATACAGGACACAGGGTGGGACTGAGTGAAACTGTCCAAATGCAGAACACAGGGTGGGACTGAGTGATACTGACCAGATACAGGACACAGGGTGGGACTGAGTGATACTGACCAGATACATGACACAATGTGGGACTGAGTGATAATGACCAGATACAGGACACAGGGTGGGGCTGAGTGATGCTGACCAGATGCAAGACAGGGGGTGGGACTGAGTGAGACTGACCAGATATAGGACATAGTGTGGGACTGAGTGACACTGACCAGATACAGGACACAGTGTGGGACTGAGTGATACTGACCAGATACAGGACACAGGGTGGGACTGAGTGAGACTGACCAGATACAGGACACAGGGTGGGACTGAGTGATACTGACCAGATACAGGACACAGGGTGGGACTGAGTGATACTGACCAGACATAGGGCACAGGGTGGGGCTGAGTGATGCTAACCAGATGCAAGACAGGGGGTGGGACTGAGTGAGACTGACCAGATATAGGACATAGTGTGGGACTGAGTGATACTGACCAGATACAGGCACAGTGTGGGACTGAGTGATACTGACCAGATACAGGACACAATGTGGGACTGAGTGATAATGACCAGATACAGGACACAGGGTGGGGCTGAGTGATGCTGACCAGATGCAAGACAGGGGGTGGGACTGAGTGAGACTGACCAGATATAGGACATAGTGTGGGACTGAGTGATACTGACCAGATACAGGCACAGTGTGGGACTGAGTGATACTGACCAGATACAGGACACAGGGTGGGACTGAGTGATACTGACCAGATACAATACAGGGTGTGACTGAGTGAGACTGACCAAAAACGGGACACAGGGTGGGATAGAGTGATGCTGACCAGATACAGGACAGGAGGTGGGACGGAGTGATAGTTACCAGATACAGGATACAGTGTGGGAATGAGTGACACTGACCAGATATAGGACATCTGTGGGACTGAGTGATACTGACCAGATACAGGACACAGTGTGGGACTGAGTGATCCTGACCAGATGAAAGGACACAGGGTGGGACTGAGTGATACTGACCAGATGAAAGGACACAGGGTGGGACTGAGTGATACTGACCAGATACAGGGCACAGGGTGGGACTGAGTGATACTGACCAGATACAGGATAGCGGGTGGAACTGAGTGATACTGACCAGATACAGGACACAGTGTGGGACTGAGTGACACTGACTAGATACAGGACACAGTGTGAGACTGAGTGATACTGACCAGATACAGGACACAGGGTGGGAATGGGTGATACTGACCAGATACAGGACACAGTGTGGGACTGAGTGACACTGACTAGATACAGGACACAGTGTGAGACTGAGTGATACTGACCAGATACAGGACACAGGGTTGGAATGGGTGATACTGACCAGATACAGGACACAGTGTGGGACTGAGTGACACTGACTAGACACAGGACACAGTGTGGGACTGAGTGATACTGACCAGTTACAGGACAGGGGGTGGGACTGGGCGATACTGACCAGATACAGGACACCGTGTGGGACTGAGTGATACTGACCAGATACAGGACACAGTGTGGGATTGAGTGATACTGACCAGATACAGGACACAGGGTGGGACTGGGTGATACTGACCAGATACAGGACACTGTGTGGGGTTGAGTGATACTGACTAGATACAGGACAGGGGGTGGGACTGAGTGATACTGACCAGATACAGGACACCGTGTGGGACTGAGTGATACTGACCAGATACAGGACAGGGGGTGGGACTGAGTGATACTGACCAGATACAGGACACAGTGTGGGACTGAGTGATACTGACCAGATACAGGACAGAGGGTGGGACTGAGTGATACTGACCAGATACAGGACACGGTGTGGGACTGAGTGATACTGACCAGATACAGGACAGGGGGTGGGACTGAGTGATACTGACCAGATACAGGATACAGTGCGGGACGGAGTGATACTGACCAGATGCAGGACAGGGGGTGCGACTGAGTGATACTGACCAGATACAGGACACCGTGTGGGACTGAGTGATACTGACCAGATACAGGAAACAGGGTGGGGCTGAGTGATACTGCCCACATACAGGACACAGTGTGGGACAGAGTGATACTGACCAGATGCAGGACAGGGGGGGGGGACTGAGTGACACTTAACAGATATAGGACATCTGTGGGACTGAGTGTTACTGACCAGATACAGGGCACAGGGTGGGACTGAGTGATGCTGACCATATACAAGACACATGGTGGGACTGAGTGACGCTGACCAGATACAGGACACAGGGTAGGACTGAGTGATGCTGACCAGATAATGGACATCATGTGGGACTGAGTGACACTGACCAAATACAGAACACAGGATGGGACTGAGTGATGCTGACCAGATGCAGTACACAGGGTGGGACTGAGTAATGCTGACCAGATACAGGACACAGGGTGGGACTGAGTGATACTGACCAGGTACTGGACATCATGTGGGACTAAGTGATACTGACCAGATACAGGACACAGGGTGTGGGACTGAGTGATACTGACAAAATACAGGACACAGGGTGGGACTGAGTGATTCTGACCAGATACAGGACACAGGGTGGGACTGAGAAATGTGACCAGATACAAGACACATGGTGGGACAGAGTGATACTGCCCAGATACAGGACCCACGGTGGGACTGAGTGATACTGACCAGATACAAGATACAGTGCGGGACTGAGTGATACTGACCAGATACCCGACACAGGGTGGAACTGAGTGATGCTGACCAGATACAGGACACATGGTGGGACTGAGTGATACTGACCAGATACAGGACACAGGTGATGGAATGAGTGATATTGACCAGATACAGGACAGGGGGTCGGGCTGTGTGATACTGACCAGATAGAGGACACAGGGTGGGACTGAGTGATACTGACCTGATGCAGGATATCATGTGGGACTGAGTGATACTGACCTGATGCAGGATATCATGTGGCACTGAGTGATACTGACCAGATACAGGATAGCGGGTGGAACTGAGTGATACTGACCAGATACAGGGCACAGGGTGGGACTGAGTGATACTGACCAGATACAGGACACAGTGTGGGACTGAGTGATAATGACCAGATTCAGGACACAGGGTGGGACTGAGTGATACTGACCAGATACAGGACACTTGGTGGGACCGAGTGATACTGACCAGATACAGGACACAGTGTGGGACTGAGTGATTATGACCAGATACAGGACACTTGGTAGGACTGAGTGATACTGACCAGATACAGGACACAGTGTGGGACTGAGTGATACTGACCAGATACAGGGCACAGGGTGGGACTGAGTGATCCTGACCAGATACGAGATACAGTGAGGGACTGAGTGATACTGCCCAATAATAGGACACAGGGTGGGACTGAGTGATACTGACCTGATACAGGGCAGGATGTGGGACTGAGTGATACTGACCAGATACACAACATCATGTGGGTCTGAGTGATACTGACCAGATACAGGACACAATGTGGGACTGAGTGATAATGACCAGATGCGGGACACTGTGTAGGACTGAGTGAGACTGAACAGATACAGGACACAGTGTGGGACTGAGTGATACTGACCAGATACAGGACACTGTGTAGGACTGAGTGAGACTGACCAGATACAGGACACAGTGTGGGACTGAGTGATACTGACCAGATACAGGGTACAGGGTGGGGCTGAGTGATACTGACCAGATACCGGACACCTGGTGGGACCGAGTGATACTGACCAGATACAGGACACAGTGTGGGACTGAGTGATTATGACCAGATACAGGACACTTGGTCGGACTGAGTGATACTGACCAGATACAGGACACAGTGTGGGACTGAGTGATCCTGACCAGATACGAGATACAGTGAGGGACTGAGTGATACTGCCCAATAATAGGACACAGGGTGGAACTGAGTGATACTGACCTGATACAGGGCAGGATGTGGGACTGAGTGATACTCACCAGGTACAGGACATAATTGAAAACCCAAGTTCCTTGTTAGTATAGTGGTTAGTATCCCCGCCTGTCATGTGGGAGACCGGGGTTCAATTCCCCGAGGAGGAGAATTTGTACCTTACTAGAGGAAAAATTGGTAATCCTTTTCAGAATTGGTACATTGACTGTCGAATCCGCCAAGGCACACCGCCCCAGAGATGCAATCAACAGGGCGGAATTCAGACCGCCCACACCGATATTTTAGGGCAGCACGGTAGCATAGTGGATAGCACAATTGCTTCACAGCTCCAGGATCCCAGGTTCGATTCCGGCTTGGGTCACTGTCTGTGCGGAGTCTGCACGTCCTCCCCGTGTGTGCGTGGGTTTCCTCCGGGTGCTCCGGTTTCCTCCCACAGTCCAAAGATGTGCAGGTTAGGTGGATTGGCCATGCTAAATTGCCCTTAGTGTCCAAAATTGCCCTTAGTGTTGGATGGGGTTACTGGGTTATGGGGATAGGGTGGAGGTGTGGGCTTGGGTAGGGTGCTCTTTCCAAGAGTCGGTGCAGACTCGATGGGCCGAATGGCCTCCTTCTGCCCTGTAAATTCTATGATAATCATGTGGGACTGAGTGACACTGACCTGATACAGGACATCTGGTGGGACTGAGTGATACTGACCAGATACAGGACACAGGGTGTGGGACTGATTGATACTGAGCAGATACAGGACACAGGGTGGGACTGAGTGATCCTGACCAGATACGAGATACAGTGAGGGACTGAGTGATACTGCCCAATAATAGGACTCAAGGTGGGACTGAGTGATACTGACCTGATACAGGGCAGGATGTGGGATTGAGTGATACTCACCAGGTACAGGACAGGGGATGGGACTGAGTAATACTGACCAGATACAGGATACAGTGTGGGACTGAGTGATACTGACCAGATAGACGACAGAGGGTGGGACTGAGTGATACTGACCAGATAGACGACAGAGGGTGGGACTGAGTGATACAGGACAGAGGGTGGGACTGAGTGATACTGACCAGATACAGGACAGGGGGTGGGACTGAGTGACATGGAGCTGAGACAGGACAGTGTGTGGGACTGAGTGAAACTGACCTGATACAGGACATCATGTGGGACTGAGTGATACTGACCTGATACAAGTTACAGTGTGGGACTGAGTGATACTGACCAGATACCCGACACAGGGTGGGACTGAATGATGCTGACCAGATACAGGACACAGGGTGGGACTGAGTGAAACTGTCCAAATGCAGAACACAGGGTGGGACTGAGTGATACTGACCAGATACAGGACACAGGGTGGGACTGAGTGATACTGACCAGATACATGACACAATGTGGGACTGAGTGATAATGACCAGATACAGGACACAGGGTGGGGCTGAGTGATGCTGACCAGATGCAAGACAGGGGGTGGGACTGAGTGAGACTGACCAGATATAGGACATAGTGTGGGACTGAGTGACACTGACCAGATACAGGACACAGTGTGGGACTGAGTGATACTGACCAGATACAGGACACAGGGTGGGACTGAGTGAGACTGACCAGATACAGGACACAGGGTGGGACTGAGTGATACTGACCAGATACAGGACACAGGGTGGGACTGAGTGATACTGACCAGACATAGGGCACAGGGTGGGGCTGAGTGATGCTAACCAGATGCAAGACAGGGGGTGGGACTGAGTGAGACTGACCAGATATAGGACATAGTGTGGGACTGAGTGATACTGACCAGATACAGGCACAGTGTGGGACTGAGTGATACTGACCAGATACAGGACACAATGTGGGACTGAGTGATAATGACCAGATACAGGACACAGGGTGGGGCTGAGTGATGCTGACCAGATGCAAGACAGGGGGTGGGACTGAGTGAGACTGACCAGATATAGGACATAGTGTGGGACTGAGTGATACTGACCAGATACTGGCACAGTGTGGGACTGAGTGATACTGACCAGATACAGGACACAGGGTGGGACTGAGTGATACTGACCAGATACAATACAGGGTGTGACTGAGTGAGACTGACCAAAAACGGGACACAGGGTGGGATAGAGTGATGCTGACCAGATACAGGACAGGAGGTGGGACGGAGTGATAGTTACCAGATACAGGATACAGTGTGGGAATGAGTGACACTGACCAGATATAGGACATCTGTGGGACTGAGTGATACTGACCAGATACAGGACACAGTGTGGGACTGAGTGATACTGACCAGATGAAAGGACACAGGGTGGGACTGAGTGATACTGACCAGATGAAAGGACACAGGGTGGGACTGAGTGATACTGACCAGATACAGGACACAGGGTGGGACTGAGTGATACTGACCAGATACAGGACAGGGGGTAGGACTAAGTGATACTGACCAAATAACGGACACAGGGTGAGACTGAGTGATACTGACCAGATGCAAGACATGGGGTGGGACTGAGTGAGACTGACCAGATATAGGACATAGTGTGGGACTGAGTGATACTGACCAGATACAGGCACAGTCTGGGACTGAGTGATACTGACCAGATACAGAACACAGTGTGGGACTGAGTGATACTGACCAGATACAGAGTACAGGGTGGGGCTGATGATACTGACCAGATACAGGACACTTGGTGAGACCGAGTGATACTGACCAGATACAGGACACAGTGTGGGACTGAGTGATAATGACCAGATACAGGGCACAGGGTGGGACTGAGTGATACTGACCAGATACAGAGTACAGGGTGGGGCTGAGTGATACTGACCAGATACAGGACACATGGTGAGACCGAGTGATACTGACCAGATACAGGACACAGTGTGGGACTGAGTGATTATGACCAGATACAGGACACTTGGTAGGACTGAGTGATACTGACCAGATACAGGACACAGTGTGGGACTGAGTGATACTGACCAGATACAGTGCACAGGGTGGGACTGAGTGATACTGACCAGATACAGGACACAGGGTGGGACTGAGTGATCCTGACCAGATACGAGATACAGTGAGGGACTGAGTGATACTGAGCAGATACAGGACACAGGGTGGGACTGGGTGATACTGACCAGATACGAGATACAGTGAGGGACTGAGTGATACTGCCCAGTAATAGGACACAGGGTGGGACTGAGTGATACTGACCTGATACAGGGCAGGATGTGGGACTGAGTGATACTCACCAGGTACAGGACATCATTTAAAACCCAAGTTCCTCGTTAGTATAGTGGTTAGTATCCCCGCCTGTCATGCGGGGGACCGGGGTTCAATTCCCCGACAGGGAGAATTTGTACCTTACCAGAGAAAAATTGGGAATCCTTTTTAGAATTGGTACATCGGCTGTCGAATCCGCCAAGGCAACACCGCCCCAGAGATGCAATCAACAGGGCGGAATTCAGACCGCTCATCAATACCGCCCACACCACTATTTTAGGGCAGCACGGTAGCATAGTGGATAGCACAATTGCTTCACAGCTCCAGGATCCCAGGTTCGATTCCGGCTTGGGTCAGTGTCTGTGCGGAGTCTGCACGTCCTCCCCGTGCGTGCGTGGGTTTCCTCCGGGTGCTCCGGTTTCCTCCCACAGTCCAAAGATGTGCAGGTTAGGTGGATTGGCCATGCTAAATTGCCCTTAGTGTCCAAAATTGCCCTTAGTGTTGGATGGGGTTACTGGGTTATGGGGATAGGGTGGAGGTGTGTGCTTGGGTAGGGTGCTCTTTCCAAGAGTCGGTGCAGACTCGATGGGCCGAATGGCCTCCTTCTGCCCTGTAAATTCTATGATAATCATGTGGGACTGAGTGACACTGACCTGATACAGGACATCATGTGGGGCTGAGTGTTACTGATCTGATACACGGCAGGATGCCGGACTGAGTGATACTCACCAGATACAGGACAGGGGATGGGACTGAGTAATACTGACCAGATACAGGATACAGTGTGGGACTGAGTGATACTGACCAGATAGACGACAGAGGGTGGGACTGAGTGATACTGATGAGATACAGGACACAGGGTGTGGGACTGAGTGATACAGACCAGGTACAGGTTACAGTGTGGGACAGAGTGGTACTGACCAGATACAGGCCACAAGGTGAGACTGAGTGATGCTGACCAGATACAAGACAGGGTGGGACTAAGTGATACTGACCAGATACGGGACACAGTGTGGGATTGAGTGATACTGACCAGATACAGTGTGGGAATGAATGATACTGACCAGATGCAGGACAGGGGGTGCGACTGAGTGACACTGACCAGATATAGGACATCTGTGGGACTGAGTGATACTGACCAGATACAAGACATCATGTGGGACTGAGTGATACTGACCAGATACAGGACATCATGTGGGACTGAGTGATACTGACCAAATAACGGACACAGGGTGAGACTGAGTGGTGCTGACCAGATAAAGGACAGTGTGGGACTGAGTGATACTGACCAGATACGGGTCACGCGGTGGGATTGAGTGATACTGACCAGATACAGGCAGTGTGTGGGACTGAGTGATACTGACCATAGACAGGACCTAGGATGGGACTGAGTGATACTGACCAGATATAGGACATCTGTGGGACTGAGTGATACTGACCAGATACAGGACACAGGGTGGGACTGAGTGATACTGACCAGACATAGGGCACAGGGTGGGGCTGAGTGATGCTAACCAGATGCAAGACAGGGGGTGGGACTGAGTGAGACTGACCAGATATAGGACATAGTGTGGGACTGAGTGATACTGACCAGATACAGGCACAGTGTGGGACTGAGTGATACTGACCAGATACAGGACACAATGTGGGACTGAGTGATAATGACCAGATACAGGACACAGGGTGGGGCTGAGTGATGCTGACCAGATGCAAGACAGGGGGTGGGACTGAGTGAGACTGACCAGATATAGGACATAGTGTGGGACTGAGTGACACTGACCAGATACAGGACACAGTGTGGGACTGAGTGATACTGACCAGATACAGGACACAGGGTGGGACTGAGTGAGACTGACCAGATACAGGATACAGGGTGGGACTGAGTGATACTGACCAGATACAGGACACAGGGTGGGACTGAGTGATACTGACCAGATACAGGACACAGGGTGGGGCTGAGTGATGCTGACCAGATGCAAGACAGGGGGTGGGACTGAGTGAGACTGACCAGATATAGGACATAGTGTGGGACTGAGTGATACTGACCAGGCACAGTGTGGGACTGAGTGATACTGACCAGATACAGGACACAGGGTGGGACTGAGTGATACTGACCAGATACAATACAGGGTGTGACTGAGTGAGACTGACCAAAAACGGGACACAGGGTGGGATAGAGTGATGCTGACCAGATACAGGACAGGAGGTGGGACGGAGTGATAGTTACCAGATACAGGATACAGTGTGGGAATGAGTGACACTGACCAGATATAGGACATCTGTGGGACTGAGTGATACTGACCAGATACAGGACACAGTGTGGGACTGAGTGATACTGACCAGATGAAAGGACACAGGGTGGGACTGAGTGATACTGACCAGATGAAAGGACACAGGGTGGGACTGAGTGATACTGACCAGATACAGGACACAGGGTGGGACTGAGTGATACTGACCAGATACAGGACAGGGGGTAGGACTAAGTGATACTGACCAAATAACGGACACAGGGTGAGACTGAGTGATACTGACCAGATGCAAGACATGGGGTGGGACTGAGTGAGACTGACCAGATATAGGACATAGTGTGGGACTGAGTGATACTGACCAGATACAGGCACAGTCTGGGACTGAGTGATACTGACCAGATACAGAACACAGTGTGGGACTGAGTGATACTGACCAGATACAGAGTACAGGGTGGGGCTGATGATACTGACCAGATACAGGACACTTGGTGAGACCGAGTGATACTGACCAGATACAGGACACAGGGTGGGACTGAGTGATACTAACCAGATACAGGACATCATGTGGGACTGAGTGATACTGACCAGATACAGGACACAATGTGGGACTGAGTGATAATGACCAGATACAGGACACTTGGTAGGACTGAGTGATACTGACCAGATACAGGACACAGGGTCTGGGACTGAGTGATACTGAGCAGATACAGGACACAGTGTGGGACTGAGTGATACTGACCAGATACAGGACACAGGGTGGGACTGAGTGATTATGACCAGATACAGGACACTTGGTAGGACTGAGTGATACTGACCAGATACAGGACACAGGGTGTGGGACTGAGTGATACTGAGCAGATACAGGACACAGGGTGGGACTGAGTGATCCTGACCAGATACGAGATACATAGAACATAGAACATAGAAAATACAGCACAGAACAGGCCCTTAGGCCCACGATATTGTGCCGAACCTTTGTCCTAGATTAATCATAGATTATCATTGAATTTACAGTGCAGAAGGAGGCCATTCAGCCCTTTGAGTCTGCACCGGCTCTTGGAAAGAGCACCATACCCAAACTCAACACCTCCACCCAACACCAAGGGCAATTTGGACATTAAGGGCAATTTATCATTGGCCAATTCACCTAACCCGCACATCTTTGGACTGTGGGAGGAAACCGGAGCACCCCCACGCAGACACGGGGAGGACGTGCAGACTCCGCACAGACAATGACCCAAGCCGGAATCGAACCTGGGACCATGGAGCTGTGAAGCAATTGCGCTATCCACAATGCTACCGTGCTGCCCTTACGAACAAATAAATCTACACTATATCATTTTACCGTCATCCATGTACCTATCCAATAGCTGCTTGAAGGTCCCTAATGTTTCCGACTCAACTACTTCCACAGGCAGTGCATTCCATGCCCCCACTACTCTCTGGGTAAAGAACCTACCTCTGATATCCCTCCTATATCTTCCACCTTTCACCTTAAATTAATGTCCCCTTGTAATGGTGTGTTCCACCCGGGGAAAAAGTCTCTGATTGTCTACTCTATCTATTCCCCTGATCATCTTATAAACCTCTATCAAGTCGCCCCTCATCCTTCTCCGCTCTAATGAGAAAAGGTCTAGCACCCTCAACCTTTCCTCGTAAGACCTACTCTCCATTCCAGGCAACATCCTGGTAAATCTTCTTTGCACCTTTTCCAGAGCTTCCACATCCTTCCTAAAATGAGGCGACCAGAACTGTACACAGTACTCCAAATGTGGCCTTACCAAAGTTTTGTACAGCTGCATCATCACCTCACGGCTCTTAAATTCAATCCCTCTGTTAATGAACGCGAGCACACCATAGGCCTTCTTCACAGCTCTATCCACTTGAGTGGCAACTTTCAAAGGTGTATGGACATAGACCCCAAGATCTCTCTGCTCCTCCACATTGCCAAGAACTCTACCGTTAACCCTATATTCCGCATTCATATTTGTGCTTCCAAAATGGACAACCTCACACTTTTCAGGGTTAAACTCCATCTGCCACTTCTCAGCCCAGCTCTGCATCCTATCTATGTCTCTTTGCAGCCGACAACAGCCCTCCTTACTATCCACAACTCCACCAATCTTCGTATCGTCTGCAAATTTACTGACCCACCCTTCAACTCCCTCATCCAAGTCATTAATGAAAATCACAAACAGCAGAGGACCCAGAACTGATCCCTGCGGTATGCCACTGGTAACTGGGATCCAGGCTGAATATTTGCCATCCACCACCACTCTCTGACTTCTATCGGTTAGCCAGTTCGTTATCCAACTGGCCAAATTTCCCACTATCCCATGCCTCCTTACTTTCTGCATAAGCCTACCATGGGGAACTTTATCAAATGCCTTACTAAAATCCATGTACACTACATCCACTGCTTTACCTTCATCCACATGCTTGGTCACCTCCTCAAAGAATTCAATAAGATTTGTAAGGCAAGACCTACCCCTCACAAATCCGTGCTGTCTATCCCTAATCAAGCAGTGTCTTTCCAGATGCTCAGAAATCCTATCCTTCAGTACCCTTTCCATTACTTTGCCTACCACCGAAGTAAGACTAACTGGCCTGTAATTCCCAGGGTTATCCCTAGTTCCTTTTTTGAACAGGGGCACGACATTCACCACTCTCCAATCCCCTGGTACCACCCCTGTTGACAGTGAGGACGAAAAGATCATTGCCAACGGCTCTGCAATTTCATCTCTTGCTTCCCATAGAATCCTTGGATATATCCCGTCAGGCCCGGGGGACTTGTCTATCCTCAAGTTTTTCAAAATGCCCAACACATCTTCCTTCCTGACAAGTATTTCCTCGAGCTTACCAATCTGTTTCACACTGTCCTCTCCAACAATATTGCCCCTCTCATTTGTAAATACAGAAGAAAAATACTCATTCAAGACCTCTCCTATCTCTTCAGACTCAATACACAATCTCCCGCTACTGTCCTTGATCGGACTTACCCTCGCTCTAGTCATTCTCATATTTCTCACATATGTGTAAAAGGCCTTGGGGTTTTCCTTGATCCTACCCGCCAAAGATTGTTCATGCCCTCTCTTAGCTCTCCTAATCCCTTTCTTCAGTTCCCTCCTGGCTATCTTGTATCCCTCCAATGCCCTGTCTGAACCTTGTTTCCTCAGCCTTACATAAGTCTCTTTTTTTCCTCTTAACAAGACATTCAACCTCTCTTGTCAACCATGGTTCCCTCACTCGACCATCTCTTCCCTGCCTGACAGGGACATACATATCAAGGACACGTAGTACCTGTTCCTTGAACAAGTTCCACATTTCACTTGTGTCCTTCCCTGACAGCCTATGTTCCCAACTTATGCACTTCAATTCTTGTCTGACAACATCGTATTTACCCTTCCCCCAATTGTAAACCTTGCTCTTTTGCACGCACCTATCCCTCTCCATTACTAAAGTGAAAGTCACAGAATTGTGGTCACTATCTCCAAAATGCTCCCCCACTAACAAATCTATCACTTGCCCTGGTTCATTACCCAGTACTAAATCCAATATTGCCCCTCCTCTGGTCGGACAATCTACATACTGTGTTAGAAAAGCTTCCTGGACACACTGCACAAACACCACCCCATCCAAACTATTTGATCTAAAGAGTTTCCACTCAATATTTGGGAAGTTAAAGTCACCCATGACTACTACCCTGTGACTTCTGCACCTTTCCAAAATCTGTTTCCCAATCTGTTCCTCTACATCTCTGCTACTATTGGGGGGCCTATAGAAAACTCCTAACAAGCTGAGTGCTCCTTTCCTATTTCTGACTTCAACCCATACTACCTCATTAGGGTGATACTCCTCGAACTGCCTTTCTGCAGCTGTTATACTATCTCTCATTAACAATGCCACCCCCCCCACCTCTTTTACCACCCTCCCTAATCTTATTGAAACATCTATAACCAGGGACCTCCAACAACCATTTCTGCCCCTCTTCTATCCAAGTTTCCGTGATGGCCACCACATCGTAGTCCCAAGTACCGATCCATGCCTTAAGTTCACCCACCTTATTCCTGATGCTTCTTGCGTTGAAGTATACACACTTCAACCCATCTCCGTGCCTGCAAGTACTCTCCTTTGTCAGTGTTCCCTTCCCCACTGCCTCATTACACGCTTTGGCGTCCTGAATATCGGCTACCTTAGTTGCTAGACTACAAATCCGGTTCCCAGTCCCCTGCCAAATTAGTTTAAACCCTCCCGAAGGGTACTAGAAAACCTTCCTCCCAGGATATTGGTGCCCCTCTGGTTCAGATGCAACCCGTCCTGCTTGTACAGGTCCCACCTTCCCCAGAATGCGCTCCAATTATCCAAATACCTGAAGCCCTCCCTCCTACACCATTCCTGCAGCCACGTGTTCAACTGCACTCTCTCCCTATTCCTAGCCTCGCTATCACCTGGCACCGGCAACAAACCAGAGATGACAACTCTGTCTGTCCTGGCTTTTAACTTCCAGCCTAACTCCCTAAACTTGTTTATTACCTCCACACCCCTTTTCCTACCTATGTCATTGGTACCAATGTGCACCATGACTTCTGGCTGCTCGCCCGCCCCCTTAAGGATCCTGAAGACACGATCCGAGACATCCCTGACCCTGGCACCCGGGAGGCAACATACCTTCCGGGAGTCTCGCTCGCGACCATAGAATCTCCTATCTATTCCCCTAACCATAGAATCTCCTACAACTATTGCTTTTCTATTCTCCCCCCTTCCCTTCTGAGCCCCAGAGCCAGACTCAGTGCCAGAGACCTGGCCGCTAGGGCCTTCCCCCGGTAGATCATCCCCCCCAACAGCATCCAAAACGGTATACTTGTTTTGAAGGGGAACGGCCACGAGGGATCCCTGCACTGTCTGCCTGTTTGTTTTTTTCCCCCTGACTGTAACCCAGTATTCTTGTCCTGTACCTTGGGTGTGGTTACCGCCCTGTAACTCTTCTCAATCACCCCCTCTGCCTCCCGGATGATCCGAAGTTCATCCATCTTCAGCTCCAGTTCCCTAACACGGTCTTTGAGGAGCTGAAGTTGGGTGCACTTCCCGCAGATATAGTCAGCGGGGACACCGGTGGTATCCCTCACCACCCACATCCTACAGGAGGAGCATGCAACTGGCCTAGCCTCCATCCCCTCTTACCTGACAGAATATAGCTGCCCTGTGGACTAACTAGATCTCCGCCCTCTGACCCTGCTCCCAGTCAGCTACACTTTCTGTAAACCCCTGGCTCTCTTCGCACTCTTTGCGGAAATGTCGGAAACAAAATGAAAGGAGCACCTTACTCTCTCCTCACCTAACTCCCTCGGTCACCAAACTCTTACTATAGGACTCAAAATGCACCAAATTCAGCACTCCCTCGGTCACCAAACTCTTACTATAGCACTCAAAATGCACCAACTTCAGCACTCCCTCGGTCACCAAACTCTTACTATAGCACTCAAAATGCACCAAATTCAGCACTCAGTGCAAACAAAGTCTGCACTGTAGGGGATCACTTTTATACTGTGAATCTAACCTCTGAAAAACTGGCCTAATCCAATTAACTAATTAACAAGCTCCAGCTGCAAGTGCCTACAAGTAGAAGCCTGTTTAAAGCTGATTGAAAATTCACCTTCTTCTAAACCAAACAGCAACTTTTAAGTTAATTAACGAAATAAAAGAAAGACTAAACTTTAGATAAAAATGAAGCCTTATACTCCCTCGGTCACCAAACTCTTATTATAGCACTCAAAATGCACCAAATTCAGCACTCAGGGCAGGGCAGAAGGGGGGGAAGAACACGGGGGGGGGGGGGGGGGGGGGACAGAGGAACAGGGACTAAGGGGGAGGGGAGAGGAGTCGGGGGGAGAGCGCAGAACAAAAGAGAAGCAAAGGGAAGGGTGAGATAGATAAGCAGCACGAACACAGGCCTCAGCAGGCATGGGGCAGGGCGAGGAACGAAGACGGTGCCACAAACAGCCACTCAGGAGGGCTTCAGGACGAAGGGAGACCCTGGAGTGCAGGGGCGCAGCCACGTGGCGTACACACAGCTGGCGGTCATGGTGGGTGCCCCCTGGACAAAAGGAAACCCCGGAGCCCTGGGGCCCGACCTCATGGTGAGAGCGGAACCACGGCCATTTTGTACTGCCCCCTAACAAAGAGAAACCCCGGAGGGCAGGGGCGTGTCCACTAGGTAAGTATGGGTGACCCCACAGGACCGGGGGTCAACAACCCCCCACCTGGAACTTTATCTGGAACATAAGGGGACTCAACGGCCCGGTCAAAAGATCCAGAGTCTTTACCCACCTAAGAAGCCTGAGAGTAGACATAATCTACCTACAAGAGATGCACCTGAGGGAGAAGGACCGATGGCTGGTAAGGAAGGGCTGGGTGGGACAGACATACCACTCATGCTACGGGATGAGGGCTAGGGGAGTAGCAATATTAATTAGTAAGAGGACGAGGTTTACGGAAACCAAGACAGTTACAGACCCAGGGGGACGGTACGTCATGGTCAGCGGTGTCCTGGAAGGGGCACCGGTCGTACGGGCAAATGTGTATGCTCCCAACGACACCGAATTCATAAAGAAGACCATGGCAGAAATCCCCGACCTTGACACACACCGACTGATCATGGGGGGTGACTTCAACTGTGTACAGGACCCACTGACCGACCGATCAAACCCCAGAGCAGGGAAAAAGACTGGCATGGCGAGGGAACTAGGAGCATTTATGGAGCAGATGGGGGCGGTGGACCCATGGAGGTTCCTGCACCCGGATCAGAAGGAATTTTCATACTTCTCACAAGTACACAAGGTATACACCCGTATCGACGTCTTTGTAGTGGGGAAATCGGTGCTTCCAGGGATCACGGGAACGGAGTACTCCGCGATCGTTATCTCCGACCACACTCCACACTATATGGATGTGAGGTTGGAGACAGGCCGTGCCCAGCGCCCCACATGGAGGCTGGACACGGACCTCCTGGCCGACAAGGCCTTCTGTCAGAAAACATCACGGGCCATAGGCGACTACATGAGTAACAACCAAAACGAGGAGGTCTCACCCTCCACGTTCTGGGAGGCACTGAAGGCCGTGATTAGAGGAGAGATCATAGCCTACAAGGCAAGCAGAGATAGGGAAGAGAGGGTGGCCAAGCAACAACTGGTGGACTCCATCCTGGAAGCCGACAGATAATACTCCGAGGCCCCGACCATAGAGCTGCTGGCGGAAAGAAAAAAGCTGCAAATGGACTTTAACCTGCTATCCACTAGGAAAGCAGTGTACCAACTCCGTCAGACACGGGGGACCTTCTATGAACATGGAGACAAGGTTGGGCGCCTATTGGCTCACCAGCTGAGAAAGCAGGCAGCCACGAGGGAAATAACGCAGGTTAAGGATAGGAGAGGCCGACTGGTAACAGAACCAAAGGAGGTCAATCGGGCATTTGAGACCTTCTACCGGGGACTGTACACCTCTGAGCCCCCCAATGGGGACGCGGGGATGAAACTGTTTGTGGTAGTATGCATTAGGGGTCATGTGGGACTGTGAAGCCGTGATGCCATTGGCTGACAGATCCCGGGTCCTGGTTGGCTGTTGATCTCTAGCTCCTCCCTGAAGGCGGAGTATAAGAACCAGGAGTTCTCCCCGCAGCTCCAGTCTGTTGCTGAACTGCGGGGAACAAGTCACGCTTAATAAAGCCTCACCGACTTCATCTCTATTCGTCTCTCGTAAGTCATTGTGCGCTACAATTTATTAAGCGTGCTTAAAGGACTATGGAGCTCAGGATCGCCCCGGAATGCCTGAGGATCAGCCCCCACGCAGTGAACTCAGCAGCAGTTTTTAAACACTGGCAAGCTTGTTTCGAAGGCTACCTCCGAACGGCCCCCGGCCGGATCACAGAAGACCAGAAACTGCAGGTCCTGCATTCGAGGGTAAGCCCGGAAATTTACCCTCTCATAGAAGACGCAGAGGATTTCCAGACGGCGTTCGCAGCACTAAAGTGCGTCTACGTTCGCCCAGTGAACCAGGTCTACGCACGCTACCAACTCACAACGAGACGGCAAAGTCCCGGAGAATCGCTAGACGAATTCTACGCCGCGCTGCTAATTTTGGGACGGGCCTGCAGCTGCCCGCCGGTAAACACGGCTGAACACACGGACATGTTAATTCGCGATGCGTTTGTGGCAGGTATGAACTCTCCCCAAATCCGCCAAAGACTGAAAAAGAGTCGCTAGGACTCTCAGAGGCACGGGCCCTCGCAGCTTCCCTAGATGTGGCCGCGCAAAACGCCCGCGCGTACGGCCCCCACCGCGCGGCAGCCCCTTGGGCTCCGTGGACCCCCGTCGCGACAACCCCCCCCCCCCCCCCACAGGCTTGCGCGGTTCAGACACCAGGTCATCCCGGGGGGGCCCGCTGCTAATTCTGCGGGCAGGCGAAACACCCCCGGCAGCGCTGCCCGGCCCGCGCAGCGATTTGCAAGAGCTGCGGCAAAAAGGGCCATTTCGCGGCTGTGTGCCGGTCCCGGGGGGTCACCGCTGTCCCCGGAGAAGAAAGAGTCCAGCACATCCCTAACGCTCCCCAACCCCCCCAGCACCCCATGTGCGACCCGCAGGCGCCGCCATTTTGGGTCCCGGCCACCACGAGGGGAGGATGGGCGCCGCCATCTTGTGACCCCCCAGCCATGTGCGATGCATGGGGGTGGCCATTTTGTCCACCCCCGCCGCCATCTTGGGACCCCCACAGCCATGTGCGATGCATGGGGGTGGCCATTTTGTCCACCCCGCCGCCATCTTGGACGACAACAAAGGACCCCAGCATCGACGGCTCCACGGGGTTCGAAGAAGACGCTGAGACACTGCGACCACATCTGGCCTCGGTGACGCTGGACCAAGCACGGCCCCGGACGCTCCAGACGACGACAACAACGGTGCTGATCAACGGACATGAGACACCATGCCTGGTCGTCTCCGGGAGCACCGAAAGTTTCATCCACCCCGACACGGTAAGACGCTGTTTCTTGACCATCCGCCCAAGTATGCAAAAGATTTCCCTAGCTGCAGGATCCCACTCTGTAAAGATCAAAGGGTTCTGCATAGTGACCCTAACGGTGCAAGGGAGGGAGTTTAGAAACTACAGGCTCTACGTCCTTCCCCAACTCTGCGCGCCCACATTACTGGGATTAGACTTCCAGTGCAACCTGCAGAGCCTAACATTCCAATTCGGCGGCCCAATACCCCCACTCACTATCTGCGGCCTCGCAACCCTCAAAGTTGAACCCCCATCCTTGTTTGCAAACCTCACCCCGGATTGCAAACCCGTCGCCACTAGGAGCAGACGGTACAGCGCCCAGGACCGGACATTTATTCGGTCCGAAGTCCAGCGGTTGCTGAAGGAAGGCATAATCCAGGCCAGCAATAGTCTCTGGAGAGCACAGGTGGTAGTAGTAAAGACAGGGGAGAAGCAAAGGATGGTCATAGACTATAGCCAGACCATCAACAGGTACACACAGCTAGATGCGTACCCTCTCCCCCGCATATCCGACATGGTCAATCGGATTGCCCAATATAAGGTCTTCTCCACCGTGGACCTCAAGTCCGCCTACCACCAGCTCCCCATCCGCCCAAGTGACCGCAAGTACACAGCCTTCGAGGCAGACGGGCGACTATACCACTTCCTTAGGGTCCCATTTGGCGTCACAAACGGGATCTCGGTCTTCCAACGGGAGATGGACCGAATGGTTGATCAACACGGGTTGCAGGCCACGTTCCCGTATCTCGACAACATAACCATCTGCGGCCACGATCAGCAGGACCACGACGCCAACCTCCAGACCGCAAACGCCTTGAACCTCACATACAACGAGGACAAGTGCGTGTTTAGCACAAACCAGCTAGCCATCTTGGGATATGTAGTGCGCAATGGGATAATAGGCTCCGACCCCGAACGCATGCGCCCCCTCATGGAATTTCCCCTCCCCCACTGCTCCAAAGCCCTGAAACGCTGCCTGGGGTTCTTTTCATATTACGCCCAGTGGGTCCCCCAGTACGCAGACAAGGCCCGCCCCCTAATACAGACCACTACCTTCCCCCTGTCGACAGAGGCTCGCCAGGCCTTCAGCCGCATCAAAGCGGATATCGCAAAGGCCACGATGCGCGCCATCGACGAGTCCCTCCCCTTCCAAGTCGAGAGCGACGCCTCCGACGTAGCTCTGGCGGCCACCCTTAACCAAGCGGGCAGACCCGTGGCCTTCTTCTCCCGAACCCTCCACGCATCAGAAATCCGCCACTCCTCAGTGGAAAAGGAAGCCCAAGCCATAGTGGAAGCTGTGCGACATTGGAGGCATTACCTGGCCGGCAGGAGATTCACTCTCCTCACTGACCAACGGTCGGTAGCTTTCATGTTCGATAATGCACAGCGGGGCAAAATTAAAAATGACAAGATCTTAAGGTGGAGGATCGAGCTCTCCACCTTCAACTACGAGATCTTGTACCGTCCCGGAAAGCTGAACGAGCCGTCCGATGCCCTATCCCGCGGCACATGTGCCAACGCACAAATAGACCGTCTCCAAACCCTCCACGAGGACCTCTGCCACCCGGAGGTCACTCGGTTCTACCATTTTATAAAGTCCCGCAACCTCCCCTACTCCGTGGAGGAGGTCCGTACAGTCACCAGGAACTGCGACATCTGCGCAGAGTGCAAAGTGCACTTTTTCAGGCCGGATAGAGCGCACCTGATCAAGGCTTCCCGTCCCTTTGAACACCTCAGTCTGGATTTCAAAGGGCCCCTCCCCTCCACCGACCGCAACACATACTTCCTGAACGTGGTGGACGAGTACTCTCGTTTCCCTTTCGCCATCCCCTGCCCCGACATGACAGCAGCCACAGTTATTAAAGCCCTTAGCACCATATTCACACTGTTCAGTTGCCCCGCATATATCCATAGCGACAGGGGGTCCTCCTTCATGAGTGATGAGCTGTGCCAGTTCCTGCTCAGCAAGGGTATAGCCTCGAGCAGGACGACCAGCTACAACCCCCGGGGGAACGGGCAAGTAGAGAGGGAGAACGGCACGGTCTGGAAGACCGTCCTACTGGCCCTACGGTCCTGGGATCTCCCAGTTTCACGGTGGCAGGAGGTCCTCCCGGACGCCCTCCACTCCATCCGGTCGCTGCTGTGTACCACCACTAATCAAACGCCCCATGAGCGCGTCCTTGTCTTCCCCAGGAAGTCCTCCTCCGGAACGTCGCTGCCGACCTGGCTGGCAGCCCCAGGACCCATCTTGCTCCGGAAACATGTGCGGGCGCACAAGTCGGACCCGTTGGTCGAGAGGGTTCACCTCGTCCACGCGAACCCGCAGTACGCCTACGTGGCGTACCCTGACGGCCGACAGGACACGGTCTCCCTGCGAGACCTGGCGCCCGCCGGCAACACGCACACCCCCCCCGACACCGATCACCCCCTCCCTGCCACCGGCGCACCCCGCGACCGCCCCCTTCCCGGGAGGATCGGTCCTCCTCCCATGTCCGACCAGGAGTGAAGCAGAAGCAGACACCGTAAAGCTCCCGGAGACGACAACGCTGGAACAAGCACCTGCACCACCACCGGGGCTGAGGCGATCGACAAGGAAGACCAGACCGCCCACTCGACTCGTGGCATCGGTGTAACACAAGAATGTTGTGGGACTATAACGAGAAGGTTATGTTCCTCTTACGAATATTGTAAATAGTTCACAAACCCTGTACATAGACCAGTGTAGGGCAAAGTGTAGGGCACTGTAATGACATGCAAAAAGTTTTTTTTCCTCCCAGGACCAGCCTTGTAAACCCCTACCACCATGCGAAGCACCACCCCGCCGGGTTCATTTTTAACAAGGGGTGAATGTGGTAGTATGCATTAGGGGTCATGTGGGACTGTGAAGCCGTGATGCCATTGGCTGACAGATCCCGGGTCCTGGTTGGCTGTTGATCTCTAGCTCCGCCCTGAAGGCGGAGTATAAGAACCAGGAGTTCTCCCCGCAGCTCCAGTCTGTTGCTGAACTGCGGGGAACAAGTCACGCTTAATAAAGCCTCATCGACTTCATCTCTATTCGTCTCTCGTAAGTCATTGTGCGCTACACTGTTCCTAGATGGACTGGAACTACCAGTTGTGGGGGAAGACAGACGGGCGGAGCTGGAAACACCAATAGACCTGGGAGAAATCATGGAGAGCATCAGCTCCATGCAGGCGGGAAAGGCACCGGGACCCGATGGGTTCCTGACGGACGTCTATAAAAATGTGCACCAGTCCTGGCCCCACACCTAAGGGACATGTTCGTGGACTCACTGGCAAGGGGCACCCTGCCCCCAATGCTAGCGCAGGCCACAATTTCACTGATACCCAAAAAAGATAAAGACCTGACGGAATGCGGATCATACAGACCCATTTCACTGCTGAACATGGATGCGAAAATACTCGCAAAGGTCTTGGCCAAAAGGCTGGAGGGCTGTGTACCAGAGGACCAAACGGGCTTTGTAAAGGGTAGGCCGCTCACAGCGAACCTCAGGCGGCTGCTGAAAGTAATAATGACCCCCTCTGGGGAGGGAACACCAGAGGTGATCGTCTCCCTGGACGCAGAAAAGGCCTTCGACAGGGTCAAATGGAAATACCTCCTCGAGGTACTGGAACGGTTTGGGCTAGGAGCGGGGTTCACCGCCTGCGTGAGGCTCCTGTACAACGCTCCCAAAGCGAGCGTCCGAACTAACACCACCAGCTCTAAATACTTCCAGTTGCAGAGAGGAACAAGACAGGTGTCCCCACTCTTGTTCGCGTTAGCGATCGAATCCCTGGCGAATCCGGAGAGGAGACAGAGAGCACAGAGTCTCACTCTATGCAGATGACCTGCTCCTCTATGTCTCAAAGCCACAGGAGGGACTGAAGGCAATACTGCAAATGCTGAAAGAGTTTGGAACCTTCTCGGGCTACAACTTAACCTGGGCAAAAGCGAGGCATTCCCAGTGGACCCAAACGGGGGAGGGAGAGAGCTGGAGGGGATCCCGTTCAAAACAGCCCAGAACAGATTCCAGATA
Organism: Scyliorhinus torazame; assembly: GCF_047496885.1. Lineage (NCBI taxonomy): Eukaryota > Metazoa > Chordata > Chondrichthyes > Carcharhiniformes > Scyliorhinidae > Scyliorhinus > Scyliorhinus torazame. The sequence continues at coordinate 106,043,571 of NC_092716.1, forward strand.
GCCAGAGACTGGACACAGATCCACAAGTGGAACCTGACCAGCCTGGTGGAGGAAGTAAGAAGAGACCTTCAAAGGTGGGGCTCACTTCCACTCTCCCTGGCGGGGAGAGTGCAGGTGATCAAGATGAACATGTCATAATATTCACCAGTATATCATGGTGCAGACATACACACACACACACTGATGGACATGCAGTGGGTCCAATCAGCATACACAACACCGCAGCCAATCACCAGTGAGAGCACACGCACTATAAAGACAGGGGACAGGAGAGTTCCCGCTCATTCTAGTAGCAGCCAGCTCGGAGCACAGAGCTCACAGCCTGCAACACAGACATTCACCATGTGCTGAGTGCATCACCTGGTTAGGACTAGGCAAGGGTCAACAGTTAAAGCTGGTATTGCATTTACCCACAGTTCAAGTATGTTAATATAGTTAACCTTATAATAAAATAGAGTTGCACCACTTCCAGCGTTGGTGACCTGTTTGTGATCCAGAACACCCAACTCATCAGAACGTACTGCCAAGGTTCCTCTTCCTGTTTAGATACATTCCGATCTTCATCCCCAAGGCCTTTTTCCAAAACGTAGACAGTCTAATCATGGCGTTTGTGTGTGAGTGGGGGTGGGGGGGGGGGGGGGGGGGTGTAAGAACCCGAGAATCCCAAAACAGACACTGCAAAGAAGGAAAATCAAAGGGGGCTTGGCCTTACCAAACCTACAATACTACCTCTGGGCAGCAACGGCAGAAAGAGTGAGGGGATGGGTACAAGAACACAACACAGAATGGGTACAAATGGAGGAGGCATCCTGTAAAGGAACGACCCTCCGGGCCCTGGCCACATCAGCACTCCCATCCCCCTCAACAAGATACACAACAAGCCCAGTGGTAGCGGCCACGCTGAGAACATGGACCCAGCTCAGACAACGCTTCGGGATAACTAAAATGTCCCCTATGGCCCCCATCTGCGGCAATCACAGATTCCCTCCAGCCATGCTAGATACCACCTTCAAAAGATGGAGGCGGGACGGGGGCACATTGACGGTTGGGGACTTCTACGTAGGGCACAGACTGGTGACACTAGACGAACTGACGAGGCAGTGGAGGCTAGCAAAAGGACAAGAAATGAGACACCTCCAAATAAAACACTTCCTCCACAAAGAGACAGTGGGGTACCCTGGGGCCCCAGAAACCACACTACTAGAGGACCTAATAGGCACAAGTAACGGGAAGGGGGGACTATGTGGGAAAATATACGGACAGCTACTGGACAGAGCCCGGACTCCACTGGATGAGATTAGACAAAAATGGGAGGACGAACTGGGGACAGAGGTAGGAGGGGGACTCTGGAGCGCAGCGCTGAGCAGGGTGAACTTCACAGGGGCTGTTCAGCACAGGGCTAAATCGCTGGCTTTAAAAGCAGACCAAGGCAGGCCAGCAGCACGGTTCAATTCCCGTAACAGCCTCCCCGAACAGGCGCCGAAATGTGGCGACTAGGGGCTTTTCACAGTAACTTCATTTGAAGCCTACTTGTGGCAATAAGCGATTTTCATTTAATTTCATTCTGGATGGTACGCAGTTGATTTAAATTGTTTTATTCCTAAGCTATCCATAACTTCTTTGAATAACTTTGAGGTAAAATCTGATCCCTGATCCAATTGTATTTCTATGGGTAGTCCACATCCAGTAAAGAAATTAAGTAACACGTCCACAATCTTTTTAGCTGTGATATTACGTACTGGAATGGCCTCTGGAAACCTAGTAGACACATCCATTACAGTCAAAATATATTGATTCCCACTTTTTGTTTCAGGAAGCGGTCCGACGCAATCAATTAGGACCCTTGTAAAAGGTTCCTCAAATGCTGGAATGGGTATTAAGGGCGCTGGTTTTATCACTGCTTGAGGTTTCCCTATCACTTGACATGTGTCACATGATTGACAAAATTTAACTACATCTTTATGTAGCCCAGGCCAATAAAAATGTTTCTGGATTTTAGCTTGAGTTTTCCTTATCCCCAAATGCCCTCCCACTGGTACCTCATGTGCCACTCGCAACACCTCCTTTCTATAAACTACCGGCAATACTACTTGATGAACTTCTGCCCACTTTTCATCCGTCTGCATATGTAAAGGTCTCCATTTTCTCATCAAGACATCACTTTTACGGTAATAATTCCTCTTCCGTGTACGCTTTCTGATACATTTGTTTTATTTCTATATCTTTTTGTTGTAACTCCGCCAATTTTCCTGAACTAAAAATATCCGCCTCATCCTCCACCTGTTCTTGTTCTTTTTCAACCATCTAATCAAAAATCGTTTCTGATAATTGCACTTCAACTTCATCTTCACTCTTTGATTTCTCCTCTTGTCTTAACCTGTGACTTTGCGACCTTGTTACTACACAATCCGGAAAAATCCCAGGATATTCATCCGTCAACGCTTCAGTTGTCTGATTTTCCACTGGCTTATCAACCACAGTAGGCATCACTCCCACCTCCGATCCAGCTATATCATTACCCAAGATAAACTGTATTACTGGACAAGATAGTTTCTCTATTACTCCTACTACCACTTCACCACTCTTCACTGGATTTTCCAACCTTACCTTATATAATTGAACGCTACTCCTCTCACCCTGAATTCCACATATTACCACCTTTTCTGGCAACATTCTTCCCAAACTACAGAACTCCTCATCTCTTACCATTAAAGATTGACTAGCTCCCGTATCTCTTAAAATTGTGACTTCTTTACCTGCTCCTCCTGATACACATGAGTAAACTTTACCCACACAAGTAATTCTTTAAAGTGATCTGGCACCTTCTTATCAATCACCTCTTGAACAGGCTGTACAATCTTTTGCACCTCCTTCGTTACCTTGGGCGTTCCTTTACCACTCTAACAAACCCCACTGTCTTATCCTGTTCTACCACATCAGCCTTCCCAGTGCTTTTCTTCAACCACCAACACTGTGACTTTACATGGCCTAGTTTATTACAGTGAAAACATTTGAAACTTTTCATTTCTTTTCCACCCTCCTGGATTTCCTTTTTCATCTGAGGTACACTTTCTTTATTGTCTCCCATCAGATCACCTTTACCTTTACCACTTGAGTATTTGTCATGTCTCCAGTTTCTATCCCTCACAGGCTGAAACTGATGTCGGAAACCAAGCTTTGATTTATGAACTAATTCATAATCATCTGCCATGTCTGCTGCTTACCTCGCAGTTTTAACCCTCTGCTCTTCCACATGAATTCTCACTACATCAGGAATTGAATTTTTAAACTCCTCCAAAATTATAATTTCTCTGAGAGCTTCATTCGTTTGATCTATTTTCAAAGCCCTTATCCACCTATCAAAATTACTCTGTTTGATCCTTTCAAACTCCATGTATGTTTGACCAAATTCTTTCCTTAAACTTCTTTTTTAAAAAAAATATATTTTATTCAAGTTTTTTGGCCAAACATAACAATACATAGTGTTTCTTTTACACAACAATAAAGCAATATAAATAACCGTGGCCAGTTTTAAACAAATAAATAAGTAATATAAAAAAAACTAAATGGCAACTGCTTTGTCCAAAATAAATACTCTCCAAAAATACAATCCAACAATCCAATATACAATTACATATACCAAATACCTATACATATACAATAACATCCCTGAGAGTCCATCCAATGCCTCCCCCCCCCGCCCTTCCCCCCCCCCCCCCCCCGGGTTGCTGCTGTTGTCTACTTCTTTTCCATTCCCTCTATCTTTCTGTGAGGTAATCGACGAACGGTTGCCACCGTCTGGTGAATCCCTGAGCCGAACCCCTTAACACGAACTTAATCCGTTCTAACTTTATAAACCCTGCCATATCGTTTATCCAGGTCTCCACACCTGGGGGTTTGGCTTCCTTCCACATTAACAATATCCTGCGCCGGGCTACAAGGGACGCAAAGGCCAACAAGTCAGCCTCTCTCACCTCCTGCACTCCCGGCTCTTCTGCAACCCCAAATATAGCCACCCCCAGCTTGGTTCGACCCGGACCCCCACCACCTTCGAAAGCACCCTTGCCACCCGCACCCAGAAACCCTGTAGTGCCGGGCATGACCAAAACATGTGGGTGTGATTCGCTGGGCCTCTCGAGCATCTCGCACACCTATCCTCTACCCCAAAAAATTTACTAAGCCGTGCTCCAGTCATATGCGCCCTGTGTAGCACCTTAAATTGTATCAGGCTTAGCCTGGCACACGAGGACGATGAGTTTACCCTACGTAGAGCATCAGCCCACAGCCCCTCCTCAATCTCCTCCCCCAGTTCTTCTTCCCATTTCCCTTTCAGCTCATCTACCATGATCTCCCCCTCGTCCCTCATCTCCCTGTATATGTCCGCCACCTTACCGTCCCCCACCCATGTCTCTGAGATCACTCTATCCTGCACTTCCTGCGTCGGGAGCCGCGGGAATTCCCTCACCTGTTGCCTCGCAAAAGCCCTCAATTGCATGTACCGAAATGCATTCCCTTGGGGCAACCCATATTTCTCCGTCAGCGCTCCCAGACTCGCAAACGTCCCATCTACAAATAGATCTCTTAGTTGTACTACCCCAGCTCTTTGCCATGCTCCAAATCCCCCATCCATTCTCCCCGGAACGAACCTATGATTGTTTCTTATCGGGGACCGCACCGAAGCTCCCGTCCCTCCCCTATGCCGTCTCCACTGCCCCCAAATTTTCAATGTAGCCACCACCACCGGGCTTGTGGTGTATTTCTTTGGTGAGAACGGCAACGGCGCCGTCACCATTGCTTGCAGGCTAGTCCCCCTGCAGGACGCCCTCTCCAATCTCTTCCACGCTGCTCCCTCCCCTTCTCCCATCCACTTACACACCATTGAAACATTGGCGGCCCAGTAGTACTCACTTAGGCTCAGTAGTGCCAGCCCCCCCCTGTCCCTACTACGCTGCAAGAATCCCCGCCTCACTCTCGGGGTCTTCCCAGCCCACACAAAACTCATAATGCTCTTCTCAATTCTTTTGAAAAAAGCCTTCGTGATCACCACCGGGAGGCACTGGAACACAAAAAGGAATCCCGGGAGGACCACCATTTTAACCGCCTGCACCCTACCTGCCAATGACAGGGACACCATGTCCCATCTCTTGAAATCCTCCTCCATCTGTTCCACCAACCGTGTTAAATTGAGCCTATGTAATGTACCCCAATTCTTGGCTATCTGGATCCCCAGGTACCGGAAGTCCCTTGTTACCTTACTCAATGGTAAATCCTCTATCTCTCTGCTCTGCTCCCCCGGATGCACCACAAATAACTCACTTTTCCCCATGTTCAGTTTATACCCTGAAAAATCCCCAAACTCCCCAAGTATCCGCATTATCTCTGGCATCCCCTCCGCCAGGTCCGCCACATATAGCAACAAATCATCCGCATACAGAGATACCCGGTGTTCTTCTCCCCCCCTAAGTACTCCCTTCCACTTCCTGGAACCCCTCAATGCTATGGCCAGGGGTTCAATCGCCAATGCAAGCAATAACGGGGACAGAGGACATCCCTGCCTTGTCCCTCTATGGAGCCGAAAATAGTCAGACCCCCGTCCATTCGTGACCACGCTCGCCATCGGGGCCCTATACAGCAACTGTACCCACCTGATATACCCGTCCCCAAAGCCAAATCTCCTCAACACCTCCCACAAATAATCCCACTCTATCAAATGCTTTCTCGGCATCCATCGCCACCACTATCTCCGCTTCCCCCTCTGGTGGGGGCATCATCATTACCCCTAGCAGCCTCCGTATATTTGTATTTAGCTGTCTCCCCTTCACAAACCCAGTTTGGTCCTCATGGACCACCCCCGGGACACAATCCTCTATCCTCATTGCCATTACCTTGGCCAGAATCTTAGCATCCACATTCATGAGGGAAATGGGCCTGTATGACCCGCATTGCAGCGGGTCCTTTTCCTTCTTTAGGAGGAGCGATATCGTTGCCTCTGACATAGTCGGGGGCAGCTGCCCCCTTTCCCTTGCCAATTAAAGGTTCTCATCAGTAGCGGGGCCAGCAAGTCCACATATTTCTCATAGAATTCAACTGGGAATCCGTCTGGTCCCGGGGCCTTCCCCGCCTGCATGCTTCCAATCCCTTTCACTACTTCCTCCGTCTCAATCTGTGCTCCCAGCCCCACTCTCTCCTGCTCCTCCACCTTAGGAAATTCCAGCTGATCCAGAAAGCACATCATTCTCTCTTTCCCGTCCGGGGGCTGCGCTTCATATAATCTTTCATAAAATGCCTTGAACACTCCATTCACTCTCTCCGCTCCCCGCTCCATCTCTCCCTCCTCATCTCTCACCCCCCCTATCTCCCTCGCTGCTCCCCTTTTCCTCAGTTGGTGGGCCAACAACCTACTCGCCTTCTCCCCATATTCGTACTGTACACCCTGTGCCTTCCTCCATTGTGCCTCTGCATTACCCGTAGTCAACAAGTCAAATTCTACATGTAGCCTTTGCCTTTCCCTGCACAGTCCCTCCTCCGGTGCCTCCGCGTATTGTCTGTCCACCCTCAGAAGTTCTTTCAACAACCGCTCCCTTTCCCTACCCTCCTGCTTTCCTTTATGTGCCCTAATAGATATCAGCTCCCCTCTAACCACTGCCTTCAGTGCCTCCCAGACCACTCCCACCTGTACCTCCCCATTATCATTAAGTTCCAAGTACCTTTCAATACACCCCCTCACCCTTAAACACACACCCTCATCTGCCAATAATCCCATGTCCATTCTCCAGGGTGGACGCTGTTGTTTTTCTTCCCCTATCTCCAGGTCCACCCAGTGTGGAGCATGATCCGAGACGGCTATAGCCGTGTACTCCGTCCCCGTCACCTTTGGGATCAGTGCCCTTCCCAAAACAAAAAAATCTATTCGTGAAAATACTTTGTGTACATAGGAGAAAAACGAAAACTCCTTACTCCTAGGTCTACTAAATCTCCAGGGATCTACTCCTCCTATCTGCTCCATAAAATCCTTAAGCACCCTAGCTGCAGCCGGCCTCCTTCCGGTCCTGGACCTCGATCTGTCCAGCCCTGGGTCCAGCACCGTATTAAAGTCTCCACCCATTACCAACTTCCCCACTTCTAGGTCCGGGATTCGTCCCATAAAATTCGCCTCATAAAATTGGCATCATCCCAGTTCGGGGGCATACACGTTCACTAATACCACCGCCTCCCCTTGCAATTTGCCACTCACCATGCCCCCACTATCCGCCACTATAGTCTTTGCCTCAAACATTACCCGCTTCCCCACTAGTATGGCCACCCCCCTGTTTTTTGCATCTAGCCCCGAATGAAATACCTGCCCCACCCATCCTTTGCGAAGTCTAACCTGGTCTATCAGCTTCAGATGCGTCTCCTGAAGCATAACCACATCTGCCTTAAGTTTCTTTAGGTGTGCGAGTACCCGTGCCCTCTTAATCGGCCCGTTCAGCCCTCTCACATTCCACGTGATCAACTGGGTTGGGGGGCTCTTTACCCCCCCCTTGACGACTAGCCATTTCCTTTTTCAATCCAGCTCCTCACCCGGTTCCCACGTAGCTGTATCCCCCCCCAGGCGGCGCTCCCCCCCCGCCCCGACCCCCCCCCTCCCATACCAGCTCCCCCTTCTCCCCAGCAGCAGCAACTCAGTTAACCCCCCCCCCGTTAGATCCCAAGCTAGCGTAATTGCACCCCCATGTTGCTCCCAGAAGTCAGCAAACTCTGGCCGACCTCGCCTCCCCTCGTGACCTCGGCTCACACTGTGCCTCCTTCCTGCTTCCCTGTTCCCGCCATGATTACCATAGCGCGGGAACCAAGCCCGCACTTCCCTTTTGGCCCCGCCCCCAATGGCCGGCGCCCTCAGCTCCTCATCCTCCCTCACCCTCTCCCACGACATGGGGAAGAGAGAGAAGTTACAGGGTCGCAGGTTTAACAACTTGGGAAGTCCTCTCTTCCCCCTTTTCCCCCCTTCATCCCACAAATTCACCCCCCCACTTTTGTCCCAAACGTTCTTTTTCTGGCCCGCTCACTCCAGCTTCTCCTCGACAATAAATGTCCACGCCTCATCTGCCGTTTCGAAGTAGTGGTGTTTCCCTAGATGTGTGACCCACAGTCTTGCCGGTTGCAGCATTCCGAATTTGACCTTCCTTTTATGCAACACCGCCTTGGCCCGATTAAAGCTTGCCCTCCTTCTCGCCACCTCCGCACTCCAATCTTGATATACGCGGATCACCGCATTCTCCCACCTACTGCTCCGAGTTTTCTTTGCCCATCTGAGGACCATCTCTCTGTCCTTATATCGGAGAAATCTCACCACTATTGCTCGAGGAATTTCTCCAGCCCTCGGTCTTCGCGCCATAACCCGATAGGCTCCCTCCACCTCCAGCGGACCCGTCGGGGCCTCCGATCCCATTAACGAGTGCAGCATCGTGCTCACATATGCCCCGACGTCCGCCCCTTCTGCACCTTCGGGAAGACCAAGAATCCTTAGGCTCTTCCTCCTCGCATTATTCTCCAGCACCTCCAGCCTTTCCACACATCTTTTGTGTTGTGCCTCGTGGATCTCCGTTTTCACCACCAGGCCCTGTATGTCGTCCTCATTCTCAGCAGCCTTTGCCTTCACGACCCGAAGCTCCTGTTCCTGGGTCTTTTGCTCCTCCTTTAGCCCCTCAATCGCTTGTAATATCGGGGCCAACAGCTCCTTCTTCATCTCCTTTTTGAGTTCATCTACGCAACGCCGCAGGAACTCTTGTTGGTCAGGGCCCCATATTAAACTGCCTCCTTCCGACGCCATCTTGCTTTGTGCTTGCCTTCCTGGCCGCTGCTCTAGAGGATCCACCGCAATCCGGCTACTTTCCTCTCTTTTTTCCATCCGTGTCCAGGGGGGATTCCCTTCTGGATTATTGCACAGTGTTATTTGCCGTTAAAATTGCCGATGGGGCTCCTATTAAGAGCCCAAAAGTCCGTTCCACCGGGAGCTGCCGAAACGTGCGACTCAGCTGGTCATCGCCGCACCCGGAAGTCACCCTCCTTAAATTTCTTAACCTTTGCTTCAGGCACTAGTTCATATGCACCCAAGATGGATTTTTTCACCTCCTCATATGACTCAGATACCTCCTCTGGTAGTGACGCAAACACTTCACTAGCTCTACCGACCAGCTTTGTTTGAATCAGTAACACCCACATGTCCTGTGGCCATTTCATTTGTTTAGCTACCTTCTCAAATGAAATGAAAAAGGCTTCCACTTCCTTCTCATCAAACTTTGGCAATGCTCGGACATATTTAAATAGATTCCCACCAAGCTTTCGACTTTGACGCTCTTTCTCACTATCCTCATCACTATCATCCAACTATACGTTTCCCTTTACGTCTGCCAATTTTAACTGATTGTCATGTTTCATGGCCATTTTCTGAAGTTCAAACTCTCTTTATCTTTTTCCCTGATCTGTATCTCCCTTTCTTTTTGTTCTGCTAGGGCTATTCTTTCTTTTCTCCTTTCTTCTCTCTTCTTTTCTTTTTCCTCTCTCTCTCTTTCGTATTCAAGCTGCTTTAATTATTTCTTATGTTCCATTTGTTTAATTTGCAACTGAATTTTGCCATTTCCAATGAGTCAAACTGTATCTCAGGCAACTTTAAATGCTTAGCCACTGCCATAATTACCTCATCTTTTTGCATTTTATCAGGTAATGTTAACTGCAATGTTTTTGCCAAATCTAACAGTCTGCTTTTAGTCTCTGTCCTTAAGGTACTGCGTGTGACAGTCTCCACCCCCAAAAACTTCTGAGCCTCTGAAAGAGCCATTGACCACAACACACTCCCCACTTAAACTAAAATACCACTAAGCCAATCCAATAGATAGACTTTTATCCCCCTCGAGCCCCCAATTGTTATGGGCCAGGGATTAGAGAATCCCAAAGTGTATCATGGAGTTCACCTGACCCACAACTTTTAATAGATTGTGGTATGGGGAACACATGGCCCACTCTACAGGTATGGTACAGCAGAAATGGAAAAGTATTTTTTAAAACAAAACAATGTTTATTCTATGAACTCAAGTTAACCTTTCTAAAACAAACAGTGAATATCTTAGCAACCATTAATTCAAATACACCCCCCAAAGAATACAACACTAAGTAATCTGTATGCTGTTCTTTTTAAAAAAAATATATTTTATTGAAATTTTTTTCCCTGAGCAACATTTTTCCCGCTTACAAAACAAGCGAAACGATAACAGTAACAAAACAGAAATTTTTAAACTTTTTAACAATAATAATAATAGTAGTAATAATATACAAGTAACAAAACCTCGTACTCTATTGACCTATACTCAACTGCCTCCCCCCCTCCCACCCCTTCCCCCTGGGTTGCTGCTGCTGGTCATCCGTCTTCCCTCTAACGTTCCCCTAGTCGAGAAATGGCTGCCACCGCCTGGTGAACCCTTGAGCCGATCCTCTCAGGGCAAACTTTATCTGCTCCAGTTTAATAAACCCCGCCATATCGTTTACCCAGGCCTCCAGTCCGGGCGGTTTCGCCTCCTTCCACATGAGTAGGATCCTGCGCCGGGCTACGAGGGACGCAAAGGCCACGACATCGGCCCCTTTCGCCTCCTGCACTCCCGGCTCTTCCGCAACTCCAAATAGAGCTAACCCCCAGCCTGGTTTGACCCGGGCCTTCACCACCTGCGAAATCACTCCCGTCACTCCCTTCCAATATCCTTCCAGTGCCGGGCATGCCCAAAACATATGTGCGTGGTTTGCCGGGCTCCCGCCACACCTTCCACATTTGTCCTCCACTCCAAAGAACCTGCTCAATCTTGCCCCCGTTATGTGTGCTCTATGTAGCACCTTAAATTGAATCAGGCTAAGCGTGGCGCATGAGGAAGAGGAATTTACCCTGCTTAGGGCATCAGCCCACATACCCTCCTCTATCTCCTCCCCTAATTCGTCTTCCCACTTTCTTTTTAGTTCGCCCACCGACTCCTCCCCCTCTTCCCTCATCTCTCTATAAATCTCTGACACCTTGCCCTCTCCGACCCACACCCCTGAAAGCACCCTGTCCTGTATCCCCTCTGTCGGGAGCCGCGGAAATTCCCTCACCTGTTGTCTAGTAAACGCCCTCACCTGCATATATCTCAAGAAATTCCCCCGGGGTAACTTATACTTTTCCTCCAATGCTCCCAAGCTCGCAAAAGTCCCATCTATGAATAAATCTCCCACCTTCCTAATTCCCAACTGGTACCAGCTCTGAAATCCTCCATCCATTCTTCCTGGGGCGAACCTATGGTTGTTCCTGATAGGGGACCCCACCAGGGCTCCCCACACCCCTTTCTGTCGCCTCCAATTGCCCCATATGTTCAGTGTTGCCGCCACCACCGGGTTCGTGGTGTACTTTTTCGGTGAGAACGGTAGCGGCGCTGTCACCAGCGCCTCTAGACTCGTCCCTTTACAGGACCTTCTCTCCAGCCTTTTCCACGCCGCTCCCTCACCCTCCATCATCCATCTACGTATCATTGCCACATTGGCGGCACAATAATAATCTCCCAAATTCGGTAGTGCCAGTCCTCCTCTGTCCCTACTGCGCTGCAGGAACCCCCTCCTTACTCTCGGAACTTTCCCTGCCCACACAAAGCTCATAATGCTCCTATCTATTTTATTAAAAAAGGTCCTGGTGATTAAAATAGGGAGACATTGAAATACAAATAAGAACCTCGGGAGGACCATCATCTTAATTGCCTGCACCCTGCTCGCCAGCGATAAAGGCTGCATGTCCCACCTCTTAAAGTCCTCCTCCATTTGTTCTACCAGCCGTGTCAGATTAAGTCTGTGCAAGGTTCCCCAGCTCCTAGCGATCTGAATCCCCAAGTATCGGAAGTTTCTTTCCACTTTCCTTAGCGGTAAGCCTTCTATCTCTCTACTCTGGTCCCCTGGATGTATCACATATAATTCACTCTTCCCCATGTTTAACCTATACCCCGAAAATTCCCCGAACCTCCTCAAGATTCGCATAACCTCTATCATCCCCCCCGCTGGGTCCGACACGTATAGCAATAGGTCATCCGCGTATAACGAGACTCGGTGTTCTTTTCCCCCTCTAGTCACCCCTCTCCATTTCCTGGAGTCTCTCAGCGCCATGGCCAGAGGTTCAATTGCCAGCACAAACAACAATGGAGACAGCGGGCATCCCTGTCTTGTTCCCCTATATAATCGGAAATACTCCGATCTATGTCGACCTGTAACTACGCTTGCCGTTGGTGCCCCATAAAGTAGTCTAACCCAGCGAATAAATCCGTTCCCAAACCCAAACCTCCTTAACATTTCCCATAAATACTCCCACTCCACCCTATCAAATGCCTTCTCTGCGTCCATTGCCGCCACTATCTCTGCCTCCCCCTCCACTGAGGGCATCATTATCACCCCTAATAGCCGTCGCACGTTAACATTCAATTGTCTCCCTTTTACGAACCCTGTCTGGTCTTCGTGCACCACCCCTGGGACACAGTCCTCTATCCTCGATGCCAGCACCTTTGCTAGCAGTTTGGCGTCCACGTTCAATAGCGAAATAGGTCTATAGGACCCACACTGCATCGGATCTTTGTCCCTCTTCAAAATTAGCGATATCGTCGCCTCCGACATTGTCGGGGGTAGTGTCCCCCCTTCCCTGGCCTCATTGAACGTCCTTGCCAACAACGGGGCCAACAAGTCCACATATTTTCTGTTGAATTCCACCGGGAACCCGTCTGGCCCCGGGGCCTTCCCTGCTTCCCAGTCCCTTAATAACCTCGTCCACCTCAATCGGCGCCCCCAGGCCTGCCACCGCCTGCTCCTCCACTTTCGGGAACCTCAACTGGTCCAGGAACTGCCGCATCCCCTCCTCTCCCTCTGGGGGCTGAGACCTATACAGTTCTTCATAAAAGGTCTTAAACACCTCATTTATCTTTCCTGCCCTTCGCACGGTGTCTCCCCTTTCATCCCTAATTCCTCCTATCTCCCTCGCTGCTGCCCTCTTTCGCAGTTGGTGCGCCAACAGGCGACTAGCCTTTTCCCCATATTCATACCTCCTCCCCTGTGCCTTCCTCCACAGTACCTCCGCCTTTCTGGTGGTCAGAAGGTCAAACTCGGTCTGGAGTCGTCTCCTCTCCCTGTACAGCTCCTCCTCCGGGATCTCTGCAAATTCCCTGTCCACCCTTAAAATCTCCCCCAGTAATCTATCCCTTTCCTTGGCCTCTGTTTTCCTTTTGTGGGCCCCAATAGAAATCAGCTCTCCTCTGACCACCGCTTTTAGGTGCTTCCCAGACCACTCCTACAGGGACCTCGCCGTCGTCATTGACCTCCAGGTATCTCTCGATACACCCCCTCACTCTTGCACACACTCCCTCATCCGCCATCAGTCCCACATCTAATCGCCAGAGTGTTCTCTGCTCCCTGTCCTCTCCTACTTCCAGGTCCACCCAATGTGGGGCATGATCCGAAACCGCTATGGCTGAGTATTCAGCTTCTTCCACCCTAGAGATCAACGACCTTCCTAGAACAAAAAAATCTATCCGGGAGTACACTTTATGGACGTGGGAGAAGAAGGAATACTCCCTAGCCCTGGGTCTAAGAAATCGCCATGGATCCACTCCCCCCATTTGGTCCATAAACCCCTTAAGTACCTTGGCCACTGCCGGCCTTCTTCCAGTCCTTGAGCTGGATCTATCTAGCCCCGGGTCCAGCACCGTATTGAAGTCCCCTCCTAAAATCAAATTTCCTGCCTCCAGGTCCGGAATACGCCCCAGCATCCGTCTCATGAACCCCGCATCGTCCCAATTTGGGGCATACACATTAACCAACACGACCTCCATTCCCTCCAGCCTACCACTCACCATTACATATCTACCTCCACTATCTGCTACGATGTTCTTTGCTTCAAATGCTACCCGTTTCCCCACCAAAATGGCCACCCCTCTGTTCTTTGCGTCCAGTCCTGAGTGGAACACCTGTCCCACCCATCCTTTCCTTAGCCTAACTTGGTCCGCCACCTTTAGGTGCGTCTCTTGGAGCATAACCACGTCTGCCCTTAGTCCTTTCAAATGCGCGAGCGCTCGGGCCCTTTTCATCGGCCCATTCAGGCCTCTCACGTTCCACGTGATCAGCCTCACTGGGGGGCTACCTGCCCCCCTCCCGTGTCGACTAGCCATTACCCTCTCTAGGCCAGTCCCATATCCCGCCTCCGCGCTCCCGCTCGCTCCCCCAGCGTCGCATTCCGCCCCCGACCACCTTATCTTTAGCCATTTCCTTTTGGATTTCCGCAGCAGCAACCCAGTTGTCCCCTTCCCCCGCCCCCCCCCTAGATCCCTATCTAGCTTGATTGCTCCCCCCATATCACTTCCGTAAGTCAGCTGACTTCAACTGACCCCGGCTACTCCTGCTCACTCCTCGACCCCCCCGGTGTGAGGGAACTCCCATCCGCCTTGCGCCTGTTTTCCCGCCTTATTCTTTCTGGCGCGGGAACATCCCTTTACCTGTCCCGCCTCTTATGGCGCAGCTCCCTTTCCCCTCCCCTTCTCCTTCCCCATTCTCTGACTATGTCCCGCCTCTCCCCCCTCACTGGCGCCCACATTTCCCCAGTGTCCCCCCCCTTCCCTGTTTACTTCTCGCTTAACTTTCACCATCCCATTAACAAAAACAATAATAACAACAATAACAGTTCCCTGCAGCATCAGTCCCTCAGTTCCGGTCCAATTTCTCTTCATTGATGAAGGACCATGCTTCCTCCACCGTCTCGAAATAATAGTGTCTCTCCTGATACGTGACCCATAGTCTTGCCGGCTGCAGCATCCCAAACTTCACCTTCCTTTTGTGCAAAACCTCTTTGGCTCGGTTGAAGCTCGCCCTCCTTCTCGCCACCTCCGCACTCCAATCCTGGTAGATCCTTACCACCGCATTCTCCCATCTGCTACTCTGCACCTTTTTGGCCCATCTCAGGACCTCTTCTCTGTCCTTAAGGCGGTAGAATCGCACGATTATCGCCCTCGGTGGTTCTCCCGCTTTTGGTCTTCTCGCCGGGATCCGATTTGCCCACTCCACCTCCATGGGGCCCGCAGGGGCCTCAACACCCATCAGTGAGCTCAGCATCTTACTTGCGTACGCTCCACAGTCCACTCCTTCCACACCCTCCGGGAGACCTAGTATCCTAAGGTTCTTCCTTCGCGCTCCATTTTCAAGGGCCTCAATCCTGTCAGCACACTTTTTATGAAGTGCCTCGTGCGTCTGAGTCTTGACCGCCAGGCCCAGGACCTCGTCCTCAATACCTGACACCTTCTGCTCCGCCACGCGAAGTTCCGTCTCCTGGGTCTTTAAAGTCTCCTTAAGCCCCTCAATTGCCTGTAACAACGGGGTCATTACCTCCTTCTTCAGCAGGTCCACGCACCGTCTCACCACCTCGTCCTGCTCAGGCCCCCATATCACCTGTGGTTTCTCCGCCGCCATTTTGTTTCACTCCCTCTCTCTCTCTCTCTCTGATCTTCTGGCTGCAGATTCTTTGGGCTGCAGCCGCCGCCGCCGGTTTTTCCCTCCGTCTTTCGGGGGGGGGCTCCCTTCCCTCGCGCCTCGCACCGGGTTTTACGGCCGTCCAAGTCCCCGTTGGGGCTCTTAAAAGAGCCCGAAGTTCCGTCGGAGCTGGAGCCGCCGAAACGTGCGGCTAGCTCATCCCTGCCGCAACCGGAAGTCGTATGCTGTTCTTTTAACATCCAAAAACTTAACAAACCTCTAAACAGGAGCACATTAGGGTTTACATTCAATACTGAAAACATTTATAATTCTGAATTCACCAAATGATTAAGATAGCCTTTGGATGACAGACTTCAGATGCAGCTCCCTGAAAAACGCAGACACACCCAAGCTCTTCTCAAACTGAAACTAAAAAGCAGAAGTGGAGCTCAGCTCCACCCAAACTCTGACATCACTCCAATAACATGAGCAGCTCCATTTTTTAAAGGTACATTTCTTAAACACCCATTTCTTAAAGGGTACTCTCACATGACAGTGACAGCTGTGACGGGAAGTCAGTGCCATCCCCGGACTGGTGCTCTTGGGTGTCTCGGGCTGGCATTTGGGGCTCTCGTCGCTGTCCATTGCTGACACCTCGCTGAAATCCATTTGGCATTAGGGGTGGGGCACACCAGAAGGACCTGCCTCGTCACCAGGTGATCCTGCAAGTCACAAGAAATGACGCATGATTGGATCGCGGGTTGGGGTCGTGGGTGATGTGGGGGAGGTGGAGTAGTGAGGGCATGGAGTGGGGATGATGTGGGGGTGGTAAGGGGGATGTGGGGTGGTGAGAGGGGTTGTGGGGGTGGTGCCATGCATACTTTCGGGACACCTTCACTTGGTAGCCCGATGCCGACCTCCGCCTCGGCGACTGCCCTCTCTCAGGGCCCACTGACCACGTCCAATGCCTGCTGCTCCCCAACGTGAGGGGCCGCAAGTCCGGCGGTCCCCCGCCGGTCTTCTCCCTCTCTCTCTCTGCGTTTATGTGCTGCCTTCTCCTGGGCCGTGGGAGAGACAGAAAATGCACAGTGTTAGGCAGTGGAACGCATGCAGCACAGGGCCTTTGTGAACAGGGCACCCAGCCATGGCGGGCGGCATGGGTGCTGGCATGTGGTGTAGGGTGGGGAGTGTGCACACTGCCAGCAGGTGGAGTTTGGTCACCCTCCCGGGGCGGGGGGCGATTATGGGTGTGTTGGGCAGGGGGTGGTGCCAGGGGCACGGTACCGCCTCCACAGCCCGGCTCTCCTGAGGAGGTCATGCAACTTCTTCCAGCACGCCTGTCTGATCCTAGTAGCGGGGCCATGGCGTTCCCAGCCTCTGCCACCTGCGCCCAGGCCCGGCGGGTGGCAGCCCCCTTCCTACCTGGGGAACATGGTGGCCTGCCTCTCCTGCTCGGCATCCAGCACGGTCTCGAGCCCCATGTCTCTGAACTCAGCCCTCCATGCTGCCATCTTGTTGGCTGGGTTGAGTGTTGGTGGGGAGTGGAGTGCTAATATCAGGCTCTGAGTGCCAATCCCAACCCCGGCCAATCGGTCACTGTTTATCATTGGAATCGATCGAGTTCCAAGTCGCGCTGGTGCTAGCCCATTAACGGATCATGAATTGCTCCGGGTCTGGCGCCAATCTAATTGTCCACTTATTCAGTCCCGGTGTCAACACAGAAAATCCTGCCCATGCTGTTTCACCTGTACTAAACTCAGCAATTGTACCCAAAGAATGGGTTCTTGGATGAAGGCTGCTGGGCTCCTTAGCACTTCACCCAGCAAGAGTTGATGAAAATGGGATGGGCAGAGTATTGGTCTCATCAGAATATCCTCACTTCACCCTGATTGCCTCTCAGGCGGAATTCAAGAACGTTCAGTGACCGATGTAGGAGCGAACAGGAAATGTAATCAAACCTTGAGCAATGCAAGATGATAAGCCGCTGGAAATCAAAGGGAAAGTTGTTGGGGACTGAAGGAGTCGGAGAATTCAAAGGTGGCACAACCCTTCTACCTCGTAAACTGTCCTTATCTCACTCAACCTCTGCCCGGTCTCTTTGATGTGTCTGCCAGTTTTCATACAATTCTTGGCAACGGATGTCTGCAACCTCTCACCAAACATAGGGCGATACAACAACAGTGTGCATTTACATAGCTGCTTTGACGTTGTAAAATACCAGCATGTTGCACAAGAGCAGAATCAAACACTGAGACATGGAGGAGATGTTTAGACAGTTCGGACAATGACGGAGGTTAAGGAGCATTTAAAATGGAGAGCCAGGACTTCTGCTGGCAGCGAGCAGGAGGAGGTCGTGCACTAGGTAGTTCCTACTAGGGTACTGATTTTTTGGCCATTTTTGCCCGGTTGGCAAACAAATTCTATCCATAAGAAATAGAGGGGTCCTCGTGTGGAAGTATTTAAAAAAAGACTACATCTCAGAAGTCTGCGGGAAGAAATTCTTCAGCCGACTCGGAGGTTTTGCACCCCGCCTCAGCAGGGAAGGTGGTGCCGGCGGCTGTGAAGTGCGGGTCGTACCTTCATAATTCATTACTTTACGTGGACGCCACGATATTGGCTAAGGTGCTCGCGCTAGCTGGAACTCTGTCTTCCTAAGGTGATCGTGGAAGATCAGATGGGATTTGTTAAGAGTTGACAATTGTCGCCCAATGTGCGCCGATTGCTAAATATTATTCTTTCTCCCATTGTCGGGCTCGATCCAGAGGTAATTGTCTCGTTAGATGCCGGAAAGGCTTTTGACAGGGTAGAATGGGGGTATCTTTTTACGGTTTTGGAGAGATTCGGATTGGGGCCCAAGTTGGTGTCATGGAAACACCTGTTGCATAAGGCTCCCTCGGCTAGTGTCTGCATCAATACCACGAACTCAGGAACTTGCAATTTAATAAGGGACTGAGACAGGAGTGCCCACTGTCCACCCTTTTGTTTGCATTGGTACAGGACCTTTGGCCATCATTTGAGGGCTTCAGGTAAGTGGAAGGGGATAATTAGGGAGAGGTAGAGCACAGGGTGTTCCTGTATGCTGATGACCTTTTACTCCGTGTGATGGACCCGGTCCACACCATGGGTGATATATTGGAGCTACTGAAAAGTTTTGGCTCCTTTTCCAGATATAAATTAAATCTGGAAAAGAGTGTATTTTCTGGTGAACCCCTTTGGGAGGCGAGCCAACCTGGGGCTGCTTCCATTTCTCTTGGCCGGATCCAGACCCGGGTGGCTCGAGATTGGGCCCGACTTCGTAAATTGAATTATGCTAGCCTGGTCAGTAGAGTCAAGACCGACCTGCAAAGGTGGCATCACCTGCCCCTCGCCATGGTGGGCAGGGTCCAGTCAATCAAGACGAACATTCTGCCAAGATTTCTGTTTTAATTCCAGTGTCTACCGGTTTTCCTTCGGAAATCATTTTTTGGGAGGGTCGAGAAGTTGATTGCATCCTTTATATGGGCGGGCAAGACCCCGAGGATTCATAGGGTAGCCCTTCAAAGGGATAGACAGTCGGGGGGCCTGCCGTTTCCCCATTTAGGGCGCTGCCGTACCTGATATTTTATTATGGGCAGCTAATGCAGAGAAGGTGTTAGGTTGGTGTAGTGATCCAGGTCCTACTTGGGTGCTGATAGAATGGAGGACATGTAGGGGTTCTGACTGGGGGCACTAGTGACGGCCTTGTTCCAGTTGTATAAGACCATAAGATCATAAGACCATAAGACATAGGAGCAGAAGTAGGCCACTCGGCCCATCGAGTCTGCTCCGCCATTCAAACATGGCTGATATTTTTCTCATCCCCGTTCTCCTGCCTTCTCCTCATAACACCTGATCCCCTTATTAATCATGAACCTATCTATCTCTGCCTTAAAGACACTCAATGATTTGGCCTCCACAGCCTTCTGTGGCAAAGAGTTCCACAGATTCACCACCCTCTGGCTGAAGAAATTCCTCCTCATCTCTGTTTTAAAGGATCGTCTCTTTAGTCTGAGATTGTGTCCTCTGGTTCTAGTTTTCCCTGCAAGGGGAAACATCCTCCTCACGTCCACCCTATCCAGGCCTCGCAGTATCCTGGAAGTTTCAATAAGATCCCCCCTCATCCTCCTAAACTCCAACGAGTACAGACTTAGAGTCCTCAACCGTTCCTCATACGACAAGCTCTTAATTTAGGGATCATAGAACAACATAGAACATACAGTGCAGAAGGAGGCCATTCGGCCCATCAAGTCTGCATCAACCCCCTTAAGCCCTCACTTCCACCCTATCCCCGTAACCCAATAACCCCTCCTAACCTTTTTGGTTACTAAAGGCAATAGAAAATAGTCTATGCCTAAATTCCTCCTTCCAAAATGCATAACCTCACACTTTTCCACATTGCATTCCATCTGCCACTCAGTTCTCACTGACAAAGTATTCGTCAAGTTGATGCACTGTTAAAAAAGAGTCCAGTGGGGGTGGTGGTAAACTATTTACATGCAAGTGAGTGATGCACGATCAATGACCACTAAAGTGAGGTTGTCGTCCAACTGAAGGCTTTAATAAGCTAGATGTTTCCCCCAGCAGCTCAGGTACAGAATGAAGGCTGCTGGGGTGGCACGGGCTCTTATACCCCGCCTAGCAGGGCGGAGCTACCATACATCCAAACCAATAGAAAGCATACAATTTCCACCAATGGTGCTCCAGCCTATCAGGTCCCATAATACCTATAATACCACATTCACCCCCTGTTAAAAAAAGAGTCCGGCGGGGGTGGTGGCCTGATACTACAAACATGGCAACGTGGTAGAATTAGTTATGGAGGTACCGTAATACCTCCGTACAGTGTTTTGTAACTATTTACAGTTCTGATAGCTATGTACATTTGATGATTTACATTCACAGTTTACAGTTTACAATTTAAAATGGAGCAATCAGTTTACAATTTACAATTTAAAATGAAGCAATCAGTCGATCGGGGGCCCTGGTCGTCCTCTCTGAACGTCGGAGCTTCGGCGGTGACTCCGGTGGAGGCTCGGGCACCTGTGACTCCGGGAGCGTGGCTTCGATCTCCATGGCAGCTTCGGCACCCCTAGACGGCGCTGGTGGGGAAAACGGTTGACCTGGGAAGGGAGCACCTGCTGGGAGCATCAGTGGGTGGGGGGGCCGAGACAGGGCCGGTGGAAGGGCCGATCCTCCTGTAAGGTGCCCCGGTGGAAGGGAGGGTGGGACTGGTGGCTGGGGTGTGCGTGGGGCTCAGGCGGGCGCCAGGTCTCGTAGGGAGACCGTATCTTGTCGGCCGTCGGGGTACGTGGGGGTTAGCATGGAGCAGATGGACCCTCTCAACCAACGGGTCCGACTTGTGCGCCCGCACGTGTTTCCGGAGCAGGATGGGTCCGGGTGCTGCTAGCCAGGTCGGGAGCGAGGTCCCATAGGAGGACTTCCTGGGGAAGACAAGGAGACGTTCATGAGGTGTCTGGTTGGTGATCGTACAAAGCAGTGACCGGATGGAGTGGAGGGCATCCGGGAGGACTTCCTGCCAGCGGGAGACTAGGAGGTTCCTGGACTGTAGGGCCATTAGGATGGTCTTCCAGACCGTTCCATTCTCCCTCTCTACCTGTCCGTTACCCCGGGGGTTGTAACTGGTCGTCCTGCTCAAAAGGACCTCCCTTCACTATGTATGCAAGCAGGGAACCCGAACAGTGCAAAGATGCTATGGAGGGCCTTGATGACGGTGGTTGCGGTCATGTCGGGGCAGGGGATGGCGAATGGGAACCGGGAGTACTCCTCAATCACGTTCAGGAAGTTCGTGTTGCGGTCGGTGGAGGGGAGGGGGCCTTTGAAGTCCATGCTGAGGCATTCAAAGGGACGGGAAGCCTTTAACAGGTGCACTTTCTCTGGCTGGTAGAAGTGCGGTTTGCACTCCGCGCAGATTTGGCAGACCCTGGTGGCTGTCCTGACCTACTCGATGGAGTAGGGCAGGTTGCGGGTCTTGACAAAATGGAAAAAGCGAGCGACCCCCGGGTGGCAGAGGTCCTCGAGGAGGGCTCGGAGGCGGTCCACTTGTGCGGTGGCACATGTGCCGCGGGACAGGGCGTCAGGAGGCTCGTTTAGCTTCCTGGGATGATACAAGATCTCGTAGTTGTAGGTGGAGAGTTCGATCCTCCACCGCAAGATTTTGTCGTTTTTTATCTTGCCCCGCTGTGCATTATCAAACGTGAAAACAACCGACCGTTGGTCAATGAGGAGAGTGAATCTCCTGCCAGCCAGGTAATGCCTCCAATGTCGCACAGCTTCTACTATGGACTGGGCCTCCTTTTCGACTGAGGAGTGGCGGATTTCGGAAGCATGGAGGGTACGAGAGAAGAAGGCCACCGGTCTTCCCGCTTGGTTGAGGGTGGGCGCCAGAGCTACGTCGGACGCATCGCTCTCGACCTGGAAGGGGAGGGACTCGTCGATGGTGTGCATCGTGGCCTTTGCAATGTCTGCTTTGATGCGGCTGAAGGCCTGGCGGGCCTCTATCGACAGGGGGAAAGCTGTGGATTGGATCAGGTGATGTGCCTTGTCCGCATAGTTGGGGACCCACTGGGCGTAGTAGCTGAAAAACCCTAGGCAACGCTTCAGGGCCTTGGAGAAGTGAGGGAGGGGGAACTCCATAAGGGGACACATGCGTTCAGGGTCGGGGCCTATAACTCCATTTCGCACTACGTAGCCAAGAATGGCTAGGCGGTCGGTGCTAAACACGCATTTATCCTTGTTGTATGTAAGGTTAAGGATTTTTGCGGTCTGGAGGAATTTTCGGAGGTTGGTGTCGTGGTCCTGCTGGTCGTGGCCGCAGATGGTGACATTATCGAGATACGGGAATGTTGCCCGTAAACCGTACCGGTCAACCATTCGGTCCATCTCGCGCTGGAAGACCGAGACCCCGTTGGTGACACCGAAGGGAACCCTTAAGAAGTGGTAGAGCCGCCCATCTGCCTCGAAGGCAGTGTATTTGCGGTCACTAGTGCGGATGGGGAGCTGGTGGTAGGCGGACTTGAGGTCCACCGTGGAGAAGACCTTATAATGCGTAATCCTGTTCACCAGGTCAGATATGTGGGTGAGAGGGTACTCGTCCAGCTGCATAAACCTGTTGATGGTCTGAGTGTAGTCGATGACCATCCTATGTTTCTCGCCGGTCTTTACCACCACTACTTGAGCTCTCCAGGGACTGTTGCTGGCTTCAATGACCCCTTCCCTCAGTAGCCTTTGGACCTCTGACCTAATAAAGATCCGGTTCTGGGCACTGTACCGTCTGCTCCTGGTGGCGACGGGTTTGCAATCCGGGGTGAGGTTCGCAAACAGGGAAGGCGGGCCGACCTTCAGGGTCGCGAGGCCGCAGACAGTAAGGGGGGGGGTATAGGGCCGCCGAATTTGAAGGTTAGACTTTGGAGGTTACACTGGAAGTCTAAACCCAGGAGTGTAGCCGCGTAGGAGTGGGGAAGGACGTAGAAACGGAAATTTTTGAACGCCCTCCCCTGGACTGGGAGGTTTGTTACACAAAACCCCTTTATCTCCACTGAGTGTGGACCGGAAGCCAGGGAGATTTTTTGATTAACGGGGTGGATGAGGAGAGAACAGCTCCTTACCGTGTCAGGGTGTATGAAGCTCTCCGTGCTCCCAGAGTCGATTAAGCAGGACGTCTCGTGCCCGTTGATGAATATGGTCGTTGTAGCAGTTGAGAGTGTTCAAGGTGGGGACTGATCCAGGGTCACCGAGGCTAATTGCAGCAGTTGAGAGTTCTCTTCGGGCAGTGCGTGGTCAGCCGAGCTGGGGTCCTGGGGGTTCATCCAAGATGGCGGCTCCCATTGGTCGCACATGGCTGGGGGTTCACAAAATGGCGACTCCCATCCCTCCAACGTGGCGTCCGCGGAACAAGATGGCGGTGGCCGGGGTCCGCACGTGGCCCTGGAATAGGAAGATGGCGGCGACCGCTGGCCGCACGGGGACTGTGGAGAAGTTTGTGGTTGCGGTCCGCATTCACCGCCGGAGACCGCAGCAACCGCACGGGCCTGCCATACCCCCACGAAATGGCCCTTTTTGCCGCATCCCTTGCAGGTGGATGCGCGGGCAGCGCTGGCGCGGGTGCTTGGCCTGCCCGCAAAAGTGGCAGTGGGGCCCCCCGGGGTTGCCAGGCCGCCTTGCAGCGCAGGCCTGTGGGGTGTGGGGGAAGTCTCGGGGTCGGCTGCGGAGGGGTTCCACGCTGCTCAGGGGGTTGCCGCGTGGTCGGGAACGTAAGCGCAGGCGTTCCTGGAGGCCATGTCCAGGGAGCCTGCAAGGGCCCCTGCCTCCCTGAGACCCAGAGTGTCTTTTTCTAACAGGCGCTGGCGGATTTGGGAGGATAGCATACCTGCCATGAAAGCGTCCCGGACTAAGAGGTCCGTGTGTTCGCTCGCCGAAACTTGCGGGCAGCTGCAGTTTCTCCCCAACACCAGGTGTGCGCGGTAGAATTCTTCCAGCGATTCCCCAGGGGTTTGTCACCTTGTTACAAGCAGTTGCCGGGCGTAGACCTGGTTTACCGGGCGAATATAGTGTCCTTTTAGCAGCTTTATTGCCACATCGAAGTCTTCCGCTTCCTCGATGAGGGTGTAAATCTCTGGGCTGTCCCTTGAGTGCAGGACTTGCAGTTTCTGCTCTCCCGCGGGTGTGTTTTCGGCCGTCCCGAGATACCCTTTAAAGCACGCCAGCCAGTGCCTGAAGATTGCCGCTGAGTTTGCCGCGTGGGGGCTAAGTTGCAAACACTTCGGCTTGATTCGGAGCTCCATCCTTTCTTCTTAAAACAACTAGCTTATTAAATTGATGCACGATCAATGACCACTAAAGTAGTCCAACTGAAAGCCGTAATAAGCTACATGTTTCCTCCAGCAGCTCAGGTACAGAATGAAGGCTGCTGGGGCGGCACAGGCTCTTAAACCCTGCGTAGCAGGGCGAAGCTACCATACATCCTAACCAATAGAAAGCATACAGTTTCCACCAATGGTACTCCAGCCTATCAGGTACCGTAATACCTATAATACCAAAGTGAGCATTTCTAAAGTGTACAGTTCTGGAAAAGTTCACAAATTCAGCCGGTCGGGTGCCTTGATCCTCCGTTGTGAGCGGCGCGGTCCCGGTGGCGATGCAGGCACCGGCTTGGTCGCCGGTGACTCCAGGAGCGTGTAGACCTCATCTTCATCCCCGGGTGGAACCAATGGGAGGACGGATCCTCCTGGAGCGGGGGCTGTGGTAAGGTGCGCTGGGGGGTGGATGGGTGGCGCCGGGGCAGATGGGTGGGGTGGGGACCCAGCTGGTGCCAGGTCCCTGAGGGAGACTGTGTCCTGGCGGCCGTCGGGGTACACCACATAGGCGTACTGCGGGTTTGCATGGAGTAGCTGTACCCTCTCGACCAACGGGTCCGCCTTGTGGATCCACGCGTGTTTGCGGAGGAGAACGGGTCCTGGAGCTGCCAGCCGCGTTGGGAGCGAACCCCTGGAGGTGGACCTCCTAGGGAAGGCAAGGAGACGTTCATGGGGGGTTTCATTAGTCGCAGTGCAAAGTAGCGATCGGATGGAGTGGAGGGCGTCGGGGAGGACCTCCTGCCAGTGGGAGACCGGGAGAACTTTCACCGTAGGGCCAACAGGACGTCCTTCTAGACTGTCCCGTTCTCCCTCTCCACCTGACCATTTTCCCGGGGATTGTAGCTAGTTGTCCTGCTGGAGGCAATGCACTTGCTGAGCAGGAATTGACAAAGCTCATCACTCATAAAGGAGGATCCCCGGTCGCTGTGGACGTAAGCGGGGAAACCGAACAGAGTGAAGATGCTATTGAGGGCCTTGATGACTGTGCCAGATGTCATATCGGGGCATGGAATGGCGAAGGGAAATCTGGAGTATTCGTCGACCACGTTAAGGAAGTACGTGTTGCGGTCGGTGGAGGGGAGGGGCCCTTTGAAGTCCATGCTGAGGCATTCAAAGGGGCGGGAGGCCTTCACCAGGTGCGCCTGGTCTGGCCGGTAGGAGTGCAGTTTGCACTCCGCGCAGACCTGGCAGTCTTTGGTGACCACCCTGACTTCCGCAATGGAGTAGGGTAGGTTGCGGGCCTTTATGAAGTGAAAGAACAGGGTGACCCCTGGGTGACAGAGACCATCGCGTAGGGCCCGGAGTCGGTCCACTTGTGCGCTGGCACATGTACCTCGGGATAGGGCACCGGGGGGTTCGATGAGCTTACCGGGGCAATACAAAATCTCGTAAATTTAGGTGGAGACCTCGATCCTCCACCTCAAGCTTTTATCATTTTTGATCTTGCCCTGCTGTGTGTTATTGAACATGAAGGCCACCGGCTGTTGGTCAGTGAGGAGAGTGAATCTCCTGCCGGCCAGGTAATGCCTCCAATGCCGCATAGCTTCAATGATGGTTTGGGCCTCCTTTTCGACAGAGGAGTGCCGGGTTTCGGAGATGTGGAGGGTGCGGGAAAAGAATGCCACGGGTCTGCCTGCCTGGTTGAGGGTGGCGGCTAGAGCGACGTCTGATGCATCGCTCTCAACTTGAAAGGGGAGGGTCTCGTCGACCGTGTGCATCGCGGCCTTGGCGATGTCGGCCTTGATACGGTTGAAGGCCTGGTGAACCTCGGCCGTCAGGGGGAAAACTGTGGAGTGAATGAGTGGGCGGGACTTTTCCGCATAGTTAGGGACCCACTGGGCGTAGTACGAGAAGAAGCCCAGGCATCGTTTGAGGGGCTTGGGGCAGTGGGGAAGGGGGGGATCCATGAGGCAGCGCATGCGATCGGGGTCGGACCCTAGAACTCCATTTTATACCACATAGCCAAGGATGGCTAAGCAGTTGGTGCTGAATACGCACTACTCCTTGTTATACGTTAGGTTCAGGGGTTTGGCGGTGTGGAGAAATTTGGAAAGGTTAGCGTCGTGGTCCTGCTGTTCGTGGCCACAGATGGTGATGTTATCCAGGTACGGGAAGGTGGCCCGCAGTCCGAACTGGTCAACCATTCGGTCCATCTCCCGTTGGAACACCGAGACCCCGTTAGTGATGCCGAAGGGAACCCTAAGGAAGTGGTAAAGGCGGCCATCTGTTTCAAACGCGGTGTACGGGCAGTCCGCCATGCGGATGGGGAGCTGGTGGTAGGCAGATTTCAGGTCCACTGTGGAGAAGACCCGGTACTGTGCAATCTGATTGACTATATCAGATATGCGTGGGAGGGGGTACGCGTCGAGCTGCGTGTACCGATTGATGGTCTGACTGTAGTCAATGACCATCCTGTGTTTCTCCCCAGTCTTGACAACTACCACTTGGGGTCTTTCCAGGGGCTGTTGCTGGCCTCGATGATGCCTTCCCGCAGCAGCCGCTGGACCTCCGACCTGATGAAGGTCCTGTCCTGGGCACTGTACCGTCTGCTCCTGGTGGCGACGAGTTTGCAATCCGGGGTGAGGTTCGCAAACAGTGAAGGTGAGTCGACCTTTAGGGTCGCGAGGCCGCACACAGTAAGGGGTGGTAGGGGTCCGCCGAATTTCAGAGTTAGACTTTGGAGGTTGCACTGGAAGTCCAGGCCAAGTAGCAAGGCAGCGCAGAGGTTGGGGTGGATGTAGAGTCGGAAGTTGCTGAACTCTACGCCCCGGACGGTGAGGGTGGCGATGCAGTACCCCCACGATCACCACGGAATGGGATCCGGAGGACAGGGCGATTCGTTGGGTAATGGGGTGTACCGCGAGGGAGCAGCGCCTTCCCGTATCAGGATGGATGAGGCTCTCCGTGCTCCCGGAGTCGAGAAGGCACGGTGTCTTGTGGCCATCGACTTTCACTGTCATTGTCGCGGTTGTGAGGTTGTGTGGCCGGGACTGATCGAGTGTGATGGAGGCGAGCTGCTGCTGGTGTTGGTGGGCCCCGGGCTGGTCGGCGGTGGTTGCAGGCGATGAGTGGCCCGATGAGGTGCCCGACGACCAGGGGTCCTGACGTGCCGTCCAAAATGGCGCCGAAGATGGCGGCGCCCACGGGACGCAAGTGGCGGGAGGCGTTAAAGATGGCGGCACCCATGGACCGCACAAGGTCAGATGGGGGAAAGATGGCGGCGCCCACGGGCTGCATGAGGTCTGATGAAGGGAAGATGGCGGCGCCCATGGGCCACACATGGGGGGGTGCAGGAACAATGAGGTTGGTTACAGCAGCGATCGACCGGGCCTGGCACACCGCAGCGAAATGTCCTTTCTTCCCGCAGGCCTTGCAGATGATTAGTTATGCTCTCGGTGTAACATAAGCGGCTTCCTTGTAGTGCACTTGACAAAGGAAGGTTCAGACGTGGAGATAACTTCAACACGTTTATTAAAATATTTACACTTCTATTACTCGGGTTTGACACTACTGCTAATCCTACTATAGCTACCCAGACTGACTAGCCAGCTGCTGCAATCCACGTGGTGGGTCTAATATTGAATCAACCCTGTGTCTCTACTCACTGACTGTCTCCACTGGAAAGAGGCAGATCATGTGTGTGGTGTCCTTTTATATATGGGTTGGTGTAATGCCCCCCTGTGGTCGTGTCACCTCCTTGTGTATCGTGAATGTCTATTGGTCGCGTCCTATCTACTTGATCTATTGGTTGAGTGTGTGTGTGTGATGTATTTGGTGCTCCCTCTAGTGTCTAGCTAGCCTACATGTATTTCCATTGATGCACATCACCACAGCAGAGAGCGCGCCGCGCCGGGCAGCGCTGGCGGGGGTGCTTTGTCTGCCTGCAGAAATAGCACTGCGGCCTCAAGGGGTTGGCTGGCTGCCGCACGGCGCAGGCTTGGGGTTGGCTGGGGGTGGTCGATGGTGGGGTCCACGATGTCCAGGATGGGATCGCCATGCCGTCGGGGGCGTAAGCTTTTGCATTACGGGAGGCTACCGTTAGCGAGGTCGCAAGTTTCTTGATCACCGCGAGGTCGAGCTTATCCCCTTCTAAGAGGCGCTGGTGGATGTACGCCGACCCTATGCCCGTAACGAAACTGTCCCTGATTCGGAGTTCGGAATGTTCAACGGCCGAACCTGTCTGGCAATCGCCGTTCCTCGCCAGGGCGGGCAGGGCACACCAGAAATCTTCCAATGACTCACCGGGGAGTTGTTGCCGCGTGGACAGGAGGTGTCTGGCGTAGAGTTTGCTTTTTCGGCCGTGTGTAGTTCTCTTTCAGAAACGCCATGGCCTCAGTGTAGTTGGGCGCGTCCCGGATAAGAGGAAAAATATCGGAGCTCAACCGTGTGTACAGGATCTGTAGTTTCTGTGCTTCTGAGGGTGGTTCTGTCGCTGATCTGATGTAGGCTTCAAAGCAAGCTAGCCATTGGTCAAAGGCCGTTGTGGCGTTGTCTGCTTGAGGGTGCAGCTGCAGGCGATCCGGCTTGATGCGAAGGTCCATCGCTGTAAAATCTCTGTGTAATAAATTGATGCACTATCAATTACGACGAGACAAGAGTAGAGAGTAATCGAGGCTTCATTAAGCAGAGATGTGTTGCCTCCTGCAGCTGCTGCCGAAATGGCCGCAGCTCCGTGAGCACACACCGAATAAATATACTCCGCCTACTGGCGGAGCCAGCAGGCAGGGATCTACCCCCGTACCTGTAGTACAGGAGCCTTACCGTGTTACTTCTCGTATGTGTACAATATACGAACAGTGGTGACTACCACACAAGTCCAGTGGTTGTTTCCACTTTGAAAATATGGAAACAGTTTCACAACATTTTAAACTGGGGTCAGTGTTGAAGCTGGCTCCCATCTGTGCTAACCATCTGTTCGAGCTGGCGGGATTAGATGCCACGTTTGGCGGAGTGAGAACCGAAAGGGCTGGAGTGGGCGATTTGTTCCTGGAGGGGCAGTTTCTAAATTCGGAACTTGGGGTGAAGAATCTTCACAACATTCTCCGTGGTGCTGCCAACATCTCTAACGGAGAGGGTTCTCTCACTTGCAGGGTTGGAGGAAAGTGGCATTCCCTGTATTTATGGATGGATTTTGTTCTATGATTCGGTGTCAGTGGAGGGGGTTAAGGCCAGGTGGGAGGAGGAGTTGAAGCCTACGTTGGGCGATGAGGTGTGGAGTGAGGCCCTTCACAGGGTGAACGCCATGTCCTCTAAGCAAGGCTTGGTTTGATCCAACTTAAGGTAGTGTTTAGGGTGCACCTGACCAAGTCTGGAATGAATCACTTCTTTTTAGGGGTGCGAGAGGGGTATTTTGTATATTTTGTCTATATTTGTTGTTATTCCTTTGTTTTTTGGGTTGGGTTGGGATTGTTTTACTTACGTTGTAGGGTGGGGGAAGGGAGGCTAACTCTTCAGTGGGATATTGTTTAAGACAGTATTTCTTTTTTCTTTGGAAACATGACTCCCGGTGGGATCCTCATCTTGGAGGGGTGTTGAATTTTGTTGTATTTTTGTAGTCGGGATGGGTAGGAGCATTTCATTCTCTTTATTCAGCTCTGGGGAGCGGCTACCTCGCTCACAGTAAATGTTTAGCTAGCAAATGGGAGTGATGTGGGGGGAGGGGCTATGGCCTGTTGGCTCTGTTTTGTGTGGTTCAATGAGCCTAGCATTTTTGTTTTATTGGGGGTTGGGGTTGGTCAGGAGGCGGTATTATTCTTTGGAATGTAATCAACGTGGATGTTTGAGTGGGGTTTGATTCGGGGGAGGGGAGGGATGGGGGAAGGTTAATTTTCTGATGGTGACCATGGGATTTACTTTCTTTCACCTTTTGGGTTGGTTTGGCGTCCATCTTGGGTAGGTCTTGGGCCTATATCCTCTGGGCAGGCACGTGGTAATCTTTACGGTGGGAATAGCTGACTCCAGGTTGAGGGGGGTGGGAGGCCCACGATTCTGTCGGCCACCTCAGTCATCTCGGTGTCTTGACCTCCTTGGGGTTCCGCTGTGACCAGGTCAGGCAGCAGATACAGTTCTGGAAGAGTTTTCCAAGAACGAGAAAATTTCTGAAGTAGCGATCGCCTGGACCGAAGATGGTCAAGGTAGTTTTGCATCGTACGACCCTGGGCTTGTGCTTGGTAAGAAACTGGCCACGACTGGTGAAGGATAATACCGGAGACCCACTGGGTGCCTTTGGAGAAGTTACAAACAAACACCGAGTCACCTGGTACAAAATGTCTGGAAGGACAACATCAAGTGGGCAACAGTCTTGCTGCTCCTGGTTGTGGTGCACCTTCGCACCTATTTCCAGAAAAATTGAATCTTTGGCCATCAGTAGTTTCCGGGGCAACCCTAGTCACTGCATGCGGCGTGGTCCTGTAGCAAAACAAGAAACGAGCCAGTCTAGTATCCATCGATCCTGAAGACTGTTTCTTGAGTCCCGTTTAAATGCTTGGACCGTTCGCTTTGCTAAACCATTAGAAACCAGGTGATATGGGTGGTAAGAATATGCCGCACCCCATTTCCCTTCAAAAACTCTGAGAACACCTCACTTGTGAAAGGAATGCCATTATCAGTGACAAGTACTTCAGGGAGGCTGTGCGTGCAAAATGATAAACGCAACTTCTCAATAGTTGCCCGGGATGTGGTTCCCGCCAACTTGTGTACTTCGAGCCACTTCGAATGGGCATCAATCAAGAAGAGGAACATGGACCCCTGAAACATCATTTTCATCTTGGACATGCCTGGATGACCGTTGTGGAGGTCTTTTAAAATTAACTCCTGTCATTTGTCTGGGACGACAACGGGCGTATCCCACAGCAGGATACCATCCTCTACACTGAACTCACACAGCTTGTAGGAAAATGCCCTCAACTCGTCTGGGAGCTGCCAATGTTGTCCACTGTACAAGACTTCACGCCGAACTTCGGTTAGAATCGGGTCCATCTGCATTCACTCATGGATCCGTGATGCCGTGGCAGGTAAATAGTCCATGGAATTCAGAATCGACCCTCCTGGAGGTCGATAAGGGGCCAGCTGGCAAAGGCAACCGGCTTCGTGAGTTAGCACTCGCAATTAGCGCCACGGCCTATGTTCAAAAGAATACTCATAGGCAGCTAGTAACAAGGCCCAGCGCTGGACTCGTGTGGAAGCAATGGGCAAAATTGCCTTATCCTCCTTGAAAATCCCAACCAAAGGCTTATGATTCGTGTGAAGTGACAGCTGTAGACGTATTGGTGAGAATGTTTCACTGCGAAGGTCACCACCAGACCTTTCTTCTTGATCTACTCATACTTCCTTTTCGCTGCAGCCAACATATGGAAAGCGAAGGTGATTAACCGTCCCGTGCCATTCTCTATCCGGGTGGGACAGGACGGCCCAATACCACAGGATGAAGTGCTGCATGTGATGAGCAAAGGTTTGGCGGGATTGTAATGGATCAGTGACCCGGAAGATGACAACTGCTTCTTCACCGCCAAAAAGCTGTTTCCTGCGGCTGGCCCCAGGCCCATATATGATCTCTTTTTTCGGAGAAGGTGGTCATAGAGTTCGAGAGAAACTTTGCGTAATAGTTTACAAGACCAAGGAAAGAGCAAAGTTCCTTCGGGGTGGGGGCTGGTTGGATGGCGCGTGCCTTCTCCTCGATGAGGTGGAAACCTTCACTGTCCACCCGATAGCAGAGGTAAACCACCTCTCCCGGATGATATAGGCACTTTGCTCGTCGTAAGCAGACACCAGCCTGAGAACTGCTTTAACAAAGCCTCCAGGTTGTCCAAGTGTTCTTGCACAGAGGCTCCATGACAGTCACCTGTGGCAGCCCTCACAGGATGTTCTCCATTATGCGCTGGAAAATTGGAAAATAGTACAGTCACAGGAGATTCCGAAAGGCAGCCGCATATACTATAAGACCATAAGACATAGGAGCGGAAGTAAGGCCATTCGGCCCATCGAGTCCACTCCGCCATTCAATCATGGCTGATTTCAACTCCATTTACCCGCTCTCTCTCCATAGCCCTTAATTCCTCGAGAAATCAAGAATTTATCAACTTCTGTCTTAAAGACACTCAACGTCCCGGCCTCCACCGCCCTCTGTGGCAATGAATTCCACAGACCCACCACTCTCTGGCTGAAGAAATTTCTCCTCATCTCTGTTCTAAAGTGACTCCCTTTTATTCTAAGGCTGTGCCCCCGGGTACTAGTCTCCAGTGCTAATGGAAACAACTTCCCTACATCCACCCTATCTAAGCCATTCATTATCTTGTAAGTTTCTATTAGATCTCCCCACAACCTCCTAAACTCCAATGAATATAATCCCAGGATCCTCAGACGTTCATCGTATGTTAGGCCTACCATTCCTGGGATCATCCGTGTGAATCTCCGCTGGACCCGCTCCAGTGCCGGTATGTCCTTCCTGAGGTGTGGGGCCCAAAATTGCTCACAGTATTCTAAATGGGGCCTAACTAATGCTTTATAAAGCTTCAGAAGTACATCCCTGCTTTTATATTCCAAGCCTCTTGAGATGAATGACAACATTGCATTTGCTTTCTTAATTACGGACTCAACCTGCAAGTTTACCTTTAGAGAATCCTGGACTAGGACTCCCAAGTCCCTTTGCACTTCAGCATTATGAATTTTGTCACCGTTTAGAAAATAGTCCATGCCTCTATTCTTTTTTCCAAAGTGCAAGACCTCGCACTTGCCCACGTTGAATTTCATCAGCCATTTCTTGGACCATTCTCCTAGACTGTCTAAATCTTTCTGCAGCCTCCCCACCTCCTCCATACTACCTGCCCCTCCACCTATCTTTGTATCATCGGCAAACTTAGCCAGAATGCCCCCAGTCCCGTCATCTAGATCGTTAATATATAAAGAGAACAGCTGTGGCCCCAACACTGAACCCTGCGGGACACCACTCGTCACCGGTTGCCATTCCGAAAAAGAACCTTTTATCCCAACTCTCTGCCTTCTGTCTGACAGCCAATCGTCAATCCATGTTAGTACCTTGCCTCGAATACCATGGGCCCTTATTTTACTCAGCAGTCTCCCGTGAGGCACCTTATCAAAGGCCTTTTGGAAGTCAAGATAGATAACATCCATTGGCTCTCCTTGGTCTAACCTATTTGTTATCTCTTCAAAGAACTCTAACAGGTTTGTCAGGCACGACCTCCCCTTACTAAATCCATGCTGACTTGTCCTAATCTGACCCTGCACTTCCAAGAATTTAGAAATCTCATCCTTAACAATGGATTCTAGAATCTTGCCAACAACCGAGGTTAGGCTAATTGGCCTATAATTTTCCATCTTTTTCCTTGTTCCCTTCTTGAACAGGGGGGTTACAACAGTGATTTTCCAATCCTCTGGGACTTTCCCGGACTCCAGTGACTTTTGAAAGATCATAACTAACGCCTCCACTATTTCTTCAGCTATCTCCTTTAGAACTCTAGGATGTAGCCCATCTGGGCCCGGAGATTTATCAATTTTTAGACCTCTTAGTTTCTCTAGCACTTTCTCCTTTGTGATGGCTACCATATTCAACTCTGCCCCCTGACTCTCCGGAATTGGTGGGATATTACTCATGTCTTCTACTGTGAAGACTGACGCAAAGTACTTATTTAGTTCCTCAGCTATTTCCTTGTCTCCCATCACAAAATTACCAGCGTCATTTTGGAGCGGCCCAATGTCAACTTTTGCCTCCCGTTTGTTTTTAATGTATTTAAAGAAACTTTTACTATCATTCCTCATGTTACTGGCTAGCCTACCTTCATATTTGATCCTCTCTTTCCTTATTTCTCTCTTTGTTATCCTCTGTTTGTTTTTGTAGCCTTCCCAATCTTCTGACTTCCCACTACTCTTTGCCACATTATAGGCTTTCTCTTTTGCTTTGATGCATTCCCTAACTTCCTTTGTCAGCCATGGCTGCCTAATCCCCCCCTCTGATAACCTTTCTTTTCTTTGGGATGAACCTCTGCACTGTGTCCTCAATTACTCCCAGAAACTCCTGCCATTGCTATTCTACTGTCTTTCCCACTAGGCTCTGCTCCCAGTCGATTTTCGTCAGTTCCTCCCTCATGCCCCTGTAGTTACCTTTATTTAACTGTAACACCTTTACATCTGATTCTACCTTCTTTCTTTCAAATTGGAGATTGAATTCTACCATATTATGATCACTGCCTCCTAAGTGCTCCCTTACTTTAAGATCTTTAATCAAGTCTGGCTCATTACATAACACTAAGTCCAGAATGGCCTGTTCCCTCGTGGGCTCCATCACAAGCTGTTCCAAAAAGCCCTCCTGTAAACATTCAATGAATTCCCTTTCCTTGGGTCCACTGGCAGCATTATTTACCCAGTCCACCTGCATATTGAAGTCCCCCATGATCACTGTGACCTTGCCTTTCTGACATGCACTTTCTATTTCGTGGTGCATTTTGTGCCCCCGGTCCTGACCACTGTTAGGAGGCCTGTACATAACTCCCATTATGGTTTTTTTGCCTTTGTGGTCCCTCAACTCTACCCACACAGACTCCACATCATCTGACCCTATGTCATTTAGTGCTATTGATTTAATTTCATTCCTAATTAACAAGGCAACCCCGCCCCCTCTCTGTCTTTTCGATAGGTTGTGAATCCCTGGATGTTTAAATGCCAGTCCTGAACCCCCTGCAACCATGTCTCTGTGATGCCTATCACATCATACCTGCCAGTCACAATCTGGGCCACAAGCTCATCTACCTTGTTCCGTACACTGCGCGCATTTAAATATAGCACCTTTAATTCTCTATTGACCGTCCCGTTTTGTTTTCTTAGTGTGGTGGACCTTGGTTTACTGAGCCTTTCCATACACTGTGTCATATTTTGTGAGGTGGGGACTATCGTAACCTCTCCTGAGTTCTGTCTCTTCGTGCTTTTTTGTATTCCTAAGCAGCTACGCTTCCCACTGATTACTTCACCTCTTGGTTCCCTGACTTTCCCTTCCCCCCCAATATTTAGTTTAATGTCCTATTGACCACCCTATTTATTCTTTTCGCCAGAACACTGGTCCCAGCTCGGTTCAGGTGGAGACCATCCCAACGGTATAGGTCCCCCCTGTCCCAAAACTGATGCCAGTGTCCCATGAAAAGGAACCCCTCTTTCCCACACCACTCTTTCAGCCATGTGTTAACTTCCCTGATTCTTGCCTCCCTATGCCAATTTGCACGTGGCTCGGGCAGTAATCTGGAGATTATGACCCTTG
Source organism: Scyliorhinus torazame (assembly GCF_047496885.1). Lineage (NCBI taxonomy): Eukaryota > Metazoa > Chordata > Chondrichthyes > Carcharhiniformes > Scyliorhinidae > Scyliorhinus > Scyliorhinus torazame. Next base: position 106,079,211 of record NC_092716.1, read on the forward strand.
AGGACCTGTTTTTTAATTTGAATCCTAGCTCTTTATAATCTCTAAACAGGTCCTCTTTCCTAGACTTGCCTATGTTGTTGGTACCGACATGGACCACAACAACTGGATCCTCCCCCTCCCTCTCCAATATCCTTTCAAGCCGGTCAGAGATGTCCCGCACCCTAGCACCGGGCAGGCAACATACCATGCGGGACTCTTTATCCTGCTCACAAAGGATACTATCTATCCCCCTGATAATAGAATCCCTTACAACTACAACTTGCCTATTTACTCCCTCCCCTTGAATGGCCTGCTGAACCATGGTGCCTTGGTCAGCTGACTCATCCTTCCTGCAGCCCTGTTTGCCATCCACACAGGGAGCAAGTGCCTCATACATGTTGGACAGAGTCAAGGGCTGAGGCTCCTGAGTTCTTGACTGCTGGTTCCCTTTACCTGCCTGACTTGCAGTCACACCCTGCTGTCCCGGGCCACTGGCAGGATTTAAACTACTTACTCTGACAGGTGTGACTGCCTCCTGAAACACAGTGTCCAGGTAAGTCTCCCCCTCCCGGATGTGCCTCAGTGTTTGAAGCTCAGACTCCAGCTCATCAACTCTGAGCCGGAGCTCTTCGAGCAGCCAACACTTACTGCAGATGTGGTCGCTGCAGCTCGCAATGGGATCTGCTAACTCCCACATCAAGCAGCTCAAGCACACCACCTGACCAGCCATCACTAATTAATTAATTAGTTTAATTTAAGTTTATGAGTTTAGCTGTGTTTTTAAAAACAATTTGGGGCAGATTTGCTATCAACCACTCAGATCACAGCTTCCCTCTGACGGCACTTTTGGGAAAAAAACTGGAAAACAGGAAGTTTCCGTTAGGTTTTTATACTCACAGAGACTGCTCCTCCTCCTCCGAACGGCTCCCGAAATTAGGCCCGAAGAAAGAGAGAGAACAAAACAGTAGGGAAAAAGCACCTTCTCCCACTCTTCACCGAATTACCTCACTGCACCAAATTACCAAATTCTCACTCGGTCTGTATCTCTCTCACTCAGGCTGTGTGTCCTTGACCTGCTCGTACAGGCCCCTCTGCGTGTTGATGATAACATATTTGGATCCAACTCGAGCGGCCAATAGTTCATATTGAGCTTCGTGAACAAATGCTGGCCCACAAGCTTCGTGTTGAGATCCTCTATGTGGGGCATTGGGTAACGGTCCAACCGAGAAACTTCGTTTATCATCAATTTGTAATCGCCGCATAAACAAACCGTCTTGTCTGGCTTCATTAACAGCGCCACCGGCATTGCCCAATCAGTGAACCAGGCAGGCCTGATGATACCCAAGGACTCCAACCAACTGAGCTTTCTCTTCACCTTTTCCAGCAAGGCCTAGGGAACTGGGCATACCCGGAAATACCGTGGTGGGACTTCCGGGTTGACCTGTATGCTGGTTACGGCCCCTTTTATCTTCCCCAACCGCGCTATTTTCCTAACACCTCACCCAAACTTCCAGAACCCATCTGGAGGATGTGCTGCCAGTGCAGTTGTAGATGGCACAACCAGTCATGGTCCAACAGGCTGGGCCTTTAGCCGTTTACAACAATGAGCTGAAGGGTGCACCAACTGGTGCCCATAAAGGGTGATAGCAGTACTTGCGATATCTAACGGTTCTCCCATGTAGGTGGCCAACCGGGCCTGAGTGTCTATCAAATCCAAGGTCTGAATCTCCAGTTTAATGCAGCCCAACGTCTTTTATCCAACTGCAGAGCACACCGCACCAATGTCCAATTCCATATTGAGCAGGTATCCATTTACACCCACTGTAAATTTAATGGGGGCCACCTGGGGGCAATTTAACTGCATGTAGTCGTTATCCTCGTCTGGCTTACCTAAATGGAAAGTATGGGCCCCGGGCTGGTGTCTGCCTCTACCAGAGCATCCGGACCGCTGGCTCACTCGGGATCTGCATTCACACTGCTATTGGCAACCATAAGCCCCACATTGACTTTGCTCCCGGGGAAGTCTCCCATCGGAAGGCTCTTCCTTCTGCCACTGGGACGGGCCTTTACGACGTTTGGTTCAGGGCAAGGTGGCGGTTCGGGGAGGGACCCATTTACTGGAGGGGAGCGCACACTAGAGCATTCACGTCCATCCCCTGTATCTCCTGCAACCCTCACTCTACACTTTCCCGGGACAGCGTAATTTGGAAAGCCTGTTGCAAGTTCAGGGAAGGCTCGGATAGCAGTTTCTGAGAGGCCGCATTGTTGATGCTGCAAACCAAATGGTCACGTAGCATTTCAGATAGAGCGGCGCCATATTCACAGAAATCTGCGATTTTACACAATCTCAACAAAAACTTGGTGACGGACCCACCTGGGGTCCATTTGGCGGTATTAAACCGTTACTGTTGTACTATAACAGATGGGGCTGGGTTCAAATGTTGCCTCTCACAAGTTAATTGAGTGTTTTAGTGTCTGGGGGAGCTGGGTATGTAAGGCTCTGCATCACACCAAATGTATGTGCGCCATAGGCAGTTAGCAAGAGGACTACCTGGCAGTTGTTCTCTGCGATACTATTGGCCTGGAAAACATAATGCAAGATTTGTGCGGACTGTTTCCAACTTCCAGTCCGGCATCAAACATGTCCAAACGTCTGAAAAGAGGCATATCGAAAGAAAGTTTAAAACCTGCATCGAAGAGATACTGGGAGGTGACTCAGTAGTGACGATAGCTATCCAGTTTTTATCCTCGTCGCCAGTTTTGTAAGGGCAATGAAGAGTCCTCGCCGAGTTTGGTTGAAGTGAAAACTTTCTTTATTTTGCAACAAACTATTATGTACAGCTCCAGTAGTTCCCTGCTGGGTCTTCTCTAGTCGGTTCCTTACTGGCCGACTCTGTTTATACAAAGTATAAGATTTGCTTATCGGGGGAGATTGTACTCTGCAAGATCCGCGGGATAGTTAATCATCCCTACCCTGTCAGACCTGTGTGGGCTATAACAGGATCCTTTCGGTGTGGTCGGAGGAGGGTAGCATATTTGGTATTTATGGGCAAATTCTGCCTGAGAATTTGGACTCGGCGGATGGGGTGAAGGTGAAGTGGGAGAGCGAGCTGGGACCGTTAGTGGATGATGAGGTGTGGAGTGAGGCCCTTCCTAGGGTGAACTCCACATTTTCTTGGTTTCATCCAGTTTGAGGTGGTGCATAGGGTGCACCTGACCAAAACTAGGATGTGCGGTTTCTTTCTGGAGGCAGAAGTTAGGTGCGAGCAAGGCCTGGGGGTTCTGATCTTGCCCCAAACTGGTAAGCTTTTGGGTCTCCTCCTTCAGCACCATGTCGGCGAATCTGACTATCGATCTGGAACCTTGTCATCTTGTGGCCATTTCTGGGGTGTCGGACTCGCCGGGGCTGCAGATGGGAGTGAAGGCAGATGTCCTTGCCTTCCCCTCATTGATCGCCTAGAGGCTGGTTCCGCTGGGGTGGAGGTCTTCGTCTCCACCTAGCGCCTTGGTATGATTGGGTGACCTAATGGAATTCTTGTACCTGGTGGAAGTCAAACATATCATTAGGTGGTCGGTTGAAGGATTCTATTGGAAGTGGCATACATAAATGATCTGGACGAAGGTATAGGTGGTCTGATTAGCAAGTTTGCAGATGATACTAAGATTGGTGGAGTTGCAGATAGCGAGGAGGACTGTCAGAGAATACAGCAAAATATAGATACTTTGGAGAGTTGGGCAGAGAAATGGCAGATGGAGTTCAATCCAGGCAAATGTGAGGTGATGCATTTTGGAAGATCTAATTGAAGAGCGGACTATACGGTCAATGGAAGAGTCCTGGGGAAAATTGATGTACAGTGAGATCTGGGAGTTCAGGTCCATTATACCCTGAAGGTGGCAACGCAGGTCGATAGAGTGGTCAAGAAGGCATACAGCATGCTTGCCTTCATCGGACGGGGTATTGAGTACAAGAGTCGGCAGGTCATGTTACAGTTGTATAGGACTTTGGTTAGGCCACATTTGGAATACTGCGTGCAGTTCTGGTTGCCACATTACCAGAAAGCAGTGGATGCTTTAGTGAGGGTGCAGAGGACATTCACCAGGATGTTGCCTGGTACGGAGGGTGCTAGCTATGAAGAAAGGTTGAGTAGATTAGGATTGTTTTCGTTGGAAAGACGAAGGTTAAGGGGGGGACCTGATTGAGGTCTACAAAATTATGAGAGGTATGGACAGGGTGGATGGCAACAAGCTTTTTCCAAGAGTGGGGGTGTCAATTATAAGGGGTCACGATTTCAAGGTGAGAGGGGGAAAGTTTAAGGGAGATGTGCGTGGAAAGTTTTTTACGCAGAGGGTAGTGGGTGCCTGGAATGCTTTGCCAGTGGAGGTGGTAGAGGCGGGCATGATAGCATCATTCAAGATGCGTCTAGACATGGGCGGGGAACAGAGGGAAGTAGATCCTTGGAAAACAGGTGACAGGTTTAGATAAAGGATCTGGATAGGCGCAGGCTGGGAGGGCTGAAGGGAGTGTTCCTGTGCTGTAATTTTCCTTGTTATTCTCTTTGTATTAATTACCTGCTTTTATGGAGTTAATCAAGTTGCTGGGCGGGGGGGGGGGGGGTTATGGTTTGATGGGGTTTTTGCAAGGTTGGTTTTGTGTACCAACTGCTGTGGGGAATGTTGGCTTTGTTGTAAAACTTATTGTAAAATGGAACATTTTTAATAAAAATGTTTAAATATTTTCCATGACATAAATAAAAGAGACCAGAATTGGTGGGGTGCAAAGATCTCTGACTGTTGTGGGGCTGAAGGAGATTCCTGAGGAACCTTCCAGAACGGGCATTGGAGTCCCGGTGGCAGATGGCGCTTCCTTGCTCGCTGCCGACAGGTAGCTAAGTGATCAGCTCCGATATCACACAGCTCAGGAGTCAAACAAAGCTCGTGGCTTCTTGCCCCTGCCTGACAGATGCTGGCTCATGCTAGGATATGGTGTCATTGGTACTGGCTTCAATCCATCCTTCTTGTTAGAGACAATTCTCCGACTGCCAGAAAGTCATTCAGCCATCATGGGCCAAACTTTTTTTTTCTGTGAGCAGCTTAGGCGCTTACTGTGGTGCCCCAGGGGAACCACACACACAGTTACCATCCCTGTTCACATACAATCGACTGGGAACTCATTCACTTCTTTGAAATCTACAAAATACTGAAAAGGATTGCCAGGGTAGATGTAGGTAGGATGTTTCCCCTGGTTGGGTAGTCTCGAAACAGAGGACACCATTTCAAAATAAAGGGGAAGCCATTTCGGACCGGGATGAGGAGATTTTCTTTTCACGCTGAGGGTTGTGAATCTTTTGAATTCACTACCCCAGAGGGCTGGGGAAACTCAGTCATTGAGTATGTTTAAGATAGGGTGGCACGGTGACACAGTGGTTAGCATTGATGCCTCACAGTGCCAGGGTCCTGGGTTCAATTCCAGCCTTGGGTAACTGTGTGGAGTTTGCTCATTCTCCCCGTGCCTGCGTGGGTTTCCACTGGGTGCTCCGGTTTCCTCCCACAGTCCAAAGATGTGCAGGTTAGGTGGATTGGCCATGCTAAATTGCCCCTTAGTGTCTAAAGATGTGCAGGTTAGGTGGGGTTACGGGAATACTGTGGGAGAATGGGCCTAGGTAAGGTGCTCTTTCAGAGGGTCAATACAGACTCGATGGGTCGATTGACCTCCTGCTGCGCTTTAGGGATTCTATATCTTCTATTTCTAGAGACTGACAGATTTCTAAACACCAATGACATAAAGAGAAAAGAGGGTAATGTGGGGAAAAGGCGCTGAAGTGGAGGATCAGGCATGACAGTCTTAAATGGTAGGGCAGGCTCGATGGGCTGACTGGCCTACCTCAAAACGTATTATCCATTCCAACCTCAATTTCATTCGCACCAGTTTCTGGAAAATTCTACCCCAAGTGACACACGTCAGATCTTTCAAACTATCAGCTGTTTGACCTTGGGCCCTCCTCATGACCTTTCTGCAGCAGTTCACCTGCTCAACTGCACCTCTTCCTGAATAATTGATTCCCATGCTCCTCAGGTACACCCTCACTTTCTCCCTACTCAACCATGTCCTTGGTGTAGAGCCATAGAATGGTTACAGCACCGAAGGAGGCCATTTGGCCTATTATGTCCATGCTGGACAAGGAACAATCGACCCATTCCCTTGCCTTTTCCCTGTAACCCTGCAAATTATTCCTTTTCAGATCATTGTCCAAATCCCTTTGAAGGCCTCGATTGAACCTGCCTCCACTACACTCTCAGGCAGTGCATTCCAGATCCTAATTACTCGCTGTGTGAGATAGTTTTTCTTCATATATCCATTGCTCCCTTTGCCAATTACCTTAAATCTGTGCCCTCTGGTTCTTGATCCCTCCCCACCGACAAGAACATTTCTCCCCATCTACATTGTCCAGGCACCTTATGATTTGGAACACGTCTATCAAATCACCTCGCAACCTTCTCTTCGCCAAGATAAATAGTCCCAACTTCTCCAATCTATCTTCACAACCGAAGTTCTTCGCCCCCGGAACCATTCTCGTGAATCTATTCTGCACCCTCTCTAAAGCCTTCACATCCTTCCTAAAGTGTGGTGCCCAAAACTGGATGCAAATCTCCTAGTTGAGGCCGAACCAGTATTATACAGGTTTAACATAATTTCCTTGCTTTTGTACTCTGTGCCCATATTTATAAAGCAAAGGATCCTGTTTGTTTTATCAACCTGTCATAGATTCCCTGCAGTGCAGAAGAAGGCTGTTTGGTCCATCGAGTCTGCACTCACCCTCTGAAAGAGCACCCAACTTAGGCCCACTCCCTAGTACTATCCACATAACCCCACCTAACCTGCACATCCTCGGACTGTGGGAGGAAACCAGAGCACCCGGAGGAAACCCACACAGACACGGGGAGAACGTGCAGACTCCGCACAGACAGTGACCCAAGGCTGGTACTGAACCCGGGTACCTGGCACTGTGAGGCAGCTGTGCTATCCACTGTGCCACCATGTCCTGCCACCTTAATTGATTACTGCGCTTGTGCCCCCAGGCCGCTCTGCTACTCTCTTTTTGTTTGCTTATTTTCCTTTTCACCCCCATCCCTCTGAATTCAGCCTGGTTCTCAATTGCAGTATTCACCTGACATCTGTCATAAGCATAGCTTTTCAGATTCGTCTTAATCTCGATCTCTCTTTTCATCCAGGAAGCTCTGGATTTGTTTGCCCCACCTTTTCGCTTTGTGGGAATATATCTTGACTGTGCCTGAGCTATCCCTTCTTTAAAGGTAGTTCATTGTTCTATTACAGTTTGCCTGCTAATCTTTGATCCCAGGTTATCTGGGCCAGATCCAGTCACACCCTATTGAAGTTGGCTTTCCCCCAGTTAATTATTCTGACTCTGATTGTTCCTTGTCCTTTTCCATAGCCAACCTAAAACTTATGATACAATGATCGGTGTCTCCTAAATGCTCCCCTACTGAAGGACTTGGCCCACCTAATTTCCAAGAACCAGATCTAACAGTGCTTCCTTTCTTGTTGGACAGGTAATATACTGCTGTAGAAATTCTCCTTCAACACACTCAAGGAATTCTTGCCCCTCTCTGCTCTTTACATCACTACTGTCCTGGACTTTATTTGGATGATTAAAGTACCCCATTAAAAGTACTCTATAGTCTTTGCACTTTTCTGTAATTTCCCTGGGCAGCACAGTGCTTAGCATTGCTGCCTCATAGCGCCAGGGACCTGGGTTTGATTCCAGCCTTAGGTGACTGTATGGAGTTTGCATGTTCTCCCCGTATCTGCAAGGGTTTCCTCCGGGTGCTCTGGTTTCCTCCCACAATCTAAAGATGTACAGGTTAGGTGGATTGCAAAATTGCCCTTTAGTGTCCAAAGATGTGCCTACAAGGTCGATTGGTTTCAGAGGCTTGGTGCAGACCCGATGGCCCAAATGGCCTCTGTAGTGATCTGTACATCTGTACATCCATCTGCACATACACCAGGGACTACAGCACAGATGTAACAGCCACAGCATCACGAGAGGGCAGCATCAGAGATGGGTATAAAGGGTCCAGCCCAAGGGAGGATCCGCCTCTTTCAGAAGCACAAGGCCAGTGAGCAGCAGCAGACAGAGACAGCTCAGCATAGGCAGCTTACCTTAGCTTCACTGGTCATACCTCTTGACTGTATCATATCTAGTTGAGCTCGGGAAACAGAAAAAACCTACTGAATAAAGTATTTGTGTTAACTGGAAGTCTACAATCTTTATTCAGACTTAGAGAATAACATATGGTACCAGAAGTGATTTCAGAAAGCTAGCTAGACACCAGCAAGAGAAGAAAAACTTAAACCGGATATTCGACTGTGAAAGACTTCACAGCAAATGGATCCTCGACGACTAACTGATTCAATGGAACTTGTTGGAACTCCATGGCAGCTGGAAATAATCGGTAATTTAAGTTATAACTGGAAAATGTTTGAACAGCTGTTCCAAATATTTATCACAGCTAATGATTTAAGCACTGCCTCTGACGCAACGAAAATAGCCCTACTACTCTCGACAGGAGCATGAAGCTAGAGAAATCTATAATTGCTTTAATTACTTAGAAGGTGAGGACAACCCCAAAGTAGAAGTAATACTCAAAAAATTTGATGAATGCTATAACAGTCAGTCTGGTGAGATGCTGGAAAGATTTAACTCTTGTCAGAGAAACGGAGGGCCCATCTCTGATTTTATTACAAATCTCAAGTTAATACCACAAGGCTGTGATTATGCTGATTTCAGAGACACTGTGATAATGCATTAATTAATTTCTGGACTATCTGATAAAAATTTGAGGGAAGAACTTTCACAAAATAAGTATCTAACTCTAGAAATCGCTATACAAAAATGCCTTGCTTATGAACAAAAACAAAATCAATACCTTGAATCTCTACAAACACAGAATCATCATTTAGAAAACAAAATCGGTAAAAATGGCACGATAACGCACCACGAGGCAGAGTTGAATTGGAGGAAGACGGAGGTTCTGAGCGGCAGCCATCTTGAGAAAGGAGCCGCATATGCGCAGTTGCGTAAAGAGAGCACAGTACAGGAAACTCGGAGTGCGCAAGGGCAATCGAGTCCTACGCATGATGTCACGTGCGTCATGATGTCAGAGGACCAGGACCACACCCACTTAAAAGGGAAATGCACAAAAATGAACAAAAAGAAATTTAAAGCTGCAAACCCAATTTTCTTGCCTCAAAAGACAGAACAATGCCCGAACTTACACCAGTAGTTGAAAATAACTTTCCCAACATTCTGGAACAAGCAGTCTGCACCAGCCAAAGTGAAGAGCACAATGAAAAATCCGAAACCAAAGACGATGATTTGTTCATTGAACATGAAGAGAACGATAACAACTCTGAAACAAAAAGCGATGATTTGTCGATCGAACAATACACACAATACTGGTCAGACATGGCTGAGTTACTTAGAGATCCTGATCACAGCATCAGCAACACGGTTGAAAAGCTCAACACGACTCTTCTCATGATAGATGAATCCAATACCATGGTGCCATAGCAGATCGCCGATACACTGGATGACAGCAATACCCAAGACAAAGACGATGCCACACAGAAGCACAGAATGACTCTGTTGAGAGAGCACAGATCGACTCTATAGCGAGAACACTGCACGACTCCACAAAGAGAGCGATGACAGACTCACAGAGAGAGTGATGACAGACTCCACAATCGAGCGATGACAAACTCCACAGACAGAGCGATGAAGGACTCCACAGAGAGTGCGACACAAGCCTCCACAGACAGCTTGGTGACAGACTCAAAAATGGAAGCAAGTAAACACTCCATAGCGAATGCCATGCATGAACAAGACCATGACAGTCTACCCAGCTTATTTGACCCACCAGAAGAAGACTATGAAAGTCTTCCCAGCTCATTTAACCAACAAGAAGACACGGAATGTCTACCCACTGTATGTGAGACAAGTGACGAAGAAATAACAATTCCCACACAGGATGTGCAGGATCACAGCGAGACTGACATATCTCATCTCGTCTTCACAGAAGCACTCAATAATCAGAGGACGGCCACCCAAGAGTCCAGAGAGACCATGTCAATTGTAATCTTGAAGATTTTGACTCCAAAAGAGGAGCACCAAGAGTCCAGAGAGACCACGTCAATAGAAATCCTGAAGATTTTGACTCCAGAGCAGGAGCACCAAGAGTCCAGAGAGACCACATCAATAGAAATCCTGAAGATTTTGACTCCAGAAGAGGAGCACCAAGAGTCCAGAGAGACCACGTCAATAGAAATCTCGAAGATTTTGACTCCAGAGGAGGAGCACCAAGAGTCCAGAGAGACCACATCAATAGAAATCCTGAAGATTTTGACTCCAGATGAGGAGCACCAAGAGTCCAGAGAGACCACGTCAATAGAAATCCTGAAGATTTTGACTCCAGAAAAGGAACACCACGACCCACAACAAAATGAAATTGTGAAGATTTTGACTCCAGAAAAGGAGCACCAAGAAATCAGTGATGATTCAAGTGAACCTGAAATGACTCCAAAAGCGGAGCACCAAGAAGTCAATGATGATTCAAGTGAACCAGAAATGACTCTAGAAGAGGAGCACCAAGGAAGCAAAGAAGAGGAATCGAATCCACCACAAATGACTGATGTCACCAACATCAATGCAACATCAGATCATTCTCACAATTCTCAAGAAGAAACGCTCAATGTAGCAGATACCACAAAGGACACGGACACCAATAACTGTGACAATGACTCAAATCATCCGCGTGGCACACTCATTGAGCGCAACAAGAACAACAACAGCAACAACAAAAACAACATGCAGCGCAACAAGAACGACAAAAACAACAAGAAGCATCCCAGAAACAACAAGCACGACAAGAAAAAGAACAAGAATAAAAGCGAAAACAACGAAAACAGAATCAACAAGCGCAACAAAAAGAACACCAAGAACGACAACGAAAACAACAAAGACAGAAACAACAACAATGAAACAATGACCTGTACAACATGGTACAACTCTGCACGTGAAGGACAAAGCCACAGTACACTGCGAAACAATGACAAGACTACAAACATGCCATGGCATGATAAAGAATTTCATGAATTCACATCTGATCCAGAACAAACAAGTAAAACAGCTTTCACGAACGATGACATACAGAATCAATCCCACAAACACAGGAAAAAGCCGAGGTCAGACAACGGTGCGACACAGAATCGCTACCCGCAATCAAATGGAACAGGGGAAAAAGGTGTCCACATCATTAAACGGCTCATCAGCAAAGCAGCCGAGCCACGTTCCGACATCAACCTAGCTCTGTTATCGTACTGAGCAACCCCATTGAGCTCAGGACTGTCGCCAGCGCAAATGCTCCTCGGCAGAGACATCCGGACATCCTACCGGTGATGCAGTTCTGAGACCCCGGCAAAGTACTGGTTCTCAACAAAATGCGGGCACTGCGCTCCAAACAAAAACGATATTACGATCAACATGCGATCCCACTCAAGCCACTGGCAATAGATGACATCGTCAGAATCAGGGACCCAGAAGGCGGATGGTCTGAGTCAGCCACGGTGATCAGGCAGGAGGCACCGCGGTCCTACATTGTCAAATCGTCTGCGGGAGTACTTTTTCGCCGTAACCGCCGGGATCTATTCGAGATTCGACCTACAACGCCAGTATTTCCCACACTGGTCTTGACCGAGTCCATTTGTCCACAGGACGTTCCTCGTCACACAACGCCAGACAGTACTCTTGATGACATCAAACCATCATCCCTACTACCACCGTTAAGGCGCTCCAGCAGAAGCCGTAAGGCACCCGACCAGCTAGATTTGTGACGACACTTCAACACACGCACAGGACGAATATGGACATTTCTCACGATGGACTCAGAACACAGTTAATTGTTTCTGTATTACTTTTATCATTTTCACAGTGGCAGATTTGCATATTCTCACCACTTGTTATGTACAGTTTTCTTGAGGCCAATCTAGAAAACATGCCCAATAAAAGGGGGGAGGGGAATGTAGTGATCTGTACATCTGTACATACATCTGCACATACACCAGGGACTACAGCACAGATGTAACAGCCACAGCATCACTAGAGGGCAGCATCAGAGACAGGTATAAAGGGTCCAGCCCAAGGGAGGATCCGCCTCTTTCAGAAGCACAGGGCTAGTGAGCAGCAGCAGGCAGAGACAGCTCAGCATAGGCAGTTTATCTTAGCTTCACTGGTCATACCTCTTGACTGTATTATATCTAGTTGAGCTCTGGAAACAGAACACACCCACTAAATAAAGTATTTGTGTTAACTGGAAGTCTACAATCTTTATTCAGAATTAGAGAATAACATAGCCTCCATCTGCACTGCAGGGATTCCATGATCAAATTTGTTCCTGTATATCTTTCTCGATAATTGGCAGTCTTTAGATTACACCAAGCAATGTAACTCTACCTTTTTTGTTCCTTAGCTCTAGTCAAATAACTTAAATCCTTAACCTCGCTTTGATATCCTCTCTCTCTCCCACACTGCAATGCTCTCCTTAATCATTAGTGGGGGTGGGTTCAGTTATATGGACAATTAGAAAATAAAATTGAAAGGAGAAGGTGGGAGTGCAGATGAATGATGTGGAACCATGGCTTTCAAGGGAAATTAGAGATAGTATTAGATTCAAAGAAGAGGTATACACATTAGCAAGAAAAATCAATAGACCTGACGAGTGGGAACAGTTTAAAATTCAGCAAAGGCAAGGGATTGGTTAAGAAGGGGAAAATACAATATGAAACTAAGCTAGCGGGGAACATAAAAACTGACTGTAAAATGTTTTATAGACATGTAAAGAGAAAAAGATTGATAAAAATGTATGTAGGCCCCTACAGTCAGAAACTGGGGAATTCATAACGGCAAACAAAGAAATAGATGAGGAACTAAATTCATACTTTGCTTCTGTCTTCGCAAAGGAAGACATGAATAATGTGCTGGAAGTTCTGAGAAACACAAGTTTCAGTGAGGAGCTGAAGGAAATCAGTAACAAAATGGTTTTGGGGAAATTAATGGGATTGAAGGTGATTAAATCTCCAGGGTTGCTGCACGATCAATTACACAAAGACGAGAGTTGGATGCAATCGAGGCTTTATTACACTAAGATGTGTAGCCTCCTACAACAGCAGGCGAAATGGCTGCTGTATGGGGAGCACACATATTTATACTCTGCCTACTGGGCGGAGCCAGCAGGCAGGGAACTACCCCCGTACCTGTAGTACAGGGGCCTTATCACAAAGCACCTAATATATACATCAATGGTGACTACCACATTCACCCCCTGTTAAAATTGAGTCTGGCGGGGGTGGTGGAGAACTATATACAAGTAGATGTTTTAAAGTACAGAAAAAAAAATGAGTCTGGCGGGGGTGGAGGCGAGTTATACAGAAGGATGATGTTTTTTTTTAAGAGTCCCGATCAAGTTACAGGTTCAGTCGGTCCGGAGCCTTGATCTGCATTTGGGAGCGCCGTAGGGATGGCGGCGATTCCGGTGTCGGTCTGGTCTTCGGTGACTCCGGGAGCGTGCCGAAATCCTCTTCATCCTCGGGCGTGGGCAGGGGGAGGACGGATTGTCCTGGGGCGGGGGTTGCGGCTGGGTGCGCCAGGGGAGGGGAGGGTGGCGCCGGGCCGGAGGGGTGTGTGTGGAACCAGCTGGTGCCAGGTCCCTGAGGGAGACAGTATCTTGGCAGACGTTGGAGTACGCTACGTCGGCGTACTGTGGGTTGGCGTAGAGTAACTGTATCCTCTCAACCAAAAGTCCTGTATTGTGGAGTCGTACGTGCTTACGGAGGAGTACGGGTCCTGAAGCTGCGAGCCCAGTCGTGAGCGACATGCCGGAGGTGGACTTCCTGGGGAAGGCAAAGAGACGGTCATGGGGTGTGTTTTTAATGGTGGTGCATAGGAGCGACCGAATGGAGTGCAATGCGTCGGGGAGGGCCTCCTGCCAGCGGGAGGCTGGGAGATTTCTGGACCGTAGGGCCAGCTGGACGGCCCTCCAGACCATCCCATTCTCCCTCTCCAGCTGCCTGTTTCCCCGCGGGTTATAGCTGGTCGTCCTGCTTGAGGCGATACCCTTGATGAGCAGGAACTGACGCAGCTCATCGCTCATAAATGAGGATCCCGTGTCGCTGTGGACGTAGGCGGGGAAACCGAACAGAGCGAAGATTGTGTTGAGGGCTTTGATGACGGTGGCAGACGTCATGTCGAGGCGTGGGATGGCGAAGGGGAATCTGGAATATTCATCGACCACACTGAGGAAGTACGTGTTACGGTCGGTGGAGGGGAGGGGCCCTTTGAAATTCACGCTGAGGCGCTCAAAGCGGCGGGAGGTCGTCACCAGACGTGCACGGTCTGGCTGGTAGAAGTGCGGTTTGCACTCCGCACAGACCTGGCAGTCTCTGGTGAATGCCCTGACTGCCTCGACGGAGTAGGGCAGATTGCGGGCCTTGATGAAGTAGTACAAACGTGTGACTCCCGGGTGACAAAGGTTGTCGTGCAGAGTCCGGAGTCGGTCCACCTGTGCGCTGGCACATGTACCTCGGGATAGGGCTTCGGGGGGCTCGTTGAGCTTACCGGAGCGATACAAAATCTCGTAGTTGTAGGTGGAGAGCTCGATCCCCCACCTCAAGATTTTATCGTTCTTGATCTTGCCCCGCTGTGTGTTAGTGAACATGAAGGCTACCGACCATTGGTCAGTGAGGAGAGTGAATCTCCTGCTGGCCAGTTAATGCCTCCAATGCCGCACAGCTTTAACGATAGCTTGTGCCTCTTTTTCGACGGCTGAATGCCGAATTTCAGAGGCATGAAGGGTTCATGAAACGAATGCCACGGGCCTGCCTCCTGGTTGAGGGTGGCAGCTAGAGCGACGTCTGATACGTCACTCTACTCTTGAAATGGTAACGTCTCGTCGACTGCGTGCATCGCGGCCTTGGCGAGGTCAGCCTTAATACGGTTGAAGGCCTGGTGAGCCTCGGCCTTTAGTGTAATGAATGAGTGGGCGGGCCTTGTCCGCATAATTTGGGACCCACTGGGCATAGTAAGAAAAGAACCCCAGGCAACGTTTGAGGGCCTTGGGGCAGGGGGGAGTTCCATGAGGGGCGCATGCGGTCGGGATCGGGCCCCAGAACTCCGTTCTGGACCACATAGCCGAGGATGGCTAAGCGGTTCGTTCTGAACACACACTTCTCCTTGTTATAAGTTAGGTTGAGGAGAGTGGCGGTGTGGAGAAATTTGGCAAGGTTGGCGTCATGGACCTGCTGATCATGGCCGCAGATGGTGACATTGTTCAGGTACGGGAAAGTGGCCCGCAGCCCGTACCGGTCAACCATTCGGTCAATTTCCTGCTGGAAAACCGAGACCCCGTTGGTGACGCCAAAGGGAACCCTAAGAAAGTGGTAAAGGCGGCCATCTGCCTCGAAGGCAGTGTATGGGCGGTCCGCCTTACGGATGGGGAGCTAGTGGTAGGCGGATTTTACGTCGACTGTCGAGAAGACCCGGTACTGTGCAATCTGATTGACCAGATCAGATATGCATGGGAGGGGGTACGCGTCGAGCTGTGTGTACCAATTGATGGTCTGACTGTAGTCCACGACCATTCTGTGTTTCTCCCCAGTTTTCACAACTACCACTTGGGCTCTCCAGGGGCTGTTGCTGGCCTCGATGATGCCTTCCCGAAGCAGTCGCTGGACTTCGGACCTGATGAAGGTCCTGTCCTGGGCGCTGTACCATCTGCTTTGGTGACGACAGGTTTGCAATCTGGGGTTAAGTTTGCAAATAGGGAAGGTGGGTTGACCTTTAGGGTCGCGAGGCCGCACACAGTAAGGGGTGGTAGGGGCTCGCCGAATTTCAATGTTAGGCTCTGGAGGTTGCACTGGACATCCAGGCCGAGTAGCAAGATAGCACAGAGGTTGGAGAGGACGTAGAGGCGGAAACCACTGAACTCCACGTTCTGGACAGTGAGAGTGGCTATGGAGTACCCCCGGATCGCCACAGAGTGGGACCCGGAAGCCAGGGAGATTCTCTGGTTGGCGGGGTGTACCGCGAGGGAGCAGCGCCTTACCGTATCGGGATGGATGAAGCTCTGCTCCCGGAGTCCAGCAGGCAGGAGATCTCATGCCCATCGATTTTCATGTTGGTAGAGGCCGTTGCTAGGTTGCGTGGGCGAGACTGGTCAATCGTGACCGAGGCGAGATGCGGTTGGTCGTCGATGGTGGCAGATGATGGGGTGCCCCGGGGGCATGGGTCTTGGTACGATGGCGGCGTCCACAGGCCGCACGTGTCTTCGGGGAAACAAGATGGCGGCGCCTGATGATCCTGTGGAGGCCAACAAGGCGGCGCCCACGGGCCGCACGTGGTGGGGGTCAAACAAGGTGGCAGCGCCCACGGGCCGCACGTGGTCCGGGGAGGGGAAGATGGCGGCGCCCACTGGCCGTACGTGGGGGGTTCAGAACATTTGCGACGACTGCGCGGGCCTGGCACACCGCAGCGAAGTGTCCCTTCTTGCCGCAGGCCTTGCAAAGAGCGCTCCGGGCCGGGCAGCGTTGTCGGGGGTGTTTTGGCTGCCCACAGAAGTAACATTTGGGGGCCCCGGGGTTGGTTGGCCGCCGTGCGGCACAGGCGTGGGGTTGGCTGAGTGGGGTCCCCGCTGGGGCGGCCGTCTGCGGAGTCCACGATGCGTAGGAGGGGCGGGCCGCGTGGCCGGGGGTGTAGGCCTGGATGTTGCGTGACCGTCAGCGAGAGTGCTAGCTTTTTGGTTGCCGCGAGGTCGAGCGTGGCCCCTTCTAAGAGGCGCTGGCGGGTTTAATCCGACCCTATCCCCGTAACAAAAGCGTCTCTCATGAGCAAGTTCGAGTGTTCCGTGGCCTGACAGTCACAGTCTCTGACTTGGGGAATTAGAGCACGCCAGAAATCTTCTACTGACTCACCAGGAAGTTGACGCCGTGTGGAGAGGATGTGTCTGGCGTAGATCGTGTTAGTCCGCTGAGCGTAGTTTTCCTTCAGTAGCGCCATGGCGTCTTCGTAGGTCGGCGCGTCCTGGATAAGTGGAAAGGCGTTGGAGCTCAGCTGCGTGTAAAGGATCTGAATCTTCTGAGCTTCCGGAATTGGGTCTGGTGCAGACCTGATGTAAGCTTCGAAACAGGCTAGCCAATGTCCAAAGTCCTTTTTGGCGTTGCCTGATTGCGGATCGAGCTGCAGGCGATCGGGCTTGATGCGGAGGTCCATCTTCTGAAAACTCTTAGCGTAATAAATTGATGCACGATCAATTACACAAAGACGAGAGTTGGATGCAATCGAGGCTTTATTACACTAAGATGTGTGGCCTCCTACAGCAGCTGGCGAAATGGCTGCTGTATGGGGAGCACACATACTTATACTCCGCCTACTGGGCGGAGCCAGCAGGCAGGGATCTACCCCCGTACCTGTAATACAGGGCCTTACCGTAAAGCACCTAATATATACATCAGTGGTGACTACCACAAGGGTCTGATAATCTTCATCCCAGAGTACTTAAGGGAGTGATCCTAGAAATAGTAGATCATTTCCCAAAATTCTTTGGACCCTGGAATGGTTCCCATACATTGAAGCTAATATAACCCTGCTATTCAAAAAGGGAGGTAGGGAGGAAACAAGGAATTACAGACCAGTGAACCTAAAGTCGGTAGTCGGGATGTTGTTGGATTCCATTATAAAGAATTTCATAGCACAGCATTTGGAAAGCAGTGGTATAATCAGACAAAGTCAGCATGGATTTCCGAAAGGGAATTCTTTGAAAGTGTATCTGTTAGAGTTCACTGATGAATGTGGTTTATTTAGACTTTCAGAAAACTTTTGACAAAGTCTCACATAGCAGATTACTATGCAAAGTTAAAGTGCATGGGATTGCGGGTAGTATCTTGAGATAGATAGAAAACTGGTTAGCAGACAGGAAGCAAAATGTTGAAACAAATGGGTCTTTTTTCGATTGGCAGGCAGTGACTAGTAGGGTACCGCAGGGATCTGTGCTAGGACCCCAAATGTACACATTATATATTAATGATTTGGATGAGGAACTAAATGTATTAACTCCAAATGTACAGATGATACAAAGTTGATGCCTCGTGGGATTTGGACAGGCAGAATGAGTGGTCATGTGTATGGCAGATGCAGTATAATGTAGAAAAATGTGAGGTAGCAAAAATAGGAAGGCAGATTATTATTTGAATGGGTGTAAATTTAGAGAGGTGCTACTCAGCGAGACCTTGGTGTCCTCATGCATCAGTCGCACAGGTACAGCAAGCAGTGGAGAAGGTAAATGGGATGTTGGCCTTCAAAGCAAGAGGATTTGAGTATAGGAATAGAGATGTTTTACTGCAGTTGTATAGGGCATTGGTGAGGCCACACCTGGAATATTGCGTGCAGTTTTGGTGTCCTTATCTGAGGAAGGATGTTCTTGCTTTGGAGGGAATGCAGCAAAAGTTTACCAGGCTGATTCCTGAGATGGCGAGACTGCTATATGAGGAGAGACTAAGTCGGGTAGGATTATATTCATTGGAGTTCAGAAGAGTGAGAGGGGCAGCTGTTGCTTCACAGCTCCAGGGTCTCAGGTTCGGTTCCCTGCTTGGGTCACTGTCTGCGCGCAGTCTGCACGTTCTCCCCGTGTCTGTGTGGGTTTCCTTCGATGCTCCAGTTTCCTCCCACAAGTCCCCAAGAACGTGCTAGTTAGCTGAATTGGACATTCTGAATTCTCCCTGGGCACCTGAACAGATTCCGTATGGTGGCGACGAGGGGATTTTCACAGTAACTTCATTGCATGTTAATGTAAGCCTACTTGTGGCACTAAAAAGATTATTATCTCATAGAAACCTACAAAATACTAACAGGATTAGTCAGGGTAGATTCACAAAGAATGTTCCCAATCGTGGGGGAGTCCAGAACTTGGGGTCATAGTTTGAGGATAAGGGGTAAACCTTTTCGGACTGAGGTGAGGAGAAATTTCTTCACCCAGACAGTGGTGAACCTGTGGAATTCACTTCCTCAGAAAGTAGTTGAGGCCAAAATGTTGTGCAATTTCAAGAAGGAATTAGATACAGCTCTTGGGGCTAAAGGGATCAAGGGATATGGGGGGAGCACATGATCAAAGTATTGAACTTCAGGGAGGCTCGAAGGGCCGAATGGCCTCCTCCTACTTCTATTTTCTATGTATGTTTCTATGTCGGACTTTAAACCAGTTAAAGGGGCCGAAGGCTCAGGAGAGGTTAGTAAAGTTTCCAGAACACATAATAGAACAGAGAGTACAGAAAGTGGCAGGAATCCAACTTCAGGCAGAGCAAAAAAGGAGACAAGTGTGAGAAGGGAGGTGGTCAATGCAGGACTGAGGGTGTTGTACCTAAATGCACGCAGTATATGAAACAAGGTAAATGAGCTTGTTGCACACATTGAAATTGGCCGGTTTGATGTTGTGGCCATCACAGAGACGTGGCTGCAAGGGGATCAGGGCTGGGATCTAAATATCCAAGGATATGTGTCCTATTGAAAGGAAAGGCAGATGGGCAAAGAGGGTGGGGTTGCATTGTTTGTAAGGAATTAAATTAAATCAATAGCAAGAGGCGATATAGGGTCGGGAAGCCATAGAATCTGTGTGGATAGAGTTGCGGAATCGCAACGGAAAAAAACCCTGATGGGAGTTATGTACAGGCCCCCTAGCAGTCGTCAGGATTGGGCAGAAAATAAATCAGAGACAGAAAAGGAATATAAGAAATGATGTGGAGATGCCGGCGTTGGACTGGGGTGAGCACAGTACGAAGTCTTACAACACCAGGTTAAAGTCCAACAGGTTTGTTTCGATGTCACTAGCTTTCGGAGCACTGCTCCTTCCTCAGGTGAAATCACCTGAGGAAATTCACCTGAGGAAGGAGCAGCGCTCCGAAAGCTAGTGACATCGCAACAAACCTGTTGGACTTTAACCTGGTGTTGTAAGACTTCGTACTGTGCATATAAGAAAGGCAGTATTACGATAATCATGGGGGACTTCAATATGCAGGTAGACTGGGAAAATCAGGTTGATAGTGGATCCCAAGGAAAGGAATTTGTGGAATGTCTATGAGATGGTTTTTTTGAAGTAGCTTGTGGTCGAGTCCACTAGGGAACAGGCAATTCTGGATTTGGTGATGTGTAATGAGGCAGATTTGATGATGGAACTTAAGGTGAATCAACCCTTAGGGGACAGTGACCACAGTATGATAGAATTTACTCTGCAGTTGAGAGGGAGGAGCTGCAATCAGATGTAACAGTTTTAGAATTGAGTAACAGTAACTATGTGGTGAACCGCTGTAATAGGAGATGGAAGGTAGGACCTGCACTACAGGTTTGCCGGTAGTTCCTGCCGGCTGGCTCCGCCCAGGGAGAACTGTATAAATATGCATGACCTCCAGTGCCCTGCCATTTCACCAGCTGCAGCAGGAGGCCACGCATCTGACTGTAATAAAGCCACAGTTGTACCCAACTTTAGTCTTTGTGCAATTGATCGTGCATCAATTTATTACAGTCAGATTTTCCACAGAATGGATATCCGAATTGAGCCCGATCGCCTGCATTGGATCCGCACTCGCCCGACGCCAGGAAAGACTTTACTCACTGGCTAGCATGTTTCGAGGCTTACATCAACGCGGCGGACCCCGCGCCAACAGAGGCTCACAAGATAAACATCCTGTACTCCAGACTGAGCTCCAGCGTGTTCCCATTGATCCAAGACGCCACGAATTACACAAAAGCAATGGAACTCTTCAAAGAACACTACGCGCAGAAGGCGAACACGCTCTTCGCCAGGCATGTACTCGCCACCCGCTTGCAACTACCTGGTGAGTCCATCGAAGACTTCTGGCGGGCCCTAATTCCACTTGTCCGGGACTGTGACTGTCAGGCTGTTACGGCCGCTGAGCATGCTAACCTCCTCATACGCGATGCCTTCGTGACGGGGATTGCGTCGGACCGCATCCGAGAACGATTGCTGGAAGGGGCCTTGTTCGAACTGGCGGAGACCAAAACACTGGTGCTCTCCATGACGGTCGCATCCCGTAACGTACAATCGTACCCCTCCCGCCGCGCTGCCCACCCTTCTACTCCTTCCTACCCCTCCTGGACCCTGCCGACGCCCTCCCCAGCTGGGGCCCTGCCTTCGAAATACGCCTGCGCAGCATGTCGATCCGCGCACCCCGGGGGTCCCCACTGCTACTTCTGCGGTCAGCAGAAGCACCCCCGCCAACACTGCCCGGCCCGCACTGCAGTTTGTAAAACCTGCAGTAAAAAGGGCCACTTCGCGCCGGTGTGCCAGGCCCGCGCAGTCACTGCGATCGCACCCGCTATCGCCCCCTCCCTCATGCCAGACGCACAATGGGAGCCACCATCTTCTCCTCCCGGGTCCATGTGCGACCAATGGGCACCGCCATTTGTTCCCCTTCGGCCACGTGCGCCCCATGGGTGCCGCCATCATGTCCCGACCCCGCAATGTGCACACCATGGGCCGCCATCTTGTCCCCCACAGGGTCTCCGGACATTCCGACATCGGAACCGCACACGCTCGCCACCCGAAGCAACCGATGGCTACCCGCAGCTCACTTCGATGATGCTGGACCAATCTCGTCCACACAGCCTGGCCACCGCGTCGACGATGGTTAAAATCAACGGCCACGCGACCTCGTGCCTGCTGGACTCCGGGAGCACCGAAAGCTTTGTTCACCCAGATACGGTAAGGTGCTGCTCCCTCGCGGTCCGCCCTGCCAATCAAAGGATCTCCCTAGCCTCCGGATCCCACTCCGTCCCGACCGGAGGCTTTTGTACAGTCACCCTCATGGTCCAGGGCGTGGAATTTAGTAACTTCCGCCACTTTGTCCTTCCTAATCTCTGCGCTGCACTCCTGTTGGGCCTGGACTTCCAGTGCAACCTCCAGAGCCTCACCCTCAAATTCAGCGGGCCCTTACCCCACCTTACCGTTTGCGGCCTTGTGACCCTCAAGGTCGATTCCCCCCTCCCTTTTTGCCAATCTAACTGTGGATTGCAAACCCGTTGTCACTAGGAGCAGACGGTACAGCACCCAGGACAAGACCTTCATCAGGTCCGAAGTCCAGCGGCTGCTTAAGGAGGGTATTATCGAGGCCAGCAACAGCCCCTGGAGAGCCCAAGTGGTAGTGGTTAAAACTGGGGAGAAACACAGGATGGTCGTGGACTACAGCCAGACCATCAATTGGTACACGCAGCTCGACACGTACCCCCTCCCACGCATATCTGATCTGGACAATCAGATTGCGCCATACTGGATCTTCTCAACAATTGACCTGAAATCCACCTACCACCAGCTCCCCATCCGGAAGTCGGACCGGCCATACACTGCCTTTGAGGCGGACGGTCGCCTCCACCACTTCCTTAGGGTCCCTTTCGGTGTCACAAATGGGGTCTCGGTCTTCCAAAGAGAGAAGGACCGGATGGTCGGCCAGTGCGGTTTGCGGGCCACCGTTACGTACTTAGATAATGTCACCATCTGCGGCCATGACCAGCAGGACCACGATGCCAACCTCGATAAATTGCTCCACACTGCTACTCTTCTCAACCTGACCTACAACAAAGAGAAGTGTGTGTTCAGCACGACCCGGTTAGCCATTCTCGGCTATGTAGTCCAAAACGGACTTCTCGGGCCCGACCCTGAGCGCATGCGCCCCCTCATGGAACTTCCCCTCCCCCAATCCCCCAAGCCCCTCAAACGCTGCCTGGGGTTCTTTTCCTACTACGCTCAGTGGGTCCCAAATTATGCGGACAAGACCCACCCACTTATTCAGTCCACCCAATTCCCCCTTACGGCCGAGGCACAACATGCTTTCGCCCGCATCAGAGCAGACATCGCCAAGGCCGGGACGCGGGCAGTGGACGAGTCACTGCCTTTCCAAGTAGAAAGCGACGCTTCAGACGTCGCCCTTGCCGCCACTCTAAACCAGGCAGGCAGACCCGTGGCACTCTTTTCCCGCACCCTTCATGCCTCTGAAATTCACACTCATCCGTCGAGAAGGAGGCCCAAGCTATCGTTGAAGCTGTGCGGCATTGGAGGCATTACCTGGCCGGTAAGAGATTCACTCTCCTTACAGACCAAAGGTCGGTAGCCTTCATATTCAATAACACACAGCGGGGCAAGATCAAAAATGATAAAATCTTGCGGTGGAGAATCGAGCTCTCCGCCTATAATTACGAGATCTTGTATCGCCCCGGTAAACTCAACGAGCCCCCAGACGCCCTCTCCCGAGGTCCATGTAGCAGCGCACAAGTGGACCAACTCCGGGCCCTATACGGCAGCCATTGTCACCCGGGGGTCACTCGATTGTACCATCTGGTCAAAGCCTGCAATCTGCCCTACTCCATCGAGGAAGTAAGGACAGTCACCTGGGACTGCCAGGTCTGTGCAGAGTGCAAGCCGCACTTCTACCGGCCGGACCCTGCGCGCCTGGTGAAGGCGTCCCACCCCTTTGAACGCCTCGGCGTGAATTTCAAAGGGCCCCTCCCCTCCACCGACCATAACACGTACATTTCAGTGTGGTCGATGAGTACTCCAGATTGCCCTTCACCATCCCATGCCCCGATATGACGTCTGCCACCATCATCAGGGCCCTCAGCACCATCTTCGCCCTGTTCGGTTTCCCCGCCTACATCCACAGTGACAGGGGATCCTCATTCATGAGCGATGAGCTGCGTCAGTTCCTGCTCAGCAGGGGTATAGCCTCCAGCAGGACGACCAGCTACAACCCCCGGGGAAACGGGCAAGTAGAACGGGAGAATGGGACGGTATGGAGGGCCGTCCAACTGGCCCTATGGTCCAGGAACCTCCCAGCCTCTCGCTGGCAGGAGGTCCTCCCTGATGCTCTACACTCCATCCGGTCACTATTGTGCACCGCCACTAATAACACACCCCATGAACGTGTTTTTACCTTCCCCAGGAAGTCCACATCTGGGGTGTCGCTCCCGACTTGGCTCGCTGCTCCAGGACCAGTCCTTCTCCGTAGGCACGTCCGACTCCACAAGGCGGACCCCTTGGTGGACAGGGTTCAACTGCTCTACGCCAACCCTCAATATGCCTGCGTTGAGTCCCCGACAGCCGCCAAGATACTGTCTCACTCAGGGACCTGGCACCATCAGGTTCCACCCCAACCCCCCCCCCCCCCCCCTCCACCAATGCGCCCCCCCCACCTCGCCGCCAATGTTGACCCCACCAGACCACCCCCGGAGTTCCTCGATGACTGGCCAGCATCAGCACCGCCATCGGTGCCACCTCCACCACCGACTTTGCCGCCACCGTTACGCCGCTCCCAACGAAGCACCAAAGCACCGGACCGGCTGAACCTTTGACGGACTCCGGACCGTCAACATGGACTTTTCTTTCCCTACCACTGTACATAATTGCACTAATTGTATATAGTTTCACGTCACCCCCGCCGGACTCATTTTTAACAGGGGGTGAATGTGGTGAACCGCTGTAATAGGAGATGTAAGGTAGGATCTGCACTACAGGTTCGCCGGTAGCTCCTGCCGGCTGGCTCCGCCCACGGAGAACTGTATAAATATGCATGACCTCCAGTGCCCTGCCATTTCGCCAGCTGCAGCAGGAGGCCACGCATCTGACTGTAATAAAGCCACAGTTGTACCCAACTTTAGTCTTTGTGCAATTGATCGTGCATCAAACTACAAGGACACGAGGGAGGAACTGGCCAGAGTTGATTGGAAGGGGAAAAAAACCAGAAAATGCTGGACAGTCTCTGCAGGTCTGACAGCATCTGTGGAGAGAGAAGCGAGCTAACGTTTCGAGTCTGGATGACTCTTTGTCAAAGCTGAGAGAACTGGGAATAGGGTGACATTTACACTGTTGTGGGCGGGGCCAGGGTGGGAGTGGTGCATGGAGCAGGGGGGCTGGATGGAGGGCCAGCAATAGATGGAGATTGACAAAGATGTCATGGATAGAAAGACAAAGGGAATGTAAATGGGGTGAGTTTGGCTAAGAAGGGGGCTGATAGTGGCATATGAAGGGATTAGAATGTGTGAATGGCAGAACAAAGGTGAACAGTGTTTCGAAAAGCAACTCGGAACAAGGATCAGATGGCCCAAGTGCAGTGGCGGGGGGGGGGGGGGGGGGGGGGCAATGTGAGGGAAAGAATGATCGATGAAAGAAATAAAAATAATTGATAGAAATAAAAATGGGGTGAATGTGGTGCAGAGAGTTTACCGCCTGAAGTTGTTGAACTCAGTGTTAAGTCCGGAAGGCTGTAACGTGCCTAATTGGAAGATGAGGTGCTGTTCCTCCAGTTTGTGCTGGGCTTCACTGGAACATTACAGCAGGCCAAGGACGGACATGTGGACATGAGAGCAGGATGGTGATGTAAAATGGCAAACGACAGGAAGGTCTGGGTCCTGCTTGCAAATGGACAGGTCTGCATTTAATCTCTCCAATGTAGAGTAAACCACGTTGGAGCAGAAAATGCAACAGACCAGATTGAAGGAGGTGCACGTGAAGCGCTGCCTCACTTAAAAAGAGTGTTTTAGCCCTTGGATGGTGAGCAGGGAGGGGGTATTATGCCTTCTCAGACTGCGTGGGAAGGTGACGTGAGAAGCGGCTGAGGTGCTGAAGGTGATGGAGGAGTGGACAAGGGTATCCCGCAGAGAACGGCCCCTACGAAATGCTGACAGGGGGAGTGAGGGGAAGATATGTTTGGTGGTGGAATCATGCTGGAATTGGCAGAACTGGTGGCGGATGATTCTTTGACTGCAGAGGCTGGTGGGTGAAAAGTGAGGACAAGGGGGACTCTGTCCTGATTCTGAGAGGGCAGGGAAGGGGTGAGAGCAGAGGTGCGGGACATTGGTCGGACACGATTGAGAGCCCCGTTGACCACAGTGGGTGGGAAACTGCGATTGAGGAAGAATAAAGACATGTTGGCAGCACTGTTTTGGAAAGTGGCATTCACCTGTTTTGCCCTTCTATCTCTCTGCTCACTTATACCCTAGTCCCAATCTTCAGCCGGTGAGGTAAAGACCTGAGTGTCTCAGGTTTAGCAGTCCATCACGGAAGAATCCTTCCTGTTTATTTTCTTTGTTGCCATTTGTTTAATTTTATTATTTTGGTCCGTGAACCCACAATCAGGATGTGCCTTTAAGCAGAAGACCTGAAGTGAAATAACCTGCTTGCTAGGACACTGTGTTCCCAGGTTTTGTATTTTAGAGAGGAGAAACCAGATTCTTCGGCACTGAGTGGATCTAAGGAACCATGTTTGTAGGGAGTTAGTTTGATTGGTTAACTGGCAACCGGTGGGGTGGCCAGCGACAGTGTTCTGCCTGCAATGGTCAGTGATTGGTTCCTGTGTCATGCTTTCTGAGAGAACTCAGCAAAGGTGTTTAGACCATGGAAGTGGAAGGAACTCTCTCTCTCTCTCTCCTGATTGTTGAAGTGAAAGAACTGCTCTATTCTTCTGAAAACTATGCCTGCACCACCGACCATCCAAAACTCCCACTGACCGCGGAGGCCTCCGGCCGCAAGTCTGATGGCTATGGCTAATTGGGCATTGCCAATCGAAATTAACTGAGCACTTCACACATCCCAAGTGGATCTGCGTGGGTAGGCATGCCATGTAGCAGAAATGGGGTTATTGCCCAGCATCCCAATCAGATCGTGATGCCTGGACAATGCGGAAGGCAACAGCACAGCTGAAGCAGCCAGCATCTGAACACCCTGGGGCTTGGCCCCAGCACCGGGGACATCTCCGTGACCAGAGGGTGGGTGAGTGCCGGGGAGGGGACCATCGCCCAGTCCAGGTAATGCCAAGTGCAGGTGTCTGGAGTACAGGGTATGGGGTCTGCTAAGCAGGGCCCCCCACTGCAGCCAGGGGTGCATGGGCAGGACATGTAGGTTGGGGGGGGGGGGGGTGGAGAGAGGAAGAGCAATGAGGGGACTGGCGCGTCCTGGGGTAGAAGACACTGGTTGCTGCCAGTCTCACATCCTCTCCCAATTCCTTACAGATATTACATGGGATGGATAGTATCCTGGCCCCCGCGGTACTGGCCCTAGAGGTGCTGCTGGCAGGCCAGGCGGCCAGATGCCGGAGAAGGTGACAGCAGCAACGGCAACAAAGGCTCGAGGTGGCGGCCCATGTGCAGGGCTCCGCCCCACACCCTGAGGACGTGGCCGCCCTTCAGGCCAGGGCGGGACCCAGAGGGGGAGGCCTGTGACGGCACAAGGTGTACAGGCATCGCTGGTCTTTCAAACGGATGACGGACAACATGTGCCGCAGGAGGCTCCGCCTCAACAAGTGCAGCACCTGTGCCGTGTCATCGTGGACTTGGCACCACGTGGACGAGGAGGATACCCGCTCCGGTGGCTGTCAAGGTCACTGCAGCCCTGAACTTCTACATCTCAGGATCATTCCAGGGCTCGAGCAGGGGCTTGGCTGGCATCTCACAAGCTACAGCCCACGGGTGCGTCCGTGAGGTCACGGATACTCTGATTGCCCAGCCAGCTTATTATATAAACTTTGACATGGACCAAGCCCAACAAGATGGCCGGGCAGCAGAATTCTCTGCCATCGCCGGGATGTCCCAGGTCCTGGGGCTAATAGATGGCGCGCATGCCACCTTGCACTCGCTGGGCCATCTGGGAGTGTCCTATGTCAATAGGAAGAGGCTCCGCTCCCTGAACATCCAGCCCGTGTACAACCAGCAGATGATGATCATGCACGTGTGTGCACGCTTCCCAGGGCGTGTGCACGCCAGCTATATTCTGGGGCAGTCGGAATATCCCCGGCCTCTTCGAGGACCACCCCGGGATGAGCGGCTAGCCCTTGGGGGATAAGGGGTAACCGCTGAGAACCTGGCTAATGATGCCAGTACGGAAGCCGGTGATCGATGCAGAGACCTGGTACAACGAGGCTCATGAGGCCACCCGGGCTGTCATTGAGCGGTGCATCGGACTCCTCAAAATGTGTCTCTGATTACTCTACCGCTCTGGTGGTGCCCTGCAGTACACCCCCTGGAGGGTCACCCTCTACAACCAGGCACAGCAGTGGGGTGATGTGTCGGAAGTGGAGGGGTGGAACATGTGGCCAGCTCTGAGGAGGAGGACAAGGAGGTGCTGGACCAGGAGGGATGGAGGACGAGCACAGGAAGAACTTGCAGGACCAGCCAGAGAATGGATGACTGGTAGGAGAGGCGAGGAGCCCAGGACCCCCATGACAGTGTCGGTGGGGTGTGGGATTGGTGCCTGGCCCACATTGCGGAACAAAGTGCCAGATACATCATACTGATCAAGGCCAACAGACTTTAATGGTGTCTCCAACTTCCCTACTCTCCTGATGGTGTGTCCCACGTCCCAGAACCCACCTTACCCCTCCAGTGCCCTCTCAGTGATCCTCCACCTGCTTAGCCTTCCATGCACTACCACTAAATCTAGGTGTCCCGAGGATGCACATCAGAGGTGGAGGCAACCTGCTGCTTACCGCGTCAAGTGGCCCTCAATGCCCATGTCGGGCATCCTCTGTGGGCTCTAGGGCCGGAGGGCCCCAGTGCACTTGCCGACAGCACATGCCCCACCATGCCACACTGTACCGGGGGTGGAACTCGGCAGAGCCGGTGGCCGCCATTGCCACTCAGTAGGGGGCTCCAGGTTGACACCTAGTGCCTCCTCTTCCCGCTTAGTGCCCATGGGTTGCTGGGGATCACCTCGGGATGGAGGAGGCAGCTGGATTGAGCATTGGCTGCCCCTGCGTCATCTGGCTCTGCCAGCCCTGGCAGCTCCTCAATGTCTGCAGCATGGTGTCGATGCCCATTGGTACTGGGTGACGTCCCCCAGACATGCTGTCGAGGCCCTCAGCCATGGCAGTCACTGCCTGAGCCACACCTTTGACTCAAATCTGCGCGGAGTGAAAAACGCCCTTCTACCGGCCAGAGAAAGCGCACCTGATAAAGGCTTCCCGTCCCTTTGAAGGCCTCAGCATGGACTTCAAAGGCCCCCTCCCCTCCACCGACCGCAACATGTACTTCCCGAACGTGATTGACGAGTACTCCCGGTTCCCATTCGTCATCCCCTGCCCCGACCTGACCGCAACCACCATCATCAAGGCCCTCCAGAGCATCTTTGCACTGTTGGGGTTCCCCGCTTACAGACACAGCGATAGGGGGTCCTCCTTTATGAGTGAAGAACTGCGTCAATTCCTGCTCAGCAAGGGCATTGCCTCAAGCAGGACGACCAGTTACAACCCCCGGGGTAATGGACAGGTAGAGAGGGAGAATGTCTGGAAGACCGTCCTACTGGCCCTATGGTCCAGGAACCTCCCAGTCTCCCGCTGGCAGGAAGTCCTCCGGATGCCCTCCACTCCATCTGGTCGCTGCTTTGTACCACCACCAACTTCACGAACATCTCCTTGTCTTCCCCAGGAAGTCCTCCTCTGGGACCTCGCTCCTGACCTGGCTGGCAGAACCCGGACCCATCCTGCTCTGAAAACACGTGCGGGCGCACAAGTCGGACCCATTGGTCGAGAGGGTCCATCTGCTCCAGCTAACCCCCAGTACGCCTCCGTGGCGTATCCTGACGGCCGACAAGATACGGTCTCCCCACGAGACCTGGTGCCCGCTGGAGCCCCACGCACCCCCCAGCCACCAGTCCCACCCTCCCCTCCACCAGGGCACCTTACTGGAGGATCGGTCCTTCCGCCGGCCCCGTCTAGGCCCCCCCACCCACCGACACACCCCGCAGGCGCTCCCTTCCCAGGTCAACCGTTTTCCCCACCAGCGCAGTCTAGGGGTGCCGAAGCTGCCATGGAGATCGAAGCCACGCTCCCGGAGTCACAGACGCCCGAGCCTCCATCGGAGTCACCGCCGAAGCTCCGATGATCACAGAGGACGACCAGAGCCCCCGATCGACTGATTGCTTCATTTTAAATTGTAAACTGTAAACTGTAAACTTAAATCGTCATTTGTAAATAGCTACCAGACTTGTAAATAGTTACAGAATGCTGTATGGAGGTATTACGGTACCTCCATAACTAATTCTACCACGTTGCCATGTTTGTAGTATCAGGGGCGTCATTCTCCGACCCCCCAGAGGGTCGGAGAATGGCCGTTGGCCGCCGTGAATCCCGCCCCCGCCGGTTGCCGAAGTCTCCGAAGGGAGAAAAGTCGGCGGGGCGTTAATGTCGCCTCTGCCGTCGGAGAATGTCACGGGTCTGCGCAAGGCAGCCGATTTTCGGCCTGCCGATATTCTCCCTTCCGGATGGGCCGAAGTCCCGTCGACGTGATGACCGTTCACGTCGACGTAAATCAAACCTCCTTTTCATCGGCGTGACCCTGTGCTCCAGGTTCACGCCGACCAGCCTGGAGGTGAGTGACGGCCTGGGGGGTTGGCTCTGGGCAGGCGATGGCGTGGCCGCTGTCTAAATGCGTGAGGAGAGGTGTGTCTCGGGTTGTGTGTGTGTGTGTGCGGCAGGGGGGGGGGTGGTTAGAGTAGGCTGGGCTCCGGGGGAGTGCCGGGCGGGGGTCCGTGCCGGGGAGGGGGATGGGGGGGGGGTCCGTGCCGGGGAGGGGGATGGGGGGGGTCCGTGCCGGGGAGGGGGATGGGGGGTCCATGCCGGGTTGGAGGTTGGGGGGGGGGTCCGTGCCGGGGTGGAGGTTGGGGGGGGTCCGTGCCGGGGAGGGGGATGGGGGGTCCGTGCCGGGGTGGAGGTTGGGGGGGTTCGTGCCGGGGAGGGGGGTGGGGGGTCCGTGCCGGGGAGGGGGATGCGAGGGCAAGTGAGTTGGTCCACCTGGCGAGGTGCCAGCCTCCAACAGTTGGACCCATGCGGTCCATGCCACCTGGCTGGGGGGAGGAGGGGATATGGGCAATGATGACATGTCGTCGTTCCCCTCCCCCCCACCAGGCCGTCATGTTTTCCGATCATCCAGCGATGTTGGCCGCCATGGCGGCAGCCGCTCATGTCTATGTTGCCCTAGATGAGGAGGAGGAGGAGGAGGAGGAGGAGGAGGAGGAGGAGCGTGCCAGAGAGGCGGCGCAGGCTACCGCAGAGGGACAGGCGGCAGCCGCCCAGGCTGGAGGGACACCTGACCGACAGGACGAGGAGGAGGAGGAGGACGTCGCGGCCCCACGGCAACGGAGGCACCCGAGGGCGCCCCGTGTGTACCGGCCCCGGCAGTCATACCAGGACCTCACGGACCGGGAATGCAGGAGGAGACTCCGGATGAGGCGGGAAACCGTGGCACACATCTGCCACCTGCTGGCACACCTGTCACCGCGTGGCACTGGCGGGGGACACCCTCTCCCCGTGTCCGTCAAGGTTACGGTGGCCCTGAACTTTTATGCAACGGGGTCATTCCAGGCACCGAGTGGGGACCTGTCCGGCATATCGCAGACATCGGTGCATCGGGACAGTGACAGATATCCTATATGCCATGGCGCACCGCTACATCCGCTTCCCCGTGGACCGGGCCAGCCAAGATGCCCGGGCCGTGGGCTTCTCTGCCGTGGCCGGGTTCCCCATGGTCCAGGGCGCGATCGATGGGATGCACGTCGCCGTGCGGCCACCTGCAGATAACAGGGCCGTGTTCACCAATAGGAAGGGGACCTATTCGATGAACATACAGGTGGTCTGCGACCACCGCATGATGATCCTGCACGTCTGCACCCGTTACCCGGGCAGTGTACACGACTCATACGTGTTGTCGCGGTCATCCATCCCCGGCATGTACGAGGGACGCCATCCCCGGCTGAGGGGCTCGTTGCTGGGCGACAGGGGCTACCCATTGCGATCGTGACTGATGACGCCTGTACGGAGGCCACGCAATGAGGCGGAGAACCGCTACAATGATGCCCATGTAGCGACAAGGGGAGTGATAGAGAGGTGCTTTGGCGTGCTGAAGATGCGTTTCAGGTGTCTGGACCTCTCTGGGGGCGGCCTGCAGTATCGGTCAGATAGGGTCGGCCGCATCATTGTGGTGTGCTGCGTCCTGCACAACATAGCCCAGCAGAGGGGCGATGTGCCGCAGGCAGAGGAGGGCGGAGTGGAGGAGCAGCAGGAAGAGGCGCAGTCCTCCCCAGATGAGGGGGATGGGGGCAATGGTCAGGGCAGACGGGCTAGACACAGGCGGGTGGCTGTCCACCGTTACCGGCTGGCCCAGCGGGCACGGGACAGACTGATAGCCGCCCGCTTCATTGACTAGATGGGCGTGGGAATCGGGTAGTATGGCCACAGACCGCACACCATGGCAACAGCCGACCACCCACACCCCCCACCCATCCACCCACCCAGCACCCTCACCCCCCTCCCCAACCCCACCCACCCCACCAGCATGCAGACCACCCCCCCCCATTGCCGATCCACCTGCGGCACAACGGGCCGGGCTCACACAGTTGCGGGTGGACGCGTGTCTATTGCAGGCCATGGAGGATGATGACAACCCGCCCTGCGGTGAGCTCCTGGCTCCACATCGTTGGACTATGTCTGACCCGTGGCCACAGTACCACCATCCACCCGGACCATCCCTGCATGCGGCTGTGACACTGCAGCGCACGGTCCCGTCCTCTGCCCGGGGGATGTTGATGGCGGCCCAGGGGGAAGGGGGCAGACTCACCTGGGGCTGAGGTAAGACCACCCCTCACACACACACTTGCGCTCAACGTCCATGACACCCCCGCACGCTTTGGACAGAGCACAAAGGCAGCTTCTGTAGGTGTAACATTGACTTTAATAACCAAAGGAGTTCATGCACGTGCCCTAGCCCCTAAAACTCATCTGTGCCCTGCACCCGTGCCAACTTACTCAGTGTCTAATTGTTTGGCCTTACGGGCCCTTTGACAACGTCTACGTGGTTCCCCAGACGGTACAGCAGAACTGGAGGTGGACTCCTGTGATTCCTGCCCTCTGACACTGGATCCCTTTGGCGGCCGTTTCCTGGGGCGTCCTGGCCTAGATGGGCCAGGCTGCGGCCCGGGCGACTTGGATGGCGAGCTGCCAGCCTGTCCTGCCTGTTGCCCACCCGATGCACCTGGGACGGAAGGGGGGGAGTCCGAGGTGTCGCGGTGTACCGGGACCTCCCCTACAGGGGGAGCCGGGACGGACCACACCACCTCCTCCTCCCTCGGGGTGCCCGATGGCCCCCAGGCCTCTACATGGGTGGGGGATGCGAACGGACTGGCCATCCGACGCCCCCCCGACATCTGGCCCGTGCTGGTATCGACAGGGGTCTGCAGGTTTGCAGCCATGGAGCCCAGGGGGTTGGCAAACCCTGTCTGTGACTGTGCGACGCCGGCTCGCACATGGCCACTGGCGCCGATGCCCTCAGCGATGGCCTGCTGAGACTGGGCCATGGCCTGCAGAAACTGGGCCATGGCCTGCAGAGACTGGGCTATGGCGTTGAGCGCCTCTGCCGTCTGGCGCTGGCACTGGCTCATGGCCTCCTGTGAGAGGGCAGCCATTTCCTGGGCCACAGACGCCGCCTGCACGGAAAGCCCCAGGCCTCGCAAACCGTTCCCCATGTCTGACACCGTCGCACCCATTGCCTCCACCGCGGACGCCACCCATGCAGTGTCAGCTTGGGTGGCACGCATGACTGGCACCACTCCCAGCTCCTGGACGCGGGTGGACTCCTCCTACTGCGACTGCAGCCGCTGCAAGCCGCCCGTCACCCTCTTCGCTCGTCTCCGGGTCGGTGGTTGCATCGGATCTATGTGTGGGTGTGGTAACTCCAGGAACCTGGGATCCATCTGGGCGGCAGATGTTCGCTTGGGCTGGGCTGCCCTCCGACCGCCCGGCCCCTCTGCTGCTCCTACCTCCACCTGCTGTACTGGGACGGCTATGTTGTGCGCACCAGTGAGTGTACCAGACGCCTCATCACTAAAGTGCCCAACCGAGGTGAGTGTTTCTGCGATGGTGGAGGGTGTTGGTGACAGCAGTGGCGTTGTGTCGTGCTCTTCGTCCCACTCTGAGTCCATGGCACTTTGGGGTGGGGGTTCGTCTCCACCCATCCATTCTGAGTCACTGTCCGGTATTTCGTCTTCCTGGGTAGTGCTGTCCCGGGTAGGGGTGTCCTGGGTAGTGGTGTCCCGGGTAGTGGTGTCCCGGGTAGTGGTGTCCTGGGTAGTGCTGTCCCGGGTAGGGGTGTCCTGGGCAGTGCTGTCCCGGGTAGTGGTGTCCCGGGTAGTGGTGTCCTGGGTAGTGGTGTCCTGGGTAGTGGTGTCCTGGGTAGTGGTGTCCTGGGTAGTGGTGTCCTGGCTCGGATGTGACGCGGGCCTGTGGCTGCCCCCCTCGTCGCTGGGTGGTCGCTCCCGCACGTGACGGGGGTGTCGTCTCCCTGTTGCTCCAGGTCTCTCCGTCTCCCGTGGCCTCCGAGGGGCATCCTGCGGGCGTCGCATGCTGGAGGGTGCAGGTCTCTCCGTCTCCCGTGGTGTGCGAGGGGCATCCTGCGGGCGTCGCATGCTGGAGGGTGCGGGTCTCTCCGTCTCCCGTGGTCTCCGAGGGGCATCCTGCGGGCGTCGCATGCTGGAGGGTGCGGGTCTCTCCGTCTGCCGTGGCCTCCGAGGGGCATCCTGCGGGCGGTCTGCATCTGCGGGGATGGGTGCCTGGACGTTTGGTCCTGCGATACACAATGAAGCATGCATGGTTAGACATCAGGCAGTGATCAGGTGATATGGGGGAGTAAGATATAGGGGAGGGGGGATATGGGGACGGGCTGTCGGTGGCTCACTTGCTACTACGCCCCCGACCTCTGCATCAGCAACCTCCCGGTCGTCAGGTCCGCCAGCCAGTTCCAGGGTCCTTTCCTCGTGTTCGGTCAGTGGCCTCTCATCAGCGGGGCCTCCTCCAGTCCTCACATGCTCCCTATTGTTGTGTGCGCGCTTATCCTGTGGGGTGGGGGGGGGGTGGCAGGGGTAAAAGGCAACACTGTTAGGCAGGTATATGAATGCACGCCATCGGTTGCGCGTGCATTTCAGAGGTTAAGGTTAGGGCTGGATTCACTTGGGGATATGGGGGAGGGGGGGATATGGGGGAGGGGGGATATGGGGGAGGGGGGATGTGGGGGAGGGGGGATATGGGGGAGGGGGGATGTGGGGGAGGGGGGATATGGGGGAGGGGGTATATGGGGGAGGGGGGATATGGGGGAGGGGGTATATGGGGAGGGGGGATATTGTGGAGGGGGGATATGGGGGAGGGGGGATATGGGGGAGGGGGGATATGGGGGAGGGGGGATATGGGGGAGGGGGGATTTGGGGGAGGGGGGATTATGGGGGATATGGGGGAGGGGGGATATGGGGAGGCTCACCCTGACTGCTCTGACAAGGTCGTTCACCTTCTTGTGGCACTGGGTGCCTGTCCGTGGTGTCAGGGCCGCAGCGGTTACGGCCTCTGCCACTTCCCTCCACAGACGCCGGCTGTGGCGTGGGACAACTCTGCGGCCGTGCCCGGGATACAGGGCGTCCCTCCTCTGCTCCACCGCGTCCAGGAGCGCCTCCACATCCCGTGACTTGAACCTCGGGGCTGAGCGGCGGCCAGCCATCCAGTCGGGTGTTGCGGTCGGGTGTTCCGGTCGGGTGGGGGGGAGCAGCGCGGCCTTATTAGCCGTCACGCCGTGCGGCGCGTATGACGTTGCACGGCGTGAACCACTGCGCAAGCGCGGATCCCGTTACGTCGCTGCTAGCCCATTTCGGGCCGGAGACTTTCGACCCATTTTTCCGACGTAACGCAAGTCGGATTTGCGCCGTTTTTTGCGCCCAGCGGCCGACTTTCCGCCGATAACGGAGAATTTCGCCCCTGGCCACCACCCCCGCCGGACTCTTTTTTAACAGGGGGTGAATGTGGTAGTAGAGGTATTACGGTACCTGATAGGCTGGAGCACCATTGGTGGAAACTGTATTCTTTCTATTGGTCAAGTTGTATGGTAGCTCCGCCCTGCAAGGCAGGGTATAAGAGCCCATGCCGCCCCAGCAGCCTTCATTCTGTACCTGAGTTGCTGGGGGAAACATCTAGCTTATTAAAGCCTTCAGTTGGACTACAACCTCGCTTTAGTGGTCATTGATCGTGCATCAATGTGGCTGCTGTGTAACCACCAGCTCAGAAACATACTATTGGCTGCCTACTTTCCTCAGTCGCCTGCACCATTTTGGGATCCTTTTCACCTTCATCGCCTGGTTGGTTATCTGGGTGAGAGACGGTTACGAGGGCTGATAGGCCGGGCGATCAGCATCAGTAGGGGCATTGTGTCCAGAATAGTGGGATAAAGATCACATGAGGCCTGCGGAACTAGGTCACACAGGAATGGTAAGAGAAGTTTTAAAGCAGCAGGACCCACATCTAGGCAAAGAGCTATAGTAATTCCTCCACAAAAGAAAATAAACCTCTGTGGTGGCTCCTCTGATCTAGATAATAACTGTGTGCTGCTGGAAGTGTTGTCCCATCATCAGAATGTACTTACTGCAGCGGTCATCTTGTTACTTTGCTGAGAGACTCAATTATACATGCATATGGAGTCATAATAAATTCAACAGGGTTTTATCTACGTTACATTTAAAGACATAGGGTAACCTGTTGTTGGCAGCTGTGGAGGACTTTCACATTGAGATAGAGGGAACAGTGAATATTGAACAATTGAGATAAGACCAAGCTCTGTTAATGGGACCCAGCCAGAAAGTTCAGCAGTTTTCAATCTCTCGATACACGCAACTGTCCTTCTCCACTTTATAGACAATGTATTGTCAAGTAGGGAATCCATAGAATCCCTACCGTGCAGAAGGAGGCCAGTCCGGCCCATCAAGTCTGCACCAATCCTCCAAAAGAGCACTCCACCCAGGCCCACTCCCTCTCCCTATCCCCTTAAAACCCGCGTACTGATCATGGCCAATCCATCTATCCTGCACACCTTTGGCTTCTGTCACTTCACTGTCCGCTCCACAAGGGAATTCTTTTCATTTATTCATTCAGCGACAGTGAAGGAACTGTGGTGATGTGCATCAATGTAAATGCATGTAGGCTAGCTAGACACTAGAGGGAGCACCAGAAACATCACACACACACACACATACTCAACCAATAGATCAGTTAGATAGGACGCGACCAATGGAAATTCACGATGCACACGGAGGTGACACGACCACAGGGGGGCATTACACCAACCCATATATAAAGGACACCACACACATGATCTGCCTCTTTCCAGTGGAGACAGTCAGTGAGTAGAGACACAAGGTTGATTCAATATTGCACCCACCACGTGCATTGCAGCAGCTGGTTAGTCAGTCTGGGTAGCTCTCGTAGGATTAGCAGTAGTGTTGAACCCGAGTAATAGAAGTGTAAATAGTTTAATAAACGTGTTGAAGTTATCTCCACGTCTGAACCTTCCTTTGTCAAGTGCACCACAAGGAAGCTGCTTATGTTACACCTACAACATAAGAAATCATGATACCAGGAGTGAACTGTTTCAATCCAGATAGCCATACCTCAGCGTACAGTGACAACCAGCAACGATATCCAGGCAAGATGTTCGAGATCCGGGTTCTGCAGCAGCTCCAGTGCCACGGCGATCTCCGCAAAAACTGACGGGTATTCCGGCAAATGTTTGAAATCTTCCTAGTAGCAGCCGAACTAGAAGACCTGGCTAATGCTGAAAGGACAGAGCTTCTCCTCACCATGGCCGGTGCCAGAGCAGAAGAAATCTTTAAAAAATTCAAGTTCTCCAAGGGGCAAAATAGGAGCTACAGCCAGGCAGTCCTGGACAAATTCGGCAAATATTGTGAGGAAAACACACTCTAACCAGCAAGAAAAGGTAAGAGAAGCGCCAGTACTCACCTCGAGGCTGAAATCCCGGAGCAGAGAACTATTTTATTCGGCAGCCATCTTTCTAAATGGACTGCACATGCGCAGTTGCGCAAGAAGTGCGCAGAACGGGAAGGTCTGTTTGCGCATGCGCAAGATGCCGCGCATGCGCAAATGAGAACAAGGCCATTGGTAAAGGAACAGCGATCTGCGCATGTGCAATCGCTTCCTACGCGCTACGCCACATGCATCATGACGTCAGAGGCCCAAGACCACGCCCATTTAAAGGGGAAACGTCCCAAATCAAAGAAAAATCTTTTAAAGCTGTAAAACAACCTTCCTTCACCTGGAATGACAGCACAATGCCTCAAATTGAACCAGGAAATGAAATTAACCTCCGGAGAACCCTGCAACAAGCAGTTACCTACACCCAAACCGATGATTCCGACCTTGAATACTTCGATACCGACCTTTACATTTTCTCTGGACCTCGCGAGCCCAGTGCCAGCTCCGACGCAAACAGTGATGATATGGTCCTAGAAGACTATGACTCAGACAAACCTTTCACCTTGGGAGGCTACCCCAGTACCAAATCCGAACCGTAACTAGATGTGTTGCACATTGGCGACCCCCGTATTGAATCCGACGCAGACTCGGATTCGTTCTTCGGATTTGAGGATCTTCAGCCCAGCAGATATGACATCCCAACTCGTGAGTGCGGGATGATGCTGCAGCCTGAAACCAAGAGACAGAGAGCGGTACAAGCCCAAAGAGAGCGGCCTGCTGCCACACAGAGCGTGGTCCACGCACCGCTCAGGGTTCCCGACTCTACGAAAGAAGATATGCAAGACTCCACACCGCAGTCCTTGCATGAACAAGAAGTGACTCCAGTGTCACAAGCCTCCGCAGCGAGCTCGTGGACAGCCTCCACGATAAAAGCAACGCAAGACTCCGATGCGCAGTCCTGGCAGGAACAAGACCATGAGGGTCTAGCAACCTCCTCTGGCCAACTAGCGGCAGACGATGCAAGTCTGTCATGCTCAAGTAAACAGCAAGAAGACTATGACAGTCGACCACGCTCCAGTGCACAGCAGGACGACATGATGGTCTATCATGCTACAGTGAAGAACAAAGCGACGACGATAGTCCAAGCCCAAATGAAGGACAACAGCAAGACAATGGCAGTCCACCCACATTGTTTGCGCCACCAGATGAAGACTCTGACAATTTACCCAACCCAAGTGAACAACAAGCAGCTACTGAGGATCTACCTATGGTATGTGAGACGAGTGACGACAGCATCCCACTTCCCATGCAAGATGTGCAAAGTGACAGACCTCAGCTAGAGTGTACAGAGGCACTCAACAATTACTGTGATACCACTGGTGACTCCGGTGACACCATGATACTTCCACCCTCTCCACGAACCTCTCCACAAGTCAATGCATTCCTGCATGTTCCGACTCCAGACGTGCAGCTTCAAGAAATCTCAGCTGACTCCAGTGAACCTGCTAAGACTCCGGACGGGGAGCATCAACAAACCAACACTAACTCAGTTAAAACAGACCAGACTCCAGATGGGGAGCAACCAAATGCCGACTCTGATTCACGTAAGCCGGACTTTACTCCAGACAGGGAGTGCCGCAACCTCAGTGACGGCACGCTCAGGGTGACAGCAGATGCCACAACGACAGGAGATGGATCACTTAACAATTACACTGGGTCAGTAATAACAAGCAGCGGCTACAGTCCAAGAGGAATACACCAATATTCAGCACAGCTATATCCACACATTCTTTCCACACCAGCAGTGCAGCCAATGACCGCTCATGCTGGACAAACCCAGTATTTAGGCATGCAGCAGCCATCAGTCTATGCAGCATATTCTCAAACAGGCCAGCACTACGGATTGCCCACTAATGGAATCAAGACCGAAGGAGGACTACCGCAAGCGCAATCTGCACTACAGACTGGATGCTCTCACTCACTCTCTCCACCTCCACTCTACACTCTCACTCACTCACTCCCCTCCACTCTACATTCTCACTCACTCTCTCCCCTTCCAAACAACACTCTCACTCACTCTCTCCCCCTCCACTCCACACTCTCATTCACTCTCTCCACCTCCACTCTACACTCTCACTCACTCTATCCCCTCCACTCTACATTCTCACTCACTCGCTCCCCTCCACTCCACACTCTCACTCACTCTCTCCACCTCCACTCTACACTCTCACTCACTCTCTCCCCTCCACTCCACACTCTCACTCACTCTCTCCCCTCCACTCCACACTCTCACTCTCACCCCTTCACTCTACACTCACTCACTCTCTCCCCTCCACTCTACACACTCACTCTCTCTCCCTCCACTCTACACTCTCACTCACTCTCTCCCCTCCACTCCACACTCTCACTCTCTCCCGCTCCACTCCACACTCTTACCACTCTCTCCCCTCCACTCTACACTCTCACTCACTCTCTCCCCTCCACTCTTCACTCTCACTCACTCTCTCCCCTCCACTCTACACTCTCATTCACTCTCTCCCCTCCACTCTACACTCACTCTCACTCTCTCCCCTCCCCCTCCACTCTACACTCTCACTCTCTCCCCTCCCCCCACCACTCTACACTCTCACTCTCTCCCCCTCCACTCTACACTCTCACTCACCCTCTCCCCTCCACTCCACACTCTCACTCACTCTCTCCCCTCCACTCTACACTCTCACTCACCCTCTCCCCTCCACTCCACACTCTCACTGACTCTCTACCCTCTACACTAGACTCTCACTCACTCTCTCCCCTCCAGCCTACACTCTCACTCACCCTCTCCCCTCCACACTCTCACTCACTCTCTCCACCTCCACTCTACACTCGCACTCACTCTCTCCCCCTCCACTCTACACTCTCCCCTTCTCACTTACTCACTCTCCCCCTCCACTCTACACTCACTCTGTCCCCTGCACTCTAAACTCTCACTCACTCTCTCCCCTCCACTCTACACTCTCACTCACTCTCTCCCCTCCACTCCACACTCTCACTCACTCTCTCCCCTCCACTCTACACTCTCACTCACCCTCTCCCCTCCACTCCACACTCTCACTGACTCTCTACCCTCCACACTAAACTCTCACTCACTCTCTCCCCTCCACTCTACACTCTCACTCACCCTCTCCCCTCCACTCCACACTCTCACTGACTCTCTACCCTCCACACTAAACTCTCACTCACTCTCTCCCCTCCACTCTACACTCTCACTCACCCTCTCCCCTCCACACTCTCACTCACTCTCTCCACCTCCACTCTACACTCTCACTCACTCTCTCCCCCTCCACTCTACACTCTCCCCTTCTCACTTACTCACTCTCCCCCTCCACTCTACACTCACTCTCTCCCCTCCACTCTAAACTCTTACTCACTCTCTCCCCCTCCACTCTACACTCACTCTGTCCCCTGCACTCTAAACTCTCACTCACTCTCTCCCCTCCACTCTACACTCTCACTCACTCTCTCCCCTCCACTCTACACTCTCACTCACTCGCTCCCCTCCACTCTACACTCACTCTCTCCCCTCCACTCTACACTCTCACTCACTCTGTCCCCTGCACTCTACACTCTCACTCACTCTCTCCCCTCCACTCTACACTCTCACTCTCTCCCCTCCACTCTACACTCTCACTCACTCTCTCCCCTAAACTCTACACTCTCACTGACTCTCTACCCTCCACACTACACTCTCACTCACTCTCTCCCCTCCACTCCACACTCTCTCTCCCCCTCCTCTCTCACTCACTCTCTCCCCTCCACTCCACACTCTCACTCTCTCCCCTCCCCCTCCACTCTACACTCTCACTCTCTCCCCCTCCACTCTACACTCTCACTCACTCTCTCCCCTCCACTCCACAATCTCACTCACTCTCTCCCCTCCACTCTACACTCTCACTCACCCTCTCCCCTCCACTCTACACTCTCACTCACCCTCTCCCCTCCACTCCACACTCTCACTGACTCTCTACCCTCCACACTAAACTCTCACTCACTCTCTCCCCTCCACTCTACACTCTCATTCACCCTCCCCCTCCACACTCTCACTCACTCTCTCCACCTCCACTCTGCACTCTCACTCACTCTCTCCCCCTCCACTCTACACTCTCCGCTTTTCACTTACTCACTCTCCCCCTCCACTCTACACTCACTCTCTCCCCTCCACTCTAAACTCTTACTCACTCTCTCCCCCTCCACTCTACACTCACTCTGTCCCCTGCACTCTAAACTCTCACTCACTCTCTCCCCTCCACTCTACACTCTCACTCACTCTCTCCCCTCCACTCCACACTCTCCCTCACTCTCTCCCCTCCACTCTACACTCTCACTCACCCTCTCCCCTCCACTCCACACTCTCACTGACTCTCTACCCTCCACACTAAACTCTCACTCACTCTCTCCCCTCCACTCTACACTCTCACTCACCCTTTCCCCTCCACACTCTCACTCACTCTCTCCACCTCCACTCTACACTCTCACTCACTCTCTCCCCCTCCACTCTACACTCTCCCCTTCTCACTTACTCACTCTCCCCCTCCACTCTACACTCGCTCTCTCCCCTCCACTCTAAACTCTTACTCACTCTCTCCCCCTCCACTCTACACTCACTCTGTCCCCTGCACTCTAAACTCTCACTCACTCTGTCCCCTGCACTCTACATTCTCACTCACTCTCTCCCCTCCACTCTACACTCTCACTCACTCTCTCCCCTCCATTCTACACTCTCACTCACTCTCTCCCGTCCACTCTACACTCTCACTCACTCTCTCCCCTAAACTCTACACTCTCACTGACTCTCTACCCTCCACACTACACTCTCACTCACTCTCTCCCCTCCACTCCACACTCTCTCTCCCCCTCCTCTCTCACTCACTCTCTCCCCTCCACTCCACACTCTCACTCTCTCCCCTCCCCCTCCACTCTACACTCTCACTCTCCCCCTCCACTCTACACTCTCACTCACTCTCTCCCCTCCACTCCACAATCTCACTCACCCTCTCCCCTCCACTCCACGCTCTCACTCACTCTCCCCCTCCACTCCGCACTCTCACTCACTCTCTCCCCTCCACTATACACTCTCACTCACTCTCTCCCCTCCACTCTACACTCTCACTCACTCTCCCACTCCACTCTGCACTCTCACTCACTCTCTCCCCTCCACTCTACACTCTCACTCACTCTCTCCCCTCCACTCTACACTCTCACTCACTCTCTTCCACTCCACTCTCATTCACTCTCTCTCCCTCCACTCTACACTCTCCCCTTCTCACTTACTCACTCTCCCCCTCCACTCTACATTCACTCTCTCCCCTCCACTCTAAACTCTCACTCACTCTCTCCCCCTCACTTGAACACCCAACGCTCTCAAGACATGTGGAATGTGTGGCCTTCTGCATGCACCAAGGAAATGCCCAACTTTCCACCAAATCTGCAAGGCATGTGGCAGAAAGGCTCATTGGCAGTGGCGGTGCCCTAGAGCAAAGGATGATGCAGTTACAAAGAGCCGATCACTGATCCAAACTGACCGTACACAATAGGTACCTTCAAGCAATAAGAATGACCATCCGGTATCCCGTAAGTCGCACATACGTGAAATGTTCGACAAACCAGGAAATGACGATGATGTGCACGATGAGATGAAGATCTATGAACCCATGTTTCACACTGTCAATCTTGGGCGAAACATTGAGGTCCTCTCATTAGCTGAAGTGTTTGCCAAGATTCAAATTGTCTGTCCTAAGAAAGTTGGCAACCACTCGTGTTGGCCAAGATTGACACAGGGACAAGTGTCAACATATTAGCTCTCAGGATTCGAAAGGACATGCATCCAGAGACGTGGGAGGCCATGCCAAAGCTTACTGCGGTGAAACTCTCAGTGCACCAATTCTACGTGCGGGAACTGGAGTGCAAGTACGATCGATCCTCCTCAGTGACACAGATATTCTCCACTGTGGACACTAAAGGCGCCATAATATACAACACAGTTGGTGGGGAGGATGTGAAGTTTAAACTTTAGCTCAGGGTCAAAGGGAACTTTGCGTTTGTACTCTATTTGATTTCCCTGACGAAGTGATGCTGAGAAGTCGATTGAATTGATGGTGAAGTGTAGAATTCTTGGCAGGAATCAAATGGCTCTGATCTTTTCCACACAAGGTTGCTGAGAGATCGGGCTTGTCCCATAGAATTCACTTAATTAGACTGATATTACAGTGAACATTGCTGCTCACCATTTGGCCACGTTGGCTGAGGTGCCATTCGGCAACATATGGTCCGTGCATCGCCCTTCTCTGGTATCCACTGCTAAGGCTGTTTTCAATTAAATAGTCCAGATGCCACAGTTCCATGGATTTGCTGGTTGCTATGGAAGCGGTTTTCAGTTAGGTCCATTTGCCATCGAACACCTATGGCATCAAATCTCATCAACGACAGAATATTAAGGTCTGAAAATTGAGCAGCTGTTTAGCTATAGACGGGTTTCCTCACCAGATGACTGAGACAAAGGAGTGAGGGGATGAGGGGCAGGGAAGAGCTCCTAGGACTGCCCTGTGTTTTGATGATGGCTCCCTCCATGCCCTCCACCAGGCTGTGCCCACCAGGCATGAGACCCTGTTGCCAGCTGACGGGAAGCGGTAACCTCCCTCAATAACCCGACCTGCCTCTACGGATGTGGTCACCGGGGTCAGCAACATTGGTATCACACTCTGAAACTGGAGGCAACCCAGGAAGAGGCTACATGACCGTTTGAGGTTGGCAAGGACACAGAGGGAGCGCTTAAATCTCACAGTCGATGTTGTGAGTAAGCAGCATGTACCTCACATCACTTTTCTTGCTTTACGTGTGAGTCACCTCAGTCATACCAGTAGGAAGATCAACTATATCTAGGGGATATGTGGCAACCCTGCATGTCGATAACAGTCAACAAAATGTCTTGTGGACCACGCTCAGTATCCAGATAGGCCACATGTTGTCCACGGGCCATAGGCTTGCTCACCACTGATTTAGGGAGGTGGCATAGTGGTATTG
This sequence comes from Scyliorhinus torazame, assembly GCF_047496885.1. Classification (NCBI taxonomy): domain Eukaryota; kingdom Metazoa; phylum Chordata; class Chondrichthyes; order Carcharhiniformes; family Scyliorhinidae; genus Scyliorhinus; species Scyliorhinus torazame. The sequence continues at coordinate 106,124,155 of NC_092716.1, forward strand.
TCGATGGATTAGCAATCGAGGGACCCAGGATAATGATCTGGGACCTGGGTTCGAATCCCACCACAGCAAGAATAGAATTTAAACTCAATAAAGTATCTGGAATTAAAAGTCTAATTCCTTTGTTACCTTACTGTTGTGTGTTTGGTAGCGCTACTGTGCATAACATGCGTTACTCAATCCAGTTGTTGAAGAGGCTTTCTGTACCTTGATGAAGAAGGCTCAAAGTTGTCCAGGGGTATTGAAAGGTTTATTGAGTAACAGAGTTAACAATTGCGTGAGTTCTTTACTTTAAGATAAATACCAGTAGAAAGGTTACAAAGGTTATATACAGTAGCTATGTCTGACCACACTAGTCACCCTGAGCTAGATCAATGCTTCTGCTCTCGTCACAGTCTAATCACCAAGAGAGAGAGGGCTGCTTGCGTCTGGCTTTTATACCTGCCAGTGCTGCCCTCTAATGATCTTCCGATTTCCCATTAACCCCTTATGTACATACCCACACAAAGATCACTACCTAATGATGACCATGAAACCATTGTCAATTTTCTAAAAACCCATCTGGTTCACTAATGTCCTTTAGGGAAGGAAATCTGCCATCCTTACCTGGTCTGGCCTACATGTGATCCAGACTCTTAAATGCCACATTGATCCAAAAGTGAACTGGACTAGCCATATTAATACTGTGGCTGTAGTGATCTGTACATCTGTACATACATCTGCACATACACCAGGGACTACAGACAGATGTAACAGCCACAGCATCACTAGAGGGCAGCATCAGAGACGGGTATAAAGGGTCCACGCAAGGGAGGAACCGCCTCTTTCAGAAGCACAGGGCTAGTGAGCAGCAGCAGACAGAGACAGCTCAGCATAGGCAGCTTACCTTAGCTTCACTGGTCATACCTCTTGACTGTATTATATCTAGTTAAGCTCTGGAAACAGAACAAACCCATTGAATGAAGTGTTTGTGCTAACTGGAAGTCTACAATCTTTATTCAGACTTAGAGAATAACATATGATACCAGGAGTGATTTCAGAAAACTAGCTAGACACCAGCAAGAGAAGAAAAACTTAAACCGGATATTCGACTGTGGAAGACTTTGCAGCAAATGGATCCTCGACGACTAACTGATTCGATGGAACTTGTTGGAACTCCATAGCAGCTGGAAACAACCGGTAATTTAAGTTATAACTGGAAAATGTTTGAACAGCTGTTCCAAATATTTATCACAGCTAATGATTTAAGCACTGCCTCTGATGCAACGAAAATAGCCCTACTACTCTCAACAGGAGGGCATGAAGCTAGAGAAATCTATAATTGCTTTAATTACTTAGAAGGTGAGGACAACACCAAAGTAGACGTTATACTCAAGAAATGTGTTGAACGCTGTAACAGTCAGTCCGATGAGATGCTGGAAAGATTTAACTCTTGTCAGAGAAATGGAGGGCCCATCTCTGATTTTATTACAAATCCCAAGTTAATACCACAAGGCTGTGATTATGCTGATTTCAGAGACACTGTGATAATGCATAATTAATTTCTGGACTATCTGATTAAAATTTGAGGGAAGAACTTTCACAAAATAAGTATCTAACTCTAGAAATCGCTATACAAAAATGCCTTGCTTATGAACAAAAACAAAATCGGCACTTTGAGTCTCTACAAACACAGAATCATCATTTAGAAAACAAAATCGGTAAAAATGGCGTGAACGCTCACCACGAGGCGGAGACAGGGTTGAATCGGAGAAAGACGGAGGTTCTGTGCGGCAGCCATCTTGAGAAAGGAGCCGCACATGCTCAGTTGCAAAAAAGAGGGCACAGTACAGGAAACTCGGTGTGCGCATGGGCAATCGAGTCCTACGCATGACGTCACGAGCGTCATGACATCAGAGGACCAGGACCATGCCTACTTAAAAGGGAAATGCACGAAAATGAACAAAAAGAAATTTAAAGCTGCAAAACCCAATTTTCTTGCCTCAAAAGGCAGAACAATGCCCGAACTTACACCAGCAGTTGAAAATGCCTTTCGCAACACCCTGGAACAAGCAGTTAGCACTGCCCTAGAAGATGATATGGTCCTTGTAGACTACGACTCAGACGAAGATTTAATCTTGAGAGATGGCTACCCCAGTACCAAATCGGAACTGCAACTAGAGGTGTTGTACCGTGAAGACCCCAACGATGAGTTCTTCGGAATGGGGAATCTTCAGCCCAGCATATATGACACCCCGACTCGTGAGTGCAGGATTATGCTGCGGCCTGGCACCAAGAAACAGAGAGTGGTCCACGCACCACGAAGGGTCCCAGCCTCCACACAAGAAGATGATTTGTTCATTGAACGTGAAGAGAACGATCACAACTCCGAAACAAAAAGCGATGATTTGTCTATTGAACAATACACACAATACTGCTCAGACATGGCTGAGTTATTCGGAGATCCTGATCACGGCATCAGCAACACGGTTGAAAAGCTCAATACGATTCTTCTCATGGTAGATGAATCCAATACCATGGTGCCATAGCAGATCGTCGATACATTGGATGACAGCAATACCCAAGATGAAGACGACGCCACACAGAGAGCACAGAACGACTCCGTTGAGAGAGCACAGATCGACTCTACAGCGAGAGCACTGCACAACTCCACAAAGAGAGCGATGACAGACTCCACAAAGAGAGCGAAGACAAACTCCACAGAGAGAGCGATGAAGGACTCCACAAAGAGAGCGACGCAAGCCTCCACAAAGAGAGTGACGCAAGCCTCCACAGACAGCTCGTGACAGGCTCAAAAATGGAAGAAAGCAAATACTCCATAGCGAACGCCATGCATGTACAAGACCATGAAGATCTATCAAGCTTATTTGAGCCACCAGAAGAAGACACTGAATGTCTACCCACTGTATGTGAGACAAGTGACGAAGAAATCACAATTCCCATACAGGATGTGCAGGATCACAGTGAGACTGACATATCTCAGCTCGTCTGCACAGAAGCACTCAATAATCAGAGGACGGCCACCCATGAGTCCAGAGAGACCACGTCAATTGAAATCCTGAAGATTTTGACTCCAGAAAAGGAGCACCAAGAGATCACAGATGATTCAAAAGAACCTGAAATGACTCCAAAAGAGGAGCACCAAGAAATCAGTGATGGTTCAAGTGAACCTGAAATGACTCCAAAAGAGGAGCACGAAGAACTCAATGATGATTCAAGTGAACCAGAAATGACTCTAGAAGAGGAGTACCAAGTGAGCAAAGAAGAGGAATTGAATCCACCACAAATGACTGATGTCACCAACATCAATGCAACATCAGATCATTCTCACAATTCTCAAGAAGAAACGCTCAATGTAGCAAATACCACAAAGGACACGGACACCAATAACTGTGACAATGACTCAAATCATCCACATGGCACACTCATTGAGCGCAACAAGAACAACAAAAACCACAAGAAGCACAGCAGAAACAAGAACAACAGCAGCAACAACAAAAACAACATGCAGCGCAACAAGAACGACAAAAACAACAAGAAGCATCCCAGAAACAACAAGCATGACAAGAAAAAGAACAAGAATAAAAGCGAAAACAACGAAAACAGAATCAACAAGCGCAACAAAAAGAACAACAAGAACGACAACAACAAGAATGCCAACGAAAACAACCAAGACAGAAACAACAAAAACAACAATAATGAAACAACGACCTATACAACATGGTACAACTCTGCACATGAAGGACAATGCCACAGCACACTGCGAAACAATGACAAGACTACAAACATGCCATGGCATGATAAAGAATCTCACAAATTCACATCTGCTCCAGAACAAACAAGTAAAACAGCTTTCACGAATGATGACATACAGAATCAATCCCACAAACACAGGAAAAAGTCGAGGTCAGACAACGGTGCGACACAGAATCGCTACCCACAATCAAATGGAACAGGGGAAAAAGGTGTCCACATCATTAAATGACTCATCAGCAAGGCAGCCGAGCCACGTTCCGACATCAACCTATCTCTGTTATCGTACTGAGCAACCCCATTGAACTCAGGACTGTCGCCAGCGCAAATGCTCTTCAGTAGAGACATCCGGACAACCCTACCGGCAAAGCAATTCCGAGACCCCGGCAACGTACCGGTTCTCGACGACATGCGGGCACTCCGCTCCAAACAAAAACTATACTACGATCAACATGCGAGCCCACTCAAGCCACTGACAATAGGTGACACCATCAGAATCAGGGACCCAGAAGGCGGATGGTCTGAGTCAGCCATGGTGATCAGGCAGGAGGCACCGCGGTCCTACATTGTCAAATCGTCTGCGGGAGTACTTTTTCGCCGTAACCGCCGGGATCTATTAGAGATTCGACCTGCAAGGCCAGAATTTCCCACACTGGACTTGACCGAGTCCATTTGTCCACAGGACGTTCCTCGTCACACAACGCCAGACAGTACTCTTGATGACATCAAACCATCATCCCTACCACCACCGTTAAGCAGAAGCCGTAAGGCACCCGACCAGCTAGATTTGTAACAACACTTCAACACACGCACAAGACGAATATGGACATTTCTCACGATGGACTCACAACACAGTTAATTGTTTCTGTATTACTTTTATCATTTTCACAGTGTGCAGATTTGCATATTCTCACCACTTGTTATGTACAGTTTTCTTGAGGCCAGTCTAGAAAACATGTCAAATGAAAGGGGGTGGGGGGATGTAGTGATCATTACATCTGTACATACATCTGCACATACACCAGGGACTACAGACAGATGTAACAGCCACAGCATCACTAGAGGGCAGCATCAGAGACGGGTATAAAGGGTCCAGCCCAAGGGAGGATCCGCCTATTTCAGACGCACAGGGCTAGTGAGCAGCAGCAGACAGTGACAGCTCAGCATAGGCAGTTTACCTTAGCTTCACTGGTCATACCTCTTGACTGTATTATATCTAGTTATGGAAACAGAACGAACCCTTGAATAAAGTATTTGTGTTAACTGGAAGTCTACAATCTTTATTCAGACTTAGAGAATAACATAGTGGCTACCAGGGCAGGTCAAAGGCCAGGAATCCTACGGCGAGTAACTCACCTCCTGACCCCTCAAAGCCTGTCTACCGTCTACAAGGCACAAGTCAGGAGTGCAATGGAATACTCCTCGCTTGCCTAAATGAGTGCAGCCCCAACAGCAATCAAGAAGCTTGAGGGGTTGGTTTAGCACAGTGGGCTAAACAGCTGGCATGTAATGCAGAACAAGGCCAGCAGCGCAGGTTCAATTCCCGCACCGGCCTCCCCGAACAGCTGGTGGAATGTGGCGACTAGGGGCTTTTCACAGTAACTTCATTGAAGCCTACTTGTGACAGTAAGTGATTATTATTAGTATTATTATTAAGAAGCTTGACACCATCCAGGACAAAGCAGCCCATTTGATTGTTCCCACTTCCTCATTCAAACCCTCCACCAATGACAAACAGTGGTAGCCGTGTGTACTATCTACAAGATGCACTGCAGTCATTCACCAAGGTTCCTCAGACAGCACCTTCCAAACTCCGACCATTACCATCTAGATTGTCAAGAGCAGCAGGTACCTAGGAACCCCGGCACCTGGAGGTTCCCCTCCAAGTCACTCACCACCCTGACTTGGAAATATATTGTTGGTCCTTCACTGTCACTGGGGCAACATCCCAGAACTCCTCCCTAACTGCACTGTAGGTGTACCTACACCTCAAGAACTGCAGCAGTTCAAGAAGGAACTCACCACCATCTTCTGAAGGGCAACTAGGGATGGGCAATAAATGCTGGCCGAACCAGCGACGCCCTCATCCCATAAATTAATTGTAAAAAACTGTACCTAAGCTTGTTTGACAGCAAAATCATGGGGATAGTGGTTCCTGTGGGTGGGAGACACATCTTCCAGTCAGGTACAGGTCCATTTTCGCCACAACGTATTCAGCACAATGAAGGGCAGTACAATATGTTGAAGAGGCCCAGTGTAGGACACAGCTGGAAGATCAGGTGACACAGGACAAAGCAGCAGAATCATGGCTGCCATTGGACTGGTCGGAGCGGTGAGAGCCAATCCCTGACTTGCATGGTGTGAGGGAACGAATTGGACTGAAAGGCCAAAGCCTGCCAGACTCAGTTGGCGGTGCTCCCACCTGAGTCAGCAGGTTATGGGTTCAAATCCCACTCCAGGGTCTCGGGCACAATCCTAAACTGCCACCTGAGTGTTATACTGAGGGAATGCTGCAGTGTTGGAGATGAGACTTTGAGCCCAGGCCATGTCTGTGCACTCAGGTGGATCTCAAAGGTTCCAAGGTGCTATTTTGAAAAGAGCTGGGGAATTAATCGCAGCTTCCTGCAAATACGTATCAATCAATACCACTGAAAACTACAATTCAAAAGTACTTCATTGGTGATGAAGTGCTTTGGGACATTGAGATTGTGAAAGATGCTATAATAAAGGCAGGTTTTCGATATAAATTGCTGCGGGGTATATTTTCACAACCCCATTTCTCACATTTGAATGGAGACAGTGAGCTTTGCTGTGCAAGTGCGAGTGTGTGTGAGCGTGACCACCCTTCAGTGGAGGGACCTTCAGCTTTGGGTTCAAGTTCCGCTTTGGTGCCTCCCACACTGCACCTCCGTGCTCGCCCTTCCTCCCTCTCCAAACAGGCTGCCAGAATTCTTTCGCATATGGGGACCTGGGCAGAAATGCTGACGGGTGACTTGTGAGGCTAGAGCAGTGTCTGGGCTGAGTTTGAGCTGTCTTGGAAAGAGCCAAGGTGAGGAGAAAGGAAAGCGTTGATACTGAGAGCGCCAAGGAGACGCTGAGACAGAAATTGAAGTCGGTCCTTTGATGGATTAGTTTAACAGCACTGTTTGAGGCCCAATTGAGTTCCAAGGCAGGGAATTAGTCGCAGTGCCTGCATATGAATCAATTATGCAAATAAGATACCACCAAACAACAGGAATATCTTCAACAGTTTGTGCCCCACACGTGTGACATGCTGCAAGCTCGTCAGATAATGCATCATCTGAGCGGGCTCCCCACACACATTCACTTTGAGATTGTCTGCCTGAGGTTCATTGACCTTCCTGAGGCGGGGGTTGAAGAACTGTTCTGGGGAGCCCAAGAGTCGCCAGAGAACCTTCTGTTCAAAGGAATGGCTCCTCACTGCTGGCTGGGTCAGGGCTTTGATCAATTCCTGTTAATACCTGTAAGTAACTGTGGTTCGAACTGCAGAATTATTGGGTTTTGGGGATAGGGTGGAAGTGAGGGCTTAAGTGGGTCGGTGCAGACTCGATGGGCCGTCCGGCCTCTCTCTGCACTGTACGTTCTGTGGCGCACAAAGACTCCGTGAGACAAATAGAGTGAAGTTGATGAGGCTTTATTAAGCGTGTCTGTTCCCCAGCAGCCCGATAGTAAACTGGCCTGTGGGGGAAGGCACCGGCTTCTTATACTTCGCCTTCAGGGCGGAGTATGAGGTCAACGGCCAACCAGGACCCGGGATCTGTCAGCCAATGACATTAGGGCTTCCAGTCCCACATGACCCCCAATACATACTACCACACGTTCTATGTTCGAATACTGATCACACAGGTCAGACTCTCAACCAACCCCACAACATATGCAACCCAGGACTATCTGCTCAGTGGAAAGAGACCATAAGACCATAAGATATAGAAGCAGGATTAGGCCATTTGGCCCAAGGAGTCTGCTCCGCCATTCGATCATGGATGATATGTTTCTCATCCCCATTCTTTTTTTTCCATAAATTTAGAGTACCCAATTCATTTTTTTCCAATTATGGGCAATTTAGTGTGGCCAATCCACCTATCCTGCACATCTTTGGGTTGTGGGGGCGAAACCCACGCAAACACGGGGAGAATGTGCAAACTCCACACACGGACAGTGACCCAGAGCCGGGATCGAACCTGGGACCTCGGCGCCGAGAGGCAGCGGGGCTAACCCACTGCGCCACCGTGCTGCCCTTTTCATCCCCATTCTCCTGCCTTCTCCCCATAACCACTGATCCCCTTATTATTTTTTAAAAACTCTTTTTATTGGCTTTTCTCGTATTTATAAACAGTTACTGTGTATATACATTATATTTTTCTTTCCCGCGCTAAGTTACTTTATTTTACAAAGGTTTGTTTTGTCCTTCATTTAACTAACTCTAAGTACATTTTGTTGCCCTCTGGGTCAGTCTATGATGCCCCCCCCCCCCCCCCCCCCCGCCCCTTCCTCCCTCCCATTGGCATCAGCACCCTTCCTCTTCTCTTGTGGTTTCCCCACCTTCCTTCCGCGCCCCCCCCCCCCTCGGGTTGCGCAGTCCTTTGGTTCTCCATCTATCTTTTTCACCCCCCTTGTTTACTCCTCGTTGCTCGCCTCAAACAGGTTTTGGAACAGGCCGACGAACTGCCCCCAAGTATCCAGGAAGCCTTCCTCTGACCCTCGGATGGCGTATCATTTTGGTTATCCCGAAGTGTTGTCTGAGCTGGGTCCATGTTCTCAGCGTGGCCACTACCACTGGGCTTGTTGTGTATCTTGTTGAGGGGGATGGGAGTGCTGATGTGGCCAGGGCCCGGAGGGTCGTTCCTTTACAGGATGCCTCCTCCATTTGTACCCAATCTGTGTCGGGTTCTTGTACCCATCCCCTCACTCTTTCTGCCGTTGCTGCCCAGAGGTAGTATTGGAGGTTTGGTAAGGCAAAGCCCCCTTTGATTTTCCTTCTTTGCAGTGTCGGTTTGGGAATTCTCGGGTTCTTGCCCCCCCATACAAAAGCTATGATTAGACTGTCTACATTTTGGAAAAAGGCCTTGGGGATGAAGATCGGGATGGATCTAAACAGGAAGAGGAACCTTGACAATACGTTCATCTTGATCATCTGCACTCTCCCCGCCAGGGAGAGTGAGAGTGAGTCCCACCGTTGAAGGTCTTTTCTTACTTCCTCCACCAGGCTGGTCAGGTTCCACTTGTGGATCTGTGTCCAGTCTCTGGCTATTTGGATCCCCAGGTAACGGAATCTGTTCTGGGCCATTTTAAACGGGAGCCCCTTCAGCTCTGCCCCTCCCCCTTTTGGGTTCACTCCCTGGGGAGGGTCATTATCACATTCAGCAGTCGCCTGACATTCGCTGTGAGCTGCCTACCCTTGACAAAGCCGGTTTGGTCCTCTCCGACCACCTCTGGTACACAGCCCTCCAGCCTTTTGGCCAGGACCTTTGCGAGTATTTTCGCATCCACGTTCAGCAGTGAAATGGGTCTGTAAGATCCACATTCCGTCAGGTCTTTATCTTTTTTGGGTATCAGTGAGATTGTGGCTAGCGTGAGGGGTAGGGACCCCCCTGCCAGTGAGTCCGCGAACATGTCCCTTAGGTGTGGAGCCAGGACTGGTGCGAATTGTTTGTAGAAGTCTGCTGGGAACCCGTCGGGTCCCGGTGCCTTCCCCGCCTGCATGGAGCTGATGCTCTCCATGATTTCTCCCAGGTCTATTGGTGCTTCCAGCTCCCCTTGTCTGTCCTCCCCCACCACTGGTAGTTCCAGTCTGTCTCGGAACCACTTCATTCCTGCATCCCCATTGGGGGGCTTGGAGGTGTACAGTCTCCGGTAGAAGGTCTCAAATGCCCGATTGACCTCCTTTGGTTCTGTTACCAGTCTGCCTTTGCTATCCTTAACCTGCGTTATTTCCCTCGTGGCTGCCTGCTTTCTCAGCTGTTGAGCCAATAGGCAGCCAACCTTGTCTCCGTGTTCATAGAAGGTCCCCCGTGTCTGGTGGAGTTGGTGTACTGCTTTCCTAGTGGATAGCAGGGAAAAGTCCATTTGCAGCTTTTCCCTCTCTGCCAGCACCTTGATCCCCTTATTAATTAAGAACCTAAGAATGCATTTTGGAAGGTCTAATGCAGGTAGGGAATATACAGTGAATGGTAGAACCCTCAAGAGTATTGAAAGTCAAAGAGATCTAGGAGTACAGGTCCACAGGTCATTGAAAGGGGCAACACAGGTGGAGAAGGTAGTCAAGAAGGCATACGGCATGCTTGCCTTCATTGGCCGGGGCATTGAGTATAAGAATTGGCAAGTCATGTTGCAGCTGTATAGAACCTTAGTTAGGCCACACTTGGAGTATAGTGTTCAATTCTGGTCGCCACACTACCAGAAGGATGTGGAGGCTTTAGAGAGGATGCAGAAGAGATTTACCAGAATGTTGCCTGGTATGGAGGGCATTAGCTATGAGGAGCGGTTGAATAAATTCGGTTTGTTCTCACTGGAACGAAGGAGGTTGAGGGGAGACCTGATAGAGGTCTACAAAATTATGAGGGGCATAGACAGAGTGGATAGTCAGAGGCTTTTCCCCAGGGTAGAGGGGTCAATTACTAGGGGGCATAGGTTTAAGATGAGAGGGGCAAGGTTTAGAGTAGATGTACGAGGCAAGTTTTTTACGCAGAGGGTAGTGGGTGCCTGGAACTCGCTACCGGAGGAGGTGGTGGAAGCAGGGACGATAGTGACATTTAAGGGGCATCTTGACAAATACATGAATAGGATGGGAATAGAGGGATACGGAACAGGGAGTGTAGAAGATTGTAGTTTAGTCGGGCAGCATGGTCGGCACGGGCTTGGAGGGCCGAAGGGCCTGTTCCTGTGCTGTACATTTCTTTGTTCTTTGTTATCTCTGTCTTAAAGACACACAGTGATTTGGACTCCACAGCCTTCCGCATCGATGTGTCCCACAGATTCACAAATCATCTGGCTGAAGTAATTCGTCCTCATCTCAGTTTTAAAGGATCGTCCTTCAGTCTGAGGCTGTGACCTCGGGTTCTAGTCTCTCCTACTCGTGGAAACATCTTCTCCACAACTACTCTATCTAGGACTCTCAGATCTTTCATTTATATAGCACCGTTCTCAACCTCAAGATATCCCAAAGCTCTTTCCGGCCAATGAAAACACTTTTGAAGTATAATGACATTTGCAATGCAGGAAATGTGGCTTTCAATGTTCACACAGCAAGATCCCGCACACAACAATGTGATAAACAACCAGACCCTCTGTATTTGGTGCTGCAGATGGAGGGATAAATATTGGCCAGGGCATAGGGGAGAATTCTCCTCTATTCCTCGGAATGTCCACCTGACGGGAACAGAATTGTTGGTTACATGGCGGCCATTTTCTGCCCATCAAAGGCCCAAATATACAGCAATGTAATAAATGGCCAAGTGATCTGCTTTTAATAGTATTTTTTTGAAGATAAATGTTGGACTCCAGGGAGAAGACAGACCCCAGTGCACTATAGGCTGCCTAAAAGGCACTACGATGGTCAATTGGGATACCTCATCCCAACCACAACTATCATACACCACAAATTGAATTCAGTAACTCAGTCTGAGGCTCACTTGGTGTGCTTTCAGTATATTAAGTGAGGTTTATTCCAAATGCCGGCTTATGAACACAGGTTAACGTCCCGCGCAAAATTGTGGAGAAAAATTCAAATTGCTGTGGAATAGTAGGCTCTTGGATGAGGTACTGAAAGGGTGCCAGCACCTGTGGAATTAATTGCTATCCTCAGACAAAGGGTGGGAAAATATTTCTGCAGGAGGCACTGTGCTGTCAGATGTGCCGTGACTCTGCGCATCTCTCCCTCAACAAACCTTCCGCTGCTTCCCTTCTCTTGACTTACCTATTTGTATTCTGGGGATGGGCTATCAATCAATATTCATTTTTAGCCCACTGACTTCTACAACTACTTTGACTACACTTCCTCACACCCTGCTTCCCTGTATGAACTTGATTCTGTTCGTCCAGTTTATCCGTTTCTGCTACATCTGTTCAAACAAAATAACCTTTTACTCCAGTGCTTCCAAAATGTCTTCCTTCTTCCTCAACTGAGGATTCCGCTCCATCAGGGTTGACAGGGTGCTTGACTGAATCTGTTTTATTTCCCAAACATTTGCTCTCAACCTTTACCCTCCCTGTCAGAACAATGATAGGGTTACGCTTGGCTTGTCCTCACCTTCTGCCCCACCAGCCTCTGTATTCAACAGATCATCTTCTACCATTTCCGCCATCTCCTTTATGGTGCCATCCCCAACCCCATCTCCCTCTCTCTTCCTCTGTCAGCCTTCTGAAGGGATCATTCCCTCCAAGACACCCTCAACACCTCTGCCTCTTCCCACGGGACTTCCCCATGCAAGCACAGGAGATGCAACACCTAATAATCTAATAATCTTTATTAGTGTCACAAGTAGGCTTGCATTAATACGGCAATGAGGTTACTGTGAAAATCCCCGAGTCGCCACACTCCGGTGCCTGTTCGGCTACACTGAGGGATAATTCAGAATGTCCAATTCATCTAACAGCACGTCTTTCGGGACTTGTGGGAGGAAACCGGCGCAGACACGGGGAGAACGTGCAGACTCCGCAAAGACAGTGACCCAAGCCGGGAATCGAACCCGGGTCCCTGATGCTGTGAGGCAACTGTGCTAACCACTGCGCTAATGTGCCACCTGCCCTTTTCCCTCCTGCCTTCTCACCGTTCAAGACCCCAGATGCACTTTCCAGGCGAACCATGATTTTGTGTACTTTTTAAAATTTACTCCATTGCATTTGCTGCTTCTGATGTGCTTTCCTCTACACCGCGAGACCAAATGCAGACTGGCAATGACTCTGCTTTTTGGTTTGTACACGTCCTCTAGATCCATCTTATTTCTTCATTTGTCCCGTTGCCATCTCCTTTAGCCTTGCACCAATATCACTTTTATCATTTCATCTCGCCAGCCTTCCACCGTCGTGGAGATTGTTTTTTTGCTCTGTCCTTCCCCCACTCCCCACCCGTACCTTTCCCTGCCTTGGTATTTGCGTTCGACCTGCCACATCTCTAACTTCTTCCAGGTCACAGGCCTGAAACCTCGGGCAAAACTCTCTGTTATCGGCGCAAAGTCCGCCGATCGGCGCAAAAAACTGCGCAAATCCGACTTGCTTCACGTCGGAAAAATGGGTCAAAGGTCTCCGGCCCGAAATGGGCTAGCACCGACGTGACGGGATCCGCACTTGCGCACGTGGTTTACGCCATGCAGCGTCATACACGCCGCACGGCGTGACGGCTCACAAAGCCGCGCTGCTCCCCCCCCACCCGACCGGAACACCCGACTGGAACACCCGACTGGATGGCTGACCACCGCTCAGCCCCGAGGTTCAGGTCACGGGAAGTGGAGGCGCTCCTGGACGCAGTGGAGCAGAGGAGGGAGGCCCTGTATCCCGGGCACGGCCGCAGAGTTGCCCCACGCCACAGCCGGCGTCTGTGGAGGGAGGTGGCAGAGGCCGTCACCGCTGTGGCCCTGACACCACGGACAGGCACCCAGTGCCACAAGAAGGTGAACGACCTCGTCAGAGCAGGCAGGGTGAGCCTCCCCATATCCCCATATCCCCCCTCCCCCATACCCCCCTCATCCCCCCTCCCCCATACCCCCCTCCCCCATATCCCCCCTCCCCCATATCCCCCCTCCCCCATATGCCCCCTCCCCATATCCCCCCCTCCCCCATATCCCCCCTCCCCCATATTTCCCCTCCCCATATCCCCCCACCCCCATATCCCCCTCCCCATATCCCCCTCCCCCATATCCCCCTCCCCATATCCCCCCTCCCCCATATCCCGCCTCCCCCATATCCCCCCTCCCCCATATCCCCCCCTCCCCCATATCCCCCATATCCCCAAGTGAATCCAGCCCTAACCTTAACCTCTACAATGCACGCGCAACCGATGGCGTGCATTCATATACCTGCCTAACAGTGTTGCCTTTTACCCCTGCCACCACCCCCACCCACCCCACCCCCCCCCCCCCGCCACAGGAGAAGCACGCACACAACAATAGGGAGCATGTGAGGACTGGAGGAGGCCCCACTGATGAGAGGCCACTGACCGAACTCGAGGAAAGGGCCCTGGAACTGGTTGGCGGACCTGAGGACCGGGAGGTTGCTGATGCAGAGGTCGGGGGCGTACTAGCAAGTGAGCCACCGACAGCCCGTCCCCATATCCCCCCTCCCCTATATCCCCCCTCCCCTATATCCCCCTCCCCCATATCACCTGATCACTGCCTGCGTGTCTAACCATGCATGCTTCATTGTGTATCGCAGGAGCAAACGTCGAGGCACCCATCCCCGCAGATGCAGACCGCCCGCAGGATGCCCCTCGGAGGCCACGGGAGACGGAGAGACCCGGACCCTCCGGCATGCGACGCCCGCAGGATGCCCCTCGGAGGCCACGGGAGACGGAGAGACCCGGACCCTCCGGCATGCGATGCCCGCAGGATGCCCCTCGGAGGCCACGGGAGACGGAGAGACCCGGACCCTCCGGCATGCGACGCCCGCAGGATGCCCCTCGCACTCCACGGGAGACGGAGAGACCCGGACCCTCCAGCATGCGATGCCCGCAGGATGCCCCTCGCACACCACGGGAGACGGAGAGACCTGGAGCAACAGGGAGACGACACCCCCGTCACGTGCGGGAGCGACGAGGCAGGCGTGTGCCACCCAGCGACGAGGGGGGCAGCCACAGGCCCCCGTCACATCCGAGCCAGGACACCACTACCCAGGACACCCCTACCCGGGACAGCACTGCCCAGAGCACCCCTACCCGGGACAGCACTACCCAGGAAGACGAAATACCGGACAGGGACTCAGAGTGGATGGGTGGAGACGAACCCCCACCCCAAAGTGCCATGGACTCAGAGTGGGACGAAGAGCACGACACAACGCCACTGCTGTCACCAACACCCTCCACCATCGCAGAAACACTCACCTCGGTTGGGCACTTTAGTGATGAGGCGTCTGGTACACTCACTTGTGCGCACAACACAGCCGTCCCGGTACAGCAGTTGGAGGTAGGAGCAGCAGAGGGGCCGGGCGGTCGGAGGGCAGCCCAGCCCAAGCGAACATCTGCCGCCCAGATGGATCCCGGGTTCCTGGAGTTTCCACACCCACACATAGATCAGATGCAACCACCGACCCGGAGACGAGCGAAGAGGGTGACGGGCGGCTTGCGGCGGCTGCAGTCGCAGGTGGAGGAGTCCACCCGCGTCCAGGAGCTGGAAGTGGTGCCGGTCATGCGTGCCACCCATGCCAACACCGCACGGGTGGCGTCCGCGGTGGAGGCAATGGGTGCGACGGTGTCAGACATGGGGAACGGTTTGCGAGGCCTGGGGCTTTCCGTGCAGGCGGTGTCTGTGGCCCAGGACATGGCTGCCCTCTCACAGGAGGCCATGAGCCAGTGCCAGCGCCAGATGGCAGAGGCGCTCAGCGCCATGGCCCAGTCAGCAGTCCATAGCCCAGTCTCTGCAGGCCATGGCTGAGGGCATCGGCGCCAGTGGCCATGTGCGAGCCGGCGTTCCACAGTCACAGACAGGGTTTGCCAACCCCCTGGGCTCCATGGCTACAAACCTGCAGACCCCTGTCGATACCAGCACGGGCCTCCAGGACTGGCAGCGCCAGATGTCGGGGGGGCGTCGGATGGCCAGTCCGTTCGCATCCCCCACCCATGTAGAGGCCTGGGGGCCATCGGGCACACCGAGGGAGGAGGAGGTGGTGTCACGGCTCCCCCTGTAGGGGAGGTCCCGGAACACCGCGACACCTCGGACTCCCCCACTTCCGTCCCAGGTGCATCGGGTGGGCAACGGGCAGGACAGGCTGGCAGCTCGCCATCCCAGTCGCCCGGGCCGCAGCCTGGCCCATCTAGGCCAGGACGCCCCAGGAAACGGCCGCCAAAGGGATCCAGTGTCAGAGGGCAGGAATCACAGGAGTCCACCTCCAGTTCTGCTGTACCGTCTGGGGAACCACGTAGACGTAGTCAAAGAACCCGTAAGGCCAAACAATTAGACACTGAGTAAGTTGGCACGGGTGCAGGGCACAGATGAGTTTTAGGGGCTAGGGCACGTGCATGAACTCGTTTGGTTATTAAAGTCAATGTTACACCTACAGAAGCTGCCTTTGTGCTCTGTCCAAAGCGTGCGGGGGTGTCATGTACGTTGAGCGCAAGTGTGTGTGTGAGAGGTGGTCTTACCTCAGCCCCAGGTGAGTCTGCCCCCTTCCCCCTGGGTTGCCATCAACATCCCCCCGGGCAGAGGACGGGACCGTGCGCTGCAGTGTCACAGCTGCATGCAGGGATGGTCCGGGTGGATGGTGGTACTGTGGCTATGGGTCAGACATAGTCCAACGATGTGGAGCCAGGAGCTCACCGCAGGGCGGGTTGTCATCATCCTCCATGGACTGCAATAGACACGCGTCCACCCGCAACTGTGTGAGCCCGGCCGTTGTGCCGCAGGTGGATCGGCAATGGGGGGGGGGTTGGTGGTGTGCATGCGGGTGGGGTGGGTGGGGTTGGGGAGGGGGGTGAGGGTGCTGGGTGGGTGGATGGGTGGGGGGTGTGGGTGGTCGGCTGTTGCCATGGTGTGCGGTCTGTGGCCATACTACCCGATTCCCACGCCCATCTAGTCAATGAAGTGGGCGGCTATCAGTCTGTCCCGTGCCCGCTGGGCCAGCCGGTAACGGTGGACAGCCACCCGCCTGTGTCTAGCCCGTCTGCCCTGACCATTGCCCCCATCCCCCTCATCTGGGGAGGACTGCGCCTCTTCCTGCTGCTCCTCCACTCCGCCCTCCTCTGCCTGCGGCACATCGGCCCCTCTGCTGGGCTATGTTGTGCAGGACGCAGCACACCACAATGATGCGGCCAACCCTATCTGGCCGATACTGCAGGCCGCCCCCAGAGAGGTCCAGACACCTGAAACGCATCTTCAGCACGCCAAAGCACCTCTCTATCACTCCCCTTGTCGCTACATGGGCATCATTGTAGCGGTTCTCCGCCTCATTGCGTGGCCTCCGTACAGGCGTCATCAGTCACGATCGCAATGGGTAGCCCCTGTCGCCCAGCAACCAGCCCCTCAGCCGGGGATGGCGTCTCTCGTACATGCCGGGGATGGATGATGGCGACAACACGTATGAGTCGTATACACTGCCCGGGTAACGGGTGCAGACGTGCAGGATCATCATGCGGTGGTCGCAGACCACCTGTATGTTCATCGAATAGGTCCCCTTCCTATTGGTGAACAGGGCCCTGTTATCTGCAGGTGGCCGCACGGCGACGTGCATCCCATCGATCGCGCCCTGGACCATGGGGAACCCGGCCACGGCAGAGAAGCCCACGGCCCGGGCATCTTGGCTGGCCCGGTCCACAGGGAAGCAGATGTAGCGGTGCGCCATGGCATATAGGGCATCTGTCACTGCCCGGATGCACCGATGCACCGATGTCTGCGATATGCCGGACAGGTCCCCACTCGGTGCCTGGAATGACCCCGTTGCATAAAAGTTCAGGGCAACCGTAACCTTGATGGACACGGGGAGAGGGTGTCCCCCGCCAGTGCCACGCGGTGACAGGTGTGCCAGCAGGTGGCAGATGTGTGCCACGGTTTCCCGCCTCATCCGGAGTCTCCTCCTGCATTCCCGGTCCGTGAGGTCCTGGTATGACTGCCGGGGCCGGTACACACGGGGCGCCCTCGGGTGCCTCCGTTGCCGTGGGGCCGCGACGTCCTCCTCCCCCTCCTGTCGGTCAGGTGTCCCTCCAGCCTGGGCGGCTGCCGCCTGCCCCTGTGCGGCAGGCTGCGCCGCCTCTCTAGCACGCTCCTCCTCCTCCTCCTCATCCAGGGCAACATGGTCATTAGCGGCTGCCGCCACGGCGGCCAACATCGCTGGATGATCGGAAAACATGACGGCCTGGTTGGGGGGGGGGGGGGAACGACGACATGTCATCATTGCCCATATCCCCTCCTTTCCCCCAGCCAGGTGGCATGGACCGCATGGGTCCAACTGTTGGAGGCTGGCACCTGGCCAGGTGGACCAACTCACTTGCCCCCCCATCCCCCTCCCCGGCACGGGCCCATCCCCCTCCCCGGCACGGCCCCTCCCCCATCCCCCTCCCCGGCACGGACCCCCCCATCCTCCTCCCCGGCACGGACCTCCCCAACCTCCTCCCCGGCACGAACCCCCCAGCGCCCTCCCCGGCACGGACCCCCCCCCCCCATCCCCCTCCCTGGCACAGGACCCCCCCATCCCCCTCCCCGGCACGGACCCCCCATCCTCCTCCCAGGCACGGACCCCCCCAACCACCTCCCCGGCACGGACCCCCATCCCCCTCCCCGGCACGGACCCCAACCTCCTCCCCGGCACGGACCCCCCATCCCCCTCCCCATCACGGACCCAACCTCCTCCCCGGCACGGACCCCCCCATCCTCCTCCCCGGCACGGACCCCCCTCCCGGCACTCCCCCGGAGCCCAGCCCACTCTAACCACCCCCCCCGCTGCACACACACACACAACCCGAGACACACCTCTCCCCACACATTCAGACTGCGGCCACGCCATTGCCTGCCCAGCGGCCAACCCCCCAGGCCGTCACTCACCTCCACGCTGGTCGGCGTGAACCTGGAGCACAGGTTCACGCCGATGAAAAGGAGGTTTGATTTACGTCGACGTGAACGGTCATCACATCGACGGGACTTCGGCCCATCCGGAAGGGACAATATCGGCAGGCCGAAAATCGGCTGCCTTGCGCAGACCCGTGCCATTCTCCGAATGGAATGGAACGGAAGCGAATGGAACAAAAATATGGAACAACCAAGATCAAATTAGATGCTGGAACAGGCTCGAGAAGCTGAATGGTCTTCTCCTGTTCTTATATTCCTAAGAGCAGAAGAGGGGGGCTAATTAAAGAACTCTGTCAAAGAGCTGGCAAATTCATGATAGGCCAAAAGGCCTCATGCTGCGCTTTAAGATTCTATAAGTTTATATTGTTCCTAGGATTCCTTCACCATCTTGATTGTTAGTATTGGAATTCTGTAAGAATGAAGTTCATGCTTTTGTTTGTAAGTGAGAGCGGCTGTTATGAATTAGTGGGGGGTAGGGGATATTGTGGGTGAGGGGCAGCATGCACAATGCAATAGGTGGCATCTCTCTGCTATTTTACAAGCAGCGGGTTGACGTTGCGTGGCCTGTCCACCAGTCGGCCAATTGTGGCCTTGCCCACCACTGCTAGGATTTAACTGGTGGTGGATGAATGTCACACCAAGTGGCTAAGCTGGCAGGTTTCCCTGTTTGAGCTGGGGCTGGGGCGTGGGGGGGAGGGGGGGGGGGGGGGGGGGGAGGGGGGGGCAACCCCTCCTTAATTGGCCCCATGAGTCCATCAGAGGCTTCCTGGGTTCCTATCCTGGCCTCACAAATCCCACACACCTCTTAAAACCCACCGGCCATCACTACCCACACCCCCCCAACCCCACCCAACCACCAAGGTTGGTGATACATTCTGACACTTGCAAATTTCCAATCCAGTGCTGAACGTTTTCTCACGCTCCGAGTGCAGTACCTGTGGTGGCCACTGCTCCTGGTGGTGCTGCTGGTACTGGGAGGGCTGCCTCCCTCTGATTGGCTGGCAGCTCTCTGAGGCAGGACCTGGAGGGATGGAAGTGGAAGAGGTGAAAATGCCAGCGGGATACCTGGACGGAAGCTCCACACCAACCTTTTAATCTGGGAGAGCGGCAACCACGCGTCCCGTAAAATTCGGACCATTAGGCCAGATGACCAAAAGCTAGTTCAAAGGGGTAGGTTTCAAGTGCCGCCAGAAAGGTCGGAAGAGATGAAGAGAAGCAAAGAGATTTAGGGAAGGAATTCCAAAGCTTCGGGTTTTAGCAGCTGAAAGTGTGTTGGCCAATGGTGGAACGGTGAAAATCAGGAATGCGTGTTGGAGAAGCGCCATTACCATTGAAGGGTTGGGGGCCATTGAGCTCTGATTTGGACTGACAAATCAACACCAAATGCACAATGAAACATCTCCAAAACCAAATCAGATGAAGCTTGACCAGACCCCATGAGAGCCGAGTTAGCTGAGCCAATGCCTGAACAGAACTCAGCCAGCCTCTGTCTAACAGTGTAACATTGCAAAGAAGCACTCCAGCGGCATGGCAGCACAGTGGTTAGCACTTTTGCTTCACAGCACCAGGGTCCCAGGTTTGATTCCCGTCTTGGGTCACTGTCTGTGCGGAGTCTTCATGTTCTCCCCGTGTCTGCGTGGGTTTCCTCCGGGTACTCCGGTTTCCTCCCACAGTCCAAAGATGTGCAGGTTAGGTGGATTGGCCATGCTAAATTGCCCTTAGTGGCCAGGAAAGGTTAGGTAGGGTTACTGGGTTGTGGGGATAGGGTGTAGGTGTTGGCTTAGGTAGGGTGCCCTTTCCAAGCGCTGGTGCAGACTCGATGGGCCGATTGTACTCCTCCTGCACTGTAAATTCTATGAACATGAGTGCACTGTCCCTTTAAAAGAAAGCCCCAGATGGAATACGTTGTGTGGTATTCTGCAGCTGTAATTAAAGAGCTTCAGTTCCCAGCACCGATTAACGTCTGCAGTGCTGTCACGCCAATCGCCCAACGCTTGTGGCTTGCCCTTTTCCGCTACGACGCCAAGTTCAGGCATCCCAGCCCCCATCCCACTGTGCCACGAAGCCTGGCACAGGGCAGTTGTTTTGATGTGCCACATCTATCAAGTGTCCACATTAGGAGGCATTCTCTACGCATGACATGCTCGGGCTGCATGACTGGCTCTCAGTCAAGCAGATACAGCACCAACCTGATTGAGTGGGTAGTAAGAAAGCCAAAGGAAGGGGATTAGACCTGCACCTTCTGGGAACATTCCAGGTCTGGTTTGAAAATGAAACCGAGCCCAGGGTGTGAGCAGCACAGCAGCCGACAGATTAACACTTTCAGAACCAGTCTCTGATTTACAGTTGTCTTCGAAACTCACCCACTGGAATGCTACCTTTTCCAGGGACTGCACCTTGAGACATGACCTGTGATGGTGAGAGGCGTGCTGGCAGCACTATAACGTCTAGTTGGATCACACCAGCCAGGCAAGTCAAAAGGCCAGAGCCAAATGAGATGCAAGGCCAGTACAGTGGTCTTTCTGGATTGCACTTGCTGTGGGTTTGTGAGTCGGGCTAATGAGCAGTCCACCAGGTAAAAACTCCAGAGCCAAGTATGTTACTGATCTGCAAATCCCTACAGTGCAGAAGGAGGCCATTTGGCCCATCGGGTCTGCACTGGCCCTCTGAAAGAGCACCCTAACTAGGCCCACTCCCACGCCCTATCCTCATAACCCCAACTAACCTACACATCTTTGGACACGAGGGGGCAATTTTCAGCATGGCCAATCCACCTAACCTGCACATCTTTGGACTGAGGGAGGAAACCAGAGCACCCGGAGGAAACCCAGGAAAACACGGGGAAGAAGGTTCAAACTCCACTCACCCAAGGTCAGAATCGAACCCGGGTCCCTGGCGCTGTGAGGCTGCAGTGCTAACCACTGTACCAGCATGGCACCCAACAATATCATATTCGATTGTGGAGAATGACAGTCTGCTTGTATGGAAGCCACAATGATAATCTGCCAAGAGTCAGATAGCTGGACAGACAACACTGTGTGAAAAGGCTTGTCTCAGCATGTGGTACAGGGAATTCTACCAACAGAGTTAAAATGATGAAAGGGCTTTACGTTCTCACTTGTCAGGGGGAGGGGGGGAGGGTGGGAGATGCTGTTGGAAGGAGATGGGGGTCCAAAAACAATTGTCACAACTATAAGCAATTGACTAATAAATCTAACTGGAATTCAGGACAAACATCTTTGCCCAGGGAGTGATGAAAATGTGGAACTAACTGTCACGTAGAGGGTGGAGACGTATCGCGTAGATGCATTTCACAGGAGCACAGAATCTCTGCAGTGCAGAAGGAAACCATTCAGCCCATCAAATCTACACTGCCTCTCTGAAAGGGCATTCTGCCTTATCTCACATCTTTTCCCTCCAACCTTGCACATTGTTTCTTTTGAATAACCCGATCGAACCTGCCTCCACCACCCTCTCAGGCAGCTCATTCCAGACTCCAGCAACTCTCCAAATGAAAAAAACCTTTCCTCACATCACTTTTCCCCTTTTGCCCATTATTTTGAATCTATGCTCTCCAATTCTTGATACTCTCTTGAGTGTATCTCAATAGTTTCTCACTATTTACACGGTCTAATACCCCTCAGGGTCTTGAATACCTCTATATACCTCTTGAATACCGTGTGGGGGGTGGGGGTGGGGGCACAGTAGCAAAGTGGTTAGCACAGTTGCTTCACTGCTCCAGGGTCCCAGGTTCAATTCCCAGCTTGGGTCACTGTCTGTGTGGAGGTTGCACTTTCTCCCCGTGTGTGCGTGGGTTTCCTCCGGGTGCTCCGGTTTCCTCCCACAGTCCAAAGATGTGCAGGTTAGGTGAATTGGCCATGCTAAATTGCCCTTAGTGTTCAAAAAGGTTGGGTGGGGTTACTGGGTTACAGGGATAGGGTGGAGGTGTGGGCTGAGGTAAGGTGGTCTTTCCAAGGGCCGGTACCGTGCTAACCACTGTGCTACTGGGCCCACCCCTAGCTGCCCTTGAGAAGGTTGAGGTAGATACACACACAGTGCTGATAGGGAGGTGAATGAATGGCAATATATTGCCAAGTCAGGGTGGTGAGTGGCTTATAGATGTTAGCGGTCACAGGTTAGGAAGATGCTGTTTCAGGTACCTTGGCGAGTTGCTGTAGCGCACCTTGTAGATGGTACACACGGCTGCCACTGTTCATTGGTGGTAGTGGGAGTAAATGTTTGTAGATGGGGTATCAATCAAGCGGGCTGCTTTGTCCTTGATGGTGCTGAGCTTCTTGAGTGTTCTAAGAGCTGCACTCATCCAGGCAAGTGAAGAATATTCCATTTCACTCCTAACTTGAGGCTTGTAGCTGGTGGACAGGCTTTGGTGAGTCAGTTATTCGCCACAGAATTCCCAGCCCTTGACCTGCCCTTGTAGCCACAGTATTCGTATGGCTGGTCAAATTCAGTTTCTCGTCAATAGTAACCCTAGGATGTTGAATTTTGGGATTTCCACAATGAAAATGTAATTGAATGTCCAGGGCAGATAGTACATAAGGATGAAAGGAATAGAACGGTATGTTGATAGGGTAAGATGAAGGTAGGAGGAGGCTCCTGTGAAACAAAAAAAACCGACAGGCCTAATGGCCTGGTTCTGTGCTGCACATTTCATGTCATAACTTGTAACTAACTGAAATGATACCACAAACTGCATTAACAACAGAGGCCTGTGTCACTCTTGCAGATGTTGAGTATATTCAAGACAGAGGGATAGATTTTTGGGAACTGTCATGCCTGATGAAGCCATGTTCTATTTATAACTTCAACCATGGACAGTGTTCCTCTGGGAGCTTCTGAAACTGTCTTTTACATTTTAAAATGGACACCGATGATTAGCTAAGATGGCTGCCAAAAGCCACCGGACCTTTGATTATTCAACATCGACTCTCCCAAACCTCTGGAAAGTGCTAACTGAATCAACCTGGATAGGGACCGTCCCCTGGAATGGATATACCAAGGTGAATGTTATCCGTGGAATTCATAGCTGTCCTTGTATGAAGTCCATCTGAAATAGAGGATCGTTAGATCCCGAGACCTCTCATCTTCAAATTCAATGCTTCACTAAAGAGCTGAAGAGACCAGTTATCTACACAATAACTGCGAAAAAACACTATTTCCCCCCCTATTATGTAGTGATATCCTTGGACTTCTCAAACCATTCTGGTGAGACATTACCAGCATTGGTCATGTGACTGAAACCGGCTGGAGATTACAAGTTTTGATCTACAGGCTCAGAAAAGATATGGCCAGGCTGCAGAAGGACATCATAAGCAACAAAATTAAAAATGTCATCTTTTCCTTTTGTGAGTCAGGAGGCTGTAAAGATTTTTTGAGACGACCTCCCAGCATGATTCCAAAACTCCAAGTCCATTGGTGAAGAAATTTGACCTCCTGATATGAAAGTCACAAGTGCTTACTTTCATGAACTGCTGAACATGTATCTCTTCGGGGGAATCCTACAACATTCTAGATATCTGACTTCAGCTATTTTGGATCCATTGGAACTACAATTCAAGAGTGGAAAAAGCATCCTCTTTACTGGTCCTTCACTGACTGATCTCCTTCAACAAGACAAACACATAGAAGCATAGAATTTACAGTGCAGAAGGAGACTATTTAGCCCACTGGCCTTGGAAAGAGCACCCTACCTAGCCCACACCCCCACCCGATCCCTGTAACCCAACCCAACCTTTTTGCCTAAGGGCAATTTAGCATGGCAATCCACATAACCTGCACATTTTTGGACTGTGGGAGGAAACCGGAGCACCCGGAGGAAACCCACGCAGACCCGGGAAGAAAGTGCAGACTCCGCACAGACAATGACCCAAGCCGGGAATCGAACCTGGGACCCTGGAGCTGTGAAGCAACTGTGCTAACCACTGTGCTGCCGTGTTCCCCATAGAAGTGCATTATCATCTTTAACTGTATCCTTTCCAAGTGCGTGATTTGTGATTGACATAGGGCGGGGTTTTCTGCTCCGCCCACTCCGTGGCATGTATTGTGGTGCCGGAGAAGGCTCACCCTTGGCTGCCGACGAGATCTTCTGGTCCCTTGGGTGTCTACGGTTATTTGTGTGGTTTGCCCGTTCTGCTGACAGAGAACCCACCACTGGGAGGAGGGGTGTGGGGGGGGGGTTATTCGGCGGGACCAGAAGATCCCGCCAAAGGAAAGGGCTGGAAAATTCCAACCACAGCGTTTAGACTTTTTCACGGTGAGTGCGTGAATAACTAAGCATCTATATTTTTAAACCTGTGACAGCCTGCTGCTGCCTTTTCTAATTGAACCACATGCTGAAGGAGGCTGAGAAATGCACTCCTTTCCAAAACAAGCACACGGATTGTGGACACAAAGTGAAGGGAATTGAGGGTTTCCATTTATTTCTCCTCCTCTGTCCATAAGGGAATCAAGAGCGTTTCAGGATGTGAGAGTAATGCGGACTGGTGGAATTGAGGTCAAAGATCAGCAATGATCTTGCTGAATGGCGAAACAGGCTTGAAGGGCCCAGTGGCCTACTCCAGCTCTGATTCTGTATATTCTTCTGTTCTGCATGCTGAACCAGCAGGATGGGATTCCAGGTGGCTCTGATATGTTGGGCACAACGTACATCCAATGTGATACAGTCACCCGGCAACGTTACATCCATGGCTATTTACAAAGAACAAACAAAGAACAAAGAAATGTACAGCACAGGAACAGGCCCTTCGGCCCTCCAAGCCCGTGCCGACCATGCTGCCCGACTAAACTACAATCTTCTACACTTCCTGGGTCCGTATCCCTCTATTCCCATCCTATTCATGTATTTGTCAAGATGCCCCTTAAATGTCACTATTTACTCTTCTCCCAAATCTCTGAATCTGTCTCCGACTCAGAAGTGTCATTCTATTCATGCAGGGCTTCTCCCGGATCCTTCCTTCCCACTCGGACTTGTCCCTTCTTATAACGGCAATCTTCCGCACTTGTCATTCCACTCTCTTCACTCTTCATCTAATTATTCCACTCAACAGTCATCAACCTCCTTCCGATTGCCTATCCCTGATTGCCACAATCTTCCCTTCTTCCCAAGTGCACTGGCAAACCCATTACGCCCCACTAGAACCTTGAAGGGACAAGCCAACTCGTGCTCTTGTTCCAGAGGAATCACTGACACCCTCTCAGTCTCTGATGGCCATATGGTTCAAGTAGCAGCTTTTGACCCCTGACCTGGTACCAGCTAGTGAGTCATTACCTAAGGCATGACAATTGATCACGGAGCCTCCCTGGGGCTCGGACAATGGAGGAATTGATCAAAGTTTCCACAATTGGTAGCCATTCAGCAGCCCCAAGTTGAGGCGAGTGTGCGAACAGTAGGTGAGCACAGCAGCGGACAAGGGTATGATACCCTCATGATTGGTAAGCATGCCCACAACTAATGTCACAGCTCAGCATGAATTATAGAAAGGAAAGAAAGAACCTGCATTTATATAGCACTTTTCACAATCCCAGAAAGCCAAACGTGACTCACTCCAATTCTTATTGTATCTCCATTTGTTGTGCTGGAAAGGGAGGATTCTCCGTTACAGATGATGGCGTGACATTAATACAACTACCAGTAAGGCTGGTGCTGGCCATACCACCCCTGTGGTATTTGTTACTAACTCCACATTTCACATTCAAAATTAATTTTTTGAACCAAAACAGGAGGTTTTGTTTATGAAGACTCGAAGGAAGGAGTGGGCTTGGAAGCCTGACCAAATTGACATGTTCAACAGCGCACTGTGGGCTGGATTCTCTGAACCCTGACGCCGAAATCGTGTCCGGTGCCGGGGCGGAGAATCCAGTTTTACGCACGGAATCAGGAACGGCGCCGGTTCGCCGATTCTCCGGGGCCCGAAAAGCGGCGTACTCAGCGTCACAAATCCCCTACCTGCAGCCATCGCGGAGGCCCACCCCGCTATTCTGCACCCCTGACCGGCCAAAGTCCTGCCGCCATGGTCGGGGGCTGGCCGATCGGAGGGCCGGGGGGGCTCAATACGTGACAGGGCCTTTATTGTGCGGGCACTCCGGGCGGGCGCGTGGCCGATCGGGGGCACTATTTGTGAGGTCCAGCTCCGGGGTCTGAGTCCGCCATAGAGCAGGGCGCGGCCGCTGGAGGCCGCCAGTGTGGGCATGCACGGCCTCCGACCCGGAAATGCGGGGACCCATATCTGCAGCTAAAGCTAGGCCCATGCCGGGTCCCTGCAAGCCCCCTGCAGGGTTATGAATATTGGGCCTTTTCGCGCAAGATTTTTTTGGCATGAAAGGCCTCAGTTTTGACGACGGCGTGGGTGACATAGTCCCAAAAACAGAGAATCCAGTCCTGTGTTTGCCCGGAGGTTGCAGGGCCCACTGAGGCCAGGCCTCAAATTAAAAAGACCACTGCCTCTGTAACAATTTGTCCTCACAGCAAAAGTGAGGACACAAACTGAACAGGCTCCTCCGTATTATGGAAACCTGACCACGACCCTGCCTCTCCCTCCCCAATTCCATATCTTCAGGCAACATGGCCATAAACTGCTCAGTGTTAGGAATGCAGTGTCTGTGACCTCCACCTCACAGTACAGAGTTCTCCAATAGGAAACCATCTGTCATTAATGTTCTGTGGTTTCAACAGCATGATTGAAAACAGGAAGCAAAATAGTCAGCATATTATCCAACATCCTGCTTTTCCTCACTTCAAAGGTCTAATGCACAGTTTTGTTTTGTGAGGGAGGGGGCGATGGAGCAGGAGTGCTGGGGGTGGGGTGTTGGGTGTTGTGGGGAGAGGGGTGGAGCTGGCGTGATGGGGGTGTTGGTGGGATGTTGGGGAGGCAGTGGAGCTGGCGTGATGGGGGTGGGGGTGCGATGTTGGGATGGGCGGTGGAGCAGGAGTGCTGGGGGTGGGATATTGGAGGGAGTGGAGCAGGAGTGCTGCGGGTGGCATGTTGGGGGGGTGGTGGAGCAGGAGTGATGGGGTGGGGGTGGGATGTTGGGGAGGCGGTGGAGTTGGCGTGATGGGGTGGGGGTGCGATGTTGGGATGGGTGGTGGAGCAGGAGTGCTGGGGGTGGGAGTGGGGTGTTGGGGGGTGGTGGAGCAGGAGTGATGGGGTGGGGTATTGGGGGGGGTGGTGGAGCAGGAGTGATGGGGTGGGGGTGTGATGTTGGGATGGGCGGTGGAGCAGGAGTGCTGGGGGTGGGATGTTGGGGGGGTGGTGGAGCAGGCGTGCTGGGAGTGGGGGTGGGGTGTTGGGGGGTTGGAGCTGGCGTGATGGGGGTGGGGTGTTGGGGGGGCTGGGGCTGGCGTGATGGGGGTGGGGGTGCGATGTTGGGATGGGCGGTGGAGCAGGCATGCTGGGAGTGGGGGTGGGGTGTTGGGGGGTGTGGAGCTGGCGTGATGGGGGTGGGGGTGCGGTGTTGGGATGGGCGGTGGAGCAGGAGTGCTTGGGGTGGGATATTGGGGGTGGTGGAGCAGGAATGCTGGGGGTGGGATATTGGGGGGGTGGTGGAGCTGGCGTGATGGGGTGGGGGTGGGGTGTTGGGGGGGCTGGGGCTGGCGTGATGGGGGTGGGGGTGCGATGTTGAGATGGGCGGTGGAGCAGGAGTGCTGGAGGTGGGATATTGGGGGGGTGGAACAGGAGTGCTGGGGGTGGGTTATTGAGGGGGGTGGAGCAGGAGTGCTGGGTGTGGGATATTGGGGGGGTGGAGCAGGAGTGCTGGGGGTGGGATATTGGGGGGGTGGAGCAGGAGTGCTGGGGGTGGTATATTGGGGGGTGGAGCAGGAGTGCTGGGGGTGGGATATTGGGGGGGTGGTGGAGCAGGCGTGCGGGGGGTGGAGGTGGGATGTTGGGGGGGGGCGGTGTGGAGTAGGTGTGATGAGGTAGGGAGTGGCGTGTTGTGGGGGGAGGGCTGGAACAGGAGTGCTGGGTGTGGGATGATGTGCAGAATCCCACCATGGGAAACAGGAATACTGACCAGAGCTGTCTTTTCCCTATTGGGAAATGAAGAGGTAGATGAATTGGATCAGTGAGAGGGAATCCGCAGGACACAGCTGGGGTATCAAGAGGCCGCTTCTTGCCCCAATAAACCCCCAGTCAGCCTTGCAATTACGCACCCTCGGTGACCATCCCAATGACATGAACCGCAGCAAACATGAGCAACTTCCTTCGCAACTCCCCCACCATCCGCCCAAAACAAAATCTGCCCCGAATTCGATCCAGAGAGAGATCAGCAGCGAAAATGTCAGCCATTGTCACTTAGTGCTGTAAGAGAAATCTGTGGGCAACCTGGCGTTATAGGGTTAATGTACCTCACAGAGTCCCAGAGAGCGAAACTCCTGACCTTAAAAAGACCCTGGTAAGGAATGCGTCAAGTCCAGGAAAGAACTGTTCACTGCTTTTCATTAGAACGCGGTAGGTTAAGAGGAGAAATGGATAGCTTTGACTGGCTGACTCTATTTTTCCACTGGCCTGTGATTCAATAACTAGAGGGCATCTCTGAAAGAACAAAGGCATAGCCTGGGATCAGGGGTTGGTTAAGGCGTGACACAGCCAGCTAAGTTTATCAGATTCTGAGATCTTTTGCCATAAAGGCCCTGAGTAGCTTTAAGCATCTTCCTGCATGCCATCCAAAATTATACATGGCAAAATGAATTATGAGATCTGTTAAATAATAGATGTGTGCAGAATAATTACAATCTGCGGTCAGTCAGTACGGGGGGAAGCTCCCAGAGTAGGCTGTGGGGACCCTGTCGACATATATACTGCTGAATCCGGTACCGACTGTCACCACCCCCTAAGGGGTCAGAACCTGCAGTGTATCCACTTCCCCATCTACACCCTGGAGTACGAGCTCCCCAGGTGATGGGGGAGGGGGTGGAGCCTACCACTGATTGGAGGAACCCCACAGGATATAAACCCTGACCTGCAGGGAGAGGAGTAGAGTGTTTAGTACATTGTTAGTTGTAAATAAACAATGTTGTATCCTGCCTACCTGGCCTCAAGTAGAGTCCTTGCCTTTGCTCTTAACACTGGCGACGAGGATAAAGGAGCTGCCGCAGCCACGGGACTTTTCGCCACCAGCCAGCTTAACTGGGGATGGAAAGGCCTCCTCCCCGAGCGGCGCCATGGTGCTCATCGGTGAGCTAAAACCGTTTGACGCCGACACTGACGATTGGACCCAGTCTGTTGAGCAGGTACAACTTTCCTTTCGAACGAACGGCATCACAAATGATGAATGGCATACCGTCACCCTGCGGACTGCTATCAGCGTGCCGGTCTGCACATTAATCAAGAACCTCACCGACCCGAACAGACCGGGTGCACTGCCATTCGCGACCCTGGTTGACATGGTCGAAATCCAAAACCCCTAATCGTGGTCCGGAGGTACCAGTTTCACACAGCTTTTCAGGCCCTAACTGAATCAAATGGAGAGTTTTTGGCACGCCTGCGGGGGCTTGCCACCCCCTGCGAATTTGGGGCCGCCCTCGCCGAACCCCTTTCATTTATGGGCTGCAAGATTGGGAGACGCAGCAGAAACTGTTGATGGAGACGCCCCTGACCCTCCAAAGAGCCATTGATATTTTGGCTCGACCGTTACCCGGTCGCACACAATGAGGACCTTCACGCCAGGCTCAGCGGGGGCAAGACGTTCAAGAAACTGATCATGAGCCAGACATATCTGCAGCTGGTGCTGGACTCGGGGTCCTGTAAATATGTGACAATCAACACCCGTCGGCGGTTATACGGGTATACCTAGTTGCCGTTCGGGGTTTCCCCCGCCTGTGCGATATTCCATAGGTCATGGAAAACATGAGGCTGCCAAAGGTGACCGTGTACCTAGATGACATATTCATTACAAGTAGGTCTTACAAGGAACATGCTCGCAGACGGCGAGCGCAACTACACACCGGTAGAAAAATAAGGGGCTGGATTCTCCGGTCACCGACGCCGAAATCGCGTTTGGCGATGGGCCAGAGAATCCAAATGCCCGACAGAATAGGGGGCGGCACCGCTTTCGCAATGCTCCACCTGCTCCAAAGCGGCGTACTCTCTGAGTACGTCACACCACGTATCCACGGCCTCAGGCCATTGTCTGACGCCCGCCCCCCCGATGCTCTGCCTCGGACCGGCCGAGTTCCCGATTGCGTGAGTCTCTCATGGTCTCACCCATTGGGAACTCAGCGTGGCGGCTGTGGAATCAGTCCAGCGCCGCCTCAGTTGGGGGAGGGCCAATCCGCGGGTATGGTGGGCATTATTTGGGCCTGGGAGCACTGTGGTGGGGCGGGTCCGAGGCACGTCAGCCGGCCAAAGAGGGGCACTATTTTGCAGGCCGGGTCCTCAAGCGGCATCCGCCAAGAAGCACGCACGCCTGCTGCAGGCTACCACCCTGCACATGCGCGGCCACGGACCTGGCAATTCTCCAGGCCGTATCGGCAGCTAGACCCGGGTGCTCTACGCTGCCTTCGTGCTAGCCCCCAGCAAAACGGGGAATCGGTGGCCGTTTTGCACCCGTTTTCCTGGCCATTCCCATGCCGGCGCGGGGACATAGTCTCCAAATTGGAGGATCCAGCCCAAGGTTTGGCCAAAAATTCCACCAGTAGGTCTATGGGCATACTTTCATGATCTATATCGACCACAAGCCCCTGCTGGGGTTATTCAAGGAGGACCAAGTGACTCCGCCGATAACGTAAGCCCGCGTCCAGTGGTGGGCTTTGCTATTAGCAGCCTGTGAATACACTTTGGAGCACTGCCTGGGCATGAAAATTCCACACGCTGACGCGTTGAGCCGCCTGCCCCTCTCCACGAAGCCGCCAGTCCCCACATCAGCTGCGGAGGTGATCGCCGCCCTCCACTTCCTCTTACCGATCACGGCAGCCTGTGGAAAGGAGTGGACCCAAACGGACTGTAAATTGTCATATATGAATGACTGAACATTATTAAAAGTCATTATGAAATATTCGGCATGTATAAAATGTATTTATTTTTATTCATGGGGGCATGGTTAGCCAAGGTCCGGCATGCGGCCCACTCACTAGATTTCCCCTCACTGATCTGAAGGCATTGCTCCCAATTCAGGACTGAGCGGTGGGTGGGTGTGGAGGCTGGCGACCCTGCACAAAGCTCATATTCAGTGTTATGCGGAATTCCTTGTGGCAGTAAAGAGCCCTCCCACCTTCAAATGGGAGGGGCAGGGGAAGAGTTTTACAAAAGCTGTTTCCTGATGCAAGCATCCCTTTAATTTACTTCTGGTTCAACTGTTTTGAATTACAGCCTGGGAACTCCATTGTGAAGAGGCTTTCAGATTGTACCAGCCCATATCGAATGGCCTGGCTTTGCTCTTATCTCAGTGCACATTTGTATTTTGAGGGAAACAATGTTCACGGGTTCACTTCTCATCTGTCGCTCACTTGGATCAAAGGTGAGGTCAAAGTTCGCCCAAATATTTAACCTTACTTCAACGACAAGGCCTCGCCTGCCTGACAGACCTTTCCGACCGTTGCCAAGGTAACATAACACTGGGTGTAATAACCAAATCATATGCAGTGCTTTCATGCTCTCTGTTTGTCCAACACAGTTTATTATCAGACGTAAGGTTATTCACAGGGCAGGTAACCCTTACTCCTGAGTATAAATTCCACGATTGTACCTGGAGTTGCATGCTTTTGGTCTGCTGTCCTTTTTGCTAACATTAGTTTTTAATCGACTGGGACCCCCCAGTGCCCCTCTGACTTTCCTCATAATCATCAAATTTTGGCATTAGTTCAAAATAATGGGGTTGGATTCTTACCACAGACACCATTACAGAAACCAACCGTTTTTCACTTGCCTTTGATTCCAAGCTACAAAGGTGATTTTACACCGGAAAGACAAGCTTACAGGCGGCATGGAGCACAGTGGTTAGCACTGTTGCTTCACAGCGCAAGGGACCCAGGTTCGATTCCCGGTTTGGGTCACTGTCTTTGCGGAGTCTGCACGTTCTCCCAGTGCCTGCGTGGGTTTCCTCCGGGTGCTCCGGTTTCCTCCGACAAGTGCTGAAAGAACTGCTTGTTAGGGGATTTGGACATTCTGAATTCTCCCTCTGTGTACCCGAACAGGCGCCGGAATGTGGCGACCAGGGAATTTTCACAATAACTTCATTGGGGTGTTAACGTAAGCCTACTTGTGACACTAATAAAGATCACTGTTATTCTTATTGAAAATCAACCCTGTTTTGGCAACAAAATGTATTTTTTCCTCTTCTTACCCAAAAAGGTGCCACCCAGCCCCCTCCCCCTGCCCCGGCTTCCTGCCAATTTCAAAAACCCTCATCAAATCATGCAGTGGAGAAGCAGGCCATTCAGCCCATTGTGGCACATTGTTGTCACCTCTTTGAAAGGGTTACCTAATTAGGCCCACTTCTCACATTACTTCCCCAAATCCTTGCAAATTTGTCCTTTTCTAGGATTCATCCAATTTCCCTTTTGGAAAGTTACTATTGAATCAGGCGCCCACAATTCCTTCCAGTCTCGACCCACAGTGCAAAAAGGAAATCTCCTCATCTCCCCTGATCTATAAGTTCTGGCTTCCACAGCACCAGAATCCCGAAGTTACTTGGCTGTCCAAATACGGGGTTCCAGACAATATGTGTCATTCAACTATTTAACCAAAGCATGCATCACACAGTCACATTTTATTCCACCCGCACTCAATATAATAATAATCTTTATTGTCACAAGTAGGCTTAGATTAACACTGCAATGAAGTTACTGTGAAAGGTTACATGTGAATATCGCATGCACCTTTCGGCAACGTTTCGTGGATTCCAATTGGCAGCGGGCAACTGGTATCATTCCCTCTTCCTCACAACCTTCAGTCACAATGGGAAGAGGTCTGGCTTGATTGAAAGGACATAACTGCATTGGAAGCAGTTCAGAGAAGGTTTGCCCAACTGATCGTTGGAATAAAGGAGTTATCTTAAAAGGAAATGTTTGACAGGTTATGTCTCTATTCAATTATGTAATTATAATCGCAGGGAGTCCCGAGAAGGGTTTAAACTTGGTGGTTTATTTAGAAAATAAATGAAAGGCCGCAAAGCTGCGGGCAGTACATCCGGTCCCAGCTGAAGATGCCGGTTCCCATCCTGGCTGGCTTTTATCTCCACGAGCCCCATGGGGAGATCAATCGCGTTGTCCCGGTGGGTCTTGGGGGGTGGCGGGGGGGGTTATTACAGCTGTTTAGAAGAATGAGACTTACTGAGGGGACTTGACAGGGTAGACGCTGAAAAGATGTTTCCCCTTGTGGGAGAGAACGAAGGGACACCGTCCAAAAATAAGGGATCTCCCATTTAAGATGGAGGTGAGGAGAATTTTATTATCTTAGAGGGTCGTGAGTCTGTGGAGCTCCCTTCTCCAGAGAGTGGAGGAGGCCATTTTTAAGGTTAAATTAGATACATTCTTGACTGGCAAGGGAGTCAGAGGGTATCGGGGATAGGCCGGAAACTGGAGTTGAGGTCATAATTAGAACAGCCATAATCTTATTGCATGGCGTAGCAGGCTCGAGGGCTGAGTGGCCTACTGCTGCACCTAACCTGTTCGTAAGTAGCAAAATGGGACTGAACTTTCCCCCCCTGTCGGTCAGTGCTCTTATTCCATCAATGATGATGAAGAGGGGACATAATACACACCATGTATCTTTGATGTAAATAGGGCGAAAGTGCTAGATCAGGTTCAAATGAAATACATGCTGGTGAATAAATTGCAAGACAAAGGAAGTGCTTTGTGAAGTATTTCTGGTCATTGTGAGGAAGTTGACCAATGCTGGTGAGGTTTTTGTGTGGTAATTATTACTAACTGTATTAGATGTATATTTAGATGTAGTACGGTAAGACTCCTGTACTAGACGTACATGGGTAAATCCCAGCCTGCTGGCTCCGCCCAGTAGGCGGCGTATAAATATGTGTGCTCACCGGAGCTGCTCCCATTCTGGTAGCAGCTACAGGAGGCACAACATCTTTGCTCAATAAAGCCTTGATTATTCACTACTCTCATCTTTGTAGTAATTGATAGTGCATCAATTTATTGAGCAAAGATTTTAAAACGATGGAACTTCGCATCAAGCTTGATCGCCTACAGCTGAGCTCTCAAGCAGCTAATGCTACGTCCGCTTTTGACCACTGACTAGCCTGCTTCGAAACCTACCTCCGAACATCCGCTGAACAACCCTCGGATGCACAGAAGCTCCAGGTCCTTTATTCACGGGTGAGCCCTGACATTTTTCCTCTCATCCGGGATGCGCCCACTTACGCTGAAGCAATGGAGCTCCTGAAAGGACATTACGTTCGGCCGGTCAACAAACTATATGCCAGGCACATCCTGGCGAGGAACTGTGACTGCCAGGCAGTTTCGTCAGTCCAGCATACAGAACTTTAAATCAGATACGCTTTTGTTACGGGCATGGGGTCGGCGTACATCCGCCAGCGCCTATTGCGGGAACCAGTCAGCTTGCAAACTCGTTAACAGTGGCCTCCCGTAACGTCCAGTCGTAAGCACCCGACCCCACGGCACCCTCATGAGCATCGTGGGCCCCACCAGCTACCAACCCCAGCCCACTGCAAGCCTGCGCCGCGCGGCAGCCAACACACCCCTGGCGGCCCAAATGCTACTTCTGCGGGCAGGACAAACACCCCCGCTGCTACCAGGAGCAGATGGTATAGTGCCCAGGACAGGACCTTCATCAGGTCGGAGGTCCAGCGGCTTCTGCGGGAAGGCATCATTGAGGCCAGCAACAGCCCCTGGAGAGCCCAAGTGGTAGTAGTAAAGACTGGGGAGAAACACAGGATGGTCATTGACTACAGTCAGACCATCAATCGGCACACTCAGCTCGGCGCGTACCCCCTCCCACGCATATCTGACATGGTCAATCAGATTGCACAGAACCGGGTCTTTACCACAGTGGACCTGAAGTCCGCCTACCACCAGCTCCCCATCCGCAAGGAGGACCGCCAATACACTGCATTCGAAGCAGATGGCCGGCTCTTTCACTTCCTTAGGGTTCCCTTCGGCGTCACTAACAGGGTCTCGGTCTTCCAACGTGAGATGGACCGAATGGTTGACCGGTACGGACTGCGGGCCACCTTCCCGTACCTAGACAATGTTACCATCTGCGGCCATGGTCAGCAGAACCACAACGCTAACCGTCTCAAATTTCTCCACACCGCCAAACTCCTTAATCTCACATACAATAAGGAGAAGTGCGTGTTCCGTACCAACCGCTTAGCCATCCTTGGCTATTTTGTGGAAAATGGAGTTCTAGGGCCCGACCCCGACCGCATGCGCCCCCTCGTGATACTCCCCCTCCCCCACTGCCGCAAGGCCCTGAAATGATACCTGGGGTTCCTCTCCTATTATGCCCAGTGGGTCCCTAACTATGCGGACAAGGCCCGCCCACTCCAATCAGTCCACAGTCTTTCCCCTGATGGCTGAGGCCCGCCAGGCCTTTAACAGCATCAAAGCAGACATCGCCAAGGCCACGATGCACGCGGTCGACGGGTTCCTCCCCTTTCAGGTCGAGAGCGATGCATCGGACGTAGCTCTGGCCGCCACCCTCAACCAGGCAGGCAGGCCCGTGGCATTCTTTTCCCGCACCCTACATGCCTCCGAAACTCGGCACTCCTCTGTCGAAAAGAAGGCCCAGGCCATTGTGGAAGCTGTGCGGCATTGGAGGCATTACCTGGCCGGCAGGAGATTCACTCTCTTCACTGACCAATGGTCGGTTGCCTTCATGTTCAATAATACACAGCGGGGCAAGATCAAAAATGATAGGATCTTGAGGTAGAGGATCGAGCTCTCCACCTACAATTACGAGATTTTGTATAGCCCCGGGAAGCTCAACGAGCTCCCCGATGCCCTATCCCGAGGTACATGTGCCAGCGCATAAGTGGACCGACTCCGGGCTCTAGACGATGGCCTATGTCACCCGGGGATCACCCGGTTCTTCCACTTCATCAAGGCCCGCAACCTGCCCTACTCCATTGAGGAAGTCAGGACTGCCACCAGAGATTGCCAGGTCTGCGCGGAGTGCAAACCGCACATCTAACGGCCAGATCGAGCGCACCTAGTGAAGGCCTCTCCCGCCCCTTTGAGCGCCTCAGCATGGACTTCAAAGGGTCCCTCCCCTCCACCGACCGAAACACGTACTTTCTGAATGTGGTCGACGAGTACTTCCAGTTTCCCTTCGCCATTCCATGCCCCGATATGACTTCTGCCACGGTCATCAAAGCATTCCACAGCATCTTCGCCATGTTCGGTTTCCCCGCTTACGTCCACAGCGACCGGGTATCCTACTTTATGAGCGATGAGCTGTGTCAGTTCCTGCTCATCATTTCCAACCCTCGCTGGTCCGACACCCCGAATATGGCCTCCCAGGGGCCCGGGTCCAGTTTCGCGTGTACCACTTTAGAAATTACCCGAAAAAACTCCTCCCAGTAATCCTTCAGCTTTGGACAGGACCAAAACATATGAACGTGATTAGCGGGGCCTCCCCCGCAATGTTCACACACATCTTCTACTCCTTCAAAGAATCAGCTCATCCTCGCCCTTGTGAGGTGTGCTCTGTATACCACCTTCAGCTATATCAGCCCCAACCTCGTGCACGAGGTGGAGGCGTTCACTCTCCGGAGCACCTCACACCAGAACCCCTCCTCTCCATACTCTTCCTCCCACTTTGCTTTGATCCCTTCCAGTGGTGCCTTCTCTTCCAAAATAGCTCCGTAAACCGCCGACACTACCTTCTCCAGTCCCCCTGTCGTCAGCATCTCCTCCAGCAATGTGGAGGCCGTCTCCACCGGGAAGCTCTGCATCTCTTTTCTGGAAAAATCTCGGACCTGCATGTAGCTAAACATTTCCCCCTGCTCCAGCCCATACTTCCCTCCCAGCTCCTTCAATCCTGCAAACCGATCCCTAAGAAACAAATCTTTTAGTGTCTTAATCCCTTTCTCCTCCCATTTCTGAAAATTTCCATCCCACTTCCCTGGCTCAAATCTGTGGTTCCCCCGAATCGGCATTTCCCTTGCCCCTGCCCCCAACCTGAAGTGTTGGCGAAACTGCCTCCAAATTCTCAATGAAGCTATCATTACCGGACTCCCTGAGTATTTCCCCGGGGCCAGCGGGAACGGCGCTGTTGCTAGTGCTTTCAATCCCGACCCCCTGCACATACTCTCCTCCATTCTGACCCACTGGGAATCAACCCCTCTGACCCAGCTCCGCACCTTCTCCGAATTCGCCGCGCAGTAGTAAAAGACAAAAAGCGTTGACCGTATGTTTCTTTTTTCAGCGAATCATTAAAGATTTGCACGTACGTACACCAAGTTTTTCCTACACTTTTCAAAATTGTGCCATTTATACCATACTGTCTTTCCTATTTATCCTCCCATAGTCCATCACTTCACACCTCTGCGCAGTGAACTCCCATCTGCCACACTCCTGCCTGATTCATTATCCTGTCTTGGGCATCCTGAAGCCTTTTACTATCCTCATCACCATCCACTCTTTTAACAACACAAAAACAGAAAATATTGGACAATCTCAGCAGGTCTGGCAGCATCTGTGGAGAGAGAAGGGAGCCATCGCTTCGAGTCTGGATTACTTTTTGTCAAGCAGATAAAAATTGAAAAGATCCAAAATTGATTCTTGGGGACCAGCGCAGCAAACCATCTCTCAGAGTGAAAACTTTCCATCCACCACCCATTGCTCCTGTCACTGGGCAGGTTTTGAATCCATACTGGCATTTTTCCTTTGATTCCAAGTATGTCCACCTTATTAACAAGGCTCCCGTGTGATACTCTATTGAATGCCTTCTAAGAATCCATATACACGAGGCCCATCAGAAAGGGGCAGCACTAGATGAGGGAGGAATGATGGGAAAGAGAGAAAGAAAAATGTGTGCCTAATTCCGCTAATTCCACTCTCATCATGAGGAGCCCGTTGACAGCCTCCGAGTCAGAGGGTCACGGGTTCAATTCCCAGTTCAAAGCACAATAACTAGGCTGACAGGTGGCAAACCAAGGACTATAATCTGCAAGCTGGCTGTGAGGAAAGCGTACTGAAGAACTATCATTGGAAGCAAAGACTCTTATCTTTTGACCTCCATCCTTACTATTTCCCCCACTGTGTTTGTCTATCCTGTGTGTGTGGGTAGAGGGTGGGACAGTTAAAGTGGATAATAGGTTAGTTTGTTGTTATCCAGTATAATTTACTGCATATTTCATCATTATTCTTGTGATAAATAAACAGCAATTGTGTTTCAACTTACAAACCTGGTGACTGTAATTATTGGGCAGCCAATGGCCAAAGACTTCGAGAATTTTTATAAGAATCATTGGTTAATTCACTTGCGTTGTGATTCGAGGGCACGTGGGGCTGGAATTGACCCCGTATTTTCCCAGGGTGTTGTGACATCGGGGAGATGGCCCAGGTGCCTGGGCCAATACTTATCCCTCATATAATATAATATAATAATCTTTACTGTCACAAGTAGGCTTACATTAACATTGCAATGAAGTTACAAAGAAAAGCCCCTAGTCGCCACATTCCGGTGTCTGTTCGGGTACACAGCAGGAGAATTCAGAATGTCCAATAATCGGCAGGAGAATGCCCAGACTGACGGAGGAGTGCCATGTCATGATATGCAGACATGCAGATAATGATATACAGACAGGCACAGACAGGCAGCTAATGAACACAGAGAACAGGGCATGACCAATGAGCAGGCAGGACACTCAGGGGCGGTGTCTCACTATAAAAGGCACAACGCACTCACACTCCGCCTCTTTCCACTGATGAACATCTACAGAGTGAGTCAGGGTGTATGTACAGTATCACACCTCCAGCACGTGGCTAAGAGCTAGTCTGGTTCAGTCAGACAGAGTAACCACACTTAGGTTAGCAGAGAGTCGAACTCATAGAGAACTGTGCTAACTGGTTCAATAAATCAGATTGAACTAACTTCAAGGTCTGTAGTATCTTTTGGTTAAAGCTGCATCCAGTTGCAGCCTGTTTTACCCCAGAGTACATAACACAACATGCCAGACCTAAGAATCCTCACCACCTTCGAGGAGCAGGCCCTTGTGGGGACTCTTGTGGCCGAGGACAGAGCGGTTACCCACGTGGAGGCTGGCGGACGCCGCAGAGTTGAGGAACCACCGGGCTCCACCAGAGGACCTGTCAAATGTGAGTTATTATTGTCTTACTGACTGACCCATCCCTCCCACTGACCACAAGTCCATACTCCCACAGGTCCTCCAGCCGACAGCCCTGGCCCATCCCGGTTAGCCCGCTCTCCAGCCTCCCAGAGGACCACCTCGGAGGAGAGCTCGGAGGATGCCACCGTTGTTATAGTCGCGGCACAGCTGTCATCCCCACCTTCCACCAACGCAGGTACACGCACCTCGGTGGGAAACGTTAGTGGTCAGGCTCCTGGGGCACAATCTGGTGAGCACCACACAGCTGCTGATGTACATCAGGTGGAGGCAGGAACCCCCAGGAGAGACAGCAGTCGGAGGGCTGCTGATCCCAGGAACCAGCTTGGTCTCAGCCTGATGCTGAGCCTGCGGAACAGGTTTACCTGGAGTTTTTTGGAGACGACAGGGAGCAGCTAGACATTCAGTGGGAGATGCCAGCGTCGCTCCAGCAGATCCATAGCCGATTGGAGGAGTCCCAGAGGCTACGGGCGCAGGAGATGTCACCGGCAATTTGTGGCACCGAGGCCAACACTGCTAGGGTGACGACCACAGTGGAGAGCCTGGTGAACAACGTCAACACCATTAGTGAAGGTGTCCAAGGTGTTGCACAGTCGGTGACGGCCATGGCTGAGGATCTTGACAGGATGCCTGCCTCGCTGGGGGATGTCACCCAGTACCAGGCTGACCTTGATGAGGTTCTGGGACATGTCCCACTCTCAGATGGGAATGGCCGTGGCGCTGCGGAGTTTGTCCCAGCCGCAAGTGGGCATTGCCAAGACACTGCAGAGTATGGCCCTGTCAGTGGGGGATGCGATCCAGTCACTGAGGAGCATCGCCGAGGGTGTCGACGGAATGGTCGGACCATGGGGAACCATCAGGGCTGGCAGAGCCAGATGATGCAGGGGCAGCCGGGGATCAAACCACCTGCCCCTCCATCCCAAGGTGAACCCCAGGGCCCTATGGGCACCGGGTGGAAGGAGGGGGCACTGAGTGCCAACCTGGACCTGTCCCACGGTGTGGTGACGGTAGCGACCAGCTCCCCGGAGTTCCACCCCTCTGGTGAGGCTGCATCTCGAAGTTAGCAAACAGGGCAGGGTGACTTGGTTGTACATGTGCCGTCAACAAGTGCGCCTGGGCCCTCCAGCCTCAGAGCCCCCAGAGGAAGCCCGCCATCAAAGGCTCCAGGACACGGTAAGCAGTTGGCTACTTCCACCTCTGATGTGCATCCTGGGGAGACACCTAGACGTAACAGCATCGCTCGGATCACTGAGGGCACCGGGGAGGGGTTGGGGTGGGGAAGAGTGGGGGGAGGTAGTTGAGGGGTGGGGGCGGCACCATCTGGAGAGCTGGGACTTATATTACCCGTTAAAAGCCCTTGTGCACAACCATTATGGTGCCTCTGTCACTTTCTTCCATAATGCGAGCTGACCTCCGAACACTTGGCCCATCTCTCAGGCATCTCCCTCTCCACATGTCACCCACCCACCCTCCGGCCGCGGACATGTCCCTGGAACTGTGTCCCATCCCCTGGGTATTCGGAGTTGGCTGCTGCATGTGTGGTGTTGCCTCCCACAGAGTTGAGGATACTGGGCAATGACACCCACGGGAATACACTTGGGTTTGGTGAAGTGCTGACTTAACCAAGATTTCCAATTCCCTATTAGCAATAGCCTCAGCCGCATGGCCAGAGGCCTCGGCAGTCTGTGGGGGTTATGGGTGATCGTTGGTGCAGACGGGCAGGGACAGGAATTGCCCCGGAATGGGTACACAAGATCCAGGGATTGGCAAGGTGGCGCTGTTGCCCCCTGGTTGCACCCCGAGCGCCTTCCCCCCACCTTCCTATGGTGGCCCATCCCTGTGGAGGGGCCCCATCCCCAGCTGAGGTTCCCTCATCCCTTGCCGAGCACAGGGGCGGTAATCCAAGTGCCCCTGGACGCTTTGCCTGTGGCAACTCACCTCCTCGGCTCCCCACATAAGCCATGCCCAGGTTCACATTTTCAAAAGGAGTACTAATCGACGTCAGCTGACCACTTGCCAGGGAGGCCACTGAATCAGGGGAGGCCGTTGGATATGGAGTGGCTGCCGTTAACTGTATGGAAATAAGCTTAAGTGGTGAGGATTGGTTTCTCGCCACGCTATGACGCCATCCCGATTTTGCCGACACGAGCGGGCAGGTTGCATCGCAAACGGTTTGGCGGCTGACACGGTTCTCGTTTTTGGCCTCTCCCGCTATTCACCGGCCTCATTTCACTTGAGCGAGAGCGTAACAAGGCCGGAGAATCGTACCTGTTATCTCTCGATTTCATCTGCACGCCCATCATCTGCACCGAGTGACACTCTATCTTTTGTCCCTTGTGAGCTTCACACACGCCGTCATTCCTGAATCCTCCCTGGGTTCAAATCTATACTTGCTGTGCTCTAACTGGATCTTAAGTTTTTCCTGGATCCAGTCTCTGCGCAGCTCCTCCCCATCTCACCCCAACAACTCACAGCCGCACCCCCCCATGCCCCCCCCCCATTGTTCCCCCCCCCCCCCCCCCCATTGCTGCCCCCCTCCCCCATTGCTGCCAATATTTAACTCCTCCAGTGATCCCTAGGCAAGTCTTTGTTAATATCTAATAGCTGTTTCAACTGACCCACCTTCTTACGCCTGGGTGTGTCCGACCCTGTGGTCTGATCCCCTGAGCCGAGGTGTTGGGTTTCAGTATGACTTGTCACCGCTGTGCTTGTAAGCAAGTGGTGAGACAGCCTCCCTGACACAGCTTCCCCACCATGCCATGCCCAACTGTTTGTGCGACAATTTGGAAAAATGTAGTACAGGCA
Source organism: Scyliorhinus torazame (assembly GCF_047496885.1). NCBI lineage: Eukaryota > Metazoa > Chordata > Chondrichthyes > Carcharhiniformes > Scyliorhinidae > Scyliorhinus > Scyliorhinus torazame. The sequence continues at coordinate 106,166,721 of NC_092716.1, forward strand.
GATGTTGCCTGGGTGACAACCAATATCCATAGAATCCCTACCGTGTAGAAAGAGGCCATTCGACCCATTGAGTCAGCAGTCACACTCTGAAACAGCACCCTGCCTAGCTCCATCCCCTCCGCTCTATCCCTGTAACCCCACCCAACCTGCAAACCCCTGGACACTAAGGGAAATTTAGCATGGCCAATCCTAACCTGCATATCTTTGGACGGTGGGAGGGAACCGGAGCACCCGGAGGAAATTCACGCAGCAACGGGGAGAAAGTGCAAACTCCACACAGACAGTCACCCAAGGCTGGAACTGAACCCAGGTCCCTGGCGCTCTGATGCAGCAGTGCTAATCACTGCGCCACCGTGCGGTCTCCTTTCAGTTTAGGAGTTTCAATCGAGGTCTGCAGTGCCTAGAAGTACTGGGACAAAAGTGATAAAGAACAAAGAACAATACAGCACACGAACAGGCCCTTCGGCCCTCCAAGCTGATCTCCTGGACTAGTTCTGATCTCCTCACGGGGAGCCGGAGAAGAATTTATCCACTCTCCCTTCCCTCACCCATCCCACACTGCTACACCCACCCCCTCCACAACGCTCCTACCCCTCAATGCCACCAAATTGGCCACATGTTCCTTAATTTACTTTCTTACTTCTCTCAGGAGATTACCTGGGTTTGGATGGGCTGGAGAATGTGTGGGGCAGACTGGATGGAAGTTTCCTGATTGACAGTGCTCGGTGAGAATTGTTAACGGCCAGTGAGCAGGATTTCTGATAGGCCCAGTTTCTTTCCGACAGATGCGCTTACCTCTTGCCATGTAAACCTACTTAACATCTAAAAGTACAATCAGGCTCCATCATATCCTTTGGGGACATTTTACGATCCCTTTAACATTAGTTAATATGGGTTTGGAGGATTGCTTCCATTTCAGATCCTTGGCCTCCAGGTCCAGTGAGCGTGTCTGAATGCTCGACAGTTTTTATTCCCCCTCCTGTCAGGCAGACCCAATCTCAGCTTTGAAATCTTCCCTCTACTTCATAATCCACCAAATCCGGCTCCATCACTGCTCACCCTTAGGTCGTCTGTTTGCAAAACTTTGGCAGAATCATCTCCATGGCAACAGCAGCCGTCTTTAATTGTGCCAAATACTGCCAGTCTAAGTGTTGGTTCCCACCGCAGAAAACTGCTTTCAAAGAAAATGCGTGGTAAATGTCAGCAACCCGCCAAGGCTCCTTCGATGGCACTTTACAACCTCCGTGACCTATATCCATAGGAGGCCCAGGGCAGCAGCAACATGGGAGGTGCCTCTCCAAGCTTCACACCATCCTGACTTGGAAACATATTGCCGTTTCTTCACTGGAACACAGTGGGTGTACCTACAGCACATGGACTGCAGCGGTTCAAGATGGCAACTGACAATCGCCTTCACAGAGTCACAGAATTGTTATGGCACAGGAGGGTGCCATGTAACCCAGTATGTGCACAGCGGCTCTGAATGAGACAAGTTACCCAGTGCCATTTCCTTGCCTCCCCCCCACCCTACAGTCCTTCACGTTCTTCCTTTCCGGACAACAGTCTAATTCCATTTTGGAGGCTTCGATTGAACCTGCATCCACCGCACTCTATCAGACAGTGCATTCCAAACCATAAACCACCATTTCTCACGGGTAATTAGGGATGGGCAACAAATGCTGACCTTACCAGTGATGGCCGTGTCCCATGAAATCATTTAAAAAAAGATATTTTACATGGGGTGTCAGCTGGTTTGCAAGTATGGGTGTGTGTTATCAGATCACTGTGTGTGTGATCCCATCATGTCATGAGGAGGGGCGGGGGGTGGGGGAGGGCTGGAGGGTGGATGCATTTGGTGGAAGACAAGTGAATTCAGTCAGAACCTAAAAATTCCAGAAATGCAAAGCAAGGTGGGTGTCAGTAACTCACCGATCCATGTTAGTGCATGGTAGTGTTAACTTTACAAGCAGGAGGAATGTGTTAACCGATACACGCTCTGTGGGCCCTTCTTTTATGGACAGCCACATGTATAATGCAGAGCAGAGTCATCTGGTGGCCACAGAAGATACTGATACAAAGACGTTCTGTGCCCTGGGACGGAGCATTTGGCAAAATAGGCCAGTGCACGTCAATACATTATCATCTCTGATAGGTACGGTTTTGCAATCCTCCAGGATTGCCCAGGAGCCTCCGGGAATTACGGATTGATCGCCAGGACACCGATGGACAGGAGAAAAACCCTGTGGACAACAAAAATAATAACATTCCAGCATCCGCAGTATTCCGCTTTTATTTAGAAACAAATGGTGTATGATTCAAACTTGCTCGGAATTCCTTTGTCCATTCATTATGACAACATCAGACATGTGACAAATGGTGACTGTCTGTTGGCACGATGGCAAGGTGGTTAGCACTGCTGCCTCACGGTGCCGAGGACCCGTTTTTGATCCCAGCCCTGGTTCACTGTCCATGTGGAGTTTGCACATTCTCCCCGTGTCTGTGTGGGTCTCACCTCCACAACTTAAAGATGTGCAGGATGGGTGGATTGGCCATGTTAAATTGCCCCTTAATTGGAAACAAAAAGAATTGGGTACTCTAAATTTATAAATAAAGACGACAAATGAAGATTGTCATGAAGGGTAATGAAAAATGTGTTTGATTTCTGATTGGTGGGAGGTGGTGGTGCACCATGGCAATGGACGCTTTGACCAATGGCGGTAGTGTGGGGGCGGGTTGGCTAGAAGGCTCCAGACAATGTCTAAGATTGCAAGTTGGACTTTGATTGCGGTTAGGGTTGGACAAAAGAACTCAAGCCGTCACTACTGATAAATGCCTGAAAGTCACAAAGATGCGGGCTGATGTTTTGAAAGGCTTAGAGGGTTGGAGTGGAAGAATTAAACAAGTCAGTCAGCAGTCCGACAGTAATCCAGATAGAGTGAGTGATGGAGAATATGTTTGACCTCAGAGATTTAAATGATGCCGTAGAAAGAGGGCATGTCCAGTGCAAACATAGAGGGAATGTTGCCATTGTTGGAAAATGCCTAAACCTTCAGCATCTTGATTGAATTGTGGTTCCAAGTCGTGTTGGATCAAAACAGGTCCAAGTTGTTCATATTTAACTGATCATTTGGCAGATATGTGTAAAGCAGAGTCCCCTATTGGATCATAGATGTCCCATAATATCCCAGATGTGAGTTACCATTGAAGGAGTGGTTAATTGTAGTGATTTCCTGGCCGGGCGGGTTGGGTGGTAATTTTGGGGAGGGGGAGGGTGAGAGAGTGATCTTGAACTAGGACTGGACAAAGTCCGAAGAGAAGAACACAACGTACGAGTGAATAGCGGCAAGAGCAAATTCAAGTTACAAGAAGCTACACAGGAGATGACAACAACAACTTGCATTTCTCTAGCGCATTCAACATAGTCAAACATCCCAAGGTGCTTCACAGAAGCACTGCCAGAGAAAATTTTACACTGAGCCACAACAGACTATTAGGATGTGTTGGTCAAAGTAGTCGGCCATACGGGGCATCTTAAAGGAGTGAGACTTTTGCACTGAAGGACGGGGCAGCACGGTAGCCTTGTGGATAGCACAATTGCTTCACAGCTCCAGGGTCCCAGGTTCAATTCTGGCTTGGGTCACTGTCTGTGCGGAGTCTGCACATCCTCCCCGTGTGTGCGTGGGTTTCCTCCGGGTGCTCCGGTTTCCTCCCACAGTCCAAAGATGTGCGGGTTAGGTGGATTGGCCATGATAAATTGCCCTTAGTGTCCAAAATTGCCCTTAGTGTTGGGTGGGGTTACTGGGTTATGGGGATAGGGTGGCGGTGTTGACCTTGGGTAGGGTGCTCTTTCCAAGAGCCGGTGCAGACTCGATGGGCCGAATGGCCTCCTTCTGCTCTGTAAATTCTATGATAAAGCTCACTGCAGCCTGGTGGAAGCAATGAAAACAAGCGAGCAACATCTCGGTAGGCTCAACAGTTCAGACAAGGTTCTGTGCCGGCTCCTGTAGTAGACACGAAGATAAAGGTTAACGCAAGTTTATTTTAATTCAAAAGTAAAGCCTCACCCGCAGCATGCAACACCAGTGTTCCAGCCCGGGGCTAACAGGAACTCCCAGTCCAGGTCTGGGAAGGTATTTTAAAGGCTCGATAACGGGTTCGACCTGGACGGGCCTCTGCCCGTTGCCATGGGAACCCGTACTCCAGGAGCCACAAGGAGATCAATGAGTGATCCCTTGTGAGGGTTATCACCTCTCCCAATTGTCACAGGATTGCACCGAACTACTGACCACGTTGGAAGCTTTCATGAGCTACAATGTCGAATGACAGAGTCCTGGTGTTGAAATAGACCAATGTGACCAACTACACGAGGATTAGTGCCGGGGCTTCTGGTTAAAGGTTAGACATTGGAGGCCGGACCGACCGAACATTTACAACAACTGTGGGCAAACAATGGCCAAACAGAGCAAACCAGAGCATGTGGTATTTGGTTAGTATTAAAGTAAAGCTTTCACCAGCATCAACATCTAAGGAATTCAGTGATGTTACAGGAATCCCAAGACAATTCTGAATAAAAGCAGTATTTAAAACTCCCTGCCAGATGGCCCTACTTAGCTTGAAGGGCAGTTTGTCATGGAAATTGTATAGCTGCTTGGAAAAGACACCTTGTGTGGGGGTTGACTCAGGTAAACACTAGAAATGAGATCTCAGGGCAGAGCTAGACAGGAGATCCCCTTCCAAATTAGAAAGGTTTCCAACGGGTAACTCCAGAAATGCCTAGTTCTTGTAGGAACACCACCCTGATATAAGGGGGGGGGGGGTGGATTTCCACACCTCACTGCTACCCAGTGGTGTAACTTGCACACTGCAGCCTAGACACTGAAGGGAGGGCAGGACAGGAATCAGCTGAGCATCCCTCTAGTAATGACCAGCACTCACTGAGCAGAATAGCTGTTTGTAAACGTAGGAATGGGACTAGGCCGTTCTGCCCCTCAAGTCTGTTCCACCAGCCAATCAGGTAATTTAACCTGGTTCAGTAGCACTTAACATAATGTCGTTCCTTGGGTTTTGAATGCTGAAGTCACATTATCTGTGAAAGAGGAACTTTTATTGAGTGTTATGTCAGTTTAGATTAGGATACAAGCCTGATGCCAGCTCCCAGCCAACAGCACAGATAGGGGCAGCTCCAGTACCCACAGATAGCGTAGGAATGTAGGGATGTGTCATTCAGCTACTGAAACACATTCCGTCATTCAATTATACCATAGCTGAACAATTATCCTTCAGACCAACATCACTTACAGAATGTCTGATCAGGAGGTTATTCATGAAGGCCTTCTCCACCTTCCCCCTCGGCTGAGGTGTGGTGATCCTCAGGTATAATCACCACCAGTCAGTTCTCTCCCCCTCAAAGGGGAAAAGCAGTTAATGGTCATCTGGGACAATGGCGACTTTACCTTTTATCACGTTGCCGTGTGGGATCTTGCCATGTACAAATATCCTGCTGTGTTTTATCCCTTACAATAGCGACTGCATTTGAAAAAAACATGTCATTGGTCTTAAAGTGTCTTGCGGGAAGGTGCTGTGCAAATTTTCTCTCTGATCAACTCTATTTCACCTGCTTTGGCTCCAGATCTTTTAAAATATCCTTGCCTAACCAAAATCTATCTCTCCCAGTCTTGACATTTTCCAACTGGTCCCCAGCCTCAGCAGGTCTTCCGAGGGAGTGAATTCCGTGTTTCCACTTTTGTGGGAAGAAGTCTTTCTCGACATCACACCCGGAAGGCCTGGCTTAAATTTTAAGGCTGTATCGAAACCCCCCCTCCCCATCAGTGTAATCAGGCTTCGTCCACCATCGGGAATAGTTCACCTCCATCGATCCTCCGCAATAGTTTTAATTATCCTATAAACACCCCGATCATCGTGGTCCTGTTCCATGAGTCAGGGCCATGCGGGAAGTGTTTGTCTAAACCACCAGACTCACTGCAAGGGGACGAAAAGCAGGTCCTTTAGCATACAAGATGCAAAGAAAAACAATATCACCCCCCCCACCCCCCCAGCACCTGCGACAAGTGTACGTTACTGTAAAACCACAAGATGGTTGTAAGGAGCAGCCAACCGGGCCTTCTCAGTGCCTTGTCAGCTGGCGCGAGAGGGCAGGGGCATTGCTTCCAGGAACAGAGGCTGTGCTGGGCTTGGCTGTTCACCAGCTCTGGAGAAAGTGGTTAAGAACGGTTGTGAAAATCTGACTGTGGAGAGAGAGAGAGAGCCCAGATGGCGAAGAGGGTAGATGTGGGGAGAGGGGGGGGGGGGGGGGGGGGAGAGACAAGGGGTGTCTGAGGATGATTCTCAATGAACTGAAGACATTTTCATTTGGACTTTTCTCCCTGACAGTTTCCCCCGTGAGTTTTCCCACAGCTCGCTGAGAGTGGCTGCCCAATGTTGAGGTAAAGGTCCAGACTTTCCACTATCTTACCGCTGGGCGCGTTTCTCTCATGGTCCGCCACCGGATCTGCCCTCACCCGGTTTCCTGGCTGGGCTTACTGGATACAGATCAGGGGTAAGGCCCTGGACCGTGATTTCCCCTCTCCTACGCCTCCCAATTGAGATGAATTCACTCAGCACAGAATGACGGTCACATTGGGAGACTTCCTGTCAGGGCCTCGGTGTTACTTCAGGCAGCTCATCCACCTGCACAGGGAACCCGAGAGTGTTTTTAGCGTTTTGTTTCAGAGCTTATCGGTGTTATAAAAATTCATTCAGATTTATGTTTATATTCGTTCATGGAATGAGGGCGTCGCTGGCTTGATCAGCATTTATTGCCCATCCCTAATTGCACTTGAGAAGGTGGTGGTCAGCCGCCTTCTTGAACCGCTGCAGTCCGTGTGGTGTAGGTACACCCACAGTGCTGTTAGGAAGGGAATTCCTGGATTTTGACCTGGTGACTGAGAAGCAACAGCCGATATATTTCCAAGTCAGGATGGTGTTTGGTTTTGAGAGAATGTTCAGGTGGTGGTGTTCCCATGCAAATGCTGCCCTGGTCCTTTTAGGTGGTCGAGGCCGAGAGTTTGGAACTTAGCAATACAACACATTCATTTGCAGTCTGTAAACTCTTGATTGAGCGTTGGGTTTCATTGGTTGGGGCGGAACTATTTTGTGTGAAACCAATTGAATTAAATCAAACCAAGTGGGGGACAAAGTAAAAGGGGCAGCCCCTTAAAGGGGAACTGCCTTAAACATAAACAAATCACAAATGAGATTTGAATCATCAAACTAAAATGTGATCAAACGGGTCAGTAATGCACCACAACACGTACAGTGCCCAACGGGCATGGAACTCCTCTTTTCAGCTTGTATATTCACTGTGCTGTGTTACCGAGCGATTATACAGAAGGAAAGTCCCACCTTCCACCCTTGTGTACCTCAAAGTGCCTGACCTCAGCTGTGCGGCTTTGAAGAAGCCTTCCCATTGGTCATTGTTCAACAGTAGGAGCGTAGTCATTGGCTGTAAATACCAACTGCAGGGGAAAGAAAGAAAAAATCTCCTGGCTATCTGTGGCCTAGCTAGAAAGGTGATTCCTGCTAGAAAGGATGTGGCTGTGCTTGATTATTCCTCTGCCACAGTCAAGTAAGTTATTGGCATTGTAACATCTGGGCTGAAAAGGGAAGAATGACCAGTTTCGCGAGGTCAAGAAAGGGTTTGCCCCTTTGGGTAACAAAGCAGCAATGTGCGTCTACATAGCGCATTCCACAACCTCAAAATGCCGCAAAGTGCTTTTAATGTGTTGTAGCCACCATTGTATTGCAGGAAACAAGGCTGATTTGCACAGGTAGGGGAGAGATAAACAGGGGCTAATGTGAGGGGGGAGGGGGGGGAGGGGGGGGAGAGAAAGATTAAATGTTCTCTTGTTGACTGAGATGGGGGGCAGGGGCTGGTAGAGAGAAAAAGGAAGCTAATGGACAGTGATTTCATCCAAGCAGTCAAACACAAACATATTCCCTCAGCTTCATGAATCTTTAGCTGAATGAAGGGCCACCCAAACAGAAATATTGGTCATTTACAGCTCCAGAGGCCTAGCAGGGGCAAGGCCGCCTCGGGTTGGAATCCTAACAATTTCTCAGCTGTCAGTTTGAACAGCTTTCCTCTTGGTCAATCATTCATGCAATGGTCACTTTATATCCTGCCCTGTTACAGCACAAACATCTTCTCAAGGACACCACGAGCTTTAAGCCTGCATAATCTTTGACCCAGAACACTGTGAGGGTAAGGTAAGCCTTAACGTCCTCCCCTGGAGGAATGCAAAAGATTATGATGGGGCTTTAGTTAATTTTCTGCCTAAAGGATGTTGTATCAGATGAACTCAAACAAGAGGAGCAATGCAGTCAACCTCATAATGCTGGCATTGTGGTGAAGTACCTGGGAGGGATGAAAACTCGAAGAGACAGTCACTTCCAATTCCAGTGTAATTCCTAATGGCTGGTGTGAAAGTGACAATTCCGCAAGTTTAGGGAGATTGCCCTATTCTCCTTGGATAACTTGCAGTGTGGCACAAAAGAGCAGCCTTTGCTAAGCTTCACCTCTCAAAAAACACACAGGGAAGAATATTAATCATGCAAATTAATGACGATTTGTCCACGGAAATACTGGACAGGATTCTACGGTTTCCCCAGCCGTGTGTTTCTCGGAGGCAGTGGGATTCTCTCTTCCCGCCGATTATCAATGGGATGTACCATTGAAGCCCCGCGGGCAGGGGTGCGCTGCCGGTGGGAACAGGGGGCGGGATTCTTTAATAATGGGGCGATGTCCCTACGCCGGCGTGAAAGCCGGCGCCAATGACTCCGGCATCAACGACCCCCGAAAGTAAGGAATTCTCCCTTCCTAGGGGGCTAGGTCGCCACCGGTGTGGTCCCCGCAGTTCCAGCCGGTGCGGAACGGCCCGTGCGAGTTCGCGCATGCGCGGAACAGCCAGCGTGATTCTGCGCATGCACGGAACGGCCAGCGTATTTCCACACATGCGCGGGGGTTTCCTTTTCCATGCCGGCCCCCGGGAAATATGGCGGAGCCCTACAGGGGCCCGGCGCGGAGTAAAGTAGGCCCCCATGGAACCAGCCAGCCCACCGATCGGTAGGCCACAATCGCGGGCCAGGCCACCGTGGGGGCCTCCCCCGGGGTCGGATGCCCCCGCTCCCCCTCCAGGACATCCCCCACACACTCACCTTCCAGGTCCCACCGTGTGGGAGCTGAGTAATCCACGCTGGTGGGACTCGGACAAACACGTCGGCCACTTGGCCTATCGGGGCCCAGAGAATCGCTGGGGGGTCCGCTGTCAACGGCCCCCGACGGGCGTGACGGGATCCTGTGGGCGCCCGAAAAACCGCGCAAGAGAATGGGGAAGCCGGCATCGGGGCGGAGAATCCCGGCCATAGAATCTCAACGGCCAGAGAATTCCGGCTACTGTCTGTCATGATATCCACATCAGCATATCATGGTGCAATCACACACACATACTGATGGACAGGTAGTTGGACCAACCAGCACACACACAACATCGCAGCCAATCACCAGTGAGAGCACACGCACTGTAAAACAGGGAACACCACAGTTCCCGCTCATTCTACCAGGAGATAGCTCAGAGCACAGAGCTCACAAGGTGCCACTCAGACATACACCATGTGCTGAGTGCCTCACTAAGATAGTGATAGGGCTGGGTCCACAGGTTAGCTGGTGAAGCACGAACCTCAGCCAGCAGTTAGTAGTTGTCATTGTTTAAGACAATAGTTGGACCATCTACAGCCGTGTTGGATCATTTGTGCATCGGAACACCCAACACGACACTGTCTACCGGAAATAAATAAAGAAGCAATCTCAATCTCTGGAATTCCACGTAATGGGAGTAATAGGGAATCAGGTCTTTCTGAGACACTCACACTATAACTGCTTTGCAGAAGTCTGATGAAGTTGATTTGCTGTTTGTACATACTGTGACTCCGATCCTCGGTAACAATTCAGTGTGCTCCTGCTGTCTGAGTGGTTAAAGGTTGTTGTTGTAGTGCTGTCTTTGGCGCATCAAAGCTCCCACTTCCACTCCAATCTGTGCAGGTCTCAGGCAGCAGTTGGGCTTCGATATTCCTTGGCTGGGCGAGGGAATTATTTTTCTTTCCTTTATTTTTTTCTTGGGGTGTGGGTGCCACAAGCAAGGCCAGCATTTGTTGCCCATCCCTAATTGCCCTGGAACTATGTGTCTTGCTCGGCCATTTCGGAGGGTAGTTACGAGTCAACCATGTTGCTGTGGGTCTGGAGCCACATGTAGGCCAGACCGGGTAAGGACAGCAGATTCCCTTCCCTATGGGGGCATTAGTGAACCAAATGGATTGAAGTCGAATGTAATGGCCTCCTGGTAATTAACCGGCTCCTCAGCGAGAAATCACGCACGTGTCATTTAGTACTGCTCTATAAAAACGTGAAGCTGGCGCAATGACTGCTGAGGGGAAGTGTGGAGGTGAGTGGCCATTTCCATTTACAGGTATGCAGCTCAGGGACATTGGAGCTACTGCCCAGTGTTCGGGGGGGGGGGGGCTCCCTCATGTTGGCCAGGCTTGGTCAGGGGGCTGAAGCGTTCCAGGTTGAGGGCCGCCACCAGGTCTGGGTGGTGGGGTGGGGGGTTGCTGTAAGTTAAGGACTTTTCATTTTTGAGGCCTTCAAGCCACCTTTAAATTTTGTGGATATTCGTTACAGGAGCAACTACCCAAACACTTCCAGGATGGAGCCCTGTTCTTGGTTATATGCTGAAGGTCACTTTATCTCCCTTTGACTGTGAGCAGCCTCTAGCTTCACAGCTAAAGGCTATTGCCAATGAGGAATTAGCCTTGTTACAGCACTTCACAGTGAGAGCACTTCACAGCTGCAGGTTGTGTTTGCTGCCTGCTCCTGCTGGTTGCTGCAAATGCCTGGAGGCTTCTGTTGCTGCTTCCTTTCTTTTCTGTAGCTGAATTTTTTCTAAGATACCTGGGACCTGGAACACTGGGCTCAGAAGGCAATCCCGTTTGAAGCAAGAAGACGCTGCAGGACCTGGGGCGCGACATTGATCCAAATGGGCCACCCAATATCGGCGTTGAAGAATTGCTTTTGCAGATTGCTGATGGTTTTGTTGCTGGTGTGGCGAGTGCTGCAAGTAACTGGTACGTCAACGTGGGTCAAACACCCTGGAAATCAAGGATGTTCAACTGCAACTTGAGCTTCCTCGATAGGAGGAATATGTGGATGGCAGGATTTGGTTCTGGTGAGATTGGGCAGTTTGGGAGGGCCTGCACAGCTGTGGCTCCTATATGGAGAATAGTAAGAAGTCTTAGAACACCAGGTTAAAGTCCAACAGGTTTGTTTCAAACACTACCTTTCGGAGCACTGCTCCGTCCTCAGGCGAGGAAGAATATATGGAGAATGGCACTGATACGTCGAACAAGTAACAGATTGGTGCACAGGTCCTTTTTACGACAAAGTTATGGACATGATAACATATTCTCATGCTTATCTTCGCTCATACTTCCTGGTGCTAGCTTACCCACTCATGTGGTGACCCCCCCCTCCGGGGGGCGATCTCTCCACGACACCCCCCCCCCCCCCCCCCCCCACCCCCGCAACCACTGCTTTTCTGTTCCCCCTTCCTCCTCCTCATCCCCTTGCTGCTCTCGCACCCTCCTTTCTCAGATTTAACTCCCGTGTTCAAAATGAGGCGGTACAGTCCCACGTAAACAGCTTATCATTGTCCCATTGTGTTGGGGTACCTGGTTCAGTGTTGGTTCTGTTGCTGTCTCCCCAGCTGTCTCCCCAGAGGACGAACGCGTCCTCGCCCGCCCATGTGGTAAAGTAATATTCCCTGCCCTGGAAAGACGTAATCTTCACCAAACTGTAATATCCACACGAGGCCCACAGGGATACCGTGATCGATCTCCCTGTCAGATTCTTATTAGGTGAATTGGACATTCTGAATTCTTCCTCTGTGTACCTAAACAGGCGCCGGAATGTAGCGTCGAGGGAATTTTCACAGTAACTTCATTGCAGTTTTTTTTTTCCTCTAAATTTCCTCCCAATTCATTTTTTCCAATTAAGGGCCAATCTACCTACCCTGCACATCTTTGGGTTGTGGGGGCCAAACCCACACAGAGACGGGGAGAATGTGCAAACTCCACACGGACAGTGATCCAGAGTCGGGATCGAACCTGGGACCTCGGCGCCGTGAGGCAGCAATGCTAACCACAGTGCCACCGTGCTGCCCTCACTTCATTGCAGTGTTAATGTAAGCCTACTTGTGACACTAATAAAGATTATTATTATATGAGCTTCCCCGATAGTGGGCGGAGGCCCACCCAGCTGGGGCTGCTAAGAATCGAATATAAAGGCCGGCCAGACAGGGACCGGCATGCTGGTTGTCCCAGCAAAACTGTGCTGTGTAAATAGTTTGTTGCTGTAGAAACATGCACATGTATTCAGACATTTAAAGCTAATGTTGCACATTAAAGATTGACAGCTAACCGTCAAATCAAACTCATTTGATTCTAACCCAAACCAATTAGGATGACTTAGAGATGTAGATAGATGGCTAAAGACTGATATGATTTCCTATAACCGTGAAGGTCCGTACGGCCATCTTTAACCGGATCATTCTATACTTTGATCTAAACTATTCGCTATCTCTATTTTTCACTTTTCCACTCTAACTCTTGAAGTAAATGCAAGCTGTTGTGCCGTAAGCAAGAAACCATTTCTGTATTATTTCAAAAGTTAAATTGTGTGCAAGTTGCTTCTCTTTAAGTCCTTTTTGCTAGCCGGACTTATTGGAGAATAAGATTTAAGTAACCCTCAATTGTAATCAAATAGAGGCAATAAACGATTCTTGTTTGCATCCGAGAAGTTTTAACTCAAATTTCTACTGAGTTTTAGTGTCGCATGTCCCTCACTAATTCCACATGGTAGATCTCTTACAACTGGCGTAGTTCAGCAAAAGGGGAGGAGCGCTGAGACGAAATCGGTCGCAATCGGATGAAATCGGATGAAATCGGAGAGGTTCGGAAATGTTCAAAACAAGTTGGAGACGATCGGGGAGAATTGGAGGACGTCGGAAGACGAACGATCATACCGCTAACGGAAGCCGAGAAGGACGGAAGACCCAAAGAAAAATGGCTATACTGGGGTAAGAAACATCTTTTTCACCATTAAAAGTCTTAAAGCCGCATCAAGCAGTGCTTTGACCCCTAGAAAGGACATTTTTATAGGCTGTGTTAATTCAATCGGGTGCCGGTCGTTGAAACTGAAATAAAACAGGACTGAAAGAATTGTTGTGGTAGTGTACACAGATTACACATAGTTGACGACCAAAAAAATTGGGTGTAAGGTTGAGTTTATGGCGGCAATGATTCAGAACCTTCAAATGGTAGAGACCTACTTCCCACAACTTCCAAGGGAGGTCGCACTGTACCGGATGTCTCTATTGACGATATATTGGGTGATCTTGGATCTTTGATTCATAGACAATTTGGACTGTCTGAAGTTTCAAGAAAAATTGAATCAAAATATGATATCCCCAAAGGACAGTGGTCCCTCGATAATATCAAGAGGGCATGGGGAAAAACCACATGCTTAAACAGTGAAAAAAGTGCAAAATGGTCTATTGCAATAATGGCACAGCTTCGCAGACAGCAAGAGGTAATCGTTAAAAATAAAAACGATCATGACCTAAAGTCCACTAAAGACCAACTAGCCGCAGTTGTTGAAGAATTACGAGATGCAAAAGCTGACTTGAGCAATGTGATCAAATTAGAACATTATTGGAAAACGAAACCTTTAAAGTTCAACAACAATGATTTCAAATTGGAGAATTACAACGTAAAACTATTAAATCAGAGTCCAAATACCAACAGTTACAAAAAGAATTTGATGAAATCAAAAGTCAAAATTGTCAGTTAGCCGAGGAAAGATATGTTTTGGAAGGTGAAATGAGCAATTTTAAAGGACACTGCAAAATCTTGACAGACAGTCTTGCAGCTCATAATTTAAATCAAAGCACAAACGTGAATATTAGTTCTGAAGCTGGAGTAAGTACTCTGAGCAACACAGTTCCAACTCCAGTTTCACCTCCAAATTCAATTCCAGTTCCTCATACAGCTCCAATTCAACAAGCAACCCAAGTTGCACAATCAGCTCCAGTTCCAAAGCCAAGTGCAAGTGCCAGTACTAAATCAAAACCTAAAATTCATTTGCCAATTGATTCAGATGGAGAAAGTGATGAAATAAGCTTTCCTAGAATGCAAAATAATGAAGTAATTCGATTAGCCCCTTTAAAACGCAAATGGGTTAAAATTGGAAGCAAAGAAGTAAGCGAAAATGATGGGATATCTACTGGAACTATATTTGGCCACCATTGGGCACTTGAGGTCGCAGACCCTGAAAAAACAGATGGTCTAAAGATCTTCAACACCCAAAAAGGGGTGGTTTGACCACATGGGAACAACTTCACAGATTGCAATCCATTTACCAACTTCACCCATTAGATGGAGTACAAATTCTATCTATTATGGTAGGCACTCGTGACAGTGCAAATCTTAGAGAAGAGGTAGAACTTGCCCTTGGAGATGACTTGAAAAATTTAGAAGCTGGTTAGCGAGCAATCAAAAACTGGCTATTAAAATTTCACCCTCCGAAAACCGATTGGTCGAGAATCACATCTTGCAATCAAAAACATACTGAAGATATACAGGATTTTGAAGACAGATTTTTACATGTCTGGATAGAACATTCAGGAATGACACTCCAAGATGAGACTGACATTTGGGATACAAGCGCTTTAGGTCCAATTAAGATGGCTTTTATAGCAGGTATTAAACCTCAAATTTCTAATGCTTTGAATCTGATTTTACCAAATTGGGCCACAGCTGGTACATATCGCGAGACAGTTAACCGATGCATTCAGATAGATCGCGGTATGCATAACCAGACAAACTATAACACTGCGGCTGCTCAAATTCAGCCTGTGTTACCCGCTGCTCCAGCGTCAGCTGCTGCAGACCCTGCAGGGATATCAGCAGTAACTACAACCTCTCCAGAACCATCAGGGCAAGCATGCACCCTTGCTACATTAAAATGTAAGAAAATACCACAATGCCTTTTCTGCGGTAAACTAGGACATTGGATGGTATCATGTTATCATAAACAACGGCTCGAGTCAAGAGATGACAATGAAGTATGCAATGATTCCTACAATACGTATCCACCTCATGGTCAATCACGTAACACATACAGACAAGACATATCTAGGGTTACATTCCAACAAGACACACCCAGACTTGCGTACAGGGATTCTAGACCCTCCCAGCTGTTCCCAAGTAGGGACGAGCCGTACCCACGTAGGGACACATACGATGATGACAATGGCATGAACAAAATGTTAAACAGCTACACTCCAGCTCAAAGGCGTTCTATGTTTGATCATTCAAAAAACTAATGGACTCCACTCTTAGTGATTCTTTCCATATTTCTCTATGTGCACTTTTGGAACAGAAAAAGGATGGACTATATATTTTGCTAAGAGTGGGAGGTTTTCATATCGATTTTCTTTTTGACACTGGAGCTGAACTTACCTGTGTTACTCAAAACTATGCTGCCTTATTTCCCCTAACTGCAAGAAAAATTAACGCTTTTGCTGCAGGAGGAGATTCTTTAATTCTTCGACAAACTGAGCCACTGCTTTTAGAATTTGGACCACATCAACTGATGGCATGAATTTGGGTAGGTCCGGTAACACAAGCACTTCTAGCTATGGACATCTTATCTCAACTAAATTCTTCACTTAATTTTGATAATGGAAAAACCACCTGGTCCATTAGACCCATCAAAAAAGACGAAATACAAAATCACCCAATTTGGGCAAATTACAAAAATGATTGTGGCCTTTTAAAAATGGAACCAGTCACTTTCATGGGATCCGCTCCACTTTGTACCAAACAATACCCCATTAACAAAACTTCAATTCAAGGCATTGTTAAGGGCGAGGCATTTTCAGAACCCCGAAATGTATCATGGAGTTCAACCAACCTCTCCCTTTAATGGATTTGTTGCTTTTCCTAGCACACAACTTTTTCCCTAGGTGTGGGATTACAATTATGGACACGTGGGTTTTTAAACACAAAACACTGTTTATTCCATGACCTCAACATCTTAAATAAACATTGGATCTCTTAACACCCTTTACTTCAAAGATAACTCAGAAAATATTGCAACAGTAAATAACTCCTTAAAATGTTCCTTCAAACTTCCAAGAGACTTAACACCTTTAAACAGTATCACATCAGGTTAAAGGATATATATATTTTCTGTAGAATGGCAGAGACATATTAGCTTGCTTTCTTCCTGCAGCTCTCTGGACACACACAGACACACCCAAGCTACTTTCTCAAACCTGGCTTTCTCCCTTCAAGCAGATCACAGCAAACCAGAACTTCTCAATCTGCTGTCTCAAACTGGCTTTCTACTTTTAAACTGCTCTCAGCAAAACCAGCCAGGCACTTTTTAGCTGCTCTCAGCAAAATCAGCCAGGCACTTTTCAAACTGCAAAAACAAACTGCAAAATGGCTGACCTGAGTTGAGCTCCACCCACTCTATGACATCACTGTTTTCTTAAAGATACATTGCTTAAGCATACAGTTCTTAAAGGTACTCTCACATGACAGCATTCTACCTATAATGAAACAACTTGAAGAAAGGGGTATTTTAGTGCGCATTCACAGCTCATTAAACAGCCCTGTATGGCCTGTAAAAAAGGCTAATCTCACATGGCGCCTTACTATTGACTATAGAAGGGCAAATCAATTCATTGTCAGAAAAGTACCTTTAGTGGCAGATCCACCTACAATCTTTAACTCTTTAACACCTGACCTTCAATGATTTTCAGTCATTGACATGGCAAATGGTTTCTGGTCAGTACCACTAGCTAAGCAAGTGCAACCATGGTTTGCTTTCACCGTTAATCAACAACAGTACACATGGACTAGACTACCGCAAGGTTTTCACAATAGCCCAACTGTTTACCACATGGCTCTACAGAACCATCTCAGGCAACTGCCTGATCTGCCTTCCACCATATCCAGTATGTAGATGACGTTCTGAGAGCCTCCATTAATAAAGATGATCATGAGAAAGACGTACGAGTGGTCCTGTACCAACCTCAGTGATAATGGTCACAAAGCTAGCTTTGCCAAAGCCCAGATTTCCCAGGAAGAAGTTATCGACTTAGGTCAGAAAATATCCAAAGGCAAAAGGGAACTTACTCAGGACAGAACGGCTGCCATCAAAGCCGCTAAAGAACCCTCAACTGTTCAGGAAGTGAGATCTTTTTTGGGACTGTGTAATTTTAACAGAAATTGGATTGATTCTTACACTCAGTTATCCCAGCCATTAAATGATCTTTTAAAAGGAAACCGGAAATCAAAAGATTCAGTTACACTCACTTCAGAACAGAAACAATCATTTCTAAATTTGAAAAGGGCCCTGTGTTCAAGCACCAGCCTTAGGTATTCCAAACAATGGAAAATATTTTACCATGTTTGTTCATGAAAAAGATGGTTACATGACTGCAGTACTAGCCCAGGAACATGGTGATCAGTTAAGACCGGTTGGATACTACTCCCTTAAAATTGGCAATGTGGCACTGGCATTTGGCAGCTGTTTATGAGCCATGGAAGCCACATGTCGAGCTGTAATGGCAACATCAGGCCTTGTCCTGGACCAAACGTTAACCATTAAATGTTCACACTCAGTCCATTCTCTCCTATCCATGAACAGAGTATCACAAGTTATATCAGCTAGATGGACTAGATGGACAGCAGTTTTGGAAGCTCCCAACCTATACTTTCACAGAGCCAGTCCTGTAAACCCATCATCTTTGCTCCCGCTTCCAGAGGAACAAAAGTGAGGAGAGGGAGAAGGGCATGACTGTGTGAAAATAATAGAGGAAATGGAAGTAGTACGCTTCGTAGAAGAAGAGCCACTACTGAACCCAGATTTAGTCCTATTCACTGATGTTTCCTCTTTTATTGACAAGGGTATCAGGAAAGCTGGGTGGGCAGCCACAAGCCCATACGAAGTATTAGCTGAGGGAAGTTTGCCTCCAGGTACATCAGCTCAGCAGGCCGAATTAAAAGCACGAACAGAATCATAGAATTTACAGAATTTACAGTGCAGAAGGAGACCATTCGGCCCATCGAGTCTGCACAGGCTCTTGGAAAGAGCACCCCACCCAAGGTCAACACCTCCACCCTATCCCCATAACCCAGCAACCCCACCCAACACTAAGGACAATTTTGGACACTAAGGTCAATTTATCAAGGCCAATCCACCTAACCTGCACATCTTTGGACTGTGGGAGGAAACCGGAACACCCGGAGGAAACCCACGCAGACACGGGGAGGATGTGCAGACTCCGCACAGACAGTGACCCAAGCCGGAATCGAACCTGAGACCCTGGAGCTGTGAAGCAATTGTGCTAACCACCATGCTACCGTGCTGCCCAAAGCATGTCATGTGGCAAGAGATAAAACTGCGAACATCTATACTGACTCCAGGTATGGCTTTGGAGTAGCACATGATTTTGACCATCTGTGGAAAAAAGAGGATTTCTCACAACAGCAGGTACACCTATTCGAAATGGAAAGGAAGTACGAGATCTTTTAGAAGCTATGGACTTGCCAAAAGAAGTATCAGTTCTAAAATGTAAAGCCCATACTCATGAGGACACTATGGAAGCAAGAGGAAATGCTCTTGCGGAACAAGCAGCAAAGGAAGCTGCCTCCCAATGGCATAAGGAATTCAATCACATTTACAAATTGGGAGTAACCAGCTTATTACATGTTTTACGTGAAATGCAGCATGATTGTACAAAGGAAGAAAAATGGACATGGTTAGAATCAGGGGCGTCATTCCCCGACCCCCCAGCGGGTCGGAGAATGGCCGTTGGCCGCCGTGAATCCCGCCCCCGCCGGTTGCCGAAGACTCCGAAGGGAGAAAAGTCGGCGGGCCGTGAATGGCGCCGCTGACTTCGGAGAATGGCACGGGTCTGCGCAAGGCAGCCGATTTTCGGCCTGCCGATATTCTCCCTTCCGGATGGGCCGAAGTCCCGTCGACGTGATGACCGTTCACGTCGACGTAAATTAAACCTCCTTTTCATCGGCGTGAACCTGTGCTCCAGGTTCACGCCGACCAGCGTGGAGGTGAGTGACGGCCTGGGGGGTTGGCCGCTGGGCAGGCGATGGCGTGGCCGCAGTCTGAATGTGTGGGGAGAGGTGTGTCTCGGGTCGTGTGTGTGTGTGTGCGGCGGGGGGGGTGGTTAGAGTGTGCTGGGCTCCGGGGGAGTGCCGGGAGGGGGGTCCGTGCCGGGGAGGAGGATGGGGGGGGTCCGTGCCGGGGAGGAGGTTGGGGACCGTGCCGGGGAGGAGGTTGGGGGGTTCCATGCTGGGGAGGGGGATGGGGGGCCCGTGCCGGGGAGGATGTTGGGGTCCGTGCCGGGGAGGAGGTTGGGGGGTCCGTGCCAGGGAGGGGGATGGGGGGTGTCCGTGCCGGGGAGGGGAATGGGGGGTCCGTGCCGGGGAGGAGGTTGGGGTCCGTGCCGGGGAGGGGGATGGGGGGTCCGGGCCGGGGAGGGGGATGGGGGGTCCGTGCCGGGGAGGGGGATGGGGTGTCCGTGCCGGGGAGGAGGTTGGGGTCCGTGCCGGGGAGCAGGTTGGGGGGGTCCGTGCCGGGGAGGGGGATGGGGGGGGTCCGTGCCGGGGAGGGGGATGGGGGGTCCGGGCCGGGGAGGGGGATGGGGGGTCCGTGCCGGGGAGGAGGTTGGGGGGGTCCGTGCCGGGGAGGGGGATGGGGGGGGGTCCGTGCCGGGGAGGGGAATGGGGGGTCTGTGCCGGGGAGGAGTTTGGGGTCCGGGCCGGGGAGGGGGATGGGCGATCCGGGCCGGGGAGGGGGATGGGCGGTCCGGGCCGGGGAGGGGGATGTGGGGTCCGTGCCGGGGAGTGGGATGGGGGGTCCGTGCCGGGGAGCGGGATGGGGGGGGGTCCGTGCCGGGGAGGGGGGGTGCGAGGGCAAGTGAGTTGGTCCACCTGGCCAGGTGCCAGCCTCCAACAGTTGGACCCATGCGGTCCATGCCACCTGGCTGGGGGGAAGGAGGGGATATGGGCAATGATGACATGTCGTCGTTCCCCCACCCCCCCCCCCCAACCAGGCCGTCATGTTTTCCGATCATCCAGCGATGTTGGCCGCCGTGGCGGCAGCCGCTAATGTCCATGTTGCCCTGGATGAGGAGGAGGAGGAGGAGGAGGAGCGTGCCAGAGAGGCGGCGCAGGCTGCCGCAGAGGGGCAGGCGGCAGCCGCCCAGGCTGGAGGGACACCTGACCGACAGGACGAGGAGGGGGAGGAGGACGTCGCGGCCCCACGGCAACGGAGGCACCCGAGGGCGCCCCGTGTGTACCGGCCCCGGCAGTCATACCAGGACCTCACGGACCGGGAATGCAGGAGGAGACTCCGGATGAGCCGGGAAACCGTGGCACACATCTGCCACCTGCTGGCACACCTGTCACCGCGTGGCACTGGCGGGGGACACCCTCTCCCCGTGTCCGTCAAGGTTACGGTGGCCCTGAACCTTTATGCAACGGGGTCATTCCAGGCACCAAGTGGGGACCTGTCCGGCATATCGCAGACATCGGTGCATCGGTGCATCCGGGCAGTGACAGATGCCCTATATGCCATGGCGCACCGCTACATCCGCTTCCCTGTGGACCGGGCCAGCCAAGATGCCCGGGCCGTGGGCTTCTCTGCCGTGGCCGGGTTCCCCATGGTCCAGGGCGCGATTGATGGGATGCACGTCGCCGTGCGGCCATCTGCAGATAACAGGGCCGTGTTCACCAATAGGAAGGGGACCTATTCGATGAACATACAGGTGGTCTGCGACCACCGCATGATGATCCTGCAAGTCTGCGCCCGTTACCCAGGCAGTGTACACTACTCATACGTGTTGTCGCGGTCATCCATCCCTAACATGTACGAGGGACGCCATCCCCGGCTGAGGGGCTGGTTGCTGGGCGACAGGGGCTACCCATTGCGATCGTGGCTGATGACGCTTACATGGAGGCCACGCAATGAGGCGGAGAACCGCTACAATGATGCCCATGTAGCGACAAGGGGAATGATAGAGAGGTGCTTTGGCGTGCTGAAGATGTGTTTCAGGTGCCTGGACCTCTCTGGGGGCGCCCTCCAGTATCGGTCAGATAGGGTCGGCCGCATCATTGTGGTGTGCTGCGTCCTGCACAACATAGCCCAGCAGAGGGGCCGATGTGCCGCAGGCAGAGGAGGGCGGAGTGGAGGAGCAGCAGGAAGAGGCACAGTCCTCCCCAGATGAGGGGGATGGGGGTAATGGTCAGGGCAGACGGGCTAGACACAGGCGGGTGGCTGTCCACCGTTACCGGCTGGCCCAGCGGGCACGGGACAGACTGATAGCCGCCCGCTTCACTGACTAGATGGGCGTGGGAATCGGGTAGTATGGCCACAGACCGCACACCATGGCAACAGCCGACCACCCACACCCCCCATCCATCCACCCACCCAGCACCCTCACCCCCCTCCCCAACCCCACCCACCCCACCCGCATGCACACCACCCCCCCCCCATTGCCGATCCACCTGCGGCACAACGGGCCGGGCTCACACAGTTGCGGGTGGACGCATGTCTATTGCAGGCCATGGAGGATGATGACAACCCGCCCTGCGGTGCGCTCCTGCCTCCACATCGTTGGACTATGTCTGACCCATGGCCACAGTACCACCATCCACCCGGACCATCCCTGCATGCGGCTGTGACACTGCAGCGCACGGTCCCGTCCTCTGCCCGGGGGGATGTTGATGGCGGCCCAGGGGGAAGGGGGCAGACTCACCTGGGGCTGAGGTAAGACCACTCATCACACCCACACTTGCGCTCAACGTACATGACACCCCCGCACGCTTTGGACAGAGCACAAAGGCAGCTTCTGTAGGTGTAACATTGACTTTAATAACCAAAGGAGTTCATGCACGTGCCCTAGCCCCTAAAACTCATCTGTGCCCTGCACCCGTGCCAACTTACTCAGTGTCTAATTGTTTGGCCTTACGGGCCCTTTGACTACGTCTACGTGGTTCCCCAGATGGTACAGCAGAACTGGAGGTGGACTCCTGTGATTCCTGCCCTCTGACACTGGATCCCTTTGGCGGCCGTTTCCTGGGGCGTCCTGGCCTAGATGGGCCAGGCTGCGGCCCGGGCGACTGGGATGGCGAGCTGCCAGCCTGTCCTGCCTGTTGCCCACCCGATGCACCTGAGACGGAAGGGGGGGGGGGGGGGGGGGGGGAGTCTGAGGTGTCGCAGTGTTCCGGGACCTCCCCTACAGGGGGAGCCGGGACGGACCACACCACCTCCTCCTCCCTCGGGGTGCCCGATGGCACCCAGGCCTCTACATGGGTGGGGGATGCGAACGGATTGGCCATCCGACGCCCCCCCGACATCTGGCACTGCCAGTCCTGGAGGCCCGTGCTGGTATCGACAGTGGTCTGCAGGTTTGCAGCCATGGAGCCCAGGGGGTTGGCAAACCCTGTCTGTGACAGTTCGACGCCGGCTCGCACATGGCCACTGGTGCCGATGCCCTCAGCGATGGCCTGCAGAGACTGGGCCATGGCTTGCTGAGACTGGGCCATGGCCTGCTGAGACTGGGCCATGGCCTGCAGAGACTGGGCCATGGCTTGCAGAGACTGGGCCATGGCCTGCAGAGACTGGGCCATGGCCTGCAGAGACTGGGCCATGGCCTGCAGAGACTGGGCCATGGCCTGCAGAGACTGGGCTATGGTGTTGAGCGCCTCTGCCATCTGGCGCTGGCACTGGCTCATGGCCTCCTGTGAAAGGGCAGCCATGTCCTGGGCCACAGACGCCGCCTGCACGGAAAGCCCCAGGCCTCGCAAACCGTTCCCCGTGTCTGACACCGTCGCACCCATTGCCTCCACCGTGGACGCCATCTGTGCGGTGTCGGCCTGGGTGGCACGCATGACCGGCACCACTTCCAGCTCCTGGACGCGGGTGGACTCCTCCACCTGCGACTGCAGCCGCCGCAAGCCACCCGTCACCCTCTTCGCTCGTCTCCGGGTCGGTGGTTGCATCGGATCTATCTGTGGGTGTGGAAACCCCAGGAACCCGGGATCCATCTGGGCGGCAGATGTTCGCTTGGGCTGGGCTGCCCTCCGACCGCCCGGCCCCACTGCTGCTCCTACCTCCACCTGCTGAACCGGAACGGCTGTGTTGTGCGCACCAGTGAGTGTACCAGACGGCTCATCACTAAAGTGCCCAACCGAGGTGAGTGTTTCTGCGATGGTGGAGGGTGTTGGTGACAGCAGTGGCGTTGTGTCGTGCTCTTCGTCCCACTCTGAGTCCATGGCACTTTGGGGTGGGGGTTCGTCTCCTCCCATCCACTCTGTGTCACTGTCCGGTATTTCGTCTTCCTGGGTAGTGCTGTCCCGGGTAGGGGTGTCCTGGGCAGTGGTGTCCTGGCTTGGATGTGATGGGGGCCTGTGGCTGCCCCCCTCGTCGCTGGGTGGTCGCTCCCGCATGTGACGGGGGTGTCGTCTCCCTGTTGCTCCAGGTCTCTCCGTCTCCCGTGGTGTGCGGGGGGCATCCTGCGGGCGTCGCATGCTAGAGGGTCCGGGTCTCTCTGTCTCCCGTGGCCTCTGAGGAGCATCCTGCGGGCGTCGCATGCTAGAGGGTCCGGGTCTCTCTGTCTCCCGTGGCCTCCGCGGGGCATCCTGCGGGTGTCGCATGCTAGAGGGTCCGGGTCTCTCTGTCTCCCGTGGCCTCCGAGGTGCATCCTGCGGGCGTCGCATGCTAGAGGGTCCGGGTCTCTCTGTCTCCCGTGGCCTCCGAGGGGCATCCTGCGGGCGTCGCATGCTAGAGGGTCCGGGTCTCTCTGTCTCCCGTGGCCTCCGAGGTGCATCCTGCGGGCGTCGCATGCTAGAGGGTCCGGGTCTCTCTGTCTCCCGTGGCCTCCGAGGGGCATCCTGCGGGCGTCGCATGCTAGAGGGTCCGGGTCTCTCTGTCTCCCGTGGCCTCCGAGGGGCATTCTGCGGGCGTCGCATGCTAGAGGGTCTGGGTCTCTCTGTCTCCCGTGGCCTCCGAGGGGCATCCTGCGGGCGGTCTGCATCTGCGGGGATGGGTGCCTGGACGTTTGGTCCTGCGATACACAATGAAGCATGCATGGTTAGACACGCAGGCAGTGATCAGGTGATATGGGGGAGGGGGATATAGGGGAGGGGGGATATGGGGACGGGCTGTCGGTGGCTCACTTGCTAGTACGCCCCCAACCTCTGCATCAGTAACCTCCCGGTCCTCAGGTCCACCAGCCAGTTCCAGGGCCCTTTCCTCATGTTCGGACAGTGGCCTCTCATCAGCGGGGCCTCCTCCAGTCCTCACATGCTCCCTATTGTTGTGTGCACGCTTCTCCTGTGGGGGGGGGGGGGGGGCAGGGGTAAAAGGCAACACTGTTAGGCAGGTATATGAATGCACGCCATCGGTTGCGCGTGCATTGCAGAGGTTAAGGTTAGGGCTGGATTCAGAGCGTCCCTCGCTCTGTAGTGGTCCGTTCTGGAGCATATTCATGTAAAAAAGGAAGGTACAAGATTTATTTACAGAAATGTATTAACTTATGGAAATCAGCAGGCTATCTACTAAACACCTTTTCAGGATGGCATCAACTTAAATATAACTTTAACAGAAATCCTCAATACATTAGCCTCCCAACTAATATTAAACAAAAAGGATCAATATGACTCATTAGTAATCGCTCTGAAGAGATGAAAATGGGCAATAGTGTTTGTACTAATTATTTAGATGTTAACACAGCTTATAAATGTACACAAAATGTATTACAAAGAACTAAACGGTCCTCAAAAATAACAGGCATACGTAACCTCACAAATAATAAAACATTCTCAGATCAGTTGTCTGCTTATAATGGGACTTATTTTATTTGTGATGATAGAGCAGATTCTTGGCTCCCAAAATACTGGTCAGGATCTTGTTATTTAGGATACTTAGTACCTGCCATCCGTCATCTTCCTCATCTCCCTCATGTTTCAGAACCAGCCACTCAAAGAAATAAACGTTCCATAACCTTACAAGATGCAATTTATGCTAGAATTATTCCGTTCTATTGGGAAATAAGGATGGGCAATGAATTGAATAAAATAATGACCATCATACAAAACGTAGCTGATTACACCGCCACTGCCCTAAGTAAAATTTCTGACGAAATGCGAGCAATTCGAACCGTGGCATTACAAAATCGAATGGCACTCGACTATGTGTTAGCCGGAAAAGGTGGCACCTGCGCCCTGATTGGTGCGGAGTGTTGCACTTTCATTCCAGATAACTCAAAAGAAGGTAAAGATCTGGCCTCACATATCCAAAAAGAAATCAAGAAACTTGATCCCCCCCCCCCAGTTATCTCTCTCTGGGATAAACTTTGTGGGTGGTTGGGACACACTGGAATGTCAACAGTACGAATAATCGTATTCTCCTGGAGAGCTGGATTCATCATTTACATAATATGCCAATGTATCAAGTGCATCAAAGAACTATTCGCTAAACGCAAGGGTCCAATTGTCAGAATGATTCACACTAATCCTACTGCACCACCATTAGATGAAATAGAATGAAGTATTATTGTTGAAATGTTACTGATCAATCAATTGTTTGACTGTATTATTAACATATTGTTAATATATTAATACTGAATCAGTAGAATCAAATTTGATTAATTGATTAATTGTTATTTTATAATAATGATTCTTTAAGAATGATAATATTTTTTGCTGAAATACTTGTAATGCAATGCTTGCCCATTCTATTGTTTAAAACTGCAATGACAATATGAATGAGTTATTCTTTGCGCTTTTACCTATCCTATTGCATTAATTGTATCTTTTATCTTATTGTGATAAATCTCACTTGTTCTTTTGATTTATCAAAGCAGGGACTGTAGAAACCAACTATTTTCTGATACACCTGATAGGTAAAATATGGCTATTTAGAGTAAAATTTTAAGCCCCAGTTTTAAATACCCAATTTAAATTCACTCATAACCTCAGGTCATCTCAAAACATATAGCTTCAATAGAGACACAAAACAGCATGGCACAGCATAATTCACTTTTACTGAGCTCCATTGTTCTAGCAAATACATTTGCAAGACAGTGTGACATTAAAACACAAGCCGTACCAGATATCAATCCAAGGACAGGGCAGGCACCACAGCAACATTAAGTCTCTATTGTCTACAATGTGGCTAACAGCTAAGTCAGCAGATGTCCAGTTTAATCTGGCCATGATAACAGCACAGAATTGATTTCTGTAACATGCACAAGTATTCAGACATGAAACATTTAAATCTAATGTTGCACATTAAAGATTGACAGCTAACCGTCAAATCAAACTCATTTGATTCTAACCCAAACCAATTAGGATGACTTAGAGGTGTAGATAGATGGCTAAAGACTGATATGATTTCCTATAACCGTGAAGGTCCGTACGGCCATCTTTAACCGGATCATTCTATACTTTGATCTAAACTATTCGCTATCTCTATTTTTCACTTTTCCACTCTAACTCTTGAAGTAAATGCAAGCTGTTGTGCCGTAAGCAAGAAACCATTTCTGTATTATTTTAAAAGTTAAATTGTGTGCAAGTTGCTTCTCTTTAAGTCCTTTTTGCTAGCCGGACTTATTAGAGAATAAGATTTAAGTGACTCTCAATTGTAATCAAATAGAGGTAATAAATGATTTTTGTTTGCATCCGAGAAGTTTTAAGTCAAATTTCTACTGAGTTTTAGTGTCGCAAGATCCTCACTAATTCCGCATGGTAGATCTCTTACAGTTGCCGTATGCAGACTTAGTGTAACCAAGATTAGAAATCTTTATTCACCTTACCCTATGGCTTCCTGGGTGATAATACAAACCTTCAGACTTTAAATCTCTCCAAATTGTGAAGGAAAGCTCAAGGACTTTATAGGTCTCTAGTCATGCACACTGTCCCAGATGATTGATTACACCCCCAACAGTTATTATAAACAAAAGCCCCAAAATTGAGATAGTTCTTGTCAAAACACTAGTTGCCGACCTGTCTACCATACAGGGTCTAGTGTTTCAAAATATATCAACAAAGCTTTAGTTAAACAGTGACAAATTACACATCCTGCATCTGAACAGCACCTGAGCCATCAAATAAATCCTGGGAATGAACAATTGAACCATTTTGTAATTTTTAGCTGGAACACAAATATACTAGTTGTTCACAAATTAAACGAGGAGCAATGACATTAATCAAACGAGATTAAACCAAATCCTAATCCTACATACACATGTATAGATGAATAGGTTATTCTACACCTTGTAGCATGGATTTCATAGCATAATGCTGGGGGCTAAAAGGGAAACCTCTCAAGACTGATGTGGATAAATGTTTAGTTAGGGTGAGAGCATTAAGGGTGAGGGGATCAAGGTAGGTAAAATGGAATTAAGGTACAGATCAAAGACAAAATATCGCGTCTTTCACAGCCTCGGATGTCTCGTAGTGTATGGCAGCTAACAAAGCACTTTCAGAATGTAGTTGTTGCTGTAATGTAGCGAGCACAGCAACAGGTCTGAGCACAGGAAGATCCCACAGACACTACGATAATGACCAGATAATGTTAGTGATGCTGTTGGAGAGATGAATATTGAGTCTTGATCCAATTCAATAGCGGAATAGGCTTGAGGAGCTGAATGGACTCCTCCTTTTCTGATGTGGTCTGGACTATTGTAACTGCCTTGCAGCAGAGAATGGAACAGAGAAGGATGAGTGGAGCAGTAGATACCTGGAAACACCACCATCCGGATGTTCCTCTCCAAGTCACTCACCATCCTGACTTGGAAATATATCGCCGTTACTTCACAGTCCCTGGATCAAACTCCTGGAACTCCCATCAGCACTGTGGGTGTAGGTACACCTCAGAGACTGCAGCGGTGCAAGAAGGCAGGTCCCCTACTGAAGGGAAACCAGGGCTGGTCAATAAATGCTGATCTAGCCAGCGATGCCCACGCTCCGTAAATGAACAAAAAAAACCCAGGGAATGCAGATTTAAGGTACGAACTAGCTCGGAAGTTTTGAATGGGTTTCAGGGGAGCTTTGTTTTCACCCAGGAGGTGGTGTGGAGGTCAAACTCACAGACTGAAAAAGTGGTTGAGACAGAACCCCTCAGGACATTTGTGAAACACTTGGATAAGCACTTGAAGTACAGTGGGCAGGATTCTCTGTCCAGCGACGCCGGAATCGTGAAACACAATCAGGTGGAGAATTGCGTGTCAGCCGAAAACCGGGCACCCAGTGGAACGCCGTCCTCCAACTTTAGTAACTTGAGGAAGCCAGCGGTAGAGGTTTATTTAACTATATACAAAATTCTGCTCAAGGCATCATCTCGCTTCCAGTAGGGTCCTTGCTGGGAGAACTAACCACACCAGGCCCTGCTTTGGGCTGGCTTTTATGTTTGTTCGTAACTAGCTCCAGCTGGGTGGCCTCTGCTCCCTATCTGTGAAGCTAGCACTCCACGAGTCCTACAGAGAGATCAACAATGGTTTCCTTGTGGGGGTTACAACACCAACCTACAGCCTATGGATCAAGAGCTGGAAATGTGGCCAGATAGCTACTAGTTGGCTGGTATGTATATGATGGGCTGCATGGTCACCATTCATGCTGTAAATTTCTATGACTTCTATGAGGTAACAGGAAGCTGGTATCAAGCTTCTATTTGCATTATGGAGCAATGACAAATATATTTGGCACCACATGCACTCATAAATATTCCTCTTCAGCAGTTCCAGCACCTTCAATTCACAAGCCAAGAAGCCAGAATATATTATGAAAACCCCAGCAGGAGGGAATGGCTCCCAGGAAGGGTGAGAGTCCAACGGCAAGCAGGTAGCTGGAAATTGTTTCTGTCCCTCAGCGGCATTTACAGAGAGTTGGCACTATTTAACAAGCCACCGTGATTAATGGCTAACCAGTTCTGCCAAGTAGCACCTTTCTTTGTTCAGCAATTGTGTTCACTGGAGCACAGAACAGAGTTCCTTTCATTCCACAATACCCAGCAGAGGAACCAGTGAACAAAGGCTAGGTGCAGCCTGTACTGCAACACAATGGGCAGAACACTGACACACACAAACACAAGCAGTCACACACACACACACACACAGACACAGACAAACAGTCACACACACACACAGTCACACACACAGACACAGACATACACACACACACAAAGTGACACACACAAACAGTCACACACACACACACACACACAGACAGACAAACAGTCACACACACAAACAGTCACACACACAGACACAGACATACACACACACACAAAGTGACACACACAAACACAGTCACACACACACACACAGACAAACAGTCACACACACAAAGTCACACACACAAAGTCACACACACAGACACAGACATACACACACACACAAAATGACACACACAAACACAAACAGTCACACACACAGACACACAAACAGTCACACACACAAACAGACATACACACACACACAAACTGACACACAGATACACACACACAGACTCACACACAGACACACACAAACAGTCCCACACACAGACAAACAGACATACACACACAGACTCACACACAGACACACACACAGACACACACACACAAACATGTATATATATACACACACAGACATATATGTACACACAGACATATTTATACACACTATATACACAGACATAATATACAGAGAGACATATTACACACATTCACATACACAAAAAATAGATACACACATACGCATATATTTATGCACACTCACAGACATACGCACACACATACATAGACATATACACACGCACACATGGATAAATACACACATACATATACACACGCAGACATATATACACATGCACACAAACAGACATACACATGCATATGCAGTCAGAAAGACACTCACAGACATTGGCATACATACACAGACACAGAACACAGACACAGAACAAACAGACATACACAAACATTCAGATGCACATATGAAAACGAAATGAAATGAAATGAAAAATACTCATTGTCACAAGTAGGCTTCAATTAAGTTACTGTGAAAAGCCACTAGTCGCCACATTCCGGCGCCTGTTCGGGGAGGCTGTTACGGGAATTGAACCGTGCTGCTGGCTTGCCTTGGTTGCTTTCAAAGCCAGCAATTTAGCCCTGTGCTAAACAGCCCCACATATGCAGACATACACACAGACACACACACAGATACACACTACATGCATAGACACACGCAGAGAAACATAGATACAGGTACAAACAGACACAGAGGCACACACAGATACAAAATCAACAGAGTTACAGTGCAAAAAGACAGCAAAAAAGACAAGAGATTTTTTTTCGCTCTGGTTTGCATTTACACAAAGCTGCACAACCCTGATTTCTAGCAAATCTGTGAACTGAGAGTAGGGTTCCCTAAAGGTTTGAGCCCCGATTATTAATCTTCATACAGGGCAGAAACCTCCTCGATGTTAGCCATGGTCTGGTTGGTTACATTCTTACCTCGGTAGCAGAAGCTGGTGAGTCCCGCTCCCGAAAGTTCAATCCAGGCTGACTCTCCATTGCATTTCTGAGGGAGTGCTGCATTGTTAGGAGGTGCTACCTTTCAGATCAGAGGCAAAACCAAGGTCCTATCTGCCCCCTCAAACGGTGCTATTAGGGAAATGAGGGATGATTGAAACATAAGTTCGGAGGTGCAGGAGTGTGCTGACATGGTGAATGCTGAGATGATGTTTGCATTCATGGGAACTCTAGGGGTCATAGTTTCAGAAAAAGGGGATGCCCTCGTCTCTAAGAGGGTGTTAATCTTTGAAATGTTCTATCTCAGAGAGCAGTGGAAGTTGTTGGATATATTCAAGGCTGAGAGAGACAGATTCTTGAACTACGGGGAGTTGAGGGTTATGAGGACCAGGTGGGGATGTGGGATTGAGGCCATGGTCAGATCAACCATGATCTTATTGAATGGCGGAGCGAGCTGGCGTTCATCCTGTCCTGGCCACTATTTATCCCTCAACCAACATCACTAACACTGATTCATTGTTTTTTTGGAGCTTGTTGTGCATAAAGTGGCTGCCATTTTTCAACAGTACGACAGTCCGAAAGAAATTAATAGGCTGCAGACATTTTTTAATGATGCCCTGAGGCCGTGAAAGGTGCTATATAAATGCAAGTCTTTCTTTCATTCTTTCAAAATGTGGGGATGGTTCGGTGGTCCTTACTGTTGACTGAACTTATCCCGATGGAGCAGGATATGTTTGAAGTGTATTGCTACGTTAGGTCAAGTGGGGTATGGAACTGGCACTCGAATTTTGAAAAATATATATTTCCTGGGATGTGGGCACTGCTGGTTGGGCCATCCCAAATTGCCCTTGAACTGGGCGCTGTTGGGTCAACTACATTGGTGTGCGTCTGGAGTCATAGGTAGGCCAGATTGAGTAAGGATGGCAGATTTGCTAACTTAAAGAACCAGTTGTGCTTTTGCGATAACCAACAATGGTGTCATGGTCATCATTAGCCTTTTAATTCCAATTTCATGGATTTAAATTCCACCATCTGCTGTGGTGGGATTCAAACCTGGGTCAACAGAGCATTGCCTTGGATCTCTAGATCACCAGTCAATACCACTACACCACCGCGTCCCCTATTAGCACTGGCGCCCATGGGTGTGAGAGGGGAGAGTGGTTAACATTCCTACTCCCAGTTCTTTTTACAGTAAGTATATGTGTCCAACCAGCGTCACTCGCTACCCATGAACGAATATAAAAAAAGAACAGACTTGGGGTTGTCTAACCCGCCAACACATGTGAAGACTCCTATTGCCCTCGGTAGTAGGGGACAGCTGAGGAACCAGGTACCAAGTGCCAGAGCAGGACAGAGGAGAAAATGCCAATCTGTATTCCTCTGCTTGCACAATTGAAGTTACACAGCAAGACTTTCAGGGAGTGGAGGGAGCCATGTGCTGTCAGTGGGGAATGCCTGAGATACTAGAAGCTCTGCCGTGCAGAAGGAGGCCATTTGGCATGGGGCCTCTGAAAGAGCACATTACCTCGGCAACACTCCTGCCCTATCCCCTTAATCCCACCTAACCTACACATCCTGAGACACTAAGGGGCAATTTAGCATGGTCAATCATCTAACCTGCACATCTTTGGACTGTGGGAGGATACCAGAGAACCCGGAGGAAACCCACGCAGATAAGGGGAGAATGTGCAAACTCCACACACTCACCCAAGGCCGGATTGGAACCTGGGTCCCTGGCACTGCGAGGCAGCAGTCTAACCACTGTGCCACCATGCCACTACTAGGCGTAATTCAGAGAGGAACACCAAAGGGCTCGCTCAAAAGAGACTTGTGGTGAAGAACAACATGCATTTTTATAGCACCTAACGCAGGAAAACACCTCAAGGCACTTCAAAAGAATGTAATCCTATGACATTTGACACTAGACGTGAACAAGTTTACAGTCGCACCACTATAGATTTGGTCAAAGAGGTGGGTTTGAAGACGGAGAGAGAGAGAGAGTTGCGGTGAAAATTCTAGAGGTGGCGGGCCTAGGCAACTGGACATGCAGCCACCAATGGCAGGGTGAAGGAAGTGGGGCCATGGAGCAATCAGAACGATGAGTTGAGTGATATGGGATAGAGATGTATGCAAAAGGATTGAAAAGGCAGCTTGGGCAGCAATGGGTGGGGGTGTGGAGTATTGCTTGACCTGCACTGATTGGCGAGTCTACTACTTGTGAAATTAATGAAAGGTCAAAGAACAAAGGCGAAGTGTGGTTACTCCAGCGGTCTGGAACATGCATTCTGGTGAAACACGATAATGAGCATAATTCAATGACTTTAACTGTGGTTCGTCAGCCAGACTAGTGCTGTTGACCAGTAGCTTCAGAACAAGTGTTGGTTAATGGAGCATAAATACACTTCTATCAAATATAGGATGTGTTATTACTCAACAGCACTCTTCACAGGCAAGAACAGGTCTCAATTGTTGCAGAGGAGGTCAGAGGCACCAGCAGGAAATGAGAGAGAAGTCACAGTGACCAAAGGCAGGGTTGTAGCGGTGGTTCATGAGGAGCTTTCAAACAACAGATGGACTGAAAGAGGGCACCTGAGGGAAGACAGGTTGGTGGAAGGGTTAGAGTTCAGCCAGAGGGCAGAGGCTGTGTGCTGGGCCAGGGGCTAGAAGCAGTTGTTAGGTGAGGAATTAAGTTTAGTGCCATAACCCACCACACAGGACTTATGGGGTGGGAATGATTGTCTTCCCCATGCCCCTTGCAGAGTATGAGCTTCCTTGTTAAGGGGGACGGGGAGGGGGGGGGGGGGGGGAACCATAGGACGGAAGGCCGAGAACAAGGCCACAAAACGAGGACCCAACATGAGGGTCAAAAAGGTTCCAGGGCAGAATAGGGGCAAACACATACTGAGCTAACCCTGTATGCGGGGGAGGGAGTGGAGAGGGGACGACAACCCCCCCCACCCCCCACAAGATAGAGACATGTAAATAAAACTAGAGGATGAGCTGAGCCGAGCCAATGTACAGACACAAGGGGGCTGGAGTAGGGGTGATATTATCTGATGTATCACTTCCCTATTTCTTTTGGTGATTGTACTGTCACATGTAAAAAGAAAACTAAAACCCTAAAAATTTGTAATATAAAATGCGAAACCAATAAAGTGTTTAAACAGTTGTGGAGGTGGGGTGCGGTGAGATGGAGTGGGAGGGGATAGTTTCTACTGTTGTGCGGGTGGGGGGGGGGGGGGGGGGGGGTTATTCCTGTTATGATGTGTTTGGCTTTTTTTTGAGTGCAAACTTTGTATAAAAATCGCCAGAATCTCAATAAAAATATTGAAAATAAAAATAAAACTGGCGACGAGGGTTAACTGATTTTTTTTTGTCCAAGCTGCGACCCTGTCGGTCGAGCCACCTCCCTGACTCGGTGGGTCCAGGTTGGAATCTGTTTCTTTCGCCGTGCCTCTGTTCGGACGGTTGGATGCGTTCGACGCCGGGGTGGAGCACTGGATTCAATATGCAGAACCAGCCATTATTCAGGCAAATGACATCATGGAGAACATTGGGGCAGCACAGTAGCATAGTGATTAGCACAGTTGCTTCACAGCTCCAGGGTCCCAGGTTCGATTCCCGGCTGGGTCACTGTCTGTGCGGAGTCTGCACGTTCTCCCTGTGTGTGCGTGGGTTTCCTCCGGGTGCTCCGATTTCCTCCCACAGTCCAAAGATGTGCGGGTTAGGTGAATTGGCCATGATAAATTTCCCTTAGTGTCCAAAAAGGGTAAGCACAGTACGAAGTCTTACAACACCAGGTTAAAGTCCAACAGGTTTGTTTCGATGTCACTAGCTTTCGGAGCGCTGCTCCTTCCTCAGGTGAATGAAGAGGTCTGTTCCAGAAACACATATATAGACAAAACTTCGTACTGTGCTCACCCCAGTCCAACGCCGGCATCTCCACAAAAAGGGTAAAGTAGGGGTTACGGGGATAGGGTAGATACATGGGCTTGAGTAGGGTGCTCTTTGTAAGGGCCACTGCAGACTCGATGGGCCGAATAGCCTCCTTCTGCACTGTAAATTCTATGATTATGTAAACAATCGCCAGACGGTGATTTTGCTGACTGCTTGTGGCTCCCATACGTACGTTACGTACCCGGCAGGGCCCAACGCCCACACTCTCAAACAGCTCATGACACTTACGGGTCTGCAATTCAACCTGATGCCACCTGTTACTATTCAGCGGCATCTTTTCAACACAGTGGAACGATTTCCGGGTGAGTCGGTCACCGAGTTTGTGTCCCGGCTAAGACAAATGATTGAGTTCTGTGAGTCTGGTACTTCTTTACCTGAGATGCCGGGCGGTCAGCAGGAAAAAGGAACGTGGAGAATCAGAGAAAGCTCTTGGCTGAGCCTTCCTGCATCTGCAACAAGCGCTACAGCTCTCCTTATCCCACGAGAGCTCCGAGCATGGGGTGCAGGAAAAACAAGGGATGGAGGTGAGACTCCAGTATGTGGTTGCAAGCCAGGCCGTCACGGTGGGAAATGACCCTGGTTTCTGCTGAGGGTGGTTCGGTTCCATGTATGACATGCGGCCGCTCAGTGAAGCTGCCAGTGGTTCCGACGCCCCGGTAGGAGTAGGCGCCTGCCTCAGCAGCAGGATTTTCATCTGGATGAACCAGGTGAAGCGGCTGCGATGCCGTTGCATTTTGTAGCGGTGCCTCGTGGCCCCCATTTGGGTTCCAGTGCAGGTGAATGGCCATTTATTAAACATGGAGTTGGATACAGGGTTCCTGTTGTGACATGGAGCACATTTGGCTGCTGAAAACATGGCGTGCAGACTTAGCAGACACAATGATGTAGATGGCTACGTATACAGGGAAGCAGCTGAATTGTTGGGACGACATTGACTCCGGTGGTATATGGACGCTAGTGGCTCACCTCCCTCTCATTGTTGTGCAAGGAAATGGCACTAGCCTGTTAGGGTGTGCTTGGACTAGCAGCACATTCTCCATATGGGGTCGGGTGGTCTGTACTTGGTACTTGGCAAGTATCCTGAAGTCTTCCAGCTCAGCTTGAGGACCATAATGGGGTCCGTGGCCGTGATCCAGGTTGACCCGGAGTTTCAGCTGTGCTATATCTGGGTGTGCTTCACGGATTGGCCGGGATTGGTCCCCATCATGAAACCAGATAGAACGGTCTGTTTGTGCGGGGATCATAGAATCCCTACAGTGCAGAAGGAGGTCGCTCGGCCCACAAAGCCTGCACTGACCGTCCGAAAGAGCACCCTACCTAGGCCCAGTCTCCCACCCTACCCCCGTAATCCCACCTCGGCGCAATTTAGAATAGCTAATTCACCTAACTTGCACATCTTTGGACTGTGGGAGGAAATTGGAGCACCCGGAGGAAACCCACGCAGACACGTGGAGAATGTGCAAACTCCACACAAACACCCGAGGTCAGAATTGAACCCAAGTCTCTGCCGCTGTGAGGCAGCAGTGCTAACCACTGTCCCACTGTGCCACCTTAAATTGACTGTCAATACTGCTTTCAGGTTGGATCGCTACCCTATGCACCGCATCATGGACCAGCATGCTCAGTTGGCTGGTGGATGCTCATTCACGAAACTTTATGAATAATGTGTATCCACAGCTCAAACCTGACAAGTCCGTCCGCAAGTATGGTACGATAAATACGCTTAGAGGACTCTGCAAGTACACCCGGCTGCCTTTTGGGGTGTCTTTGGCATGGGTGATCTGCCAGCAAGTTATGGAAAATATCCTGCAGGGCTTGCCAAGCGTCACAGTGTATTTGGGCGACTTACTGGTCACGGGGACCACCCAGCAGGAACGTTTGGAGAACCTTGAGGCAGTGTTGCAGCGCTTCTGGGAATATGGCATCCGCCTGCGCCATGCAAAGTTTCGCATTGAAGGAGGTAGTTTACTTGGCGTATCGGGTAGACTGGGATGACTTACACCTGGTTGCTGAGAAGGTGGGGGCCACCAAGCTGGTCCCTGCCCCAAAGGACGCCATGGAACTTTGCTGGTTTCTGTGGTTGGTTAATTACTATGGGAAATTCATCATGAATCTCGTGGCCATACTGGCTCCTTTGCACCTGCTCCATAAGAAATGCCAGGGCTGGGTGTGGTGCGTTGTTCAGAAAGTGGATTTTCTGCATTTCAAGACGGTTGTCATCCTCAGGGGTGCTAACCCACTATGATCCAGCCAAGCCTCTGATCAGCACATGTGACATATCCCCTTATGGAACTGGGGCCGTCCTGGTCCATTGGATGCCGGTTGGTTGGGAGCGGCCGATCGCTTTTGCCTCACGGACGTTGGCGACGGCCGTATGTAAATCTGCGCAGATTGAGGTGGAGGGTCTGGCGGTGGTCTTCGGGTGAAAAAGCTTCATCAAGACATTTACGGCAATGAAGGAAATTGGATTGGAGGGGGTAACAATAATTGAAAAGCTAGCACTGCTACAGCTTGGTATCCTGAAATGCCTCTTTCTGCGCCACAATTTCTATCATTCTACGGCGTGGGGATACTTTTCCTTGGAACAGGAGGATACACATGGGAGGGTGTGGTGCTAAGATTTGACAATACAATGGTCAGGATACACTTACAGGACCATATTTCAGTCATAACAGAAAGCAGATACTTTAGAAAGAGTACAAATTAGAACTCACTGGAAAATTGAAGTGGAAAATTATGAGGAAAGAATAATAGAGATAAAATATATCCAGATTATTATTCAAAGTAAGTCAAGAGCCTGAAATTAGTGAAATGTAAATTTAGATTTGGTATCAGAAACACTTGCTCCCTCAAACAGTAATAAATGTTGAAACGATCTTCTCAGCAACATAATCGAGGTGAAACCCAGAGAACATTCAAAATGCAACCCAGCTCCCTTTTGGGAGAACTCATGCACTGGACACGTGAACCTCAATGTGCTGTCTGGCTTTCCTCCTCTTTGTACCAATGCATTTGAAGCACACTGGCACCACCTGCTGCTCGGAGGAAAGAGATGCAGATTAAAACAAAGTTCCTGCAGGTAATGGTATAAAATATTCTAATAGAGAGATTAGTCCATTTGCTCAGGGGTAATCCCAGCGCAAAACACATCCGAAAAACAGTGTAAAGACTGGGCAGAACTAGCTCTGGGTGGCACAATGTATTAGAGCACTGGTCCCTCAGTCAGGGAGCAATCCTGTCCACAAGACGTTGAGAAGCACCAACTTTATTGCTGCACTTCAAATATCAAGAAAGAGCCAGAAAGTTATACGACACAAACATTTAATTAAAAGGGATGGTGGACCTTTGTGTGTTTGGTCACAGATTTGCTGGTATTGTAATTCATGTCCACAGGCTGTCATTCGAAGAGGTGCTTCTAAAACTCATAGCAATCACTTGTAATCATAGAATCCCTATATGCAGAAGGAGGCCATTTGGTCCATCGAGTGTGCACCGACCCTCCGAAAGAGTGCTCCACCTAGGCCCACTCCCCCACCCCATCCCTGTAACCTAACCTGCACATCTTTGGATTGTGGGAGGAAACCGGAGCACCCGGAGGAAACCCGTACAGACACAGGGAGAACGTCCAAGCTCCACGCAGACAGTCACCCACGGTTGGAATCAAACCTGGATCCCTGGCGCTGTGAGGCAGCAGTGCTAACCACTGTGCCACCATGCCGTCCCAAACGAGCAGTCTGAGCTGATGTGGTAGTCTCACTCTGACCCCCAACTGAATCAAAGGAAGGTGGAGAAGCTGGTCCTGTGTGTAAATACAAAAATCGATTAGATATCAAATTCAGCACGCGGGACGCGGGATCTGGTGGAAACTCATTGTGCATTGCTGCAATACCTGTCGGTCCTGGAGGAGGCACTATCACAGGCTTTTCCAAGTGAAGGAGCCGTGATGTGTGTTATGTCTATGTCTATATATTAGTCTATGATTGCAGAATATCCAGAATAAGCATCTTAAAACAAATTGGATCGTGGGTCTGCCGGAGGGGGTGGAGAGCCCGAGGCTGACCTAATACTTCGCAAAGATGGTGGCGAAGTTGATGGGGAGGGAGAAGAGCCCTCCCGATATGAGCTGGACAGGGCACATCGGCTGCTAAGGCAGTCATACTTCGCTTCCACAAATATCATACCAAGGAAAAGGTCCTAAACTGGGCAAAGCAAAGGCGAGAGATGAAATGGAAGGTTGCTGAGATACGAATCTACCAGGTTTTGACGATGGATCTGGTGAAAAGGTGGGCGGCTTTCGAATGGGTGAAGGCGGCACTCGACAACAAAGGTGTGGGGTTTGGAGTGGTCTATCCCGCGAAGGTGAGGGTGACGTACAAATCGAAGGATCTGTATTTCGGAATGGTGGAGGCAGCAGAGGCGTTCGTGAAGGCTGAAGGATTGGGACTGAAATGAGAAATGGGACTGGAAGTAAGATCTGGATTGAGGGGAAGGGGTCTGGGCTTAGTTTTTCGTTTATGGTGTTTTACATTTCTGTACTGGGTGGCGGGAATGCCTTGGGGTTGGTTGTATATGGGAGGGTAGTCTGGCTGTGTTTAGAGTTTGTTATAAATAGTTTGGGCTTGGGGGATATGTGCACTGGGATTGGGTTATGGAAGAGGGGATTGGAAGGAGGGGTCCGGGTAGGGGCCCCCGCACGAGCAAGGCGCGTTTGGTTACTGAACGGGAGTGTAGTGGGGGGAGGGGCTGCGGCAGTCGAAGTCTAGTTGAGCAGGTTTTGATGGGCCAGGGGGGCGTGAAAGGGAGAGGGAGGGAAGTGATACTGGGTGAGGGGTTGATATGGAGGAGTAGTTGCGGGGTTTTTGGGGGGGTGGGGGGGTTGTTTGACGGTAATAAAAAGATGGTGCGGGTTAGGCCTGAGAGGCAGGACCAAGAGATATGATGATGGTGAATAGAAAGGGTGGGGGTGTGAGAGATCCCCAGTCAGAATAGTAACGTGGGACATGAGGAGGTTAGGGGGACCGGTGAAGAGATCAAAGGTTTTCACTCATTTTCAGAGCTTAGAGGCTGATGTAGTGATGCGACAGGAGACACATCTGAAGCTGGAAGATCAGGTGAGGCTTAGGAAGGGCTTGGTGAGTCAGGTGTTCCAATCGGGGTTTGACAGTAGGGCTCAAGGTGTGAAGGTACTTGTAGGAAAGAGGGTACGGTTCCAGATGGAGATGGTAGTGGCAGATCGGGGAGGGGGGCAGGTATGTAGTAGTGACAAGTGCATTGGAGGGTAGGTTGGTGGCATAACTGAGTGCTTACGGGATGATGTGGGGTTTGAAAAGGTGTTGGTTGTTATCTTGGATCTGGATACCCACGAGCTGATTCTAGGAGGAGATTGGAACTTGGTGTTGGACCCAAAGGTGGAGACGTCCCATCCGCGCTCGCTGTCTCAATCTGAAGGGGGGGTGGAAAGGGGGGCAGTGGGGGGGTGGTGAAAGTGTTGGCTGGACTTGGGAGAGCTAGGGGGGTAGGTCCATGAAGGTTCCTACATCCAGAAGTACAACAGTATTCTTTTTCCTCCCCAGTGCACAAGGTGTACTCAAGAATTGACTTCTTTGAAGTGGGAAAGGCACTATCGGCTGGGAGTCCGAGATCTTTTCAAAAAATATATTTTAATTCAAATTTTTTACATATTTTCAACAAACCCCCCCCCCTTACAGAAATAAGAAAAAACAAAGAACACATAAATAAACATCTTATAGCTATGTCACGTATTCCCCCAATATACAAGCCCCCCATTAAACGATAATAAACACAGTAGTAAACACAAAGTACCCCCCCCCCCCCCCCCACTCACCCACCCCCCGGGTTGCTGCTGCTGACCACCTCCTAACGCTCCCCGAGAAAGTGTAGGAACGGTTGCCACCATCTGAAGAACCCTTGCACAGATCCTCTTAAGGCAAATTTTACCCTCTCCAATTTAATGAACCCTGCCATGTCGCTGATCCAGGCTTCCACGCTTGGGGGCCTTGCACCCTTCCACTGTAGCAGAATCCTCCGCCGGGCTACCAGGGACTCAAAGGCCAGAATAGAACATAGAAAAATACAGCACAGAACAGGCCCTTTGGCCCACGATGTTGTGCCGAACCTTGTCCTAGATTAATCATAGATTATCATAGAATTTACAGTGCAGAAGGAGGCCATTCGGCCCACTGAGTCTGCACCGGCTCTTGTAAAGAGCACCCTACCCAAGGTCAACACCTCCACCCAACACTAAGGGCAATTTTGGACACTAAGGGCAATTTATCGCGGCCAATCCACCTAACCACATCTTTGGACTGTGGGAGGAAACCGGAGCACCCGGAGGAAACCCACGCAGACACGGGGAGGACGTGCAGACTCCGCACAGACAGTGACCCAAGCCGGAATCGAACCTGGGACCCTGGAGCTGTGAAGCAATTGTGCTATCCACAATGCTACCGGGCTGCCCTTAAGAACAAATTAATCTACACTATATCATTCTACCGTAATC
This sequence comes from Scyliorhinus torazame, assembly GCF_047496885.1. Taxonomy (NCBI): domain Eukaryota; kingdom Metazoa; phylum Chordata; class Chondrichthyes; order Carcharhiniformes; family Scyliorhinidae; genus Scyliorhinus; species Scyliorhinus torazame. The sequence continues at coordinate 106,207,913 of NC_092716.1, forward strand.
CATGTACCTATCCAATAGCTGCTTGAAGGTCCCTAATGTTTTCGACTCAACTACTTCCACAGACAGTGCATTCCTTGCCCCCACTACTCTCTGGGTAAAGAACTTATCTCTGACATCCCCCCTATATCTTCCACCATTCACCTTAAATTTATGTCCCCTTGTAATGGTTTGTTCCACCCGGGGAAAAAGTCTCTGACTGTCTAATCTATCTATTCCCCTGATCATCTTATAAACCTCTATCAAGTCGCCCCTCATCCTTCTCCGTTCTAATGAGAAAAGGCCTAGCACCCTCAACCTTTCCTCGTAAGACCTACTCTCCATTCTAGGCAACATCCTGGTAAATCTCCTTTGCACCTTTTCCAAAGCTTCCACATCCTTCCTAAAATGAGGCGACCAGAACTGTACACAGTACTCCAAATGTGGCCTTACCAAGGTTTTGTACAGCTGCATCATCACCTCACGGCTCTTAAATTCAATCCCTCTGTTAATGAACGCGAGCACACCATAGGCCTTCTTTCCAGCTCTATCCACTTGAGTGGCAACTTTCAAAGATGTATGAACATAGACCCCAAGATCTCTCTGCTCCTCCACATTGCCAAGAACTCTACCGTTAACCCTGTATTCCGCATTCATATTTGTCCTTCCAAAATGGACAACCTCACACTTTTCAGGGTTAAACTCCATCTACCACGTCTCAGCCCAGCTCTGCATCTTATCTATGTCTCTTTGCAGCCGACAACAGCCCTCCTCACTATCCACAACTCCACCAATCTTCGTATCGTCTGCAAATTTACTGACCCACCCTTCAACTCCCTCATCCAAGTCATTAATGACAATCACAAACAGCAGAGGACCCAGAACTGATCCCTGCGGTACGCCACTGGTAACTGGGATCCAGGCTGAATATTTGCCATCCACCACCACTCTCTGACTTCTATCGGTTAGCCAGTTCGTTATCCAACTGGCGAAATTTACCACTATCCCATGCCTCCTTACTTTCTGCATAAGACTACCACGGAAAACCTTATCAAATGCCTTACTAAAATCCATGTACACTACATCCACTGCTTTACCTTCATCCACATGCTTGGTCACCTCCTCAAAGAATTCAATAAGACTTGTAAGGCAAGACCTACCCCTCACAAACCTGTGCTGACTATCCCTCATCAAGCAGTGTCTTTCCAGATGCTCAGAAATCCTATCCTTCAGTACCCTTTCCATTACTTTGCCTACCACCGAAGTAAGACTAACTAGCCTGTAATTTCCAGGGTTATCCCTAGTCCCTTTTTTGAACAGGGGCACGACATTCGCCACTCTCCAATCCCCTGGTACCACCCCTGTTGACAGTGAGGACGAAAAGATCATTGCCAACGGCTCTGCAATTTCATCTCTTGCTTCCCATAGAATCCTTGGATATATCCCCTCAGGCCCGGGGGACTTGTCTATCCTCAAGTTTTTCAAAATGCCCAACACATCTTCCTTCCTAACAAGTATTTCCTTGAGCTTACCAGTCTGTTTCACACTGTCCTCTCCAACAATATGGTCATTTGTAAATACAGAAGAAAAGTACTCGTTCAAGACCTCTCCTATCTCTTCAGACTCAATAAACAATCTCCCGCTACTGTCCTTGATCGGACCTACCCTCGTTCTAGTCATTCTCATATTTCTCACATATGTGTAAAAGGCCTTGGGGTTTTCCTTGACCCTACTCGCCAAAGATTGTTCATGCCCTCTCTTAGCTCTCCTAATCCCTTTCTTCAGTTCCCTCCTGGCTATTTTGTATCCCTCCAGCGCCCTGTCTGAACCTTGTTTCCTCAGCCTTACATAAGTCTCCTTCTTCCTCTTAACAAGACATTCAACCTCTCTTGTCAACCATGGTTCCCTCACTCGACCATCTCTTCCCTGCCTGACAGGGACATACATATCAAGGACACGTAGTACCTGTTCCTTGAACAAGTTCCACATTTCACTTGTGTCCTTCCCTGACAGCCTATGTTCCCAACTTATGCACTTCAATTCTTGTCTGACAACATCGTATTTACCCTTCCCCCAATTGTAAACCTTGCCCTGTTGCACGCACCTATCCTTCTCCATTACTAAAGTGAAAGTCACAGAATTGTGGTCACTATTTCCAAAATGCTCCCCCACTAACAAATCTATCACTTGCCCTGGTTCATTACCAAATACCAAATCCAAAATGGCCTCCCCTCTGGTCGGACAATCTACATACTGTGTTAGAAAAGCTTCCTGGACACACTGCACAAACATCACCCCATCCAAACTATTTGATCTAAAGAGTTTCCACTCAATGTTTGGGAAGTTGAAGTCACCCATGACTACTACCCTGTGACTTCTGCACCTTTCCAAAATCTGTTTCCCAATCTGTTCCTCCACATCTCTGCTACTATTGGGGGGCCTATAGAAAACTCCTAACAAGGTGACTACTCCTTTCCTACTTCTGACTTCAACCCATACTACCTCAGTAGGCAGATACTACTCAAATTGCCTTTCTGCAGCTGTTATACGATCTCTAATTAACAATGCCAACCCCCCCCCCCCCCCCCCCCCCCCCCCCCACCTATTTTACCACTCTCCCTAATCGTATTGAAACATCTATAACCAGGGACCTCCAACAACCATTTCTGTCCCTCTTCTATCCAAGTTTCCGTGATGGCCACCACATTGTAGTCCCAAGTACCGATCCATGCCTTAAGTTCACCCACCTTATTCCTGATGCTCCTTGCGTTGAAGTATACACACTTCAACCCATCTCCGTGCCTGCAAGTACTCTGCTTTGTCAGTGTTCCCTTCCCCACTGCCTCACTACACGCTTTGGCGTCCTGAATATCGGCTACCTTAGTTGCTGGACTACAAATCCGGTTCCCATTCCCCTGCCAAATTAGTTTAAACCCTCCTGAAGAGTACTAGAAAACCTCCCTCCCAGGATATTGGTGCTCCTCTGGTTCAGATGCAACCCGTCCTGCTTGTACAGGTCCCACCTTCCCCAGAATGCGCTCCAATTATCCAAATACCTGAAGCCCTCCCTCCTACACCATTCCTGCAGCCACGTGTTCAACTGCACTCTCTCCCTATTCCTAGCCTCGCTATCACGTGGCACCGGCAACAAACCAGAGATGACAACTCTGTCTGTCCTGGCTTTTAACTTCCAGCCTAACTCCCTAAACTCGTTTATTACCTCCACACCCCTTTTCCTGTCTACGTCGTTGGAACCAATGTGCACCATGACTTCTGGCTGCTCCCCCTTCCCCTTAAGGATCCTGAAGACACGATCCGAGACATCCCTGGCCCTGGCACCCGGGAGGCAACATACCTTCCGGGAGTCTCGCTCGCGACCACAGAATCTCCTATCTATTCCCCTAACCATTGAATCTCCTACAACTATTGCTTTTCTATTCTCCCCCCTTCCCTTCTGAGCCCCAGAGCCAGACTCAGTGCCAGAGACCTGGCCGCTAGGGCCTTCCCCCGGTAGGTCATCCCCACCAACAGCATCCAAAACGGTATACTTGTTTTGAAGGGGAACGGCCATGAGGGATCCCTGCACTGTCTGCCTGTTTGTTTTCTTTCCCCTGACTGTACCCCAGCTACTCTTGTCCTGTACCTTGGGTGTGGTTACCTCCCTGTAACTCTTCTCTATCACCCCCTCTGCCTCCCGGATGATCCAAAGTTCATCCAGCTTCAGCTCCAGTTCCCTAACATGGTCTTTGAGGAGCTCGAGTTGGGTGCACTTCCCGCAGGTATAGTCAGCGGGGACACCGCTGGTATCCCTCACCACCCACATCCTACAGGAGGAGCATGCAACTGGCCTAGCCTCCATCCCCTCTTACCTTACAGAATATAGCTGCCCTGTGGACCAACTGGACCTCCGCCCTCCGATTCGGCTCCCAGTCAGCTGCACTCTCTGTAAACTCTTGGCTCCCTTCTCGCTCTTTGCAAGAATGTAGGAAACAAAATGAAAGGAGCACCTTACTCCCTCCTCACCTAACTCCCTCAGTCACCAAACTCTCACTGTAGCACTCAAATGCACCAAATTCAGCACTCAGTGCAAAACCGGCCTCTTTCGCCTCCTGCACTCCCGGCTCATCCGATACCCCAAATAGTGCTAACCCCAGCTCGGCTTAACCCGGATGTTTACCACCTTAGACACCGTCCTCGCAACGCCCCTCCAGAATCCATCCAGTGCTGGGCATGCCCAGAACATGTGGCCATGATTTGCTGGGCTCCCCGAACACCTCACACACCTGTCCTCCACTCCAACAAACCGACTCAGCCTTGCGCCAGTCATGTGCGCCCTGTGCAGAACCTTAAATTGTATCAGGCTAAGCCTGGCGCAAGAGGAGGAAGAATTTACCATACCCAGGGCGTCCGCCCACGTACCCTCGTCTATCTCCTCCCCCAGCTCCTCCTCCCATTTACCTTTCGGCTCCTCCACTGAGGCCTCCTCCTCCTACTGGTAGATCGCCGAGACCTTGCCTTTTCCAACCCACACCCCCGAGAGCACCCTATCCTGGATCCTACGTGCTGGCAGCAGCGGAAATTCCCTCACCTGCCATCTTACAAATGCCCTTACCTGCATGTACCTGAAGGCATTTCCAGGGGAAGCCCAAATTTTTCCTCCAACGCCCTAAGGCTCGCAAACGTCCCACCTATAAACAGGTTCCCCCATCCTTCTATTACCTGCCCTGTTCCAGCTCAGGAATCCCCCATCCATTCTCCCCGGGACAAACCGATGGTTCTCTCGGATCGGGGACCACACCGAAGCCTCTGCCTCCCCCCTGTGGTGTCTCCACTGCCCCCAAATTGTGAGGGTCGCTGCCACCACTGACCTCGTGGTGTACCTTGTCAGCGGGAGCGGCGGCGATGCCGTCGCCAGCGCTCTCAGGCTCGTGCCCACACAGGACGCCATCTCCAGCCTCTTCCACGTCGCCCTTCCCCCTCCATTACCCACTTGCGTATCATCGCCACATTGGCAGCACAGTAGTACCCACAAACGCTAGCCCTCCTCTGTCCCTGCTCCGTTCCAGAAACACCCTTCTCACCCTCAGGGTCTTTTTCACCCATACAAACCCTATGATGATCCTGCTGACCCGCTTAAAAAAGGCCTTAGGGATCAGGATGGGGAGGCACTGGAATATAAAAAGGAACCTCGGGAGCACCGTCATCTTCACCAACTGTACCCTACCCGCCAGGGAGAGTGGCAGCATATCCCACCTTTTAAACTCCTCCTCCATCTGCTCCACCAGTCGTGTCAAGTTGAGCTTGTGTAGGGCCCCCCAGCTCCTGGCCACCTGGATCCCCAGGTACCGAAAACTCCTTTCCGCCCTCTTCAGTGGAAGCTTGTCTATCCCCCTTCCCTGGTCCCCTGGGTGTATCACGAAGAGCTCACTCTTCCCCATGTTGAGCTTATACCCGGAAAAGTCTCCAAACTCCCTGAGGATCCGCATCACCTCCAGCATCCCCCCCACCGGGTCCGCCACATACAGTAACGGATCGTCTGCATTCAGCGATACCCGGTGTCCCCCCCCGCACCAGCCCCCTCCAGTTCCTGGACTCCCTCAAAGCCATCGCCAAAAGTTCAATTGCCAACGCAAATAGCAGGGGGGATAGGGGACACCCCTGCCTCGTCCCCCGGTACAGCCGAAAGTATTCTGACCTCCGATTTGTGGCCACACTCGCCACCGGGGCTTCGTACAGTAACCTAACCCAACTAACGAACCCCTCCCCGAACCCGACCCTCCTCAACACTTCCCACACATACGCCCACTCCACCCTATCGAAGGCCTTCTCCGCATCCATAGCCGCCACTATCTCCGCTTCCCCCTCCACTGCAGGCATCATGATTACATTTAGGAGCCTCCGCACATTGGTGTTTAGCTGCCTTCCCTTCACGAAACCAGTCTGATCCTCGTGGATCACCCCCGGAACACAGTTCTCAATTCTGGTAGCCAACACCTTCGTTAACAGCTCCCGCCTCTGAAGCTGGTGTGCCAGCATCCGGCACGCCTTCTCCCCATACTCATACCCCGCCCCTTGCGCTTTCCTCCACTGCACCGCCGCCTTCTTGGTAGTCAACAGATCGAACTCGGCCTGGCGGCTTCGTCGCTCCTTGAGTAGTCCCTCCTCGGGGACCTCGACATACCTCCTATCTACCCTTAAAATCTCCCCCACCAACCCCTCCCTCTCTCTCCTCTCCTTCCCCTCCTTGTGGGCCCTAGTGGAGATTAGCTCTCCCCTAATCACCACCTTCAGCACCTCCCAGACCACCCCCACCTGCACCTCCCCATTATCGTTCACCTCTAGGAATCTCTCAATGCACCCCCGGATCCGCCCGCTCACCTCCTCATCCGCCAGCAAACCCACCTCCAGGCGCCACAGCGGGCGCTGGTCCCTCTCCTCCCCGAGCTCGAGCTCCTCCCAGTGTGGGGCATGGTCTGAGATGGCTATGGCCGAATACTCCGTGTCCTCCACCCTCGGGATCAGCGCCCTGCTCAAACCGAAGAAGTCAATCCGGGAGAAGGCTTTATGGACGTGGGAAAAGAAAGAGAATTCCCTGGCCCCCGGCCTAAGAAACCTCCATGTGTCCACTCCTCCCACCTGGTCCATAAAACCCCTCAACACCTTGGCCGCCGCCGGCCTCTTACCCGTACTGGACCTGGAGCGGTCCAATGCTGGATCCAATACCGTATTAAAGTCCGTCCCCCCCCCATTATCAAGCTCCCTGCCTCCAGGTCCGGAATCCGGCCCAACTTGCGCTGCATAAATCTAGCATCGTCCCAATTCGGGGCATACACATTCACCAAGACCACCTGCACCCCCTGCAGCTTACCGCTCACCATCACGTACCTACCTGCATTGTCTGCCACGATGCTCAGCGCCTCAAACAACACCCGCTTCCCGACCAAAATCGCCACCCCTCGATTCTTTGCGTCCAACCCCGAATGGAAAACCTGCCCTACCCACCCCTTTCTCAGCCTAACCTGATCTGCCACCCTCAAATGCGTCTCCTGGAGCATAACCACATCTGCCTTCAGTCCCTTCAGGTGCGCAAACACACGGGCCCTCTTGACCGGCCCATTCAGGCCTCTCACATTCCAAGTTATCAGCCGGATCAGGCCCCCCCCCCCCGCCCCCCCCCCTCCCGATTAGCCATCTCCCTCTCTAGGCCAGAAGCGTGCCCGCGCCTCCCGCACTCTCCGTTCCCCCCAGCGGCAGAGCCCCGCCCCGACTCTCTCTCCAGGCTCCAGCTCCCCTTTGGCCAATGCAGCAGCAACCCCCCCCCCCCCAACCCCCCAGCTAGGTCCCCCCCGGCTGCGTTGCTCCCCCCATAGCACTCCCGTAAGTCAGCTGACTCCTGCTGACCCCGGCCGCTCCCGCCACTCCAGCAACCCCCCCAGTGTGAGAATCTCCCCGCCCCTCCTATCCATCAGCGGACGCTCCTCTCCAGCACCACCCCTCCCCCTGGCCTGCCCCCTTCCTTCCCTAGCGTGAGAGAAAAACCCGCGCTTTCCACCAAACCGGCCCTGCCCCCTCAGGCGCAGCTCCCTTTCGCGACCTGATTCCAGCTCCCCCACCTCAGGCCTCCCTCTCCCCTCTCCCCCAATGGGGCCCCCTCTTCCAACCACCGACACACACTCTCACTAAACACCCACTACGAACCATTTTACCCTACCCCACCCAGCACCCACAAAGAAAACAGTACCAAACAGAACAGAACATCCCCCCCAAAACACAACAATCACATCAATCCCCCCCCAACATCCCCTCGCAACCAACCCCCAATCCGAGTCCAACTTTTCGGCCTGGATAAAGGTCCACGCCTCCTCCGGCGTCTCGAAGTAGTGGTGGCGTCCTTGAAAGTGACCCACAGTCGCGCCGGCTGCAACATTCCAAATTTCACTCCCTTCTGATGCAGAGCTGCCTTAGCTCGATTGTACCCGGCCCTCTTCTTGGCCACCTCCGCGCTCCAGTCCTGGTATATCCGGACCTCTGCATTCTCCCACCTGCTGCTCCGCTCCTTCTTTGCCCACCTTAGGACACACTCTCTGTCCACGAAGCGGTGGAACCGCACCAGCACCGCCCGCGGCGGCTCGTTGGGCTTGGGCCTCCTCGCCAGGACTCGGTGGGCCCCCTCCAGCTCCAGGGGCCCCGGGAAGGCCCCCGCGCCCATCAACGTGTTCAACATCGTGACCACGTATGCTCCAACATCCGACACCTCCACTCCCTCCGGGAGACTCAGAATCCGCAGGTTCTTCCTCCTCGACCGGTTCTCCATGTCCTCGAACTTATCCTGCCATTTCCTCGTGCGTCTCTACATTCACCGCCTGGCCCAAGATCTCGTCCTTGTTCTCCGAGGCCATTTGCCGCACATCCTGGATCGCCGCCCCTTGGGCCTTCTGGGTCTCGAGCAGCTTGTCTATCGAAGCCCTCATCGGCTCCAACAGCTCTGCCTTCAATTCCGTGAAGCAGCGCTGGAGAAACTCCTGCTGTTCCTGCGACCACTGCGCCCACGCTGCCTGCTCTCCACCCGCCGCCATCTTGATTTTCCTCCCTTGCACTTTTCGCTGCTCCAAAACTACTTTTTTCACCGCTCCACTCCTGGTCCAATCCATACAGTGCCGGGGAAATGTTACTATCACCTTCCCACACTGGGAACCGTCGAACAAATGCTGCTGGGGGCCCTAAAAAGAGCCCAAAAGTCAATTTCTGTTGGGTGTTGCCAAACGTGCGACTTAGCTCCGCATAGCCGCATCCGGAAGTCGGGATTCTGAGATCTGAGTACTCAGCAATCGTGATTTCAGATCATGCCCCACACTGGATGGATGTGGTACTGGAAAAGGGGTTAGCTCTGAGCTGGAGTGGAGAATGAATGTGGGGTTACTAGCAGACCGGAGATCCTGTGAGAAGATTGGAAAGGTGATCGAGGCGTATGTGATATTAATTGTATGGGGGAGGTCTCGCAATCGGCGGTCTGGAAGGCGTTGAATGCGGTGGTAAGGGGCGAAGTGATTTTGTTTAAGGCTAACATAGACAGAGTGGAGAGGGAAGAACCCCAAAGACTGATAGAGGAGATTTTGGAAGTAGATGGGAAGCTCACTGAGGGCGTGGACCCGGGTCTCCTGGTTAAGAGGAAGGAGCTACAAGCGAGGTTCGGTCAGCTGTCTACGGGGAAAGCGGTACGTCAGCTAAGAAAGGTGAAGGGGGCAGTATATGAATATGGGGAGAAGGCAGGATGCATACTGACAGGCCAACTTTGAAGGGAGGTAGAAGAGAGGGAGATAATTCGGAATAAGGATGGGGAAGTTGGTGGTGGCTCCGGAGCAGATTAATAAAGTTTTTGAAGAATGTTATAGAGACCTGTATAGGTCGCAGCCTCCAGAGGAGGATCGGGCGGTGAGGGAGTTCCTGGATGGGTTAGAGTACCCGAGGTTGGGAAAGGAGGATAGAGCAGTCTTGGAGGAGGCGGTGAGGGTGCAAGAAGTGAAGGAGGCAATTGGGAGGATGTAGGCGGGGCCCGACAGGTTCCCAGCCGAATGTTATAAGATATTTAAAGACAAGCTGGCTCCATTGATGGTGGGAATGTTCAAGGATGCGATGGGCAGGGGTGTCTTGCCACAAACGATGGGGCAGGCCTCCATCTTGTTACTGCTAAAGAAAGATAAGGACCCAGTGGAGTGTGAGTGGTATAGACCCATCTGAATGTAGATGACAAAATTTTGGCAAAGGTGTTAGCGTTAAGTCTGGAGGTGTGTCTCCCGAAGGTGATTGGGGAGGATCAGACAGGGTTCGTTAATGGAAGGCAGTTGTTTTCAAACGTGAGGAGATGCTGAATATCATCCTCTCTCCAGCAGAGGGAAGGGAGACGGAAGTGCTGGCGGCTCTGGATGGGGGGAAGGCATTCGACCAGTTAGAATGAGATTTCTGATGGCGGTACTGGAGAGGTTTGGGATCGTCCTAAAGTTTGGGGCATGGGTGTGTCTGCAGGAACCAAAAGCAAGTGTGCGTACGAATAATTCGAACTCGGGGTATTTCACATTGCTTCGGGTTACAAGGCAGGGGTGCCCTATGTCCCCCTTTCTATTTGCATTGGCTAAAGAACCCTTGGCCTTTGCTTTAAGGAGCTCGGGGTTGTGGAAGGGGATAGTGAGAGGTGGGTTAGAACATAGGGTGTCCCTGTATGCAGGTGATTTGTTCCCATATGTTTCAGAGCCAAAGGTATCGATGGGGGGGTATAATGGAGCTGCTTCAGAAGTTTGGGAAGTTCTCCGGGTACAGGTTAAACCGAGGGAAAAGTGAGGTTTTTATGATCTCCCTACTGGGAATGGGAACAGGGGTGGGAGGGTTACCATTCTGCTTAGCGACATCTCCCTTTAAGTATCTGGGGCTGCGGTTGGCTCGGGAATGGGCAGGGCTCCGGAAGTTTAATTTTACCAGTTTGGTGGGAAGGCTGAAGGCTGATTTGGCAAGGTAGGCCCTTTGTCATTGGCAGGCCAGGTACAGGCTGTCAAAATGAATGTGTTGCCGTGGTTCCTGTTTCCATTCCAGTGTCTGCCGGTCTTTCTATCTAAATTGCTCTTTAAGGAAGTGGATAGGTTTATCTCCTCGTTCATTTGGGGAGGGATGGTTCCCAGGATTACAAAGGTCATATTACAGAGGGGAAGCCGAAAAGGGGGAATGGGCCTCCCGAACTTGCTTTACTATTATTGGGTGGCAAATGCTGAGAAGGTGAGAGGATGCCCCAGGAGGGAAAGGCTATGTGGGTAATGTCATAATATACACCGGTATATCATGGTGCAGACACACACATTGAAGGATACAAAGTAGGACCAATCAACACACACAACACCGCAGCCAATCACCAGTTAGAGCACACGCACTACAAAGACAGGGGGCATCAGAGTTCCCGCTCATTCGAGCTGCAGCTTCCTAGTAGGACAGAGCTCACAGCCTGCAACACAGACATTCACCATGTGCTGAGTGCATTGACTGGTTAGGACAAGGCAAAGGCCTTTAGTTAAAGCTAATATCGTGTTAACCCACAGTGAGAGTATGTTAAACAGTTTCTGACTTAATAAAATAGTGTTGCCCTATTTCAAGTGTTGGTGATCTGTATGTGTTCCACGGATCCAGAGCGCCCAACACAATATGATACCAGGAGTTGAGGGATATTAGCACTTCTTAGACCTACCTGCAAATGATCTTGCAGTATCTTGCCAAGTCATATCTGCCAGCATTCCGTCATCCTGCAACATGGACAACATCTGCCTGCCGCCGCTCCGCATTGCCGTTAACCTAGAGCCAACTGGAAGATATTCAAACAGCGCTTCCAGTCCAGCTCTTCCTTGAGGCCACAGACAGGGAGGACGCCTCGGATACCAGGAAGATTGCTCTCCTCTTCTCCACGGCCGGGGACAATGCCATCCACATTTTCAATTCTCTCACCTTTGCGGATGATGAAGATAAAACAAAGTTCAAGACAGTCCTCCTCAAGTTTGACACTCACTGCAGCGTAGAGGTGAATGAAAGTTTTGAGCGCTACGTGTTCCAACAGCATTTGCATAGTAAGGATGAACCTTTCCAGTCCTTTCTCACCCACCTCCGCATCCTTGCGCAGTCTTGCAGCTATGGGCCCACCTCCGACTCCATGATACGCGACCAGATAGTTTTCGGTGTTCAGTCGGACCCCCTACGTCAGCAGCTCCTCAAAGTAAAGCAGCTCACCCTAGCGACCGCCATCGAGACCTGTGTCCTACACGAAAACGCCACGAGACAGTATTCTCACATCCAAGCGGCTGAAATGACGCGGCAAGGTCCCCACGAGGTGGAACGGGTCCGAGCAATTGAACAACTCCAGGGCCTCAGCCTGGATGAGGGCGGCCATTTTGCGCGCTTTTCGCGGACTCTCGCGCTTGTGCGCACCAAACGAGGGGACGTCGCCGAACGTAATGCGCAGGCGCGCAACACGGACGACCGCACCGTGCATGCGCAGTGGCGCAGCGAACGTGCTGACGCTAAGACGTGCGGCAACTGTGGCTCCGCCCATTTAAAGCGGCAATGCCCTGCCAAATCTCGACAATGTCTAAGATGTGGCAGACTTGGCCACTATGCTGCCTTGTGCCGAGCAGCTCAGCCTGCCAATTCATATCGCTTCAGCCAGCCTCGCAGGAATGTCTGGGCAATTCAACCCACGGTCACCGAGTCCAATGCGGACCTCCCACACAGCAGTGACACCGAGGACCCGAAGGCGCCTTTTTGAATCGGTTTCGTAACAAAAAACAGGGTGTCCCCGAAGCAAAGACACCAGCCGCGGTTGGTATACAGCATCGATCCAGACGATGAGTGGTGTGCCACCCTGACGGTCAACCGGTCCCAAATACGATTCCACCTGGACACTGGTGCCTCCGCCAATCTCATTGCGCGGTCTGACTTTCCAAAGCCTTTGTGTCAAACCAGCCATCCTTCCATCAGCCTGCCAGCTATTAGATTAAAATGGCAATGCCATTGATGCCAGCGGCTCGTGCCAACTTGAAGTGACGCACAGGTCACGCAAAGCCATCCTTCCTTTTGAAATTGTGGGCTACTCGAAAGCCTCCCTGCTTGTCGCGCAGGCATGCAAGCTGTTGAACCTAGTTCAGAGAGTTCACTCTCTCCTGATGACACGTCTGCCTTTCAGGGCGCAACCCAATGCCATCATCGACCAGCACCACGACGTCGTCGAAGGCATGGGCACACTCCCATATACTTACAAGATCCTACTCAAACAGAACGCCACGCCTGTGGTGCATGCACCTCGCAGGGTCCCAGCACCCCTCAAGGACTGCCTCAAGCAGCAGCTGCAGGACCTCCAGGACCAAGAAGTGATTTCCAGAGCCATGGAACCGACCGACTGGGTCAGTTCCATGGTGTGCTTAAAAAAGCCTTCTGGCGATTTGAGAATTTGCATTGATCCCAAGGATCTAAATCGCAATATCATGAGGGAGCATTATCCAATTCCCAAGCGCGAAGAGATCACATGTGAGATGGCTCGCGCCAAGCTCTTCACCAAACTCGACGCCTCAAAAGGATTCTGGCAAATCCAGCTCGACAAATCCAGCAGGAAACTGTGTACATTTAATACCCCCTTTGGCAGATATTGTTACAACAGGGTGCCGTTTGGGAACATATCTGCTTCAGAGGTGTTCCACAGGATTATGGAACAAATGATGGAAGGCATTGAAGGTGTTCGCGTCTATGTCGACGACATAATCATTTGGTCCACCACCCCGCAGGAGCATGTTAGTCGCCTCCAGCGCGTATTCAAACGTATACGTGAGCAGGGCCTCTGCCTCAACAGGACCAAATGCTCTTTTGGTCAGACAGAACTCAAGTTCCTCGGGGACCACATCTCCCAGTTGGGTGTGCGGCCAGATGCGGACAAGGTAGCTGCTGTCACAGCCATGAAAACGCCAGAGAACAAGAAGGCGGTCCTCCGATTTCTGGGCATGATCAACTTTTTAGGGAAGTTCATCCCTAACCTCACCTCTCATACCACGGCTGTCAGGAACCTGGTCAGGAAGACGACAGACTTCCAATGGCTTCCTGCCCACGAGCGCGAATGGACAGAACTCAAAACCAAACTCACCACGGCCCCGGTCTTAGCTTTCTTTGATCCAGCAAAAGAGACCAAAATTTTGACCGATGCCAGCCAATCCGGCGTTGGGGCAGTGCTCCTTCAACGTGATGAGGCCTCATCATGGGCCCCCGTTGCATATGCGTCACGCGCCATGTCCCCCACGGAGCAGCGCTATGCGCAGATAGAAAAGGATTGCCTGGGCCTTCTGACCGGTGTGGTTAAGTTTCACGATTATGCGTACGGACTTCCTTAATTCACCCTTGAGACCGACCATCGCCTGCTGGTCAATATAATACAAAACGATTTGGACGACATGACGCCTCGCCTCCAGCGCATTCTTCTCAAGCTCTGGCGATATGACATCCAGCTGGTATACACCCCAGGCAAAGACCTTATCATTGCTGAGGCTCTCTCCAGGGCAGTCAACACTCCATGTGACCCAGCGGGATTTGTCTGCCAGGTTGACGCCCATGTGGCCTTTTTGGCCTCCAATCTACCTGCCACGGATGAACGCCTCGTCCAAATTCGCCGCGAGACGGCGGCTGACCCTTTGCTACAGCGTCTCATGCGCCACCTAATAGACGGGTGGCTCAAGGGCCAATGCCCTCAGTTCTATAATGTCAGAGATGATCTGCCGGCAGCAGACGGGGTTCTTCTGAAACTGGACCGCATTGTCATCCCGCATAGCATGCGCCAGCTCGTCCTGGAACATCTGCACGAGGACCACCTTGGCGTGGAAAAGTGCTGCCGCCGGGATCGAGAGGCAGTGTACTGGTCCGGCATTAATGAAGTCATAGCCAGCTGCCCCACTTGTCAGCGCTTCCAGCCGGCCCAACCACGTGAGACCTTGCAGCCCCATGAGTTGGTCACATCACCTTGGACCAAGGTGGGCATCGACCTGTTCCACGCGCTGGGTAGAGACTATGTCCTGATCGTGGACTACTTTTCAAATTACCCGGAGGTGATATGGTTGCATGATATCACATCGTCTGCAGTCATCCGTACCTGTAAGGACACCTTTGCTCGACACGGCATCCCGCTCACGGTTATGTCGGACAATGGCCCCTGCTTCGCAAGCCAGGAATGGTCCAACTTTGCCAGGCGGCACAATTTTGCCCCTGTACCCCCAATCCAACGGCAAAGCGGAAAAGGGAGTACATATAGTCAAACGGCTCCTCTGCAAGGCTGCCGATGCTGGGTCCGATTTCTGCCTCACCTTGCTGGCCTATCGCTCCGCCCCACTGTCCACTGGCCTGTCGCCAGCCCAATTGCTCATGGGTTGTACCCTGAGGACGACTGTGCCGTCCATTCATGTCCCAGACCTCAACCACGTTCCGGTCTTTCGACGGATGCAGCTGTATCGTGCACAGCACAAGGCGGCTCATGACTCCCGTGCAGCTGATCTCCCTGCTCTGGCTCCAGATGACAATGTCCGCATCCATCTTCCGGATGGTAGCTGGTCTGCAACTGCTGTTGTCCTTCGGCAGGTGGTCCCCCGCTCGTTCCTGGTTCGTCTACTGGATGGCTCCATTCTGCGCCGCAATCAACGCGCCCTTTGTTTCGTTCCACGCTCGCTACATGATCCTCCACCATTGCCTCGCCCTCCTGCTGACCCTGCCATGGACTATGCAGAGATCCCTGTCACTCTGCATCCTCCTCACTCTAACGCAGTCCAGCCCGCGGCTCACGACCCACCCTTGAGGCGGTCAACCAGAATTCGTCGCCCACCTCAGAGACTTAATTTGTGAACTTTGTGGACTTATAGACTCTCTGAATTGTTTTGTTCTTCCGTTTGATCGTTTACATGGTTTGTATAAAGTGTTCATCTCGTTATTCTTGTTGCATACTGTTTTTCTGCACCAGGCACCTTCCCATGTAAATAGCTTAGTTCTCATGTACATAGTCCTGTAAATATGTCATTCGCACCCCACACGTAGTTAGGGACATTCTCACCATACACTATTTATTGCCACACATGTACATTCTTTTATAAAAGGGGGGATGTCATTATGTACACCAGTATATCATGGTGCAGACACACACACTGATGGACACACAGTGGGACCAATCAACACACACAACACCTCAGCCAATCACCAGTTAGAGCACACTCACTATAAAGACAGGGGGCATCAGAGTTCCTGCTCATTCGAGCTGTAGCTTCCTAGTAGGACAGAGCTCACAGACTGCAGCACAGACAGTTACCATGTGCTGAGTGAATCGACTGGTTAGGACAAAGCAAAGGTCTTTAGTTCAAACTAATATTGTGTTAACCCACAGTGAGAGTATGTTACAACAGTTTCTGACTTAAAATAGTGTTGCACTATTTCAAATGTTGGTGACCGGTATGTGTTCCACGAATCTAGGGCGCCCAACACAACAGGTAAGGATGGGGGCGAGCTCTTGTAGGGGGTTGGGGTTGTGGGCATTGGCAACGGCACTGCTGCCAATGGCCCCAGGAAAGTATTCGGGGAGTCAGGTGGTGGTGGCCACACTGAGGATTTGGAGACAGTTTAGGCTGCACTTTAAATTGAGGGCTAGGTACGGGGGGATGCCGATTAGGGGAAATCACGGGTTTGGGTCAAAAAGGATGGATGCGAAGTTTGGAGGTTGGGAGGGGAAAAGCATCAGTGTAACAAAGGATTTGTTTCTTGGGATACTATTTGCGAGTCTAGAACAGTTGGGAGAGAAATATGGGTTGACACAGAGAGAGGGGTTTAGGTATAAATAGGTATTGGACAATGCCAGGAAAGTGTTCCCGAACTTCCGGTAGCGCTGGCTCCTTAAGTGTTGGATGAAGTGTTGTCAGCGGGGGGACTGGAGAAGGGAGTCATCTCGGCGATTTACAGGAGGATCCTGGAGGAGGACGAGGTATCCATGGAGGGGATTAAGATGAAATGGGAAGAGGAGCAGGGGATGGATCTAGAAGAGGGACTTTGGTGTGAGGTACGACGGAGGGTGAATGCCTCGAGGTCTTGTGCGAGGTTGGGGCTGATACAGCTGAGGGTAGTGTATAGGGCTCACCTCACAAAGTCAAGGATGAGCAGGCTGTTTTAGGGGGTGGAGGATACCTGTGAGCGATTTGTTTTGGTCCCGTCCAAAACTAGAACATTTTTGGAGGTCGGTATTCAGGACAATTTCAGGGGTCTGATCAGTGGATGTGAAACGCGGCGCCCAGAAGCCATATTCAGGGTTTCAGAGCAGCTCGAGCTGCAGGCGGGCGCAGGGGCAGATGTCTTAGCCTTCGCCTCGAAGGTGGGTTCTGTTGGGGTGGAGGTCAGCCTCTCCACCGTGTGCCTCAGTGTGGCAGGGGGATTTACTGGGGTTTTAGACCCGAGAGAAGCTAATGTTCGAACTAATGGGGATGAAAAAGGAGTTCTCCAATTGTTGGGGTTTGTTTATTGTGTATTTTCGGGAATTGGTTACCGTTGACTATTGAGGCGAGGGAGGTGGGGAGTGGGGATGTCTTGTTTGTTTGTTTAGGGGTTGCTTGGAGCTGTTGGGGTGTAGTATTGTGAAAATGTAGAAAATTTGTTGAGTAAAAATACTTCAAAATTGTTGCTTCATTTTTCAGAGAACAATGCTGGATTTTAAAGCCAGGAATTAATCTAACTGTGTTTACTTGACAGGTCATTTGTCTGCCTATAAGGCAGACAGCGAGGGAGCATCACATGAAGAGACAAATAGACTGAAAAGTAGGCAAGCTATTCCCTCATTCTAATGCATTTTTGAAAAGGTTGAGTTTTGAAAGGACACAGAGCTTCTGAGGAAATTAACTGGAAAGTAGGTTAGGAGTGGGTAGGTAGAGGGAAACTGATTGAGGGACCATTCACCTCTTGGCACCTATCCCTGCGGGAGTGAGTGTGGAGAACGGATGGCAGGTTAATAGAGAGGTGATGATAGAAGGGTTGAGTGGATTGCTCAGAGAAGAATATGTGGTGGTGATGTGGTTGAGGTGGTACGAAGTGGGCTGGATAGTGAGAAGGCGAAAGCAACCAGAGTGAAGAAGTGGAGGAAGGGTAACATTCTTATCCCTGTGTTTAAATCTTCCCCCTTTAATAATAATAGTAATCTTTATTGTCACAAGTAGGCTTACATTGACACTGCAATGAAGATACTGTGAAAAATCTCCTCCAGCCCTCAGCATTCGTCCAAGTGTGGCCTCTCACGCATCCCAACATCCATCATCCCAGCAATGACGGCTTTGCCTTTGCTACCTAGACCTGAAGTTCGGGAATTCCCACCTAAACCCTCTTCGCTTCGCCACCTCATTCTCCTTCGACAAGACGGTTCTTAAAACCTACCTGTTTTCGGCTTCTTTAACTTTAGTGTCAGAATTTCTACATCTCCTGAAAAGTACATTCGGACATTTAACTATGTTAAAAGTCTTTCCGGTGGCGGGGATGTGCTGAGCGGATGCAGGGAAGGTGGTTCTCCTCCTGGAAATTTAAAACTTGGCACTTTTAATTCGAAGAGACGGCAGGTTCAGCAAGAGCCGGGCAAGGAAGAATGACGTGAGGACCAGCACGCAGGGTGAGATGGAGTTGGCCACAGCTGAGCAGGCCGGGTGGCCGACGCACATGCCGGTCTACCCGCCAATCAGCCAGTGTATGGAGCTGCGAACACAGGAGCTCCGAAAGCACCGACGCCATCAAACTGGGAATAATGGCAACGGTGAAGACAGCGGTCGCGGAAGTCCTGGCCCCCTTCAAGGTGGCTGGAAAAGACGGAGTAACGACTGGAGGCACAGAAAGCAACGAATAAGGAGCTGGAGAAAACAGCGACTCATCAGAGTGACCGGATCGCCTCATTGGAGGATGAGATGGCAAGGTTGGTGGCGACCCAAGGAACGCTTAAAAGGAAGGTCGAGGATAAGGAGAACCAGTCATGTCGCCGAAACCTCCTCATTGTGGGCCTACCAGAGGATATCGAGGGCAGGGACCCCACAGAGTACATGGCCCAGATGCTGGGTAAGCTGGTCGGGGGTGAGAACTTCCCCAAACCCCCAGAGGATGACAGAGTCCACAGGTTACACCGACCGAGGCCAAATGAGAGCGAAGCCCTGGGACATCATCACGAAGCTGCATCAGTACCAGGATAGGGAGAAGATCTTGAATTGGGCAAGGCACATGGTCCTGAAGTGGGAGGGACAGTCAATCCGGGTGTACCAAGACATTGGGCAGACATAGCCAAGTGTCGCGTTGAATTCAACGCAGCCAAGGCAGCCCTGCGCAGAAACAAAGTGCGGTTTGGGATGCTGTACCCGGCCAAGCTCTGGGTAACCGTCCAGGGAATGGAATACTACTTCATCGCACAGGCCGAAGTGGACAAATTTGTGCACAGGCACAGGCTTGGAAGGCAGCAGCAACAGTGAACACAAATTTTTTTTAAAAGGACAATTGCGCAAGATAGGACTGTCTCATTTTCAGTCTGCCTGGAGTCCCAGGAAGGAGGGGGTGAGAGCGGTAAGGTGCAGAAACGGGAGAAGAGAAGGGGGGGGGGGAGAGCAAGGAACACAGCAGATAGGGGAAAGGTGTAGATCGCTCCCGTAAGGTTGGGGGGGGGGGGGGGACGACACTAGCGAGCAAGTTGGCACAGGGATGTATGGGTGAAGGGATACCGCAGCATAGCTCTCGACAGAGAGAAAGTGCCTGGCAGAAGGGGGGGGAGAAAACTCGAGATGGGGGGAAGAAGGGTGGATCCACAAGGAGGGGGGAGCGGGAGAGATGGGGGGGCCGAGACCCACAAGGGCACGGGGAGGCGGAGACAGGCCCAGAAGCGGGTAGAAGGCTGGCTACGACAAGTCGCTCATGGTGACAGCAGAAACGAGAGCATGTAGATTGGCCATCCTGGACAAAGGGAAACCAGGAATGTAGGGGCGTACTCACATGGTGAGTCTGGTGACAATGGCCACCTTGGATGGCTCCAGGCCAAAGGAAAACCCTGGAATGCAGGGGCACATCTTACTAGATAAGTATGGTTGACCCCGCAGGAAGGGGACCGAAACACCCCATCAGGTTAGTCACCTGGAACGCCAGGGGACTTAACAGCCCAGTGAAAAGATCCAGAGTCTTAGTCCACTGAAATGTCTGAGGGCTGATCTTCCTCCAAGAGATGCACCTGAGGGAGGAGGACCGACTGCGGGTAAGGAAGGGCTGGGTCGGACAGACCTACCAATCGTACTATGGGACGTGGGCTGGGGGTAGCCATACTGCTCAACAAGAGGACAGCCTTCACGGCGACAAAGACGGTTATGGACCCAGGGGGATGGTATGTCATGGTTAGTGGCACTCTGGAAGGAGCACCAGTGGTCTTCATTAACATGTATGCTCCCAACTGGGATGACACGGTATTCATTAAGAAAACCATGACAGAAATCCCCGACATAGACTCACACTGATTCATTATGAGGCGGGGGGGAACCTTTTACTGCACACTGGACCCATGGATGGACAGATCCAGCCCCAAACCAGAGGGAAATAGCCCAGGTATAGGACAGGAGGGGCAAACCAGCCGCAGCACCAGAGCACATCAATGAAGCCTTTGCAATCGTCTACCGGGAACTGTACACCTCCAATCCCTGGAGGGGGACTCGAAGATGAAGCAGTTCCACAACGGACTGGACATGCTGGTGTTGGGGGAAGATAGGAAGCAGGGCCTGGAAGCATCATTAGACCTGTGGGAAGTCATGGAGAGCATTACCTCCGTGCTGGCGGGTAAGGTGCCGGGGCTGGATGGATTTCCGGGTGACCTCTCAAAAACCTTTGTGTCAGTACTGGTCCCGCACTTGCAGGAGATGTTCGCAGACTCGCTAGCAAGGGGAACCCCACCACCAATGCTGGCTCAAGCCTCAAAATCACTAACACCCAAAAAAGACAAGGACCTGACGGAGTGTGGGTCATACAGACCTATCTCACTCCTTAATACCGACACTAAGATCCTGGCGAAGGCCCTGACGAGGTGCTGGAGAACTGCTTGCCAGAGGTAGGCATAGAAGATCAGACAGTCTTTGTCAGGGCAGACAGCTAACAGTGAACATCAAGTCCCTGCTGAACGTGATCATGATCCCATCTGGGAGAGAACTCCAGAAGTGATCATCTCCCTGGATGCAGAAAAGGCCTTCAACAGGGTCGAATAGAAATATCTTGGGTGCTAGAACTGTTTGGGATTGGGCCAGGGTTCACCTTCTGGACGGAACTACTGTACGGCGCCCCCATGACGAGCATATGGACAAACACCACCAGCTATGGATATTTCCAGCTGCACAGTGAACGAGGCAGGGATGGCCACTGTCCCCGCTGCTGTTTGCCCTGGCGATCGAGCCACTGGCGATCACCCTTAGAGAAGCAAAAGGGTGGAGAGGTATCCAAAGGGGTGACAGGGCGCACAGAGTCTACTCTACATGAATGACCTGCTCTTCTACATCTCAAACCACCTGCCCAGCATGGAAGGAATAATGAGATTCCTGAAAGAGTTCGGAGCCTTCTCAGGTTACAAGCTTAACCTGAGTAAGAGCAAAATCTTCTCTGTGAACCTGCATGGGGGTGGTGCGGAGGCGGGAACTGCCGTTCAAACTGGCCCAGACCAAATTCCGGTACCTGGGGATCCAAATAGCCCATGACTGCACACGGATCCATAAATCCACAAGTGGAACCTGCTGAGTCTTCTGGAGAAAGTTAAAAAGGACCTGCAGAGGTGGGGCACACTCCCACTCTCCCTTGCAGGGAGAGTGCAGACGATCAAGATGAATGTGCTGCCCAGGTTCCTCTTTCTGTTGTCATGCAAGAGTGCCTTTAATAATTGGATGTTTAAGCAATGTACTTTAAGAAAACAGTGATGTCATAGAGTGGATGGAGCTCAGTTCAGCCATTTTGCAGTTTGGTTCTGCAGTTTGAAAAGTGCCTGGCTGTTTTGCTGTGAGCTGATTAAAAGGAGAAAGCCAGATTGAGTCAGCAGCTTGAGAAGTTCTGGTTTGCTGTGAGTTGCTTGAAGGGAGAAAGCCAGTTGGAAAAAGCAGTTTGTGTGTGTCTGTGTGTGTCTAGAGAGTTGCAGGAAGAAAGCAAGGTGCTGGAGCTGAAGTCAACCAAGCTAATATATCTCTGCCATTCTACAGAAAATATATATATCCTTTAACCTGATATGATACTGTTAAAAGGTGTTAAGTCTCTTGGAAGTTTGAAGGAACATTTTAAGGAGTTATTTACTGTTGCAATATTTTCTGAGTTACCTTAAGGGGCGTTAAGAAGGGAAGGTGCTGCCAATTGATTCAGTCACACATGGTCCATGTAGAACATTGAACATTACAGCGCAGTACAGGCCTTTCGGCCCTAGATGTTGCGCCGACCTGTGAAACCACTCTGAAGCCCATCTACACTATTCCCTTATCGTCCATATGTCTATCCAATGACCATTTGAATGCCCTTAGTGTTGGCGAGTCCACTACTGTTGCAGGTAGGGCATTCCACACCCTTACTACTCTCTGAGTAAAGAACCTACCTCTGATATCTGTCTTATATCTATCGCCCCTCAATTTAAAGCTATGTCCCCTCATGCTAGACATCACCATCCGAGGAAAAAGGCTCTCACTGTCCACCCTATCCAATCCTCTGATCATCTTGTAGGCCTCAATTAAGTCACCTCTTAACCTTCTTCTCTCAAATGAAAACAGCCTCAAGTCCCTCAGCCTTTCCTCATAAGATCTTCCCTCCATACCAGGCAACATTCTGGTAAATCTCCTCTGCACCCTTTCCAATGCTTCCACATCCTTCCTATAATGCGGCGACCAGAATTGCACGCAATACTCCAAATGCAGCTGCACCAGAGTTTTGTACAACTGCAACATGACCTCATTGCTCCGAAACTCAATCCCTCTACCAATAAAAGCTAACACACCGTACACCTTCTTAACAACCCTCTCAACCTGGGTGGCAACTTTCAGGGATCTATGTACATGGACACCGAGATCTCTCTGCTCATCCACACTGCCAAGAATCTTACCATTAGCCCAATACTCTGTCTTCCTGTTATTCCTTCCAGAATGAATCACCTCACAATTTTCTGCATTAAACTCCATTTGCCACCTCTCAGCCCAGCGCTGCAGCTTATCTATGTCCCTCTGTAACTTGTAACATCCTTCCGCACTGTCCACAACTCCACCGACTTTAGTGTCATCTGCAAATTTACTCACCCATCCTTCTACGCCCTCCTCCAGGACATTTATAAAAATGACAAACAGCAGTGGCCCCAAAACAGATCCTTGTGGTACACCACTAGTAACTGGACTCCAGTCTGAACATTTCCCATCAACCACCACCCTTTGTCTTCTTCCAGCTAGCCAATTTCTGATCCAAACTGCTAAATCACCCTGAATCCCATGCCTCTGTATTTTCTGCAGTAGCCTACCGTGGGGAACCTCATCAAACGCTTTACTGAAATCCATATACACCACATCAACTGCTTTACCCTCATCCACCTGTTTGGTCACATTCTCAAAGAACTCAATAAGGTTTGTGAGGCATGACCTACCCTTCACAAAACCATGTTGACTATCTCTAATCAAATTATTCCTTTCCAGATGATTATACATCCTATCTCTTAGAAACCTTTCCAAGATTTTGCCCACAACAGAAGTAAGGCTCACTGGTGTATAGTTACCGGGGTTGTCTCTACTCCCCTTCTTGAACAAGGGGACAACATTTGCTATCCTCCAGTCTTCTGGCACTATTCCTGTAGACAAAGATGACTTAAAGATCAAAGCCAAAGGCTCAGCAATCTCCTCCCTAGCTTCCCAGGGAATCCTAGGATAAATCCCATCCGGCCCAGGGGACTTATCTATTTTCACACTTTCCAGAATTGCTAACACCTCCGCCTTATGAACCTCAAGCCCTTCTAGTCTAGTAGCCTGAATCTCAGTATTAACCTCGACAACATTGTCTTTTTCCTGTGTGAATACTGATGAAAAATATTCATTTAGCTCCTCTCCTATCTCCTCGGACTCCAAGCACAACTTCCCACTACTGTCCTTGACTGGCACTACTCTTACCCATGTCATTTGTTTATTCCTGACATATCTATAGAAAGCTTTAGGGTTATCCTTGATCCTACCTGCTAGGTGAGAGGGCACCTACGCAGCATTACCAGGCCTCTGACACAATGGGGAAAGTTCCAGTGCTGGGCAATGATGGCCATCCTTTGGGGCTTTAATTGGCTTCATTAACTGCCCACCTCCATGGAGTAGGCTGCCAACTTCCATAGCTCCTGCTCTGAGAAAGGTGGCCTGAGAGGCAGGCCAGTATCTAGGGAGTCAAACAAGCTGCTTTTGAGGCCCTCATGCCCATCGCCACCGAGTCAGGAGAACTTAACCCAATATTTAAAAAGAATTCTACACAGCACGCAATTCCTGTAAATAACATGCCAAAGTCTGACCTCATTTTGACTGCCACCATATTGTTGAATAACTCGAAATAAAACAGCTGCAAATATGCCTGAAGCAGCAGAGAATCAATAATTGAATATATTCAAGAAAGAGATAGATAGTTTTTCATGTTTTAATGGCATCAAGGGGTATGGGGAGAAAGCGGCAATATGGCATTGAGATCGAGGATCAACCATGATCATATTGAATGGCGGAGCAGGTGCGACGGGCCGAATGGCCTCCTTCGGCTCCTAGTATTGATGTTTCTATGGATACATCACTCACCCTGAGTACATATCCTGAATTATGAAACCCCAGTGATTTCAAACACCATATCCTGTTTGGAGGCACAGTGATTAGCACTGCTGCCTCACAGCACCAGGGACCCGGTTCAATTCCGACCTTGGGTGACTGTCTGTGTGGAGTTTGCACTTTCTCATCATGTCTGTGTGGGTTTCCTCCGGGTGCTCCGGTTTCCTCCCACAGTCCGAAGATGTGCAGGTTAGTTGGATTGGCCAGGCTAAATTGCCCTAATTGTCTAAAAGTTAGGTTGGGTTACAAGGATAGGCTGGAGGATTGGGCCCAGGTAGATAGTACTTTCAGAGGGTCGGTGCAGACTCAATGGGCTGAATTGCCTCCTTCTGCACTGTAGGGATTCTATAATTCTATGAACTTACTGTGAGCAGAGATCTATCTGTTTGATGGTACTGTTAGTCTTAACTACACTGTATTGAGATTGTGATAGAGCGGAGGCACAGAACATACAATATGCATGTGTTTTTGTATCTAATTAAGGAAAGAAAAGTTAAAATCACACACGCATACACATTGAAGATCACTGCTGAAGAAGCTACGATCTGCTGCTATTTATTGCTGACACAGTTCCCGGATGGATTCACAGGCTGCTGTTTCCCAATGTATGCCCTGCTTTCAATGTAACACACAACATACTGAATCATCCTGCACTTTCCAGTCCAGTACATTTGGAGCCAGGGGTATTTAGAAATCTCTGCATTCCTTGCAAGCTACAGGTCAACTCCCTATTCTTCATTTCCAACTGTGCCTGAATATAAACAGCCAACTCAACCCGACTGACCCCAATCAGTTATCAACACCAGTTGAGAAATGAACCTTCACCAGCCCGAACAGATGGCTGGGGTCGGGATGAATTCTAATAGATACACAATGAGGGATTTATGCCGCGCTTAGAAACCAAGGTCACCGCATAACCTCGAAGCACTGACAAGCTGGAGGACGACTGCCTCGCATAAAAATGCACAGAAACCATTCACATCTCTGAACAAATGTCATGGCATTGGAAATGAATTGTCGACCAGCTTCTTGACACTTAGGGAAATGTGCTTGTGGGTTGAAGGAGTTGGGAGTCTTACTTCAAATACGGATCCTCGCGCTCAAGCCCCTCCATGTCCTTGCCCTCCCTACCATTGTAACCTCGGCTACATTCCTCTTCCTACCACCTTTACTCTCCCCCTCAGTGCCAAACTCCCCTTCGTACCACCTTTACTCTCCCCCTCACTGCCAAACTCCCCTTCCTACCACATTTACTCTCCCCCTCACTGCCAAACTCCCCTTCCTACCACATTTACTCTCCCCCTCGCTGCCAAACTCCCCTTCCTACCACATTTACTCTCCCCCTCGCTGCCAAACTCCCCTTCCTACCACATTTACTCTCCCCCTCGCTGCCAATCTCCCCTTCCTACCACATTTACTCTCCCCCTCGCTGCCAATCTCCCCTTCCGACCACCTTTACTCTCCCCTCGCTGCCAAACTCCCCTTCCTACCACCTTTACCCTCCACCTCACTGCCAAACTCCCCTTCCTACCACCTTTACCCTCCACCTCACTGCCAAACTCCCCTTCCTACCACCTTTACTCTCCCCCTCGCTGCCAAACTCCCCTTCCTACCACATTTACTCTCCCCCTCGCTGCCAAACTCCCCTTCCTACCACATTTACTCTCCCCCTCGCTGCCAAACTCCCCTTCCTACCACATTTACTCTCCCCCTCGCTGCCAATCTCCCCTTCCGACCACCTTTACTCTCCCCTCGCTGCCAAACTCCCCTTCCTACCACCTTTACCCTCCACCTCACTGCCAAACTCCCCTTCCTACCACCTTTACCCTCCACCTCACTGCCAAACTCCCCTTCCTACCACCTTTACTCTCCCCCTCGCTGCCAAACTCCCCTTCCTACCTACTTTACTCTCCCCCTCACTGCCAAACTCCCCTTCCTACCACCTCTACTCTCCCCCTCACTGCCAAACTCCCCTTCCTACCACCTTTACTCTCCCCCTCGCTGCCAAACTCCCCTTCCTACCTACTTTACTCTGCCCCTCACTGCCAAACTCCCCTTCCTACTACCTCTACTCTCCCCCTCACTGCCAAACTCCCCTTCCTACCACCTTTACTCTCCCCCTCACTGCCAAACTCCCCTTCGTACCACCTTTACTCTCCAACTCACTGCCAAACTCCCCTTCCTACCACATTTACTCTCCCCCTCACTGCCAAACTCCCCTTCCTACCACATTTACTCTCCCCCTCGCTGCCAAACTCCCCTTCCTACCACATTTACTCTCCCCCTCGCTGCCAAACTCCCCTTCCTACCACATTTACTGTCCCCCTCGTTGCCAAACTCCCCTTCCGACCACCTTTACTCTCCCCTCGCTGCCAAACTCCCCTTCCTACCACCTTTACCCTCCACCTCAATGCCAAACTCCCCTTCCTACCACCTTTACCCTCCACCTCACTGCCAAACTCCCCTTCCTACCACCTTTACCCTCCACCTCACTGCCAAACTCCCCTTCCTGCCACCTTTACTCTCCCCCTCGCTGCCAAAATCCCCTTCCTACCACCTTTACCCTCCACCTCACTGCCAAACTCCCCTTCCTACCACCTTTACCCTCCACCTCACTGCCAAACTCCCCTTCCTACCACCTTTACTCTCCCCCTCGCTGCCAAACTCCCCTTCCTACCTACTTTACTCTCCCCCTCACTGCCAAACTCCCCTTCCTACCACCTCTACTCTCCCCCTCACTGCCAAACTCCCCTTCCTGCCACCTTTACTCTCCCCCTCGCTGCCAAACTCCCCTTCCTACCACCTTTACTCTCCCCCTCGCTGCCAAACTCCCCTTCCTACCTACTTTACTCTGCCCCTCACTGCCAAACTCCCCTTCCTACCACCTCTACTCTCCCCCTCACTGCCAAACTCCCCTTCCTACCACCTTTACTCTCCCCCTCACTGCCAAACTCCCCTTTGTACCACCTTTACTCTCCACCTCACTGCCAAAATCCCCTTCCTACCACATTTACTCTCCCCCTCACTGCCAAACTCCCCTTCCTACCACATTTACTCTCCCCCTCGCTGCCAAACTCCCCTTCCTACCACATTTACTCTCCCCCTCGCTGCCAAACTCCCCTTCCGACCACATTTACTGTCCCCCTCGCTGCCAAACTCCCCTTCCGACCACCTTTACTCTCCCCTCGCTGCCAAACTCCCCTTCCTACCACCTTTCCCCTCCACCTCACTGCCAAACTCCCCTTCCTACCACCTTTACCCTCCACCTCACTGCCAAACTCCCCTTCCTACCACCTTTACCCTCCACCTCACTGCCAAACTCCCCTTCCTACCACCTTTACTCTCCCCCTCGCTGCCAAAATCCCCTTCCTACCACCTTTACTCTCCCCCTCGCTGCCAAACTCCCCTTCCTACCACCTTTACTCTCCCCCTCGCTGCCAAACTCCCCTTCCTACCACCTTTACTCTCCCCCTCGCTGCCAAACCCCCCTTCCTACCACCTTTACTCTCCCCCTCGCTGCCAAACTCCCCTTCCTACCACCTTTACTCTCCCCCTCGCTGCCAAACTCCCCTTCCTACCACCTTTACTCTCCCCCGCGCTGCCAAACTCTTCTTCCTACCACCTTTACTCTCCCCTCACTGCCAAACTCCCCTTCCTACCACCTTTACTCTCCCCCTCAGTGCCAAACTACCCTTCCTACCACCTTTACCCTCCCCCTCACTGCCAAACTCCCCTTCCTACAACGTTTACTCTCCCCCTCGCTGCCAAACTCCCCTTCCTACCATCTTTACGATCCCCCTCGCTGCCAAACTCCCCTTCCTATCACCTCTACTCTCCCCCTCGCTGCCAAACTCCCCTTCCTACCACCTCTACTCTTCCCCTCACTGCCAAACTCCCCTTCCTACCACCTTTACTCTCCCTCTCGCTGCCAAACTCCCCTTCCTACCACCTTTACCCTCCCCCTCACTGCCAAACTCCCCTTCCAACCACCTTTACTCTCCCCCTCAATGCCAAACTCCCCTTCCAACCACCTTTACTCTCCCCCTCAGTGCCAAACTCCCCTTCCTACCACCTTTACTCTCCCCCTCAGTGCCAAACTCCCCTTCCAACCACCTTTACTCTCCCCCTCAGTGCCAAACTCCCCTTCCTACCACCTTTACTCTCCCCCTCAGTGCCAAACTCCCCTTCCAACCACCTTTACTCTCCCCCTCGCTGCCAAACTCCCCTTCCTACCACCTCTACTCTTCCCCTCACTGCCAAACTCCCCTTCCTACAACCTTAACTCTCCCCCTCACTGCCAAACTCCCCTTCCTACCACCTTTACTCTCCCCCTCACTGCCAAACTCCCCTTCCTACAACCTCTACTCTTCCCCTCGCTGCCAAACTCCCCTTCCTACCACCTTTACACTCCCCCGCGCTGCCAAACTCCCCTTCCTACCACCTCTACTCTTCCCCTCGCCGCCAAACTCGCCTTCCTACCACCTTGACTCTCCCCCCCGCTGCCAAACCCCCCTTCCTACCACCTTTACGATCCCCCTCGCTGCCAAACTCCCCTTCCAACAACTCTACTCTTCCCCTCGCTGCCAAACTCTCCTTCCTACCACCTTCACACTCCCCCTCACTGCCAAACTCCCCTTCCTACCACCTCTACTCTTCCCCTCGCTGCCAAACTCCCCTTCCTACCACCTTTACTCTCCCCCTCGCAGACAAACTCCCCTTCCTACCACCTTTACTCTCCCCCTCACTGCCAAACTCCCCTTCGTACCACCTTTACTCTCCACCTCACTGCCAAACTCCCCTTCCTACCACATTTACTCTCCCCCTCACTGCCAAACTCCCCTTCCTACCACATTTACTCTCCCCCTCGCTGCCAAACTCCCCTTCCTACCACATTTACTCACCCCCTCGCTGCCAAACTCCCCTTCCTACCACATTTACTGTCCCCCTCGCTGCCAAACTCCCCTTCAGACCACCTTTACTCTCCCCTCGCTGCCAAACTCCCCTTCCTACCACCTTTACCCTCCACCTCACTGCCAAACTCCCCTTCCTACCACCTTTACCCTCCACCTCACTGCCAAACTCCCCTTCCTACCACCTTTACCCTCCACCTCACTGCCAAACTCCCCTTCCTACCACCTTTACTCTCCCCCTCGCTGCCAAAATCCCCTTCCTACCACCTTTACCCTCCACCTCACTGCCAAACTCCCCTTCCTACCACCTTTACCCTCCACCTCACTGCCAAACTCCCCTTCCTACCACCTTTACTCTCCCCCTCGCTGCCAAACTCCCCTTCCTACCTACTTTACTCTCCCCCTCACTGCCAAACTCCCCTTCGTACCACCTTTACTCTCCACCTCACTGCCAAACTCCCCTTCCTACCACATTTACTCTCCCCCTCGCTGCCAAACTCCCCTTCCTACCACATTTACTCTCCCCCTCGCTGCCAAACTCCCCTTCCTACCACATTTACTGTCCCCCTCGCTGCCAAACTCCCCTTCAGACCACCTTTACTCTCCCCTCGCTGCCAAACTCCCCTTCCTACCACCTTTACCCTCCACCTCACTGCCAAACTCCCCTTCCTACCACCTTTACCCTCCACCTCACTGCCAAACTCCCCTTCCTACCACCTTTACCCTCCACCTCACTGCCAAACTCCCCTTCCTACCACCTTTACTCTCCCCCTCGCTGCCAAAATCCCCTTCCTACCACCTTTACCCTCCACCTCACTGCCAAACTCCCCTTCCTACCACCTTTACCCTCCACCTCACTGCCAAACTCCCCTTCCTACCACCTTTACTCTCCCCCTCGCTGCCAAACTCCCCTTCCTACCTACTTTACTCTCCCCCTCACTGCCAAACTCCCCTTCGTACCACCTTTACTCTCCACCTCACTGCCAAACTCCCCTTCCTACCACATTTACTCTCCCCCTCGCTGCCAAACTCCCCTTCCTACCACATTTACTTTCCCCCTCGCTGCCAATCTCCCCTTCCTACCACATTTACTGTCCCCCTCGCTGCCAAACTCCCCTTCCGACCACCTTTACTCTCCCCTCGCTGCCAAACTCCCCTTCCTACCACCTTTACCCTCCACCTCACTGCCAAACTCCCCTTCCTACCACCTTTACCCTCCACCTCACTGCCAAACTCCCCTTCCTACCACCTTTACCCTCCACCTCACTGCCAAACTCCCCTTCCTACCACCTTTACTCTCCCCTCGCTGCCAAAATCCCCTTCCTACCACCTTTACTCTCCCCCTCGCTGCCAAACTCCCCTTCCTACCACCTTTACTCTCCCCCTCGCTGCCAAACTCCCCTTCCTACCACCTTTACTCTCCCCCTCGCTGCCAAACCCCCCTTCCTACCACCTTTACTCTCCCCCTCGCTGCCAAACTCCCCTTCCTACCACCTTTACTCTCCCCCTCGCTGCCAAACTCCCCTTCCTACCACCTTTACTCTCCCCCGCGCTGCCAAACTCTTCTTCCTACCACCTTTACTCTCCCCCTCACTGCCAAACTCCCCTTCCTACCACCTTTACTCTCCCCCTCAGTGCCAAACTACCCTTCCTACCACCTTTACCCTCCCCCTCACTGCCAAACTCCCCTTCCTACCACCTTTACTCTCCTCCTCGCTGCCAAACTCCCCTTCCTACCATCTTTACGATCCCCCTCGCTGCAAACTCCCCTTCCTATCACCTCTACTCTCCCCCTCGCTGCCAAACTCCCCTTCCTACCACCTCTACTCTTCCCCTCACTGCCAAACTCCCCTTCCTACCACCTTTACTCTCCCTCTCGCTGCCAAACTCCCCTTCCTACCACCTTTACCCTCCCCCTCACTGCCAAACTCCCCTTCCAACCACCTTTACTCTCCCCCTCACTGCCAAACTCCCCTTCCAACCACCTTTACTCTCCCCCTCAGTGCCAAACTCCCCTTCCTACCACCTTTACTCTCCCCCTCAGTGCCAAACTCCCCTTCCAACCACCTTTACTCTCCCCCTCAGTGCCAAACTCCCCTTCCTACCACCTTTACTCTCCACCTCAGTGCCAAACTCCACTTCCAACCACCTTTACTCTACCCCTCGCTGCCAAACTCCCCTTCCTACCACCTCTACTCTTCCCCTCACTGCCAAACTCCCCTTCCTACCACCTTAACTCTCCCCCTCACTGCCAAACTCCCCTTCCTACCAACTTTACTCTCCCCCTCACTGCCAAACTCCCCTTCCTACAACCTCTACTCTTCCCCTCGCTGCCAAACTCCCCTTCCTACCACCTTTACACTCCCCCGCGCTGCCAAACTCCCCTTCCTACCACCTCTACTCTTCCCCTCGCCGCCAAACTCCCCTTCCTACCACCTTGACTCTCCCCCCCGCTGCCAAACCCCCCTTCCTACCACCTTTACGATCCCCCTCGCTGCCAAACTCCCCTTCCAACAACTCTACTCTTCCCCTCGCTGCCAAACTCTCCTTCCTACCACCTTCACACTCCCCCTCACTGCCAAACTCCCCTTCCTACCACCTCTACTCTTCCCCTCGCTGCCAAACTCCCCTTCCTACCACCTTTACTCTCCCCCTCGCAGACAAACTCCCCTTCCTACCACCTTTACTCTCCCCCTCACTGCCAAACTCCCCTTCGTACCACCTTTACTCTCCACCTCACTGCCAAACTCCCCTTCCTACCACATTTACTCTCCCCCTCACTGCCAAACTCCCCTTCCTACCACATTTACTCTCCCCCTCGCTGCCAAACTCCCCTTCCTACCACATTTACTCACCCACTCGCTGCCAAACTCCCCTTCCTACCACATTTACTGTCCCCCTCGCTGCCAAACTCCCCTTCAGACCACCTTTACTCTCCCCTCGCTGCCAAACTCCCCTTCCTACCACCTTTACCCTCCACCTCACTGCCAAACTCCCCTTCCTACCACCTTTACCCTCCACCTCACTGCCAAACTCCCCTTCCTACCACCTTTACCCTCCACCTCACTGCCAAACTCCCCTTCCTACCACCTTTACTCTCCCCCTCGCTGCCAAAATCCCCTTCCTACCACCTTTACCCTCCACCTCACTGCCAAACTCCCCTTCGTACCACCTTTACTCTCCACCTCACTGCCAAACTCCCCTTCCTACCACATTTACTCTCCCCCTCGCTGCCAAACTCCCCTTCCTACCACATTTACTCTCCCCCTCGCTGCCAAACTCCCCTTCCTACCACATTTACTGTCCCCCTCGCTGCCAAACTCCCCTTCCGACCACCTTTACTCTCCCCTCGCTGCCAAACTCCCCTTCCTACCACCTTTACCCTCCACCTCACTGCCAAACTCCCCTTCCTACCACCTTTACCCTCCACCTCACTGCCAAACTCCCCTTCCTACCACCTTTACCCTCCACCTCACTGCCAAACTCCCCTTCCTACCACCTTTACTCTCCCCCTCAGTGCCAAACTCCCCTTCCAACCACCTTTACTCTTCCCCTCGCTGCCAAACTCCCCTTCCTACCACCTTTACACTCCCCCGCGCTGCCAAACTCCCCTTCCTACCACCTCTACTCTTCCCCTCGCCGCCAAACTCGCCTTCCTACCACCTTGACTCTCCCCCCCGCTGCCAAACCCCCCTTCCTACCACCTTTACGATCCCCCTCGCTGCCAAACTCCCCTTCCAACAACTCTACTCTTCCCCTCGCTGCCAAACTCTCCTTCCTACCACCTTCACACTCCCCCTCACTGCCAAACTCCCCTTCCTACCACCTCTACTCTTCCCCTCGCTGCCAAACTCCCCTTCCTACCACCTTTACTCTCCCCCTCGCAGACAAACTCCCCTTCCTACCACCTTTACTCTCCCCCTCACTGCCAAACTCCCCTTCGTACCACCTTTACTCTCCACCTCACTGCCAAACTCCCCTTCCTACCACATTTACTCTCCCCCTCACTGCCAAACTCCCCTTCCTACCACATTTACTCTCCCCCTCGCTGCCAAACTCCCCTTCCTACCACATTTACTCACCCCCTCGCTGCCAAACTCCCCTTCCTACCACATTTACTGTCCCCCTCGCTGCCAAACTCCCCTTCAGACCACCTTTACTCTCCCCTCGCTGCCAAACTCCCCTTCCTACCACCTTTACCCTCCACCTCACTGCCAAACTCCCCTTCCTACCACCTTTACCCTCCACCTCACTGCCAAACTCCCCTTCCTACCACCTTTACCCTCCACCTCACTGCCAAACTCCCCTTCCTACCACCTTTACTCTCCCCCTCGCTGCCAAAATCCCCTTCCTACCACCTTTACCCTCCACCTCACTGCCAAACTCCCCTTCCTACCACCTTTACCCTCCACCTCACTGCCAAACTCCCCTTCCTACCACCTTTACTCTCCCCCTCGCTGCCAAACTCCCCTTCCTACCTACTTTACTCTCCCCCTCACTGCCAAACTCCCCTTCGTACCACCTTTACTCTCCACCTCACTGCCAAACTCCCCTTCCTACCACATTTACTCTCCCCCTCGCTGCCAAACTCCCCTTCCTACCACATTTACTCTCCCCCTCGCTGCCAAACTCCCCTTCCTACCACATTTACTGTCCCCCTCGCTGCCAAACTCCCCTTCAGACCACCTTTACTCTCCCCTCGCTGCCAAACTCCCCTTCCTACCACCTTTACCCTCCACCTCACTGCCAAACTCCCCTTCCTACCACCTTTACCCTCCACCTCACTGCCAAACTCCCCTTCCTACCACCTTTACCCTCCACCTCACTGCCAAACTCCCCTTCCTACCACCTTTACTCTCCCCCTCGCTGCCAAAATCCCCTTCCTACCACCTTTACCCTCCACCTCACTGCCAAACTCCCCTTCCTACCACCTTTACCCTCCACCTCACTGCCAAACTCCCCTTCCTACCACCTTTACTCTCCCCCTCGCTGCCAAACTCCCCTTCCTACCTACTTTACTCTCCCCCTCACTGCTAAACTCCCCTTCGTACCACCTTTACTCTCCACCTCACTGCCAAACTCCCCTTCCTACCACATTTACTCTCCCCCTCGCTGCCAAACTCCCCTTCCTACCACATTTACTTTCCCCCTCGCTGCCAATCTCCCCTTCCTACCACATTTACTGTCCCCCTCGCTGCCAAACTCCCCTTCCGACCACCTTTACTCTCCCCTCGCTGCCAAACTCCCCTTCCTACCACCTTTACCCTCCACCTCACTGCCAAACTCCCCTTCCTACCACCTTTACCCTCCACCTCACTGCCAAACTCCCCTTCCTACCACCTTTACCCTCCACCTCACTGCCAAACTCCCCTTCCTACCACCTTTACTCTCCCCTCGCTGCCAAAATCCCCTTCCTACCACCTTTACTCTCCCCCTCGCTGCCAAACTCCCCTTCCTACCACCTTTACTCTCCCCCTCGCTGCCAAACTCCCCTTCCTACCACCTTTACTCTCCCCCTCGCTGCCAAACCCCCCTTCCTACCACCTTTACTCTCCCCCTCGCTGCCAAACTCCCCTTCCTACCACCTTTACTCTC
Source organism: Scyliorhinus torazame (assembly GCF_047496885.1). Classification (NCBI taxonomy): domain Eukaryota; kingdom Metazoa; phylum Chordata; class Chondrichthyes; order Carcharhiniformes; family Scyliorhinidae; genus Scyliorhinus; species Scyliorhinus torazame. The sequence goes on from NC_092716.1 coordinate 106,242,771, forward strand.
CCCCTCGCTGCCAAACTCCCCTTCCTACCACCTTTACTCTCCCCCGCGCTGCCAAACTCTTCTTCCTACCACCTTTACTCTCCCCGTCACTGCCAAACTCCCCTTCCTACCACCTTTACTCTCCCCCTCAGTGCCAAACTACCCTTCCTACCACCTTTACCCTCCCCCTCACTGCCAAACTCCCCTTCCTACCACCTTTACTCTCCTCCTCGCTGCCAAACTCCCCTTCCTACCATCTTTACGATCCCCCTCGCTGCAAACTCCCCTTCCTATCACCTCTACTCTCCCCCTCGCTGCCAAACTCCCCTTCCTACCACCTCTACTCTTCCCCTCACTGCCAAACTCCCCTTCCTACCACCTTTACTCTCCCTCTCGCTGCCAAACTCCCCTTCCTACCACCTTTACCCTCCCCCTCACTGCCAAACTCCCCTTCCAACCACCTTTACTCTCCCCCTCACTGCCAAACTCCCCTTCCAACCACCTTTACTCTCCCCCTCAGTGCCAAACTCCCCTTCCTACCACCTTTACTCTCCCCCTCAGTGCCAAACTCCCCTTCCAACCACCTTTACTCTCCCCCTCAGTGCCAAACTCCCCTTCCTACCACCTTTACTCTCCACCTCAGTGCCAAACTCCACTTCCAACCACCTTTACTCTACCCCTCGCTGCCAAACTCCCCTTCCTACCACCTCTACTCTTCCCCTCACTGCCAAACTCCCCTTCCTACCACCTTAACTCTCCCCCTCACTGCCAAACTCCCCTTCCTACCAACTTTACTCTCCCCCTCACTGCCAAACTCCCCTTCCTACAACCTCTACTCTTCCCCTCGCTGCCAAACTCCCCTTCCTACCACCTTTACACTCCCCCGCGCTGCCAAACTCCCCTTCCTACCACCTCTACTCTTCCCCTCGCCGCCAAACTCCCCTTCCTACCACCTTGACTCTCCCCCCCGCTGCCAAACCCCCCTTCCTACCACCTTTACGATCCCCCTCGCTGCCAAACTCCCCTTCCAACAACTCTACTCTTCCCCTCGCTGCCAAACTCTCCTTCCTACCACCTTCACACTCCCCCTCACTGCCAAACTCCCCTTCCTACCACCTCTACTCTTCCCCTCGCTGCCAAACTCCCCTTCCTACCACCTTTACTCTCCCCCTCGCAGACAAACTCCCCTTCCTACCACCTTTACTCTCCCCCTCACTGCCAAACTCCCCTTCGTACCACCTTTACTCTCCACCTCACTGCCAAACTCCCCTTCCTACCACATTTACTCTCCCCCTCACTGCCAAACTCCCCTTCCTACCACATTTACTCTCCCCCTCGCTGCCAAACTCCCCTTCCTACCACATTTACTCACCCACTCGCTGCCAAACTCCCCTTCCTACCACATTTACTGTCCCCCTCGCTGCCAAACTCCCCTTCAGACCACCTTTACTCTCCCCTCGCTGCCAAACTCCCCTTCCTACCACCTTTACCCTCCACCTCACTGCCAAACTCCCCTTCCTACCACCTTTACCCTCCACCTCACTGCCAAACTCCCCTTCCTACCACCTTTACCCTCCACCTCACTGCCAAACTCCCCTTCCTACCACCTTTACTCTCCCCCTCGCTGCCAAAATCCCCTTCCTATCACCTTTACCCTCCACCTCACTGCCAAACTCCCCTTCGTACCACCTTTACTCTCCACCTCACTGCCAAACTCCCCTTCCTACCACATTTACTCTCCCCCTTGCTGCCAAACTCCCCTTCCTACCACATTTACTCTCCCCCTCGCTGCCAAACTCCCCTTCCTACCACATTTACTGTCCCCCTCGCTGCCAAACTCCCCTTCCGACCACCTTTACTCTCCCCTCGCTGCCAAACTCCCCTTCCTACCACCTTTACCCTCCACCTCACTGCCAAACTCCCCTTCCTACCACCTTTACCCTCCACCTCACTGCCAAACTCCCCTTCCTACCACCTTTACCCTCCACCTTACTGCCAAACTCCCCTTCCTACCACCTTTACTCTCCCCCTCAGTGCCAAACTCCCCTTCCAACCACCTTTACTCTCCCCCTCAGTGCCAAACTCCCCTTCCTACCACCTTTACTCTCCACCTCAGTGCCAAACTCCACTTCCAACCACCTTTACTCTACCCCTCGCTGCCAAACTCCCCTTCCTACCACCTCTACTCTTCCCCTCACTGCCAAACTCCCCTTCCTACCACCTTAACTCTCCCCCTCACTGCCAAACTCCCCTTCCTACCAACTTTACTCTCCCCCTCACTGCCAAACTCCCCTTCCTACAACCTCTACTCTTCCCCTCGCTGCCAAACTCCCCTTCCTACCACCTTTACACTCCCCCGCGCTGCCAAACTCCCCTTCCTACCACCTCTACTCTTCCCCTCGCCGCCAAACTCCCCTTCCTACCACCTTGACTCTCCCCCCCGCTGCCAAACCCCCCTTCCTACCACCTTTACGATCCCCCTCGCTGCCAAACTCCCCTTCCAACAACTCTACTCTTCCCCTCGCTGCCAAACTCTCCTTCCTACCACCTTCACACTCCCCCTCACTGCCAAACTCCCCTTCCTACCACCTCTACTCTTCCCCTCGCTGCCAAACTCCCCTTCCTACCACCTTTACTCTCCCCCTCGCAGACAAACTCCCCTTCCTACCACCTTTACTCTCCCCCTCACTGCCAAACTCCCCTTCGTACCACCTTTACTCTCCACCTCACTGCCAAACTCCCCTTCCTACCACATTTACTCTCCCCCTCACTGCCAAACTCCCCTTCCTACCACATTTACTCTCCCCCTCGCTGCCAAACTCCCCTTCCTACCACATTTACTCACCCACTCGCTGCCAAACTCCCCTTCCTACCACATTTACTGTCCCCCTCGCTGCCAAACTCCCCTTCAGACCACCTTTACTCTCCCCTCGCTGCCAAACTCCCCTTCCTACCACCTTTACCCTCCACCTCACTGCCAAACTCCCCTTCCTACCACCTTTACCCTCCACCTCACTGCCAAACTCCCCTTCCTACCACCTTTACCCTCCACCTCACTGCCAAACTCCCCTTCCTACCACCTTTACTCTCCCCCTCGCTGCCAAAATCCCCTTCCTACCACCTTTACCCTCCACCTCACTGCCAAACTCCCCTTCGTACCACCTTTACTCTCCACCTCACTGCCAAACTCCCCTTCCTACCACATTTACTCTCCCCCTCGCTGCCAAACTCCCCTTCCTACCACATTTACTCTCCCCCTCGCTGCCAAACTCCCCTTCCTACCACATTTACTGTCCCCCTCGCTGCCAAACTCCCCTTCCGACCACCTTTACTCTCCCCTCGCTGCCAAACTCCCCTTCCTACCACCTTTACCCTCCACCTCACTGCCAAACTCCCCTTCCTACCACCTTTACCCTCCACCTCACTGCCAAACTCCCCTTCCTACCACCTTTACCCTCCACCTCACTGCCAAACTCCCCTTCCTACCACCTTTACTCTCCCCCTCGCTGCCAAAATCCCCTTCCTACCACCTTTACTCTCCCCCTCGCTGCCAAACTCCCCTTCCTACCACCTTTACTCTCCCCCTCGCTGCCAAACTCCCCTTCCTACCACCTTTACTCTCCCCCTCGCTGCCAAACCCCCCTTCCTACCACCTTTACTCTCCCCCTCGCTGCCAAACTCCCCTTCCTACCACCTTTACTCTCCCCCTCGCTGCGAAACTCCCCTTCCTACCACCTTTACTCTCCCACGCGCTGCCAAACTCTTCTTCCTACCACCTTTACTCTCCCCCTCACTGCCAAACTCCCCTTCCTACCACCTTTACTCTCCCCCTCAGTGCCAAACTACCCTTCCTACCACCTTTACCCTCCCCCTCACTGCCAAACTCCCCTTCCTACCACCTTTACTCTCCCCCTCGCTGCCAAACTCCCCTTCCTACCACCTCTACTCTTCCCCTCACTGCCAAACTCCCCTTCCTACCACCTTTACTCTCCCTCTCGCTGCCAAACTCCCCTTCCTACCACCTTTACCCTCCCCCTCACTGCCAAACTCCCCTTCCAACCACCTTTACTCTCCCCCTCACTGCCAAACTCCCCTTCCAACCACCTTTACTCTCCCCCTCAGTGCCAAACTCCCCTTCCTACCACCTTTACTCTCCCCCTCAGTGCCAAACTCCCCTTCCAACCACCTTTACTCTCCCCCTCAGTGCCAAACTCCCCTTCCTACCACCTTTACTCTCCCCCTCAGTGCCAAACTCCCCTTCCAACCACCTTTACTCTCCCCCTCGCTGCCAAACTCCCCTTCCTACCACCTCTACTCTTCCCCTCACTGCCAAACTCCCCTTCCTACCACCTTAACTCTCCCCCTCACTGCCAAACTCCCCTTCCTACCACCTTTACTCTCCCCCTCACTGCCAAACTCCCCTTCCTACAACCTCTACTCTTCCCCTCGCTGCCAAACTCCCCTTCCTACCACCTTTACACTCCCCCGCGCTGCCAAACTCCCCTTCCTACCACCTCTACTCTTCCCCTCGCCGCCAAACTCCCCTTCCTACCACCTTGACTCTCCCCCCCGCTGCCAAACCCCCCTTCCTACCACCTTTACGATCCCCCTCGCTGCCAAACTCCCCTTCCAACAACTCTACTCTTCCCCTCGCTGCCAAACTCTCCTTCCTACCACCTTCACACTCCCCCTCACTGCCAAACTCCCCTTCCTACCACCTCTACTCTTCCCCTCGCTGCCAAACTCCCCTTCCTACCACCTTTACTCTCCCCCTCGCAGACAAACTCCCCTTCCTACCACCTTTACTCTCCCCCTCACTGCCAAACTCCCCTTCGTACCACCTTTACTCTCCACCTCACTGCCAAACTCCCCTTCCTACCACATTTACTCTCCCCCTCACTGCCAAACTCTCCTTCCTACCACATTTACTCTCCCCCTCGCTGCCAAACTCCCCTTCCTACCACATTTACTCACCCACTCGCTGCCAAACTCCCCTTCCTACCACATTTACTGTCCCCCTCGCTGCCAAACTCCCCTTCCTACCACCTTTACCCTCCACCTCACTGCCAAACTCCCCTTCCTACCACCTTTACCCTCCACCTCACTGCCAAACTCCCCTTCCTACCACCTTTACCCTCCACCTCACTGCCAAACTCCCCTTCCTACCACCTTTACTCTCCCCCTCGCTGCCAAAATCCCCTTCCTACCACCTTTACCCTCCACCTCACTGCCAAACTCCCCTTCGTACCACCTTTACTCTCCACCTCACTGCCAAACTCCCCTTCCTACCACATTTACTCTCCCCCTCGCTGCCAAACTCCCCTTCCTACCACATTTACTCTCCCCCTCGCTGCCAAACTCCCCTTCCTACCACATTTACTGTCCCCCTCGCTGCCAAACTCCCCTTCCGACCACCTTTACTCTCCCCTCGCTGCCAAACTCCCCTTCCTACCACCTTTACCCTCCACCTCACTGCCAAACTCCCCTTCCTACCACCTTTACCCTCCACCTCACTGCCAAACTCCCCTTCCTACCACCTTTACCCTCCACCTCACTGCCAAACTCCCCTTCCTACCACCTTTACTCTCCCCCTCGCTGCCAAAATCCCCTTCCTACCACCTTTACTCTCCCCCTCGCTGCCAAACTCCCCTTCCTACCACCTTTACTCTCCCCCTCGCTGCCAAACTCCCCTTCCTACCACCTTTACTCTCCCCCTCGCTGCCAAACCCCCCTTCCTACCACCTTTACTCTCCCCCTCGCTGCCAAACTCCCCTTCCTACCACCTTTACTCTCCCCCTCGCTGCCAAACTCCCCTTCCTACCACCTTTACTCTCCCACGCGCTGCCAAACTCTTCTTCCTACCACCTTTACTCTCCCCCTCACTGCCAAACTCCCCTTCCTACCACCTTTACTCTCCCCCTCAGTGCCAAACTACCCTTCCTACCACCTTTACCCTCCCCCTCACTGCCAAACTCCCCTTCCTACCACCTTTACTCTCCCCCTCGCTGCCAAACTCCCCTTCCTACCATCTTTACGATCCCCCTCGCTGCCAAACTCCCCTTCCTATCACCTCTACTCTCCCCCTCGCTGCCAAACTCCCCTTCCTACCACCTCTACTCTTCCCCTCACTGCCAAACTCCCCTTCCTACCACCTTTACTCTCCCTCTCGCTGCCAAACTCCCCTTCCTACCACCTTTACCCTCCCCCTCACTGCCAAACTCCCCTTCCAACCACCTTTACTCTCCCCCTCACTGCCAAACTCCCCTTCCAACCACCTTTACTCTCCCCCTCAGTGCCAAACTCCCCTTCCTACCACCTTTTACTCTCCCCCTCACTGCCAAACTCCCCTTCCTACCACCTTTACTCTCCCCCTCGCTGCTAATCTCCCCTTCCTACCACCTCTACTCTTCCCCTCACTGCCAAACTCCCCTTCCTACCACCTTTACTCTCCCCCTCAGTGCCAAACTTCCCTTCCTACCACCTTTACTCTCCCCCTCAGTGCCAAACTCCCCTTCCAACCACCTTTACTCTCCCCCTCGCTGCCAAACTCCCCTTCCTTCCACCTCTACTCTTCCCCTCACTGCCAAACTCCCCTTCCTACCACCTTAACTCTCCCCCTCACTGCCAAACTCCCCTTCCTACCACCTTTACTCTCCCCCTCACTGCCAAACTCCCCTTCCTACAACCTCTACTCTTCCCCTCGCTGCCAAACTCCCCTTCCTACCACCTCTACTCTCCCCCTCAGTGCCAAACTCCCCTTCCAACCACCTTTACTCTCCCCCTCAGTGCCAAACTCCCCTTCCTACCACCTTTACTCTCCCCCTCAGTGCCAAACTCCCCTTCCAACCACCTTTACTCTCCACCTCGCTGCCAAACTCCCCTTCCTACCACCTCTACTCTTCCCCTCGCTGCCAAACTCCCCTTCCTACCACCTTTACACTCCCCCGCGCTGCCAAACTCCCCTTCCAACCACCTTTACTCTCCCCCTCACTGCCAAACTCCCCTTCCTACAACCTCTACTCTTCCCCTCGCTGCCAAACTCCCCTTCCTACCACCTTTACACTCCCCCGCGCTGCCAAACTCCCCTTCCTACCTCCTTTACTCTCCCCCTCGCTGCCAAACCCCCCTTCCTACCACCTTTACGATCCCCCTCGCTGCCAAACTCCCCTTCCTACCACCTCTACTCTTCCCCTCGCTGCCAAACTCCCCTTCCTACCACCTTCACACTCCCCCTCACTGCCAAACTCCCCTTCCTACCACCTCTACTCTTCCCCTCGCTGCCAAACTCCCCTTCCTACCACCTTTACTCTCCCCCTCGCAGACAAACTCCCCTTCCTACCACCTTTACTCTCCCCCTCGCTGCCAAACTCCCCTTCCTACCACCTTGACTCTCCCCCTCGCTGTCAAACTCCCCTTCCTACCACCTTTACGATCCCCCTCGCTGCCAAACTCCCCTTCCTACCACCTTTACTCTCCCCCTCACTGCCAAACTCCCCTTCCTACCACCTCTACTCTCCCCATCGCTGCCAAACTCCCCTTCCTACCACCTCTACTCTCCCCATCGCTGCCAAACTCCCCTTCCTACCACCTTTACTCTCCCCCTCGCTGCCAAACTCCCCTTCCTACCACCTTTACTCTCCCCCTCGCTGCCAAACTCCCCTTACTACCACCTTTACCCTCCTCCTCACTGCCAAACTCCCCTTCCTACCACCTTTACTCTCCTCCTCACTGCCAAACTCCCCTTCCTACCACCTCTACTCTCCCCCTCGCTGCCAAACTCCCCTTCCTACCACCTTTTCTCTCCCCCTCACTGCCAAACTCCCCTTCCTACCACCTCTACTCTCCCCCTCGCTGCCAAACTCCCCTTCCTACCACCTTTACTCTCCCCCTCGCTGCCAAACTCCCCTTCCTACCACCTTTACTCTCCCCCTCGCATCCAAACTCCCCTTCCTACCACCTCTACTCTCCCCCTCGCTGCCAAACTCCCCTTCCTACCACCTTTACTCTTCCCCACGCTGCCAAACTCCCCTTCCTACCACCTCTACTCTCCCCCTCGCTGCCAAACTCCCCTTCCTACCACCTTTACTCTTCCCCACGCTGCCAAACTCCCCTTCCTACCACCTCTACTCTCTCCCTCGCTGCCAAACTCCCCCATCAACTCAATAACACAAACTACATTCTATCCTCTTGTTCAAGCCCCCCAACCCACCCCTCACACTACCATAGAAGTCGCACATGCCCTGTGTTCCCTCCACCTACCCTTCTGTCTCTCCATCTCCTGCTGCTCTTTATATTGTCAATGCGTCTCTTTTGCCTGACTTTTGGCTACCGACTCCTAAAATCTCCTTTTATGACACAATGCCCATTCTTTCTCAGGATATGTTTCTGTGAAGAGCCTCAGGATGTTTTTCTGCATCAAAGATGCTCTGTCAATGTAAGTTGTTGTTATTGTTGCTTGGACTGTGTGAATGCTTCATGGTCCTGTGACAGGATGATTTCAATGTAAACCTGAGCCAGAGTTGCACAGCAAGCAATGGGTTTTGCTGGATTTCCTCAGTGGCTTCATGAACAAAGGCATCATTCAGAATGACAGTGGGCCGTGCAAAGCAAAGATCTCCAACCAGTTTTAAACCCTGCCTTCTGTTGAAATGGCTCATCCCAGCCAGCAGAGGTGCTGCGGTTGGGCTCAGATCCTCCTGATTAGAGAGTTAGTATACCCTCTGCAGGGTGGTCCATGTGCGTGGAGGTAAAGACCCACATACGAACATATGAATTAGGAGCAACCGTAGGCCACTTGGTGCCTCCAGCCAACTCTGCCATTCAATAAGATCATGGCCAATCTGATTGTAACCTCAACCCCACATTCCCGTTTGGAAAGGGTTAATGTTCCCCTGCGTTCAAGTTAGAATTGGAGCTTTAATTGTTTTCAAAAAAATATTTTTATTCAAGGTTTTTTACAAATATACACAAAATATCAGAAGATCAAAACATCAACCTGAACAAACAACCAGAAATCCCCTGCCTCCACCGATATCAACACCCCATCACGCCCGCCTTCCCCATTTTAATCCCCTTATCTCTCCGGCACCCTCTCCTCCCATATTTTGTCCTCAGACAACAACTTGTCCTGCAACACCGGAGGCAGCAGCCCCGGGGAGGACCTCTCTCCTCACAGAATACCTCACCTGCAGGTAACAAGAGCCGTTTCCCTTGGGCAACTCATACAATTCCTCCAACTCCTCCAGCCCCGTGAACTTGCCCAAGTCCCTAAAATACTATATCCCCACCTGCTGCCACCCCGGAACCTCGCGTCCAGCCACACGACACAAACCTCTGGTGATTACATATTGGCGCCCACAACGTCATGCCCTCCAGCCCAAAATGTGGGGCAGCCTGTGGTGGGCCAATTCTTTAAGGGAGTTGCCCGCAAAGTCCAATCGTAGGGCCACCCTCCTCACGCAATGAAAGACCTGCCCACCCCCTGAAGAGAGACCCCTGTGTGGATGCGCCCCAGAAGGGAGACCCCCATCTGGAAGTCCCCCAAAGAGAGACCCCTGTCTGGATGCGAGAGAGCAGTCCAGAGCGAGGCAGTGAAAATAATCACTGCTTTAAACTCCACTGAGCCTGCTGGCTCAGGCACAGGAAGCAGCACCTGTCAATTCCTGGAAAGAGAAAACCAGTCAGCTGGGTTTAAAGCCCCTCAGATCTTTGAACTGCAAGCCATTCATTCACTTTTTAAAAAATATTGATTTTACTTGGCTGTGATTGACAGCTTCCACACATAGCCAGCTGTCAACATTGTTCCATTCATCTCCTTTCACGCTTGAATAATTTCAAAGTACTCAGCAGTGAAACTAACTGCAATGTTGAAAAATGAAAAAATGAAATGAAATGAAAATCGCTTATTGTCACAAGTAGGCTTCAAATGAAGTTACTGAGAAAAGCCCCTAGTCGCCACATTCCGGCGCCTGTTCGGGAAGGTTGGTACGGGAATTGAACCCGCGCTGCTGGCCTGCCTTGGTCTGCTTTCAATGTCAGCTATTTAGCCCTGTGCTAAACCAGCCCGTGTGTTTATAAACATCAAGATTTGATTGGCAGCTCCTGGACCACTTCAAACAGAGTAAAGTGCTTTCTGTGGGGGCAGAGTCCTTGTGTATATTTAAGGCTGAGACAGATTCTTGATCAGTAAGGGAATGGAGAGTTATAGGGAAAGTGCAGGAAAGTGGAGGTGAGGAATGTCAGATCAACCATGATCATATTGAATGGCAGAGCAGATTCAAAGGCCAAATGGCCTACTCCTGTTCCTATTTCCTATGACCGTATGTGGATCATCCAGTCCTGGTGATTTATCAACAATAAGTACATCCAACCTGCTCTTTTCCTAATTTCTAACCCATCCAATGTCTCAACGACCTCCTCTTTCATTATGACTTTGGCAGCATCCTCTTCCTTGGTAAAGACCGACGCAAAGCACTCATTTAGTACCTCTGTCTCCATGCCCCTGTCTGACCTGTAAATCGGCCTCCACCCATCCGCTTATTAGCTCTTCAGTAGGAGCAGGCACATTTTTTTTCTTTCTCAGATGAAGGGTTACACGTGATAATGCCTGAACATGGAAGAAAGTCCTCTTGCAAATCAAGTATAATTGAATGTATTAGCTGCACTCCATTGTCTAGAGAACGCTCTATGCTAGCTCCTTAGAGATCAAGGAGAAAATCCACTGGATCTCAACAAAACAAACCACATGTCATGAATACAAAATAAGTAAAGCGATAGAAGAGACCCTCCTGGGACAGTGGCCATGGTTAAAGGCCTTTGTTAAGGTAACAAAAAGACTATTCTTACCGGCTAAAGTTGTGTGAAGTGACCCTCCACAGTCAGAGCCCGTCAACTCCATCACTAATGCTTTTATTCAACCACAAGTGCCTTGGCTCCTGATCAAAGTGCTGATTGTACCTTCGGTGACATCAAACATTAGACTCAGTTACACTACACATTCTACCTCATCTCTCAGTTTCAGAATCACTGCCTCTCCTCCTGTGGCAGTGTGACCCGCTCTTAACTGGCTTGCTATCCAATCAGATGCAACCCATTAGCACATTGCCGTTTGTGGGAGCTTGCTATGCACACATTGACATCCACATTTCCTACTTTACAGCAGCGACTCCAGTTTAAAAGTACCGCATTGGAAAAAGTTCCCTACCTATTGTCTTGCTTCACCAGCCCTAGCCAGTTCACCTCGGCTGATAAGGTTCCTGTTAGAGTGGGTGAGCAACCAGAGTTAAGAAGATAAGATGTAACACAGCTGACCATCGGCATGTGGACCGTGCGAATACTCATAGATGCCGTCAGAGCAGACAGACCTGAAAGACGAAAGGCCCTTGTTGGGATCGAACTTGCCAGAAAACCAATACAGCAACAGAAGCTAAACTCTTCTGGCCGGTGGAGGCCAAGCTTCAGAAACTGGAGCTGGATGCATCTTCTTCTGGAGTGGTCACAGCAGCAGAGAGCACTGTGAAGCAGGGGTAAGGTTTGCTACACGTCCAAACTAGCCCCCAAACTTGCCCGCCTTCCAAAAGGCACAAACCATTGCAGTATACCTTTAAGAGGATGAATATAGAATCATAGAAAAGTTACGTCACAGAAGGAGGCCATTCGGCCCATCTTGTCCATGCCAGCCCGAGGACACCCAAGTGCCCTTTTTAATCCCACCTTCCTGCACCCAGTCCAGAGCCCTGTAGCTTACAGCACTTAAGGTGCTGATCCAGGTACTTTTTAAAAGAGTTTAGGGTCTCTGCCTCCACCACCAACTCGGGCAGCGAATTCCAGGCTCCCACTACCCTCTGCGTAAAAAACGTCTTCCTCGTTTCCCCTCTAAATCTTCTGTCTCTTATCTTGAATCTAGGTTCCCTGGTTCTAGAATTCTCCACCAAGGGAAACAATTTTTTTCCTGTTCACTCTATCTCTTCACCTCATCATTTTGTACACCTCAATATGTCTCTGTATGCATCACCAGAAGGGAAATGATGTAGGTATTGTTTACTCCAATTTTCATTTTGCTTTCACTTTAAGCACCAGGTTCAGACAGCAGCTCTTAGTTATCCAACTTTCACAACTATGTAGGACGGTTCCATGTAGGAATATAAGAACAGGAGGAGGCCATTCAGCCCATCGAGCCTGCTCTGCCATTCAATACGTTTATCGTTGATTGGACACTGCAATGCCTTTTACACCCACTATCCGCATTACCCTTTACGATAGCACGGTTCTCATGTGCCTCGTCTTAATAAACAAATCTACAATGCGTTAACCCAAACCCATATGAGTGATTGGTGCCTCGTGACGTATACTGTATTTAAGATCAAGGATTTATGTTATTATAAGGACACGGTACCACTGACCAACAATGACAGTGCAACTTTCCCTCACTGTGAGAGAGCAAGCTTCGTCAGCACTTATTCACCTACAACGGCATTCTTTAAGGTGACAAAGAACTTTTATGAAGAGCTAGAATCATAGATTGCTGCAGTGCCAAAATCAGACAAACTGATCATCTTGGTGTGTTCCACGTCAGGGGTGTGATTCTCCCAAAAAACGACTGAGGGCTCGATTCAAATAATTGGAAACAAAGTCCCATGGCGGCGCGTATAGCTATGCAACATGACTTGCATTGTATAAAGGGCCTCAGCGGGGAACACATAGCCGAGGATGCACATAGCCCTGTTTTGAACCCTGGGGAACTCTGCTCGCCGGAACTCCCCAGTGTAGTGAGAGATTGGGACGCCATTTTAAAATAGCGTCCCAATCTCTGAGGCCCCCGAAGCGACCCCCTCCCCCCTCCAACACCCACGCAGGGTATCCCCGGCCCGATCGTGGCAGCGCACTAAGTGCCAGCTTGTCACCTTGGCAGTGCCAACCTGGCACCCTGGCAGTGCCCAAGCCAGCTGGCAGTGCCACCTGGACACATGACAGTGCCAGGCTGGCACTCAGACTTCCAAGGTGCCAGGTTGACACTGCCAGGGTGCCCAGCTGGCACCAGAAGCGCCAGGACATTATCCGGCCAAAAGGGCACGCAGCTGGGGGCCTCCGATCCCCTGGGAGATGCCCACTAGTGCCGTTCCATCTGGTCCCTGTTTGCGGGGACCAGCATTGATGCTCGCCCGAGGTCTCTGAGGCTTACTGCCTCATTTTAATATGCAGATTTGCCAAAATGTGATCCTGCCCATTTTGTGAGGTGTGGTGAGCCGGGTATATCCGGGAAAAGGGTCTACCCACTTTCATCAGCCACACTGCGCCGCAGCGAGCTGTTTTTCCGCCGCAATGGCCGTAGGATTGTGCTCTCAGTGTAATACTGGGCGGATTTTGCAGGACGATTCCCACCGGGTGTTAGGATGTGATCCAGATCAGTATTTACCCACATCCAGTCATTTTTCTGCAGTGGGGAACAAAAGATGTAGGAAAGACCAGCTCCTCAGATATCGGGCCGTCCTTTTGAAAGGGTGCCCAGATCTCAAAGTAAGGTTGAGGGTTCCCCATACCCCCCACCCACAGACATTGCAATCCCCCGCAGAAATTTTCAATACCCCCAACCTACGACCCTGGAGTGGCAAACCCCCCCCCTCCCCCTTTACTAACTGTCTACTGACTCACTCCCAACACCCAGGCATGAGGGCGACCCTGCACCACACCTATTCATCCTCGTGGGCATCAGGGCATCGCTCCCTCCGCCCTCAAGTGAGCATATTCTGCTATGGTTTTGCTTAGGCTCCTCCCCTTTCATACCCCTACCCTTATCCCCCCACCCTTCATAACCTACCTTCACAACCCCCCCTTTCATGCGCATGGCTCCCCTTGGCAATGTCAACTTGGCACCTGGTATAGAGCGTGATTCTCTGGCCCTGTTGCCCTTTCACTCGAGCAAAACAAAGCCGGTGAATAGTGGGAGGCCGAAAATGAGAACCGCACCAGGCACCAAACAGTTTGTGATGCGACCGGCCCTTCCCATAGGCAAAATCGTAGTGTGGCGTGAAACTAATTATCACCACTTAAGCCCCATTTCCATACAATTAACGAGAGTCACTCCATATCCAACGGCCTCCCGTCATTCGCCGGCCTCCCCAGCAGCTGCTCACGCTGGCGGCGATCAGTACTCCTTTTGAAAAACGTGAACCTGGCAGAGGAGGTGAGTAGCCATCTTTGCTCACAGGCAAAGAGCCCAGAGGCGTGGGCATGCTGCCGCAGTGTTCTGTGGAGGGTGAGGGACCCTCAGCTGGCAGGAGGGCACCCTCCTCATGCCTCCTCATGCCATGCGAAGGGGAGGAGGGGGGGGGAGGCGCTGGGGGTGGGGGTGGGGGCAACCGCACGCGGTACCAACATGCTAACCCCTGGATCATGTGTACCCGTTCCGGGGCAACCCTTATCCTTGCCCGTTTGCCCCACTGACCACCCTTAACCCCCACCGACTGGCAAGGACTCTGGCCATACGGCTGAAGGCTATTACTAATAGGAAATTAGTAATCATGGTTAAGTGGGCATTTCACACAACCCAAATAGATTATTTTGGGTGGACAGGCTATGTAGCATATAGGAATCATTGCCTAGCATCCCAATCTAGGGATGAGGCATGGACACTGTGCTTGAACACTGCGGGAGGCAACACCTGAACACCCAGGCCATGGGACACAGCTCCGGGGACATACCCATGGCCGGAGGGTGAGTGAGTGCTACAGGGAAGGGGGGATGCCTGGAGAGGTGGGCCAAAGGTTCGGAGAACAGGCTGCATTGCTAAGGAAATTGACAGAGGCATCACACTGCTTGTGGTCAACAGTTTTTAATGTGTCACAGGTATCCAGGTGTCCAACAATTTCCCTCTCTCCCGATGGTGCCTCCCCATTCTCCTCACCACCCCCTACCTACATCCCTCTCCCTCTCCCCCCTCCTCCCCTGATGCGCTCAGTGATCCTCAACCATGCTTAACCTACCTAGCTGTACCGCTACGTCTAGGTGTGCCCCTGGATGCACATCTGAGGTGGAGGCAGCCAGCTGCTTACCACGTCCCGTGGCCTTCGATGTCTTGGTCAGGTGTCTTCTGGGAGCTCTGGAGACGAGGGCCCCGGCTCACTTGCCGATGGCACATGCACAGCCATGTCGCCTTGTCCCGTGTGCTGACCTCGCGATGTGGATGGGTGAACTTGGGGGAGCTGGTGACCACCATCCCCACTCCATGGAATGGGTCCGGGTTGGCACCCAGTGCCCCCTCCTCCTGCTAAGTGCCCATCGGGCCTGGTGTTCACCTCGGGATAGAGTGGCAGCTGGTTTGGCTGCCTCTTCGTATTCTGGCTCTGCCAGTCCTGGCAGGTTCCCGATGTCTGCAATAAGGTGTCGATGCCCTCGGCGATGCTCCTCAGTGACTGGGACATCATAGAATTTACAGTGCAGAAGGAGGCCATTCGGTCCATCGAGTCTGCACAGGCCCTTAGAAAGAGTACTCCACACAAGTCCACACCTCTACCCTAACCCCATAACCCAGTAACCCAACCTAAACGTTTTGGTCACTAAGGGCAATTTATCAAGGTCAATCCACCTAACCCTCACATCTTTGGACTGTGGGAGGAAACCGGAGCATCCGGAGGAAACCCACGCAGACACGGGGAGAACGTGCAGACTCCGCACAAACAGTGACCCAAGCCGGGAAATGAACCTGGGACCCCTGGAGCTGTGAAGCAACTGTGCTAACCACTGTGCTACCATACCGCTCGGCAACGCCTCGGCAATGCCCAACTATGACTGGAACAAGTTCCGCCGCACCTCATCTATGCCCATCTGAGAGCGGGACATGTCCCGCACAACCTCATCAAGGTCAGCGTGTATGGGTGACGTCCCCCAGCAAGTTGGACATTCTGCCGAGATACTCAGCCATGGCCGACACTGACTGCGTCATGCCTTGAGACCTTCACTAATAGTGCCGACGCTGTGCACCAGGCTCTCCACTGCGGTCGCCACCTTAGCAGTGTTGGCCTCGGTGCCACTCATTGCCGGTGCCATCTGGTGCATCCATAGCCTCTGGGGCTCCTCCAATTGGCTATCGATCTGCTGGAGTGTTGGTGACATCTCCCTCTGAACATCCAGGTTGGTCGCTATCGTCTCCATCAGCCCCGGGTACCTCTGTACCAGAGGCTCAGCATCAGGCTGGGACCTGGCTGGGTCCAGGGATCCAGCAGACCTCTGACTGCTGTCTCGCCTGGGGGTTCCTGCCTCCACCTGATGTACATCAGCAGTGTGATGGTCACCAGTTTGTGCCCCAGAAGCCTGTCCACTAACATTTCCCACCGAGATGCGTGTATCTGCACTGGTGGAGGATGGGGATGACAGCTGTGATGCCTCGATTGTGCCATCCTCGGAGCCCTGCTCCAGGGTGTTCCTCAAGATTCTCCAGCCATTCGCTGGCAGTGGCATTCTCTGCCCCCCCCCCAAAAAAAAACACGTGACTGGGGGGCAGGAGAATCCCACACACTATGCTTCTGCTGTTGAACTTCAGGTAGCTTTGTGAAGCTGCCGGAAGGGCGAAAGTAGCAGCCACAGCAACTCAGTGGAACTGACCCGGCATACCCCTGGTGTGGGGCCGGAAAAGTTCGGCCCATGCAATTGGCAATCTAGGTCCAAAGATGTTTTGCCCCACAGTTTCCAGTGTCCTGTTGCAGCTTGGTCTACAGAATCCAGTGTTGGTTACGGAGAGGTCATGCTCTGCACATGTCTTCTGTTTCTGAGGGGCTGTTTAGCACAGGGCTAAATTGCTGGCTTTGAAAGCAGACAAAGGCAGGCCAGCAGCACGGTTCAATTCCCGTACCAGCCTCCCCGAACAGACGCCGGAATGTGGCGGCTAGGGGCTTTTCACAGTAACTTCATTTGAAGCCTACTTGTGACAATAAGCGATTTTCATTTCATTTCTTCAGCAGAAGGAGGCCATCGATGTTGCTGTTAGAACTTCCGTTTCCTTCAGTGCTGGGATGCACAGTGGGAGAGGCACAAAATGGGCTTCCCGTCGGGCGCCGAACCCTGAAGGATGCACCCGACCCGCTATGCCCAGCGTGATCTGGATCACGGCTTCGCTGGGTGTGACCCAGACAGTCATATTTAAAATGAGCCATTCGGCTAATTTAAACATACGTTCCGTTTGAGGCCTCATTCACTCGGCTTCCGGGAGTCACATGCCACACCGACGAGACCCCACTCGAGCGTGGATTAGAAGTAGTCTCCACAAGCGCAGACCAGGCGTGATGGCCACGCTGGGGTGTCCTGAGCTGAAGGGACAGCTCCCAAAACAAAACAAAAGGGGCGGGATTCTCCTCTACCCGACGGGGCGGACCGTACCGGCGCTGAGGAATGGCGTGAACCACGCCGGCGTCGTGCCGCCCGGAAGGAGCGGAATGCTCCGCACCTTCAGGGGCTAGGCCGGCGCCGGTGGGGTTGGCGCTGCGCCAACTGACGCTGAAGGGCCACCGCCAGCCGACGCGAGTTGGCGCGTGCGTGGGAGCGCCAGCGTGTGCTGGCGTCATCCCAGCGCATGCGCAGGGGGGTTCTTCTCCGTGCCGGCCATGGCGGAGGTTGACAACAGCCGGCGCAGAGGGAAAGAGTGTCCCCATGGCACAGGCCCGCCCGCGGATCGGTGGGCCCCGATCGCGGGCCAGGCCACCGTCGGGGCAACCCCCGGGGCCAGATCCCCGCGCGCCCCCCTGAGGACTCTGCAGGCCGCCCGCAGAGCCAGGTCCCACCGGTACGGACCTGGTTTGATTTACGCCGGTGGGACCGGTCGTAAACGGGCAACCGCTTGGCCCATCGCGGTGCGGAGAATCGCCGGGGGTGGGGGGTGGGGGGGGGGTGGCACTGGCAACGGCCCCCGATCGGCGCAACGCCATTCCACCCCCGCCGAAAAACCGGCGCAGGAGAATTCGGCAGCCAGCGTTGGAGCGGCGGGGCGGGATTCACACTGCCCCCCGGTGATTCTCCGATCCAGCGGGAGGTTGGAGAATCCCGCATAAGGTAACTGTTTAATTTCCTTTATATTCACTATTCTTCCTTAGCTGCCGTTTTCTACCTGATGCCTGGGTCACCTAATGTTGTGCTGTCACTGCTGTCACTGGGCCAAGTAGTCATTCATTAAACTTACTATTGACATTCTCAGTCCAGGTTATACTCCCTGTGCAGCACTGAGGGAATGTCGGGACGAGCACAGCGTCCAGGTTATACTCCCCATGCAGCACCGTGGGAACGTCATGAGGGGCACAGTGTCGAGGTTATACTCCCCTTGAAGCACTGAGGGAATGTCAGGATGAGCACAGCGTGCAGGTTATACTCCCGATGCAGCACTGAGGGAATGTTGGGATGAGCACAGTGTCCAGGTTATACTCCCCATGCAGCACTGAGGGAATGTTGGGATGAGCACAGTGTCCAGGTTATACTCCCCTTGAAGCACTGAGGGAATGTCAGGATGAGCACAGCGTGCAGGTTATACTCCCGATGCAGCACTGAGGGAATGTCGGAATGATCACAACATCCAGGTTATACTCCCCGTGCAGCACTGAGAGAATGTCGGGATGAGCGGTGTCCAGGTTATACTCCCCGTGCAGCACTGAGAGAATGTCGGGATGAGCGGTGTCCAGGTTATACTCCCCGTGCAGCACTGAGAGAATGTTGGAATGAGCGGTGTCCAGGTTATACTCCCCATGCAGCACTGAGGGAATGTTGGGATGAGCACAGTGACAAGTTATACTCCCCATGCAGCACTGTGGGAATGCTGGGATGAGCAGTGTCCAGGTTACACTCCCTGTGCAGCACTGAGGGAATGTCGGGATGAACACAGCGCCCCGGTTATACTTCCACTGCAGTACTGTGGGATTGTCGGGATGACCACAGCATCCAGGTTATAGACCCGTGTAGCACTGAGGGAATGTCAGGATGAGCACAGTGTCCAGGTTATGCTCCCCGTGCAGCACTCAGGGAACGTCGGGATGAGCGGTCTCCAGGTTATACTCCCCATGCAGCACTGAGGGAATGTCGGGATGAGCACAGCTTCCAGTTTATACTCCCGACGCAGCACTGAGGGAATGTCAGGATGAGCGGTGTCCAGGTTTTACTCCCCATGCAGCACTGAGGGAATGTCGGAATGATCACAACATCCAGGTTATACTCCCCGTGCAGCACTGAGAGAATGTCGGGATGAGCGGTGTCCAGGTTTTACTCCCATGCAGCACTGAGGGAATGTCGAGATGAACACTGCATCCAGGTTATACTCCCTGTGCAGCACTGAGGGAATGTCGGGATGAGCGGTGTCCAGGTTTTACTCCCCATGCAGCACTGAGGGAATGTCGAGATGAACACTGCATCCTGGTTATACTCCCAGTGCAGTACTGAGGGAATGTCAGGATGAGCGGTGTCCAGGTTATACTCCCCATGAGGCTCT
This sequence comes from Scyliorhinus torazame, assembly GCF_047496885.1. Taxonomy (NCBI): domain Eukaryota; kingdom Metazoa; phylum Chordata; class Chondrichthyes; order Carcharhiniformes; family Scyliorhinidae; genus Scyliorhinus; species Scyliorhinus torazame. The sequence goes on from NC_092716.1 coordinate 106,262,209, forward strand.
GAGGGAATGTCGAGATGAACACAGCATCCTGGTTATACTCCCAGTGCAGCACTGAGGGAATATCGGGATGAACACAGCATCCTGGTTATACTCCCAGTGCAGCACTGAGGGAATGTTGGGATGAGCACAATGTCCAGGTTATACGCCCCGTGTGGCACTGAGGGAATATCGGGATGAACACAGCATCCTGGTTATACTCCCTGTGCAGCACTGAGGAAATGTTGGGATGAGCACAGCATCCTGGTTATACTCCCTGTGCAGCACTGAGGGAATGTCGGGATTAACACAGCATCCTGGGTATACTCCCAGTGCAGCACTGAGGGAATGTCGGGATGAGCACAATGTCCAGGCTTTACTCCCCGTGCGGCACTGAGGGAATGTTGGGATGAACACAGCATCCTGGTTATACTCCCTGTGCAGCACTAAGGGAATGTCGGGATAAGCGGTCTCCAGGTTATACTCCCTGTGCAGTACTGACGGAATGTCGGGATGAGCAGTGTCCAGGTTATACTCCCGTTCAGAACTGAGGGAATGTTGGGATGAGCACAATGTCCAGGATATACTCCCCATTCAACACTGAGGGAATGTCAGGATGAACACAGCCTCCCGGTTATACTCCCAGTGCAGCACTCGGTGAAAGTTGGGATGAGCGGTGTCCAGGTTTAACTCCCCTCGAAGAACTGAGGGAATGTCAGGCTGAGCAGTGTCCAGGTTATACTCCCTGAGCACCACTTGGGGAATGTTGGGATGAGCGGTGGCCAGATTATACTCTATATGCAGCACTGAGGGAATGTCAGATGAACACAGCGTCCCGGTGATACACCCCGTGCAGCACTGAGGGAATGTCGGATGAACACAGCGTCCCGGTGATACTCCCCGTGCAGCACTGAGGGAATGTCGGAATGAGCAGTGTCCAGGTTACACTCCCTGTGCAGCACTGATGGAATGTCGGGATGAACACAGCGCCCCGGTTATACTTCCAATGCAGTACTGTGGGATTGTCGGGATGACCACAGCATCCAGGTTATAGACCCGTGTAGCACTGAGGGAATGTCAGGATGAGCACAGTGTCCAGGTTATACTCCCCGTGCAGCAATCAGGGAATGTCGGGATGAGTGGTGTCCAGGTTATACTCCCTGTGCAGCACTCAGGGAATGTCGGGATGAGCGGTCTCCAGGTTATACTCCCCATGCAGCACTGAGGGAATGTTGGGATGAGCTCAGCGTCCAGTTTATACTCCCGATGCAGCACTGAGGGAATGTCAGGATGAGCGGTGTCCAGGCTATACTCCCCATGCAGCACTGAGGGAATGTCGGGATGAACACAGCATCCTGGTTATACTCGCTGTGCAGCACTGAGGGAATATCGGGATGAACACAGCATCCTGGTTATACTCCCTGTGCAGCACTCAGGGAATGTCGGGATGAACACAGCATCCTGGTTATACTCCCTGTGCAGCACTGAGGGAATGTTGGGATGAGCACAGCATCCTGGTTATACTCCCTGTGCAGCACTGAGGGAATGTCGGGATGAACACAGCATCCTGGTTATACTCCCTGTGTAGCACTGTGGGAATGTCGGGATGAACACAGCATCCTGGTTATACTCCCAGTGCAGCACTGAGGGAATGTCGGGATGAGCACAATGTCCAGGCTTTACTCCCCGTGCGGCACTGAGGGAATGTTGGGATGAACACAGCATCCTGGTTATACTCCCTGTGCAGCACTGAGGGAATGTCGGGATGAGCACAATGTCCAGGCTTTACTCCCCGTGCGGCACTGAGGGAATGTTGGGATGAACACAGCATCCTGGTTATACTCCCTGTGCAGCACTAAGGGAATGTCGGGATGAGCGGTCTCCAGGTTATACTCCCTGTGCAGCACTAAGAGAATGTCGGGATGAACACAACATCCTGGTTATACTCCCTGTGCAGCACTGAGGGAATGTCGGGATGAGCAGTGTCCAGGTTATACGCCCGTTCAGAACTGAGGGAATGTTGGGATGAGCACAATATCCAGGATATACTCCCCATTCAGCACTGAGGGAATGTCAGGATGAACACAGCCTCCCGGTTATACTCCCTGTGCAGCACTGAGGGAATGTCGGATGAACACAGCGTCCCGGTGATACTCCCTGTGCAGCACTGAGGGAATGTCGGATGAACACAGCGCCCCGGTGATGCTCCCCGTGCAGCACTGAGGGAATATCGGGATGAACACAGCATCCTGGTTATACTCCCTGTGCAGCACTGAGGGAATGTCGGATGAACACAGCGTCCCAGTGACACTCCCTGTGCAGCACTGAGGGAATGTCGGATGAACACAGTGCCCCGGTGATACTCCCTGTGCAGCACTGAGGGAATGTCAGATGAACACAGCGTCCCGGTGATACTCCCCGTGCAGCACTGAGGGAATGTCGGGATGAACACAGTGCCCCGGTGATACTCCCTGTGCAGCACTGAGGGAATGTCAGATGAACACAGCCTCCCGGTTATACTCCCCGTGCAGCACTGAGGGAATGTCGGATGAACACAGCGTCCCGGTGATACTCCCTGTGCGGCACTGAGGGAATGTCGGATGAACACAGCGTCCCGGTGATACTCCCTGTGCAGCACTGAGGGAATGTCGGATGAACACAGCGTCCCGGTGATACTCCCTGTGCAGCACTGAGGGAATGTCGGATGAACACAGCGTCCCGGTGATACTCCCTGTGCGGCACTGAGGGAATGTCGGATGAACACAGCGTCCCGGTGATACTCCCTGTGCAGCACTGAGGGAATGTCAGATGAACACAGCGTCCCGGTGATACTCCCTGTGCGGCACTGAGGGAATGTCGGATGAACACAGCGTCCCGGTGATACTCCCTGTGCAGCACTGAGGGAATGTCAGGATGAACACAGCCTCCCGGTGATACTCCCTGTGCAGCACTGAGGGCATGTCGGGATGGCTGAAATGTTAATCAACGGACCCATTTTCCTTCTTCTGAGAGATCCGGGGCGGGATTCTCCGTTGCCTGACGCCAAAATCGTGTTCGTCGATCGGGCGGAGTTTGGGCTCCGACTCCGAAATGGGGGCCAGCGCCTGTTTGACGCCGGTCAGCCATGCTCTGACCCTCCGAAATCGTGATGTGCACCGTGCGCAGTCACAATGCCATTGGCGCCTCATCGGCCGTCCCACTCGGGATGCTCCGCTCCGATGGACCGAGTTCCTGACAGTGCGGGCCACGTGTGGTCACACTTTTAAAATACATTCTTCCCCCAGTGTGGGGCAATGTCCCAATCCACTCGGTACTGCAATCGCCTGAAGAACCCGACATCACCAGAATCGAGGCAATATTCCGATTAGAAAAGCAAAAAACTGCAGATTCTGGAAATCTGCAATAAAAACAGAAAATGCTGGATAAAATCAGCGGGTCTGGCAGTATCTGGGGAGAGAGAAACAGGGTGAATATTTAAAGTCCGCATGACTCCGCGGATCCTAGGTTTCCCTCAACACTTGCTTCCCTTTCCTGGTGACTCTGGAACCTAGGTGCTGATGATTCAGACTTTCTCCCTTCAAAGCTGCAAGCCCTTCCCTTCACATTGCCTCCTCACTGTGTCATGATCACACTGGATGCCTCATACTGTCACTCAATCTTTCCCCAGTATCTTAAAGAGTTCAACCCTTCACCTCCCTTCATCTTTTCTTCTTCCTACACCAGCAAGCTTTTAAAACCCAAGTTTGTTACCAACTAACAATTGATTTCTAGAAATGTATTTCAATGGTCCCTCAATAGCATCCTTTTCCTTTGTGCTGTGGCTCTCTACACTGGTTCCTCAATATCCCCCTTTGCCCTAGGTTTTTACAATGGTCTCTCTCGTTCCTCGAGCCCTGACTCTCTCGGCCTCTCACTTCCCTTAAAATGAGGGCCTCTACACCGGTCCCTTCATCCTCCCGGCCCCAACCCCAACACTCTATGATGGCCCCTCACTCACCCCTCTTTCTTTCTGAGGTGCAACTCCGTACAATGATTCCTCACTTTTCATCTGAACCCTCTGATGCACTATCAATTACGACGAGACAAGGCAGCGCAGAGGTGGGGGAGGATGTAGAGCCGGAAGTTGCTGAACTCTACGCCCTGGACGGTGAGGGTGGCGATGCAGTACCCCTGGATCTCCACGGAGTGGGATCTGGAGGCCAGGGAGATTCTTTGGGTAACGGGGTGTACCGTGAGGGAGCAGCGCCTTACCATAGCGGGGTAGCTCTCAATGCTCCCGGAATCGAGAAGGCAAGATGTCATGTGGCCATCGACTTTCACCGTCGTTGTCGCGGTTGCGAGGTTGTGTGGTCGGGACTGGTCGAGCGTGATGGAGGTGAGCTGCGGCCGGTGTTGGTGGGACCCGGGCTGGTCGGCGGTGGTTGCGGGCGATGAGCGGCCAGATTTGGTGCCCGACGAGCAGGGGTCCTGAGGTGCCGTCCAAAATGGCGCCGAAGATGGAAGCGCCCACGGGGGTGCACGTGGTGGGTGGCGTTAAAGTTGGCGGCGCCCACGGGCCACACGAGCTCTGATGGGGGAAGATGCGGCTCCCACGGGCCGCACGTGTTCTGCTGAGAGGAAGATAGCGGCGCCCACGGGTCACACGTGTTCTGCTGAGAGGAAGATGGCGGCGCCCACGGGTCGCAAGTGTTCTGCTGAAAGGAAGATGGCGCCACCCACGGGCCGCACTTGGGCTGCGGGGACGAAAATGGCGGCGCCCACAGGTCGCATGTGGGGGGTGCAGGAACAATGGGCCTGGATACACCGGTGATCGACCGGGCCTGGCACACCGCAGTGAAATGCCCCTTCTTCCCGCAGGTCTTGCAGATTGCACTCCACGCCAGGCAGTGCCACCGGGGGTGCTTTGTCTGCCCGCAGAAATAGCACTGGGGCCTCCTGGGGTTGGCTGGCTGCCGCGCGGCGCAGGCTTGGGGTTAGCTGGGTGCGGCCGCTGGTGGGGCCCACGATGTCCATGAGGGGGGCGCCGTGCAGTCGGGGATGTACGCTTGTACATTACGGGAGGCTACCGTTAGTGAGGTCGCGAGTTTCTTGGTCGCCGCGAGGTCGAGCGTATCCCTTTCTAAAAGGCGCTGGCGGATGTATGCCGACCCTATGCCCGTAACGAAAGCGTCCCTGATAAGGAGTTCAGTATGTTCAACGGCCGCACCTGCCTGGCAATCACAGTTCCTCGCCAGGGCGTGCAGGGCACGCCAGAAATCGTCCAATGACTCACCGGGGAGTTGTTGCCGCGTGGACAGGAGATGCCTGGCGTAGAGTTTGTTGATCGGCCAGATGTAGTTCTCTTTCAGAAGCGCCATGGCCTCAGTATGGTTGGGCGCATCCCGGAAAAGGGGAAAAATATCGGAGCTCAACTGTGTGTACGGGATCTGGAGTTTCTGTGCTTCTGAGGGTGTTCTGTCGCTGCTCCGATGTAGGCGTCAAAGCAAGCTAGCCAGTGGTCGAAGGCCGACATGGTGTTGTCTACTTGAGGGTGCAGCTGCAGGCGATCTGTCTTGATATGTAGGTTCATCGCTGTAAAATCTCTGCTTAATAAATTGATGCACTATCAATTACGACAAGACGAGAGTAGAGAGTAATCGAGGCTTTATTCAGCAGAGATGTGTTGCCTCCTGCAGCTGCTGCCGAAATGGCTGCAGCTCGGTGAGCACACACATTTATACTCCGCCTACTGGGCGGAGCCAACAGGCAGGGATCTACCCCATACCTGTAGTACAGGAGCCTTACCGTATTACTTCTCATATATGTATTGTACAAACAGTGGTGACTACCACACCTTCATTACCTACTTCTCTACCATTGGCCCTCTCCACACCTAGCACCAACTCTCTCCAATCCGCTCTCTTTTCACTCCTTCCTGCAGATTCTATACAATAGTTACTGTCCGACTTCTGACCTGACTGTCCATAATAGTCCATCTCTTCCACCATCTCCTGAACCCCAGGGGCAGCACGGTGGCACAGTGGTTAGCACTGCTGCCTCACAGCTTCAGAGACCCGAGTTCAATTCCGGACTCCGGTGACTGTGTGGAGTTTGCACTTTCACCCCGTGTCTGCGTGGGTTTCCTCCGTGTGCTCCGGTTTCCTCCCACAGTCCAAGGATGTGCAGGTTAGGTGGATTGACCATGGTAAAATTGCCACTTAGTGTCCAAAAGATTAGGTGAGGTTACTGGGTTACGGAGATAAGATGGAGACGTGGGCTTAAGTCGGGTGCTCTTTCCAAGGACCGGTGCAGACCGATAGGGCAAAATGGCCTCCTTCTGCACTGTAAATTCTATGATTCAATGAATTATTTCCAATTGTCCCTCCCCATCCCTCATGCCCTGACTTGCTGTACCCTCTATCCACCTGCGAACAAAATGATGCCACTGCAGGTAACAGGCTAATGATGAAAAGGTTATTTGCAAGTTTATGCCCATTTTATAATTCAGGAAGTCACGGGGCTGTTAGTCAAATAAAGATAATTGCTTGTCTTCATTCCAGCCAATCAAATGCCCGATTGATTAATTATCAGAATCTATCCGTAAATTTCATTGCCTAGGAAACAAAACCTCTAACTTTTCTCGGAAGCTATAGACATTGAACTGGCAAAGAGCGAGGACCAAGTGAATGTATTCCTGGGCTGTAATTTCCTTGGAATGGCAATCAGCGTTGGATTGCCTCTCCGTGCCCACTTACCCATGTGGATTTTCTTCCATGCCCTGTCTCACCCGGCCTTCTGAGTTAGGTTGGGTGAGATCCAGGCAGCACAGCAGGTTCTCACGTCCTCACATCGAAGTCCACCTCCATCGAATTGAAGAAGGACATGCCCTCTTTTTGCAGCACGAACTGCCGTAAACCAGATAAGCTAAAGATCCCATTGAAATTGATAGGTCAGGGAGAAGGTAAGTATATAGGATTTGGGGGCTGATGGGGGAATTGGAGGTGATTGGGTGGGGGGGGATGATGTGCGACCTTGTTGGGGGGGGGGGGATTGGGGAGGCTCAGAGGTCAGATGGTCAGGAGGGAGGTCAGGGGTGGTGGAGGGGGGCCAGATGGTGAAGTGTGTTCAGACCTCAGGGGTGGTGGAAGCGGGTGGCAGACCCTTGCGGTCAGTTGGCGGGTAGTGGTAGAGTCAGTCATGTGGCACAGGGTCCTGGTGCGGTTAGGAAATCTATACAAAAGTTATTGGCCGGGATTCTCCGATCCCGCACCGGGTCTGAGAATTGCCGGGGGGGCGGTCGCGAGAATGGCGCCATGCCGGTCCGACGACCAGAGAATTGGCAGCAATCGCACCCGCGGGGTCGCCGCCGTGCAGGTCTGGGGCCGTTGAACGCGCCCCCCCCCCCCCCCGGCGATTCTCCGCGCTCGATGGACTGAGTGCCCGCCGAATTTCGCCGAGTCCTGTCGGCGTGGCTTACATATGGTCCTACCCGGCGAGACCTCAGAATTTTGGCTGCGGGGGCCGTCCTGTTGGGGGGGGGGCCGGGGGGATCCGACTCTGGGATGGGTTTCCACGGTGGCCAGGCCCGCGATCGGGGCCTACCGATCGGCGGGTGGGGCAAATGCCGGGGGGGGGACCTATGTTCCTCCACGCCGGGCCCTTGCAGGGCACCGCTATATTGCCCGGAGGCCATCGTGGAGACGGCAACCCACGCGCATGCGCGGTCCTGTGCCGACTGTGGCGCACTGGCTTTCGAGCGCACAGCACTCCGGCACTGTACTAGCCCCGTAGGAAGGGGTGAATGCCTGGGCCTGGAGGCCCGTTGATGCCGACGTCAATACTTGGCCGGGATTTCGGAGAATCCCGGCCAAGAATTCTATACGACATGTTCAACATCAAGTGCTTGTTATTATTGCACCACAACCTCTCCAGTCCAGCAATCTGAAATCCGGAAATGCCATGTGTCCGGAATGTTTTAAGCAGATCCAGGAATCTCACGGACGTGCCACTCGACTGTTACGATGCTGCATTAAATTGAGAAGGTGTAGAATCACCTCATCTTTGGACTAAGGAAGAAAATGGTGGGTGGTGGGGGACACAGTGACTGCATAGAGTGGGAAAACCATATGCGGTTACAAAGCCACTCAATTTCTTCCTCTGTGCGCTCTCTCTCTCTCTCTCTGTTGGTTTACTTCTCCATCTCTCTCTATCCCTATCTCTCAGTCTGTCTCTACCTCTTGATTTCTTTTTGCACCTCTCTCTGTTGGACCCTCTCTACGGACCAAGTCCAATCCATGCAATATAACCCTCTCCCCCTGTCTCAGAACCCATCCGGGTGATCATAGAATTCTGGCCTAACTTTCAATTCCAGGTTTATTAACAGAATGTAAATTCCATCAGGCGATTTGAACCTGTGTCCCTGTGGTGGTATGTATTAGGGGTAATACGGTACACCACGTGTTGACAGGCTATTGGTGGAGGGATGCCAGGTCCTGATAGGATCTGCCACCTACTGGACTCCACCCAGAAATGCCGGTATAAGAACCCAGTTTTTCCCTCCATTTCCCTCAGCAGTTGCATTCTGTAACCACGCTGCTGGGGATAAAGTTCTGCTTAATAAAGCCTTCAATTGACATTACCTCAACCTCCCTCGCGTCATATTGACGGTGCTACAGTCCCCACAGCATTTATCATGGCCATCCACCTAACCTGCACATCTTTGGACTGTGGGAGGAAACCGGAGCACCCGGAGGAAACCCACGCACACACGGGGAGGACGTGCAGACTCCGCACAGACAGTGACCCAAGCCGGAATCAAACCTGGGACCCTGGAGCTGTGAAGCAATTGTGCTATCCACAATGCTACCGTGCTGCCCCAGACAGAGATTAGGAAAGATTTGTTCTCTCAGAGCATTGTGAGTCTGTGGAATTCTCTTCCCCAGAGAGCGGGAGTGTGGGCCATTAAGGCTGAGGCAGACAGATTCCTGACTGACAAGGGAGTCAGAGGGCATAGGGGGGATATGAAGAAAAGTGGGGTTGAGGCCGCAATCAGTTCAGCCATGATCTGATTGAAAGGCTGCCCAAATTGAGGGGCCGCGTGGCCTAATCCTGCTCCTAATTTGTATATTTGTATGTAAAAGACAATTCAGTGGACAAATGTTATCATGTTTGTAATGACCCTCACGAGACCCAGAAGGATGATGCAATCGATCTCCCCATGGGGCTCGTGGAAGATGAGTTTCCCCCCATTGAGGGGCGGAGGCCTAGCAGCTGGGAGTGACGTACTATATGCTGCATTGTGCTCTTATTTTACTTTGACTAAATAAATTTTTATGGTTAAACCTTCTCAGGACTCCTGAAAATATTGCACTGTTATTGCGAAATCTGTATTTGTTTCCAAAATTTCATCTCGTCCAACAGAAATTTCAATTAACTGAGGGGAAGAACGGTAGAATATTTTGTTCCAGGAAATCTTTGAGTGACTTGTGATAAATAATAGCTTGGCAGGGCATTACTTTACCAACAGAATCGATGTTCCGTGGCAAACACCTCAGAGCTAAAGGTCTGAACATACAATCTCCTGGCACAGGTAATTGCAAATTAAATTGTGGACACTTTGGGAATGAACATTCCCCTAAGAGGTGATTTACTTTGGAGCTTTCAATGGAACATAACTCTCATGTACCTGATCTGATGAACTGCAGCTAACACAATATGTTCGCCGGACCCTTTGAAAATCCTCTGACTTGCTGTGGGTCACAACGTCGGAAATCAGAAAGTAATGCTTCGTTTCATTGAGACACATCGCATCTATTCTAATTCGCTTGTGGGATTGGTAAGGAAAGCTGATTCACAAATGTCCACCTGTTGGATAATATTTAACCTCACAAGTGTCAACCGTTTTTAATGCCAACGCAAAGCTTGTTTCGAATCAAACAGAATGGGTTTTGAAAATTTCACAGGATTCTTTGAAAACAAAGGTTTTCACGAGCCTTCAAGCTGGGGAGTTCTGGAAAGTCAAACATAAATACATTTCAAAACATACACGGCCTGCTGTTGCTTGGTAACAGGCACAGGGATCTGTGGCTCATTCAGCGGCTGCTGTGTGTGTGTGTGTGCAAGGGGTGATAGGGAGTAGTGCAGGTGTGGGGTGGCGTCTGTTAATCTCCTGTGTGAGACACAGGCACTCCTGTATCACACAAAGCTACCAAAATCAATGTTCATAGAATTAACAGTCCAGAAGGAGGCCATTCAGCCCATCGAGTCTGCACCGGTTCTTGGAAAGAGCACTGTGGTACCCTCAATAACGACGCTTAGAGTGTAAACGGTAAAGAAGGCTTTACTAGACTAAGAACTATGCTAGAGCCGAGTCATGTGCTAACTGCTGCACAGCCCACAAGGCGGCCCCTTATATATGGCTCACAGATGGGCGGAGCCAGAGGCGGAGTCCCCAGGGTTCCAAGCCCGGTCTTAAAGGGGACATCACCATACATGATGACAAGGCAGTAACTGTTCATCACATTCACCCCCTGTTTAAAAAAGAGTCCGCCGGGGGTGAAGTGCCATCATAGGTCCATCCGTCTCGGTGGCCGGATCGTCGTCATCGACCTCCTCAGTTCGGGCGGTGGTGCAGCGGGCACAGATGTCCCGGTTGAGGGTACATCCGGGAGCACAGCGGTCGGAGCTTCGGTCCAGGTCGGGGCAGGGGGACTAGGCAGGGCCAGGGGTAGCGATGCCGGTGCCGGTGGGGGTGCGCGGTAGGTGTTCACCAACGGGGAGTAGGGCCGGAAGGGGGTGTGTTGTAGGGGGCGCCGGGTCCTGCAGGGGAGCGGCGCGGGAAGGGCGTCTGTAGTGGGGGATCCAGCGGGTGCCAGATCCCGGAGGGAAACCGTATCTTGCCTGCCGTCGGGGTACTCAACGTAGGCGTAACTGGGGTTGGCGTGGAGCAGTCGGACCTTTTCAACCAGGGGATCCGTTTTATGGCTCCTTGTGTGCCTCCGGAGAAGAACAGGTCCCAGAGCCATCAGCCAAGGTGGAAGCGAGACCCCGGAGGTAGACTTCCTGGGGAAGACAAACAATCGGTTGTGAGGGGTCTCATTCGTGGCCGTGCAGAGGAGTGACCTAATGGAGTGTAGGGCATCGGGTAGGACCTCCTGCCAGCGGGTAGTTGGGAGACCTCTCGACCGCAGGGCCAGAATGACAGCCTTCCACATTGTCGTGTTCTCCCTTTCCACTTGCCCGTTTCCCCGCGGGTTATAGCTGGTCGTTCTGCTCGAGGTGATGCCTTTGCTGAGCAGATACTGACGCAGTACATCGCTCATGAACGATGTACTCCGGTCGCTGTGGATATAAGCGGGGAAACCGAACAGAGTGAAGATGCTGTGCAGTGCCTTAATCACGGTGGTTGAGGTCATGTCGGGGCAGGGAATGGCGAATGGGAAACGGGAGAACTCATCGATAACGGTGAGGAAATAGGCATAACGATTGGTGGACGGGAGGGGCTCCTTGAAGTCCACGCTCAGTCGCTCAAAGGGACCCGAGGCCTTCACGAGCCGAACCTTGTCTGGCCAGTAGAAGTGCGGTTTGCACTCCGCACAGATCTGGCAGGCCCTGACCATGGCCTTGACCTCCTTGGTTGAGTAAGGTAGGTTGCGGGACTTGATAAAATGGACGAGCCGGGTAACCCCCGGGTGGCAGAGGTCATTGTGGATGGCTTGCAGGCGGTCGTCCTGCGCGTTGGCACATATGCCGTGGGACAGGGCATCTGGGGGCTCGTTGAGCTCCCCTGGACGATACTTGATGTCGTACGTGTAGGTGAAGAGTTCGATACTCCACCTCAAAGTTTTATCATTTTTTATTTTGCCCCGTTGCGTGTTATCAAACATATAGGCGACCGACCGTTGGTCGGTGACGAGGGTAAACCTCCTACCGGCGAGGTAGTGCCTCCAGCGCCGCACAGCCTCCACAATGGCTTTTCAACTGCAGAGTGTCGAACCTCGGAGGCGGTGAGGGTTCGGGAGAAGAACGCTACTGGTCTGCCTGCCTGATTGAGGGTAGCAGCCAGGGCGATGTCTGATGCATCGCTCTCTACCTGGAAAGGGATGGTTTCGTCCACCGCGCGCATAGCGGCCTTGATGATGTCGGCCTTGATGCGGTTGAAGGCCAATTGAGCCTCAGCCGAGAGGGGAAAAATGGTGGTCTTTATGAGTGGGCGGGCTTTGTCCGCATACTTAGGGACCCACTGGACGTAATAAGAGAAAAGCCCCAAGCACCGTTTGAGGGCCTTGAGGCTGCGGGGGAGAGGAGTTCCTTAAGGGGGCACACGCGGTCGGGGTCGGGACCTAGGACCCCGTCTTCCACGACATAGCCGAGAATGGCTAGCCGGGTGGTGTGGAAAACGTATTTGTCCTCGTTATAGGTCAGGTTAAGGGCTCGGGCGGTCTGGAGGAACTTTTTGAGGTTAGCGTCATGGTCCAGCTGATCATGGCCGCAGATGGTGACATTGTCCAAGTACGGGTATGTAGCCCGCAAACCTACTGGTCCACCATTTGATCCATTGTCCTTTGAAAGACGGAGACCCCATTTGTGACACCGAAGGGGACCCTGAGGAAGTGGAAGAGCCAGCCGGCTGCTTCGAAGGCAGTATAGGGGCGGTCTTTTGGTCGGATGGGGAGCTGGTGGTAGGCGAATTTGAGGTCGACCGTGGAAAAGACTCGGTATTGGACGATCCGATTTACCATTTCCGCGATGCGAGGAAGGGGGTACGCATCAAGCTGCGTGAATCGGTTTATGGTCTGGCTATAATCCACGACCATCCGTTTCTTCTCCCCCGACCGGACTACCACCACTTGCGCTCTCCAAGGGCTGTTGCTAGCCTCAATGACCCCCTCTCCCAGTAAACACTGGACCTCTGACTTGATAAAAGTCACATCTTGGGCACTGTAGCGCTGGCTCCTGGTGGCGACTGGCTTACAGTCGGGAGTGAGGATCGCGAATAGCGAGGGGGGTGCGACTTTCAGTGTCGCAAGGCTGCATAACGTGAGGGGGGGCAAGGGTCCGTCGAACTTCAGTGTCAGGCTTCGGTGGCTGCACTGGAAATCCAGTCCGAGCAGCAGGGGGGCACAGAGATGGGGAAGGATATAAAATTTGAAACGGGTGTATTTGGCGCCCTGGATCGAGAGATCCGCGATACAGTACCCCTTGATTTGTACCGAGTGGGACCAGATGCGAGGGCTATGGTTTGGGATGCGGGATGGGTGCGCAAAGAGAAGCGCCTTACCGTTTCAGGATGGATAAAGCTCTCCGTGCTCCCGGAGTCGAAGAAGCATGCAGTGTCACGCCCGTTGACCTGGACCTGCATCATAGATTTCTGCAGGTGTTTTGGCCGAGTTTGGTCGAGGGTGATCGCCCCCACTCGCGGGTAGTCTGAGTCCTCAGCCGAGTCGGACTCGTAAAATGGCCGCCGCCGTCGGTCGCACGTGTCAGGTCGAGAAGATGGCCGCCGACAAGATGGCCACTCCCATGATTCGCACGAGGCTGATGACGCGTCAGAAGGGGGCGTGTCGGGTCAGTGCGCAGCCGCATTGCGAGGCCTGCGGGCCTGAGAGCCTGATTTTCGGGCCGGCTGTTCTTTGTTTTTTTGGCCCCTGGGTCTGGCCAGGCAGACCCTCGCAAAATGCCCCTTCTTCCCGCAGTCGCTGCAGATCGCGGAGTGGGCTGTGCAGCGTGGGCATGGATGCTGGCCCAGCCCACAGAAGTAGCATGGCGTGCCCCCATGGTGAGCGGGTCGCCGCGTGGCGCAGGCCTGTAATACGGCTGAGTCTGAGGAAGTCTGGGGGGGGCTCGCAGAGTCCGCGGGGTACATACCCAAGTTATGTCGGGCCACCTCCAGCGAGGAGGCGAGCGTTAGCGTGTCCTGGAGGTCTTTTACCCCATTTTCGAGCAGCCACTGCTGGATGTAGGTCGAGCGGATGCCGGACACGAAAGCGTCTCTGATGTGCAGGTTCATATGGACTTCCCCTGTCACATCCTGATGATCACAGTCCCTAGCAAGCACGGTGAGTTTCTCGATGAATTCGTCTAGCGATTGTCCTGAGCGCTGCCGGCAGGTAGAGAGCAGATGCCTGGCGTGTACCTTGTTGATGAGTTTGACAAACCGCTTGCAGAGTAACTCGACCGCCTCTTCATAAGTCGTCGCCTTTTCGAGCGTGGCGGAGATTCTGTGACTCACCTGGGCGTGGAGTAGGCTCAGCTTGCGTGGCCCCAGGATGGGAATCTCTGCGGAGTCCAGGTAAGCCTCGAAGCACCGCAGCCAGTATTTAAAAATTTCCTTTGCCTCCGGTGTCCGTGCTTCCAGGTTGAGCTTCTCTGGCTTTAGGCCTGCGTCCATCCTGATCTAGTTTAGTCTATTAAATTGTGGTACCCTCAATAACGACGCTTAGAGTGTAAACGGTAATGAAGGCTTTAATAGACTAAGAACTATGCTAGAGCCGAGACGTGTGCTAACTGCTGCACAGCCCACAAGGCAGCCCCTTATATACGGCTCACAGATGGGCGGAGCCAGAGGCGGAGTCCCCAGGGTTCCAAGCCCGGTCTTAAAGGGGACATCACCTTACATGATAACAAGTTAATCCATATAACAAGGCAGTAACCGTTCATCACAAGCACCCTACTTAAGCCCATGCCCCCACCCTATCCCTGTACCCCAGTAACCCAACTTAAACTTTTGGACACCTGGGGCAATTTAGCATAGCCATTCCACCTAACCTGCACATCTTTAGACTGTGTGAGGAAACTAAGGGAAACCCACGCACACACGGGGAGACAGTGCAAACTCCGCACAGTCAGACGAGGCCGGAATTGAACCCGAGACCCTGGAGCTGTGAGGCAGCAGGGCTAACCACTGTGCCACCGTGCCACCCTGTTGTTCAACTTGGGAATGACGTGAGTGTGTTACTGTGGCAGGGGTTCCCTGGCTACGATCAGATAGGTAGGAATTGAATGAGGCAGGTGCAGACCCAACTTGCTCAGGCATTGACTGTCTGGTTCTTTGGGCCCCACTTCGCAGAGCCACATCTGTATCCATCTGGAATCAGTCGTTCCTCGGTTGGTAACACTGTCTCTTGCTCTCCGCTGAGTCAGAGGGTTCAAGTGTTAATCCACCGTGCTGACAGCAGGGCTGCAATCTTCCGGACGTTTACACTGATGGGATATTCCAGTCCTGCCGACAGCCGGTTTCCTAGTTTATAGAATGGGAAAATCCGCTGACTGTGGAGGGATCTTCTAATCCCGTCGCCGGCCAATGGGAAGATTGCCACTGCTGCTGCGAAACATGCCAAGGGTGGGGGTCGAGGAAGATCATGCCCCTGGGTTTGGATTAAGTTGGAGAGGAAATGTCACAACTTTCCTCAGCTGGGATCTCCGTCCCGCTGCAGTGGGTTTCCCCGCGGAGGAGGCAGCCAGTCATTCAAAACTCTACTTTGGCGGGACTGGGAGATCCCGCCGGCAGGAGGGGCTGGAAAATCCTTCCCCTTCAATTTCCCTCTCGTCGGAAAGGGGAAAATTACTCACGGTTACAAATCAGACAGGAATCCTGTAGGAGTCTGTGCCTGTCTGGCGCAGCCAGCTTCAGATGTACACATGTCGCCCTCTGCAGGCTAATATACTCACTGCCAGATCTCCCCCCCCCCATGAAACAGAGAGGAAGAGGAGTAGTGTCTTCAGCAGTGGTAATGTATTTTAATTACCTGTACAGCGAGGCAGTATAGACTAATGGCTCCCAACCTTTTATCTGTCATGGCACACCTTTTTACTCTAAATGTTTTTGAGGCACACCTATTTTCTCCAAATGAACCGCCCTCTTTCAAAAGCCTTTTATCTCTAAAATCTCCTCAAAACGTGTCAAGCCACCATTTAACATAATTTTCATTAGTTTAAGAAGGTTACAATGAAAACCTCATCACCATTTGCATGTCCAATACAATACTGGAGTCTGTTTCTCCTTGTCTTAACTTTATTGTTTCCTGTTACAGGTGCAGACGTCTGAAGACCCGCCCATCCCGACATAGGAACAGCTTCTTCCCCACAGCTACAAGACTCCTCAACGACTCCCCCTCGGATTGATCTATTCCCTATAAAAACACTATTCATGACGTCCTATGCTGCTCTTGCTCATGTATTTGCTTTGTTTGGTCCCTTGTTCCGCACTGTTACCAATCACTGTTTGTCGATGTACCATTTGTCAATGTACTCTGTCGATTATTCTTTTGTCTACTATGTATGTACTGTGTACGTTCCCTCGGCCGCAGAAAAATACTTTTCACTGTACTTCGGTACATGTGACAATAAATCAAATCAAAATCAAGGTGCCGCATAGGACACTGTTAAATAAGTTAAGAGCCCATGGTGTTCAGGATAAGATGCTGCACTGTAAATTCTATGATCTATGATCTATGATCTATGCTGGCATGGGTAGAGGATTGGCTGACTGGCAGAAGGCAGAGAGTGGGGAGAAAGGGGAAAAAAATATTTTTCAGGATGGCAGCCGGTGACTAGTGGTGTGCCTCAGGGGTCTGTGCTGGGACCACAACTTTTCACAATATACATTAATGATCTGGAGGAAGGAATTGAAGGCACTGTTGCTAAGTTTGCAGATGATACAAAGTTCTGTAGAGGGGCAGGTAGTATGGAGGAAGCAGCCGGGCTTCAGAAGGACTTGGACAGGCTAGGAGAGTGAGCAAAGAAGTGACAAATGGAATACAATGTGGAAAAGTGTGAGGTTATGCACTTTGGAAGGAGAAATGGAGGCATAGACTAAATGGGAAGAGCTCAGGAAATCAGGAGCACAAAGGGACTCATGATTGTTCATGATTCTCTTAAGGTTAACGTGCAGGTTCAGTCGACATATTAGCATTCATGTCGACAGGGCTAGAATACAAGACCAGGGATGTACTTCTGAGGCTATGTAAGGCTCTAGTCAGACCCCATTTGGAGTATTGTGAGCAGTTTTGGACCCCGTATCTAAGGGAGGATGTGCTGGATGTGGAAAGGGTCCAGAGGAGGTTCACAAGAATGATCCCTGGAATGAAAAGCTTGTCGTATGAAGAACGGTTGAGGACTCTGGGTGTGTACTCGTTGGAGTTTAGAAAGATGAGGGGGGATCTTATTGAAACTTACAGGATACTGCGAGGCTTGGATAGAGTGGACGTGGAGAGAATGTTTCCACTTGTAGGAAAAACTAGAACCAGAGGGCGTAATCTCAGACTAAAGGGACGATCCTTTAAAACAGAGATGAGGAGGAATTTCTTCAGCCAGATGATGGTGAATCTGTGGAACTCTTTGCCGCAGAAGGCTGTGGAGGCCAAATCACTGAGTGTCTTTAAAACAGAGATAGATAGGTTCTTGATTAATAAGGGGATCAGGGGTTATGGGGAGAAGGCAGGAGAATGGGGATGAGAAAAATATCAGCCATGATTGAATGGCGGAGCAGACTCGATGGGCCGAGTGGCCTAATTCTGCTCCTATGTCTTATGGTCTTATGGCCCGCGCATATGAACGGATCTTAACGACCTATTTGCATACGCTTAGCATGCCGGGCACCATATTCCCTGGGGTCTCGCGATTCTCCGGTACTCCGGGCTGGGAGTTACGTGGACACAGATTACAACAGGTATGGACAAACGTGGCCCTAACATAGTGGATCTCACCATGAGCCAAGAGAGTAACCCCTTAAAGGGGTTTGCCCCCAAAGTCCACCCATGGGCCACCCTCCCCCCCCCCCACAATGCAAGACATGTCCATCCCAATCCACCAGACCCCCACCACGATCCTCTCCAAGAGACCCCCTAAATAAAGAGCCCCCCAGTGACCCAAACAGGAGGCCCCACCAAAGACCCTATAAATAGGGGGACCCCCCACAAAGATATCCTGAGTAGGGAGACTCCCCTACAGATACCCTCTGAATATGGGGAACATATTCAGAGATCCCTGAATAGAGGCACCCCCCCCCCCCCCCCCCCCCCCAGAGACTGCTTATCTAAGAGTCCCCCACAGAGATCCCCTAACTAAAGAAACTCCCACAAAGATAATCCCTGCTGGGATTCTCCGACCCGGCGGGACCTGGAAGGTGAGTGTGCGGGGGCCGTCCTGGAGGGGGTGTGTTGGGGCGATCCGACCCCGGGGGCCTGGCCCGCGATCGGGGCCTACTGATCGGCGGGTGGACTGTTTCCGTGGGGGCCTAGTTTAATCCGCGCCGGGCCCCTGTCCTATCACTATCTAGGTGCGGCACTCAGCATATGGTGAATGTCTGTGTTGCAGGCTGTGAGCTCTGTGCTCTGTGCTCTGAGCTGGCTGCTGCTAGAATGAGCGGGAACACTGGTGTCCCCTGTCTTTATAGTGCATGTGCTCTCACTGGTGATTGGCTGTGATGTTGTGTATGCGTGTGTGTGATTGCACCATGATATGCTGATGTATATCATGACAGATTAAAATTGGTTTAGTTGTAGGAGGCAGAGGATATTGACAGATGGCTGGTTTAGTGTCTGGAAGCCAGTGCCCAGTGGTGTCCCACAGGGATCTGTCCTGGGTCCCCTATTATTCATCATTTATATAAACAACATAAATGATTATGTGGGGGTAGGATCAGGAAGTTTGTGGATGACACACAGATTAACCGGGTGGTTAACAGTGAGGTTGAGCTGGGAAGCACTGAAGGCGGTGGTCAGAGGGGAGCTGATCTCGATACGGGCCCATAGGGAGAAGGTGGACAGGGCAGAGAAGGACCGACTGGTTAAGGAGACACTACAGATTGATAGGGGGTATGCGGAGACCCCAGAGGCAGGGCTTTCAAGGGAATGGCGGAGGCTACAGGTGGAGTTTGGCTTGTTAACCACAGGCAGGTCGGTGGATCTGCTATGAAAGGCAAGGGGGGCGATGTATGAGAATGGAGAGAAGGCCAGCAGAATGCTTGCACAGCAGCTTAGAAAGAGGGAGGCAGCTAGGGAAATAAGGAAAATAAATGACGCAGATGGGAACCTGGTTGGAGATTCAGTCGGGGTGAATGAGGCATTTAGGGATTTCTAAAGTAGGCTGTATAGGTCGGAACCCCCTAGGGGATGAGGCACTTCTTGGGGGGGCTGAATTTCCCAAAGGTGGACGGAGAGCTGGTAGAAGGGCTGGGGTCCCCGGTCGGGTTGGAAGAGACAGTGGAGGGTCTGAAGGCCATGCAGGCGGGTAAGCGCCCCGGGGCCAGACGGGTACCCAGTGGAGTTTTATAAAAAGTTCTCTGCGATATTGGGGCTGGTGTTGATGAGAATATTCAATGAGGCAAGGGAAAGAGGGGTGCTGCCCCTGACGATGTCACAGGCCATGATTTCGCTGATTCTGAAGCGGGACAAAAATCTGGAGCTGTGTGGGTCCTACATGCCGATATCCCTGTTGAATGTGGACACTGATGTGTTAGGCAGGTTGGTTCTGCACTCTGTATTCTGATGTGGACTGCACTCGATGCAGGGAAGTTAGAAACAGACGTCTAAAACAGGAGAAGATCCAACACTGTTTTATTCAACTCGATGAACTGCTGTACATATTCAGCTGTGGGTCGACACTATACTGATCTGACTAGTGACCTTGTAGTAGCCTGACCAGACTTACAAGCTACTGCATGGTGTTTGTGCTTGCTAGCTTGTGGACTCTGACTGTCTCAGTAGCTGTGTCCCGAGAGAGCGGGAAACCTAGTGCCCTCTGGCTTTATAGTGGTAGTGTCCTGTCTGGTGATTGGCTGTGCTGTGTTGTATGCTTACTGGTCATCCTATGTGTCAATCACTGCCTGTCTGCATCTCATTATATACATTAGTGGATATTATGACATCTCCCCCTGTTTTTTTGAGTTAAATAAATACTGAGGTGTGTATACATATATATATGCCTGACTATATACAAACGGTGATTGAACAAACGTATATACATGGGAGGGTGTTGATAGTGCAGATACATGGCAAACTAAGCAATATTTACAAGAGTTAAGTCGATGGATTCAGTCACAAAAATTTACAAAAGTTAAGTCTACCGATTCAGTCTTTGTGGCGGGCGACGAATTCTTGTCGATCTCCGCAGAGGTGGATCAGGAGCCTCTCCCACGTGGAGAGGTGGGATCACTGCCATTGCGGTGGTCGCGTGGGCCGGCAGGATCGCTGGCAGATTGGTGGCCTCGTGGCAGGGTACGTCCGGAGGAAGCATGACAGCCGGCGGAGCACTGCGGTCAGGTGGTGGGCGTGGAACTCTTCGCAATGCCCATCTGTTGCGCCGTAGCAGGGAGCCATCAGCCATGCGAACAATGAAAGAACTCGGGGCAACTTGTTTGACAACAACAGCTGTGGCTGACCAACCGCCCTCAGGCAACTGGACGCGAACATGATCGGCTGGAGCCAGCTCAGGTAAATCCGTGGCATGAGCATCATATGTGGCCTTCTATTGAGCCCGGGACTGCTGCACTTTTTGTAGTACCGTGAGGTGGTCAAGATCAGGAACATGGATGGCTGGAATTGTGGTCCTCAGAGTGCGAGTCATGAGCATTTGCGCTGGAGACCCTGTATGCCAGCATTGCCAGGTTGAAGTCGGTGCCTGAGTCTGCAGCTTTGCACAGCAACCGCTTGACAATATGGACCACTTTCTCGGCCTTCCCGATTGCGGGTAGTGGGGACTAGAGGTAACGTGATGGAAGTTGTAGGACTGTGCAGGATCAGACCATTCTTGGCTGTAAAAGCATGGACCGTTGTCGCTCATTACCGTGAGCGGTATCCGTGCCTGGCAAACGTTTCTTTGCAGGCTTTGATGACCGCCTTCGACGTGAGGTCGGACAGTTTTACCACTTCTGGGTAACTGGAGAAGTAGTCGACCAGGAGTACGTAGTCACGCCCCTTAGCATGAAAAAGGTCTACACCTACTTTGGACCACGGAGAGGTCACGATCTCGTGCTGTTGTAGTGTTTCCTTGGGTTGAGCCGGTTGCAACTTCTGACAGGTGGGGCAGTTGAGGACCGTGTTGGCAATATCCTGGTTAATGCCCGGCCAGTAAACCGCCTCCCGAGCTCTGCGTCGGCATTTCTCAACTCCAAGGTGACCCTCATGGATTTGACCCAGCACCATAGCCTGCATGCTTTGAGGAATAACGATCCTGTCGAGTTTCAGAAGGATTCCTTCCACAACCGTCAGCTCGTCTTTAACATTAAAGAATTGGGGACATTGTCCCTTCTGCCAGCCATGGGTAAGGTGCTGCATTACAATCTGCAGTAAAGGATCCTTGGCCGTTTCCTCACGAATTTGGACCACCCGTTCGTCAGAGGCTGGGAGGTTGGTGGCACACAATTGCACTTGCACTTCTATGTGGAAGATGAAGTCACCTTGTTCACACGGTGTGGTGATGGACCGGGTTAGGGCATCTGCAATGATCAGCTCTTTGCCTGGCGTGTAGACAAGTTCGAAGTCATAGCGGCGGGGTCGAAGGAGAATTCGCTGTAACCGAGGTGTCATGTCATTTAAATCCTTCTGGATTTTGTGGCCGAGAGGCCTGTGGTCCGTTTCCACCGTGAATTTCGGCAGGCCGTGAAACTTGACTATTCCTGTCAGGAGACCCAGACACACCTTTTTGATCTGGGCATACCGTTGCTCAGTGGGCGTCATGGTCCTGGAGGCATATGCCACTGGAACCCAGGACGAGGAGTCATCTCGCTGGAAGAGCACCGCCCCAATGCCGTCCTGGCTTGCATCAGTTGATAACTTGGTTTCTTTGGTTGGGTCGAAGAACGCTAGAACTGGGGCTGTGGTGAGCATTGCCTTCAGCTCACGCCATTCCGCTTCATGTGTGGGCAGCCACTGGAATTCCGTTGACTTCTTGACGAGATAGCGGAGGGCCGTGATGTGGGATGCCATATTGGGAATGAATTTCCCAAGAAAGTTGACCATCCCGAGGAAGCGGAGGTCCGCCTTCTTGTCCTCCGGGGTCTTCATGGCGTTGATCAGCAAGACTTTGTCGGTATTGGCCGCACACCCTGCCGCGAGATGTGGTCGCCTAGAAACTTTATATCAGATTGACTAAATGAACACTTGGCCCTGTTGAGCTGGAGACCATGTTCATGAATTCACTGGAAGACCTGCTTGAGGCGAGCAATGTGATCCTGGGGCATTGTGGACCAGATGATCACGTTTTCCACGTATACTCGTATCCCCTCGATGCCCTCCATCATCTGCTCCATGATGCAATGAAACACTTCGGAGGCAGATATGATACCGAAAGACATGTGGTTGTAACAGTAGCGGCCGAACGGGGTGTTGAACGTGCACAGCTTGGGACTGGACGCGTCCAGCTGTATTTGCCAAAAACCCCGGGAGGCATCCAGCTTAGTGAAGAATTTGACATGAGCTATCTCACTGGTTAACTCTTCATGCTTCGGGACTGGGTAGTGCTCCCGCATGATGTTGCGGTTTAGATCCTTGGGATCAATGCAAATGCGGAGCTCCCGTGATGGTTTCTTTACGCAGACCATGGAGCTGACCCAGTCTGTTGGCTCCATGACCTTCGAGATGATGCCCTGGTCTTGGAGGTCCTGTAGTTGCTTTTTCAGACGATCTTTGAGGGGTGCCGGCACCCGCCGTGGTGCATGAATTACAAGGGTGGTGTTCGGCTTGAGCAGTATTTTGTATTGGTATGGGAGCGTGCCCATTCCATCGAATACACTGTGGTACTGCGTGATACTGTCGTTCTTCAAATCTCCATCGGGCGAGGCCGTCGCCGGTGACGATGACATGGTGTGGACTCGCTTGCAGGCGCGAGCACCGAGCAGGGACGGCCTATGAGGCCTGATGATTTCAAATCGTAATGTTGCCTTGATCGCCTCGTTGGATACCCCTAGTTGACATGAGCCACTGGCAGCTATGGCATTGCCATTGTAGTCAAGGAGCTGGCAGG
Source organism: Scyliorhinus torazame (assembly GCF_047496885.1). NCBI lineage: Eukaryota > Metazoa > Chordata > Chondrichthyes > Carcharhiniformes > Scyliorhinidae > Scyliorhinus > Scyliorhinus torazame. Next base: position 106,285,126 of record NC_092716.1, read on the forward strand.
CCGGTGGAAGAATGCTTGGTCGGGCATGGATGGTGTCGAGGTCGGATTGCGAGATGAGGTTCACAGACGTGCCGGTGTCCAGTTTAAATCGGATGCGAGCCTTGTTAACTGTGAGGACATCACACCACTCGTCATCGGGATCCACACTGAGGATCGAGAGGCATTGTGCAGGTGTGGTGGAGGCCAGCTCATGTGTGGTTATGATGTCCACCCGATATGGAGACTTGAGGCAGTCAGCATCAGGGTCCGTTGGGCTGTCGGGATCAGAATCTGGCATGCCTTGTTGTATTGAGCGGATACTTCTGCGCCACAGCTGGGATCGCTGGCTGCTGAGTGGTGGAGTAGATCTGCAGAGGGCTGCGAAGTGGCCAAGCTTGCCACACTGGAGACATCGGCGCCCCCTTGCTGGACATTGCCGCTTTAAGTGGACGGAGCCACAATTAGGACACATCATGATGCTGACCTCAGCGCGATCCGTGCGCCATCGCGCATGCGCAGTGCGGTCGGCCGACGTACGCACCTGCGCGGTCGGGTTTTCGGTCTCGTCGTCCACTCGGTCGTGGCGCGCATGCGCAGGGATCCGAGAAAAGCGCGCGAAACGGCCACTCTCCCTGCATCTGTGCAATGGCCTGCACCCTTTCTGCCTCGTGGGAGGCCAGCTTTGCAGTTTCTGCCGCCCTGATGTGGGAGTAACGATTCTTGGCATGCTCATGAACAACGCACGTCTCGATAGCGACAGAGAGGGTCAACTGTTTGATTTTAAGGTGCTGCTGCTGCAGGGGGTCGGAGTGGACCCCGAAAACGATCTGATCCCGCATCATGGAATCAACCGTCGAGTCATAGTTACATGACTGCGCTAGGAAGCGGAAATGGGTCAAGAAGGACTGAAAAGGTTCATCCTTACCCTGAAGCATCTGTCTCGGACATTTATAGGGAGCTTATGGGGTCAGAGGAGACGCAGACCGAGGAGCTGAAGCGCAAGTGGGTGGAGGTGCTGGGCCGAGAGATAGAGGATGGCTTTGGGTGGACGCGTTGAGTAGAGTCAATGCGTCCGCAACATGTGCCAGGCTCAGCCTGATACAATTTAAGGTCGTTCACCGGGATCACATGACAGTGGCCCAAATGAGCAGATTCTTTGGGGTGGAAGACAGGTGTCAAAATGTGCGGGAGGACCAGTGAACCATGTCCACATGTTCTGGACATGTCCGAAGCTTAGGGGATTTTGGCAGGGGTTTGCAGATGTCATGTCCATGGTGTTAAAAACAAGGGTGGCACTGAGTCCAGAGGTGGTGATTTTCGGGGTGTCGGAAGACCTGGGAATCCAGGAGGAGAAAGAGGCAGACGTTCTGGCCTTTGCTTCCCTGGTAGCCCGGAGACGGATACTATTAGCTTCGAGGGACTCAAAGCCCCCGAAGTCAGAGACATGGCTATCGGACATGGCTAGCTTTCTCTGTTTGGAGAAAATCAAGTTCGCCTTGAGAGGGTCACTGTTAGGATTCGCCCGGAGGTGGCAACTTTTCGTCGACTTTTTCGCGGAAAATTAATCGTCAGCAGAAGGGCTGGGGAGAGGGGGGGGGTTAGTTTAGCTTAGAGTAGGGGCTTAATAAAGGTGGGGCCTGTAAGGGAGGGAGACGGCTTTTGCACTATGTTTATGGTTTCATGTACATTGTTTGTTGTGTTGTTGTTATAATACCAAAAAATACCTCAATAAAATGTTTCTTAAAAAAACCTAGTGAGGTTGAGTGTCTTGGGTTACTGGAAGATATAGATGGGATGGTCAAATGGGCAGATAAGTGGCAGATGGAATTTAATGCTGAAAAGTGTGAGGCGATACAGTAGGAGTATTTGAAGGAATAATTTGACAAGGAAGTATTCAATGAACGGAATGACACTGAAAAGTTCCGAGAAACAAAGGGACCTTGGCATGTTTGTCCTTAGATATTTGAAGGCAGAAGGGCAGGTTAATAGAGTAGTAAAAAAGACATATGGGACACTTGCCATGATCAATTGAGGCATAGATTACAAAAGCAGGGAGGTCATGTTGGAGTTGTATAGGACTTTGGTGAGGCCTCAGCTGGAGGACTGGTAGTGTCCTCTATTTTGCTTTACCTGGATGACTTGAATGCCTAGTGTTAAATAAAGAACACAAAGCTTTGTTAACAAACAACACTATAAATGTCTTTACACTACCAACTAAGATTTGTTCACATTCCTAAAGTAGAAGGTTACTGTATTAAACTATGCTGTCTCTAACTACAGAACTCTCAAGTACACAACTGCTCCTTGCTTCACTATCTTCTAACTACCTTCTTATTTCCAGAATCCCCAAAGTCACATGATATATATATGAAAGTTTTGTGTTTCCCTCTAGTGCTAAGAAGCAATATAATTTACTTGTTTCCTCTTTACATCCCATTCAACATACATATCATTACACCCCCCCCCCATTTTTTCAAGCTGTTTGGAGATTTCTACAGACATATGTATAGTAAGAGCATTGTATGTTCTTTACCTGTAATTGAGTACTGAAATTGTATAGTAGGTAATATTTTGTTTTACTTTTTACAGTCCACAAATTGAGTCTGTCCTCGGTCTTCACTGGGATAGTGTGGTACATAATCAACAAGTCATCAGTTCAAATCGTTCAGGTGTTCGACTGGTTGTACCACTTTTGTTGTCTGACCTGGGGCAGGATTCTCCGCTGGCGGGATTCTCTGTTTTGCCGGCGCCTGGGAGTTTCCCGATGGTGTGGGGCTGCCCCACAATGGGAAACCCTATTGACCGGCTGGCATAAGAGAGAATCCCGCTGGCGTGTCGGGGCAGAAATGTGGCACGGTGGGGCGGAGAATCCAGCCCCTGGTCTTTTTTCTGTACTTGTGGTGTCGATTTTGTGTCTCATTTGCCTTAAAAACCAATTTGCTTTCTGTTTTTTTTAGCAAGGACCAATTCTTCTAGACTGTTGGAATGATGTTTTCTCTTTCTAAAATATGTCCTTTTCTTCCTGGCATTTGTCCCATCATGCATGAACTTAGTATGATCTACACACACATCTGTCTGTGCTACCTCGAATGGTCAATGTTTTTCCACACACTGTCCTGCAGTCCCTTGCTCGGTTGCCTTCTGGATTGCTTTCCATACTGTATGGTTTGTCAAGTGTGACTGCAAGTTCAAACAGTTTCTTATCACTGAATTGCAATGTGTCGTTTAGTTGTCCTTTGGTTTCACAGTCATACCTTTGTGTCAATTTTGTTGTTCCATAGCTATTCTTTGTGTGCTCGAGGTCAGTTCATTTTGGCTTGTCTGATTCATTTTCAGCCTTTTTACTATCAGTGTCCTTTGGATGATCTGATGTATCGTTGAGCTTTGTGATATCAATTCCCTTTGGATCATCAGATGAATCTTTGAGCTCTTGGTACTTCTCACCTGGAGTCAACTTCTGCAAGATGTCATTTTCCTGTCGGCTGTTCACAATTGGTGTGCTCTCAGTAGATCTGATCACCGTTGCACTTTCATTGTTATGTTCTTGTTGGTTGTTCACAATTGATGTGCTCTCAATTGATCTGTTCACTGTTGCACTCTGATTGTCAGCCTTTGTACAGTCCAGCTGAGATCTGTCAGTCTCGCTTTTGTCCTGCACAGCTTGTACGCTACTCGTGATCACTTCGTCACTAGCCGTAAATATAGTGGATAAACCTTCATAGTCTTCTTCTTCTTCTTGTGGCACATCATCCGTTTCACCACTGTTGTCCTTACTGGCAAATGCAGTGGATGGACATTCATAGACTTCTTCTTCTGGCTCAGCAAATAAACAAGATAGACCTTCACAGTCTTCTCCTTCTGGTTGCGCATTTGTCAGATTACTGCCATCCGATGCCGCAACGATCTGCCATTCCATCAATGTATTGGATTCATCTACCTTTAGTAGAGAGTGTCATGATATTCAAACACACATCACAACACACACATCATGATAGACAGACCAACAGACCAATCAACACACATAACACGACAGCCAATCACAGACAAGAGCAGACACAGTATAAGACAAGAAACACAACACCTGCTGGCCAGGACAAGGACAAGCCAGGACCTCATTAACAAGACACTCACACTGTCACCACGTGCTGAGTACCAAGCAAGATGTGTAAATAACTAGTTGGAATAAAACTGCATTGTACCAATCGCAACCATGTTGGTTCGTCTGTACCTCAGAGCACCCAACACCACATGGTACCAGTGAGTGAATCGATACTTACAGGCAAATCTGGTATCCTGAGCCATGGACACCCACAACAAACCGCAGCCGTTGCAAGTCGCTGGGAACCTGGGCACCAATTGGAAGCTCTTCAAGCAGCGATTCGAACTGTTCATGCGAGCCAACGAAAAACAGGGCGCCTCGGTCGAAACAAAGATTGCCATTCTCCTCACTACCGCAGGTCAGCACGCCAACGATGTAAACAACTCCTTGGTGTTCGCGGAAGGCGAGAACAAATCTAAATATGACACGGTCCTCCTCAAGCTCGACCAGCACTTCAACGTTGAGGTCAATGAAAGCTTTGAGAGGTATATCTTTCAGAAGCGCCTACAAGGTAAGGATGAGCTCTTTCAGCCCTTCCTGACGCACCTCCGCATACTCGCGCAGTCCTGCGGTTACGGCACCCCCTCAGAGTCCATGATCCGGGACCAGATCGTTTTTGGCGTTGCCTCCAGTGGCCTACGCCAGCAGCTTCTAAAAATTAAAGGCCTGACCTTAGCATCTGCAGTTGAAGCCTGTGTCCTGCATGAAAATGCGACCAGCCGCTATGCCCAATTTCAGGCGACCGAATCGGCACGGAGGGGGTCCCAAGCGATCGAATCGGCAAGCCAGGCCGCCCGCGAGGCCGAATGCATCCAGGCAATCGAGTTTCTCCCGGCCCACGGCCCGAACGAGGGCGGCCGTTTTGCGCGCTTTTTGAGGCCTCCCGCGTTTGTGCGTGCCAAAACCTACGGCAACACTGAGGGACGCACTGCGCAGGCGCGCCCGATGCAAGACCGAACTGTGCATGCGCAGTGGCGTAACGGACGCCATGACGTCATGACGTGCGGCAACTGTGGAGCTGTACATTTAAAAGGGCAATGTCCTGCAAAAACCCGACAATGCCTACGCTGTGGCAAGATGGGCCACTACGCTGCATACTGTCGAGTGGCTCAACCTGTGGACCTTCCACATCTCCGACAACCTCGCAGACACGTGCGGACCATCCAACCTCCACATTACGACATCCAAACTGACGACACAGATGACCAAGACGCCTTCCGGGTTTCAGTCATTGATGTGAACCGGGTCAACACCATCAATCCGGCCGATGAATGGAGTGCCACCCTGACGGCCAACCGATCGCCGGGCACTTTCCGCCTGGACACATGGTCAGCATTCTATGCCATGAAGGTCAGACCACCAATCCAGCCATCCCGGTGCAAGATGGTCGACTACAACGGGAACGTTATCCCGGCCATGGGATCCTGCCAGCTCCAGGTGACACACAAAACACACACGGCCACACTCTCGTTCGAGATAGTTGGCTCATCGACGGACTCCCTGCTGGGCGCACAGGCATGTAAGGCTCTCCACCTTGTGCAACAAATTCTCTCTCTCTCTCCAGACGGCACATCTGACTTCCCGGATGCAGAGTTCTACGCACAGCTCCAATCGCTCCTCGCCCACAACCAGGAGGCATTCGAAGGCATGGGAACACTGCCGTGAACCTACCGAATTCGCCTCAAACCGGACGCCATCCCGGTCGTTCACGCACCTCGCAGGGTTCCTGCGCCACTTAAAGACCGCCTCAAGCTGCAGCTGCAGGATCTCCAGGACCAAGGGGTCCTATCCAGGGTCACGGAGCCCACGTCATGGGTCAGCTCCATGGTCTGTGTAAAGAAGCCCTCTGGCGAGCTCCGCATCTGTATAGACCCCAAAGACCTCAATAATAACATTATGCGGGAACATTATCCCATACCCAAACGGGAGGAGATCACCAGTGAAATGGCCCAAGCGAAGATATTCACGAAACTGGATGCTTCTAAAGGATTTTGGCAGATCCAACTGGACCCGTCCAGCCGAAAGCTATGTACCTTCAACACCCCTTCGGCAGATTCTGCTACAACCGGATGCCATTTGGCATCATCTCGGCATCCGAGGTCTTCCACAGAATCATGGAGCAGATGATGGAAGGCATCGAAGGGGTGCGCGTATATGTGGACGATGTCATCATCTGGTCCACCACACCGCAGGAGCACATACATCGTCTCCAACGCGTTTTTGCCCGCATACGGGAAAACGGCCTGCGCCTCAACCGAGCCAAGTGCGCCTTTGGCCAGACCGAATTGAAGTTCCTGGGGGACCATATCTCCCGGTCAGGGGTCCGTCCGGATGCAGACAAGGTGAGCGCCATCACAGCCATGCCGCAGCCGGCCGACAAGAAGGCTATCCTACGCTTCCTTGGCATGGTCAGCTTCCTAGGGAAATTCATTCCAACCTTGCCTCCCACACAACGACTCTGCGCCACCTCGTCAAAAAATCTACAGAGTTCCAGTGGCAACACACACACCAGCTGGAATGGGAGGAGCTCAAACGCAAACTCACCACGGCACCAGTGTTGGCGTTCTTCGACACGTCTCGTCCCACCAAAATCTCAACTGATGCCAGCCAGTCTGGCATTGGAGCAGTGCTCCTGCAGAGGGATGACACGTCGTCATGGGCCCCGGTTGCCTATGCGTCGCGGGCCATGACCCCCACAGAGCAGCGCTACGCGCAAATCGAAAAAGAATGCCTGGGCTTGCTAACCGGTTTAGACAAGTTCCACGATTACGTCTATGGTCTTCCACGGTTCACGGTCGAAACTGACCACCGCCCCCTAGTCAGCATAATAAACAAGGACCTGAACGAGATGACCCCTCGCCTCCAGCGCATCCTACTTAAACTCAGGAGGTACGACTTCCAACTGGTCTACACTCCAGGGAAGGACCTCATCGTGGCGGATGCCCTATCCAGAGCAGTGAGCACGCCGCCAGATGCGGAGGGGTTCATATGTCAGGTCGAGGCACAGGTGGCCTTCACATCAGCAAATCTGCCGGCTGACGACTCCAGTCTGGCCCGCATCCGCCGAGAGACAGCGGCCGACACCCTTTTACAGCGAGTGATGCGCCACATGACGGGAGGATGGCTCAAAGGGCAGTGCCCGCAGTTCTATAATGTACGAGACGACCTAGCCATTATTGATGGGATCCTTCTGAAGCTGGACCGGATTGTGATTCCGCACAGTATGCGCCAGCTGGTTCTCGATCAAATACACGAAGGTCACTTGGGGATCGAGAAGTGCAGACGGAGGGCCCGAGAGGCGGCATACTGGCCGAGCATCAGTGACGATATTGCCAACATGGTGATCAACTGTACAACCTGCCAATGGTTTCAGCCGGCGCAACCTCCAGAGCCGCTTCTGCCCCATGAGCTGGTGACGTCCCCCTGGGCGAAGGTGGGTGTCGATCTATTTCACGCGCTTGGCATGGACTATGTTATCATAGTGGACTACTTCACCAATTACCCATAAGTCGTACGCCTGCACGATCACACGTCGTCTGCTGTCATCAGGGCCTGCAAAGACACCTTTGCTCGCCACGGCATTCCGGTGACTGTCATGTCGGACAATGGGCCCTGTTTTGTCAGCCATGAATGGTCGTCCTTTGCGGCCTCGTATGGCTTCACACACGTGACGTCCAGCCCTCTGCATCCCCAGTCCAATGGAAAGGCGGAGAAGGGCGTTCACATTGCCAAGCGGCTCCTCTGCAAGGCTGCTGCTGCCGGATCGGACTTCTACCTCGCCCTGCTGGCCTATCGCTCGACCCCACTAGCCACGGGTCTCTCGCCAGCACAGCTGCTGATGGGTCACGCCCTCAGAACCACTGTGCCTTCCATCCTGGCACCAACAATAGACCATGCTCCGGTACTGCATAGGATGCAACTGCAGCGCGATCGCCAGAAGAGATCATACGACACAAGGGCAACTAATCTTCCCTCCCTGGCCCCTGGAGACAACGTCCGCATCCATCTACCAGACGGTGGCTGGTCAGCACCTGCCGAAGTTCTCCGACGCGTGGCTCCCCGCTCGTTCCTGGTACGCATGCCGGATGGATCCGTGCGTAGGTGCAATCGCCGAGCCCTTCGCCTACTTCCACGCTCGCAACGGAACCATACACAGACGCCGTGTCCTCCACTGGTTCCTGATAGCGACTTCGTGGAGCTGCCATATACCATGCCCCTTCTGTCGCCGCCCGTGGCCAGACTCGCACCTCAGCTGGTGGTTCTCGACCCACCCTTGAGGCGGTCAACCCGAATTCGTCGCCCACCTACTAGACTGGACTTATGAGACTGTTCACACGTCACATTTTAGCAACTACTGTATTGTAACATGTCACTGTTTTATCGTTCCAGGCCTCGTTTGATCGGTCCAAATTTCGACGTTCTTCTTCTTTTGTTATGGTACAACCTCGTTAGCATGTCACACCTGACATCGCCCCTTGTATATAGTTACGCCACATGTACATGCTGTAAATATTACACACACACACATTTAGCTGCACTCAGGACACATTTATATTTATAACCACGTAGGCACGTAATCTTGTAAAAAAGGGGGGATGTCATGATATTCAAGCACACATCACAACACACACATCATGATAGACAGACCAACAGACCAATCAGCACACATAACACGACAGCCAATCACAGACAAGAGCAGACACAGTATAAGACAAGAAACACGACACCTGCTGGCCAGTCCATCTGGAGACAGGACAAGGCCAGGACCTCATTAACAAGACACTCACACAGTCACCACGTGCTGAGTACCAAGCAAGATGTGTAAATAACTAGTTGGAATAAAACTGCGTTGTACCAATCGCAACCGTGTTGGTTCATCTGTACCTCAGAGCACCCAACACCACAGAGAGCTATTTATTTTTTCAATCATGTTGCAAACACAATAATCATCTAACCTGAATATTTCTTCCATTTTGCTTTACCTGCATGGCTTGGATGCGTAGTATTGAATAAAGAACACAAAGCTTTGTTAACGAATAAAACTATAAATTAAATACGAACTAATATTCATTCACATTCTTAAAGTGCAAGGTTACTGAATTAAACTATGCTATCTCTAATTGCAGAACTCTCAAGTACACAACTGCTCCTTGCTTCACCATATTCTAACTACCTTCTAACTCCCTGAATCCCCAAAGTCACATGATATCAATATGACTGTTCTTTGGTTCCCTCTAGTGGTAAGAAACATTATCATTAACTTGTTAACTCTTTACATCCCAGTCAATATATATATCATTACAGTACTATGTGCAGTCTGGTTGCCACATTACAGGAAGGATGTGATTGCACTGGAGGAGATGCAAAGTCGATTCACCAGGATGTCGCCTGGGATGGAACATTTTAGTTATGAAGAGAGATTAGATAGGCTTGGGTTGTTTTTGTTGGAGCAGAGAAAACTGAGGGGTGACCTGATCAATGTGTACAATCATATGAGGAGCAAGGACAGGGTGCAGAGGGAACATTTGCTCCCCTTAGTTGAAGGGTCAGTCACAAGGCATCATAAGTTCAAGGCGAGGGGCAGAAGGTTTTAGGGTGGGGATGTGAGAAAATGTTTTTTTACCCAGAGAGTGGTGACGGTCTGGAATGCACTGCCTGGAAATACCTGGATGAGCACTTGACATGTCATAACATTCAAGGCTATGGGCCAAGTGCTGAAAATGGGATTAGGTAGGTAGGTCAGGTGTTTTTCATGTATTGGTGCAGACTTGATGGGCTGAAGGGCCTCTTTGGCTCTGTATTTTCTGTGGTTCTATGTGCTTCATTCATTCATTTCTCTTAGTGGGCTGTGATTGACAGCTTCCACAAACACAGGTGTGAGCCTTGCTTCATTCATCTGCCTTCGCGGATGAGTAACTCTCAAGTGCTGTAATCATCAACCACTTCAAAGAGAGTTAAGTGCTGTCAATTTCCAGCTCAGCACTTCAAAATCACTGAAATATGAAGGGGGCTGATTGGATGCACTTAGCTCATTTAAAGAGACAAGAACCTCAGGTGGGATATGGGAATAATGGAGGAAGATGGAGTTGAGATGGAAGTCCGTGCTGATTTAAAGGGGCAGGAACCATAGGTGGGATATAGGAATAGTAGAGGTAGGTGGACTTGATGCCATAGACCATACTCATTTAAAGGGGCAGGCACCTCCAGGTGAGTCTGAGTCATTGCTATCCAGATTCTGCTACTTCACCTGACTCACTGTAGCTTCCCCCTGAGTTCACTCACTCAGTGCTTCCCTAGCTATATCCATGTAAAGGAATGTGCCAGTTTGTGGAGAGACCAAATTGTAACTCCCAGCATGGCCTAAATGGCAAATTTCAAAAATTAGATAGAAACAGAAGAAATAGGAGCTGAAGTCAGCCATTTTGCCCTTTGAGCCTGGGCTACCAATCAAAAAGGCTGTGACTGATCTTCTACTTCAATTCCACCATCCTATAGTATTCCCATATCCCTTTCCTCACTTCGTATCCAAATTCATGTCATAAATATGCTCAACAACTGGGTCTCCACAGCTCTCTGGTGTAGAGAATTCCAAAGGTTAGCAAGCCTTTGAGTGAAGAACTTTCTCCTCATCTCAATCATGAAAACAAAGAAATAGGAGCTGGCGTCGGCCATTCAGCCCTTCCAGTCTGCTCTGACATTCAATAAAGTCAAGGCTGATGCAATTGTGGCCATGACTGCACTTTCCTACCTTCACCCTCCACTGCCTTGTGAATCAAAAATCTGTCTAACTCGTCCTTGAATATATTCAGTGACCCAGCCTTCACTGCTGTCTGGGGAAGAGAAGTCCAAACATTCTGAGAAAAGGAATTTCTCCTCATCTCCATCTTTGGGAGACCCTTTATTCTGAAACCATATTCCCTTGTTCTACATTCATCGACTGATATGTGATAATCCTCAACTCCACGTTCCTGCCATATCCCCATAACTCTTGATTCCCTTACTGAGTAAAAATTAATCTTTCCCATCCTTGAACATACTTAATGACTCATACATAGAGTTCCCCAGATTCACTACCCTCTGAGAGAAGAAATGCCTCCTCACCTGTGTTTGAAATGGATGACCCTGTACTCTTGAGATTCTGCCCTCTGGTCTCAGACTCTTCCACCAGGGGAAACAACCTCTCAGCATCTACACTGTCAAGCCTCCTGAGAATATGTACCAGTAAGGTTGCCTCTCATTTTTCTAAACTCCAATGGTTACAGGCCCAATCTACACGACCTCTCGTCCTCTGAGAATCCCTTCATGCCTGGGATCAAACAAGTGAACTTTCTCTGCACTGTCTCCAATGCCAGTATATCTTTCCTTAGATAAGGGGACCCAAAACTGTTCACAGTATTCCTATGCCTTGTATAGTTCTAGCAAGATTTCCCTATTTTTATATTCCATTCCCTTTTAGATAAAGGCATTGGTGGTGGAGGGAGCGAATATTGAGGATGGGGTGTCAATTATATAAGTTGCTTTGTCCTGGATGGTGATGAGCTTCTTGAGTGTTATAGGAGCTGCACTCATCCAGGCAAGTGGGGAATATTCCATCACACTCCTGACTTGTGCCTTGTAGATGGTGGGCAGGCTTTGGAGCGGCAGGAGATAAGTTGCTCACCGCAGGATTCGCAACCTCTGACATTCTCTTGTAGCCACAGTATTTATATGGCTGGTCCAGTTCAGTTTCTGGTCAACACTGACCCCAATGATGTTGATAGGACACCTCAAATACTTCACAGCCAATGAAGTAGTTTTGAAGTGTTGTACCTTCACTGCTCTAATGTAGAAATCACAGAACTATTACGGCGTTGAGTGGTCTATTCAGCCCATACTGTCTGTATCTGTTCTCCAAATGAGCAAGTTACATTGTGCCATGCTCCCGGTAACCCTGTACATTGTTGTTTTTCAGATAACAGTCTCATTTCTCATTGAATGCTTTGATTGAACCTGCCTCCATCACACTCTCAGGCAATGCATTCCAGACCTTAACCACTTGCAGTGTGGAACAGATTTTTCTCATGTTTTTGCTCCTCTTTCCAATTAATTTAAATCTGTGTCCTCTCATTTTTGAACTTTTCATCAATGGGAACAGTTTCTCTCTATCTGCTCAATGCCCTCATGATTTTGAACACTCTATCAAATCTCCTCCTAGCCTTCTCTTTTCGAAGGAAAGCAGTTCTAACTTTGATCTTCATAACTGAAGTTTCTCATCCCTGAAGCCATTCCCGTGAATCTCTTCTGCACTCTCTCCAATGTGTTTACACCCTTCCTAAAGTGCAGTGCCCTAACTGGATACAGTACTCCAGATGAAGCTGAAATAGGGTTGAATACATGTTCACCATAACCCCCTTGCTCTTGTACTTTATGTCCCTATTAATGAAGCCTAGGATATTGTATGTTTTATTAACCACTTTCTCGACCTGTCCAGCCACCTTCAATGACATATATATGTACACCCATGTTCCTCAGCTCCTGCACACCCCTTAGAGTTGGATTCTCTTGTCTCTCCGTGTTCTTTCCACAAAAATGGATCACTTCACATTTCTCTGCATTGAACCTCACCTGCCACTTGTCTTCCCATTCACCAACTTGTCAATGTCCTTTTGAGGGTCTGCACTACCCTCCTCACAGTTCATAATGCTTCCAAGTTTCGTAATTTTGCAAATTTTCAAATGTCTCCCTGCATACCAAGGTCTAGGCCATCAATATATATCAGGCATTATGCTCTGATGGTGATTCTGTAATAAGAACTAGGAAGCAAGTCTTGACTTCTTCGACTGCAGGTTTATTGTGTTCAGTAATCACATCTCCAAAAAATACCGTGCCATCTGCATCGCCTTTATACATTGAGACAATAAGTGCAATCTATTAAACAATTAAAATCGCAATTCTAACTTAAGTACAAGGGAACATTAACTCTTTCCTAACATCACAGAAAGCAAGGATCCCAAAACTGGCCTCTGGGGAATCAAAGAACCATAGAATTACTACAGCACAGGAGGAGGCCATTCGGTCCATCGAGTGCGCACCAACCCTCTGAAAGGGCACCCTACCTAGGGCCACTTCCTCGCCCTATCCCCATAACCCCGCCAAACCTGCACATCTTTGGACACTAAGGGAGCAACTTATCATAGCCAATACACCTAACCTGCACATTTTTGGACTGTGGGAGGAAACCGGAGCAACCGGAGGAAACACACGCAGACACAGGGAAAAAGTGCGGACTTCACACAGACAGTGACCCAAGGCCGGAATTTGAACCCGGCTCCCTGGCGCTGTGAGGCAGCAGTGCTAACCACTGTGCCACCGAACTGCAGTGCAATCCATCGTCCAGCCTGAAAAACATCCTACTACTACTACTGCTGAAAACAGTCACTACTTACTGTTTCCTGCCACTTAGACAATTCCGTAACCATGTCACGACTGTCCCTTTGATTCCATGACCGATACCTTTGTTTGCGAGTCTGTTGTGCGGCACAGTGTCAAGTGCCTTTTGAAAGTCCTTGTACACCACATCAACAACATTACCCTGCCTCAAGAGGCAGACTGCTGACAATTCTCTGCCAACATCTGCACAGTCAGTTGCAAAAATCTCTGAGTTGCCGCCCAGATTGTGCTACTCTGTACAGTTTTCCTTTCCTGCAGTCCTCAGTGTGGGAAGCAAATGTTTTTTGCAAGGTGGCAAAATATGGACAATAAAACTTCCATGCACTGATCATCAGAGAGATGGGTTTTTACTTGTTAGGAATTTAGAACAGCCTTAGTTCATCTTTCACCATTCCTGCCATTTTGTGTTTGACCGTGTGGCAGTGATGGTTTGTTACAGTTCACTGAGTCACTAGGTCTGTGATCACTTATTAATTCAGGGGATCTAGGTCTCACTGGCAAGGCCAGATTTGTTGCTCAAATCTAATTGCTCTTGAATGGAGAGACTATCTTGGCCATTACATGGGGGCAGTTAAGAGTTGCTGTGGGTCTGGAGTCACATGTAGGCTGGGCTGGGGTAAGGATGGCAGATTTTCTTCCCTAAAAGACCTTGGCGAGACAGATGGGTTTTTATAACAAATATTGTCTCAATTACTGAGACTAGCAATGTCACATATTTTTTTACTAATTGAATTTGAATCCCATCAGCTGCCGTGGCGCGGTTTGAACCTATACCCCCAAAACATTCACTAGGCCTTAGGCTTACTTATCTGGTGACATTACCACTGTGGCATCATCTCCCCACTCTGCTGTGACAGCATGAATGTTGCAGTCTGGAGCAATGGACAGCGATGGCACAAGATCTATTGTGTATTCGTGTTTGTTCCAAGATGGAACAAGGCCACTTTAAGAGATCAATCACATGACATATTGATGATGCCATTGGCTGTTTGCATGGGAAAACGGTCAGTCTATCCTAACCGCCCATAGAGTAAGCACCTTTCCGATAAAGGTTTGTTTGCTTGTATCTTCGTGGCCTGCAAGCCTTACCTTTAAAAATACCATGGGGCGGGATTCTCCATTGGCTGACGCCGAAATAGGGAAACGCGATTGGACGGAGAATAGGTTCCAATGGCAAAGTCATGCCAATTTGACACCAAATCGCAATTTTCTGTCACCTCAACAGCGGCGTCAATGCAGTCCGAATGCAAGTACGGTAAACACCGTTTGCATATCATTAGCAGGCTCGAACCAGTATTCCCCGGGGCCTCCGCGATGCTCCGCCTCCAATGGGCCAAGTTCCCGAATGCTCGGTTCACTTGTGCTTTTAAAAATTGTGAGACCAGCATCATGGCAGCTGAGAGAGAGAGAGGGGGCACAGAAAGTATTCAACATCGCCATAGTTTGCTGACAGTTGTGCCGCTGGCCGGGTGGCTTCTGCCAGGGCCGGGGGGGGGTGAGCAGCGGGGGGTGGCAGGAGGTGGGCTGTTGGGTTGGGGTAGACAGGCACAGAACTCCATTTCCACAGCCGGAAAGGCAGCGATGCAATTGCACCCACCACTAACAGCTGTAGCCACCTGGGTTGGCCACTTCCCGACTTAAAATGGAGAACCGCAAAGGCTGAAGGGAAATTCAGCCAACACAGGCAAAGACTAGCAAGTGCAGAAATCATGTATATTGGAACCTGCAAAACAACCAGACAGCACTGAAACCAGCAGCCATCTGCATAGTAATGAGCGATTCCAAGGCACAATGGCAACAGTTAAGGTGAATAAAGCCAAGCCAGACTCCTTGGCGCCGGCAGGAGCCAAGACAAAGGAAGGCCAACAGACATTTAGGGAGCGCCCAGCGATCAGGGAACAACTCCAGTATTGGGGAAATCGATCCAAGTGATCGGAACGCAGTCCAATCACTTGGTACCAGGTACGGGGTCCACCCCAAAGGGCGGGAAGCCCCTGGGGACGATAAAGTAAAGCCCCCAAGTTCAAATCGTCCTTCTTTGGTTGGGTCACTCAGCAACTTGAATCAACGCGTGAGAGTGACCTGTCTCAGCTGCCGCCAACCAAGTAAGTCTCAAGTCAACGCTCGCTACGAGATAGGCGCTCCTAGCTACCAGTTCATACCAGCTTTTGAATCCTGCAGACTCAGGACCTGAACAAAAGGCCATTTGTTCCCCTGACCTGGTGGGCCAGTCCGAAGCTAAGTATTGGCCTTTTAGTGATAGGAATAGCCTAGAAAGTAGAGTTTAAGCATGAGTACTGATTTACTGTATATAATAAATGTGTTTTGATTTGAATCTTATTAATTGGTGTGTTGAGTTATTGATCAGTACTTGAACTTGAACCTCGTGGTGGTATCATAAAGATACCTGGCGACTCTAGAGCAAAGGTTAAACAAACAGAGCAAATTACGAATTAAGTGCCACCAAAAGTTAGCAACATATTACTGGCGACTCTGGTGGGACCCGATCTAGAAGTGGCTTAACCACTCCGGGAGAACCCAAAATTTGAATTAGAAATCCAATTGGGAACAGAAAAACCACAAGTGTTCAAGTAGTTCTGATCAATCCTCATAATTCGGAAGTGTGTTAATGCATGCGTAACTAACAGGGCTATAAGGAAAACTGATAGATTTTTGTTGCGAATATCTGTCGGGAGTTTGCATTCCGGAAAATAGCGAAAGCCGTACCCATAATTACAGCACTGCCTTAGTACCCCTCGTTCCAAATTTTAAGTGAAGTATTGAGAAAGGAAAGATGGCAATGCAGGCAATGCAACGCCTCATGAACCCCGAAGAATTCGTGGTTGCAGCGACCAGCAGCAAAGTAGGACAGTGTTCCGTTTGGGAAGAGGAAATCAGAAAGTACCTCAAAGGGAAAGGATGGCCCCTTTGGGCCGAATTCTGTGAAAATGAGGAAACAGGTCCCGGGAGTATAGGACATACTTGGTGGGAGAACCTGAGCGAAATTCATAAGAAAAGTGTGGGAAAATCTCGCAAGCCGATGGCAATTGTGTCCTGTTTGGCACAATTGCGAGGCACAGAGGAGGTCGTTCGGACGCGCCGTAAAGAGATAGAGGAGACACATCGAATGAGTACGGTCGATGTGAGCGAGGTTGAGAAAGAGAACCTAGAATTAAGAAGGAATTTAGCAGCAAAGGACGGAGAGGTGGATGATGCCAAGGGGGCACACCAGTCTTGTCTGGCGCACCTAAGCAGCTTCCAGACACAGTACGAAAAGGCCTACCAGGACACGCAGCATGCAGTCCTGGTAAGAGAGGAAGCAGAGAAATAAGTAGAGGCATTGCAAAGGCAGTGTAGCGACCTGAAAGCAGCATTACGAGCACTCCATACTACCACCACGGAGCACGGGCAAAGCTCACTAGATCACGCAAAGTGCCGGAAGCAGATTGCAGCACTGCAATCTTTACTTTCAGTTCAGAATGGATTCCAGAGCACCTTTGGATCCTAGTTAAATGCAGAAGACGGCCCGGATTGGGATGGATTAAATGAGACCGCGCATAGATATGTTCAGGGAACATGTGCGCAAGGAAAGCCCCAGAAGAGAAAAGCTCCCCAACCCCCCACAGAGCAGATAGTTCAGGCACCAATGAATCCAGTAACCACCCACCGCACAGTCACCTCGGAAGGAGACACGGAATTCCTGTACACGACCCCCTTAACCGTGACCCAATTACGGGACGCGTGCGAGAAAATCACACCGTTCCTCCCCACCTCAGACCCCCACCACTTCTTTGCTAGAGTAAAGCAGCAGGCGACCATGTACGGCCTGGACGAACGTGAGCACGTGAAGCTCACAGTTTTGAGTTTAGACCCTTCGGTCGTAGCAGCCCTTCCCGACCCACAGAATGTAGGAGGAGGCACCCTTGCAGAAATGCATGCAGCGATCTTAGACGTGATCGGCTACAACAGAGGTGACCCCGTAGAAGGCCTGAATAAGTGCAGGCAGAAAAAGACGGAACACCCCACAGCGTTTGCTGGACGCCTGTGGATTCATTTCACAGCAGTTTTTGGAAATTTAGAACGCGCCCATTTGTCCCAAGACGGTGTGGCCAAATGGACCCACACCCTTATCTCCCATGCCACCGAGGCAGGACAAAAAGCCTGGACGAATTATGACCCCTCAGAGGAAGCCCACATTGAGAAATGGGTTTTAAAAAGATTGTCCCGCACCTGGGAGCAGCCTGTACAAAACAAATCCGCAGTTAGGAAACCCGAGGAACAGCAGGCAGAAGCAGACAGCCAAGCGGTGAAAACGCACCAGAACCCCGCATGGGTGAACGAAGGCAGGAACAGCCCCCCACAAAAGCCACAGGAGTTACAACTGTGGACAGTTAGGACACTTTGCACGAGCATGCAATGCCCCACGAAAGCCACAGAGAGCCCAGCAGACAGGCACTCTGAATAAGAATAGGACAGAGTCCATACATAGTGTGAGCACCCGTTCAGACCAGATGGACCTGAACGGAACGGACTGACGGTGTTCGGGCTCTCCCAGTTGGGTCTGCGACACCCTTTGGGATAGGTCGGGCTGACCAGTAGTTGCAGCGAAGATACGGGGACAGCCCATCGAATTTCTATGGGACACAGGAGGGTCCCGCACAACAATGAATTCCTCCACCATATTCCAGAAAGACACGTGGCCCACTACAGCCACCATCACCCTCAGCGGCTTTACAGGCCACTCACAGCAGGGACACATCACCGCCCCTGTACCCACTCAAATCGGCAACATCACCACCAAGCACCCCATAGTCTTAGTCAACCTTCTCCACACAGCAGAACAAATTTTGGGCATCGATTTTATGAATTCCCACAACCTGTCCTTTGATCCAGTTAACCAGTGTGTTTGGAGAATGGCAAAATCCGCAAGAGCCCCCGCAACGCTTACAATAGAAGAATATGCAAACAAGATTAGCGCAGTCGGCAAATTCTGGTTTGACCCGACCACAATTAGCACAGACAAGCAGGTTAGGGCAGTTCTGCAGAAGCACAGGACAGCATTCGCGACCCACAAACACGACTGTGGCCGGATGACTGGTTCCGTTCAAATCACAGGACCTGACCCTAGACCCCAAAAGCAATACGGATTTCCCCAAGAGGCAGAGGGAGAAATCGCAAAAGTTATCGACAGCTTATTAGAGCAGGGCGTACTCAGATCAGTAGCCTCCACTAATAATGCCCTGATTTGGCCAGTGAGAAAGCCCGATGGATCATGGCGACTGACCATCGATTACCGGGAACTCAACAAAGTCAGCCCCGCAGCAGCCCCCACAGTAGCCACAAGTCCCGAGACCATGCTCAAACGGGGACTCAACTCACAATACTTTACGGTTTTGGACATCAGGAATGGATTCTGGTCCATTGGCAAAAGCGTGCCAATACAAATTTGCCTTCACTTTTAAAAATCAGCAGTACATGTGGACATGCCTTCCACAAGGATTCCACAACTCCCCCTCCATTTTCCACCGACAGCTGGCAAATGGATTATCAAAATTTTCTCGCCCCGAATGTCTGGTCCAGTATGTGGACGACCTATTACTGCAGACAGACACCAAGGCAGAGCACATCGAGCTTCTGGCCGAACTCCTGGAAGTCCTACAGAAAATTGGTTGTAAAGTAAACCCCCAAAAGGCCCAGATTTTGGAAAACAAAGTGATATATTTGGATACGATTATCACGCACGGTAAACGCGAGATCGAGCACAAAAGAATTGACTCGATTGCCAAATTGCCCCCTCCCCAGAACGTTTCAGGCCTCCTGTCGTTTTTAGGACTGGTTGGCTACTGATGAAACCACATTGACGGTTTCACCAGCAAGGCAGTACCCCTCTTGGAACTCCTAAAGAAAGGAGCCCCTTGGGAATGGCTTCCGCAGCATACGGATGCTGTGGTTGCTTTGAAAAGAGCCCTCATTGCAGCCCCCGCACTACAAGTTCCAGACCCACTTTCCCCTTACGCGATAGAGATAGCTAGCACCGACCGCACCCTTTCGGCCGTGCTCCTCCAGGAACGGCATGAACAGTTAAGACCCATGGCTTACGACTTTTAGATCCTGTGGAGCAGGGATTTTTGGCCTGTGAAAGGCACCTGCTCGCAGTTTTCTGTGCAGTTTAGTATTTTTCCTACATAACCGGACTAAACCCCATCACAATCCTCTCAGAACACACCCCCACCAACTTTTACTTGACGGACGACTTAAGGACGGTACAGTTAGCCAAATTAGAGCAGCTAGATGGACCCTTCTTTTGCAGGGACGGGACATCACTGTAAAAAGGATCAACACCCGCACTTTCTTAGCCGATAACCTTCAGTACCCAGGCACCCCCCATGAATGTGAAATCATCTCACTGCACCACAGCACAGGCCCCTTTATTGCAAAAACACCCCCCAGAAACATAGGTAGTTCACCCCAGAGCCCCCAGCACACAGACACGTGCGCACCGTTAAGGATTTATTTGGATGGTTCTTCCACTGTATTAGAAGGGAAGCGCATTACAGGATGCGGCATTTATGTCGAGGACGCGCAGGGTGTCACCCTAGAAGAAATCGCAATAAAACTACCAGGCCACTTAGGCGCGCAGGCGGCAGAACTGGCAGCCGTTGCGTATATTGTGCATCACCCAGATTCCTTCCCCAGCCCAGCAGACATATACTCGGACAGCCTCTATGTCTGCAACAGCCTTACAGAATTCCTACCCCTGTGGAAAGCAAGAGGATTTGTTTCCGCAGACGGAAAACCCCTCCCTTCAGCCCCATTGCTCCACCACATTTTAGAGAAAGCACAGAACAGGACATTCGGAATCGTTAAAGTTCGAAGTCACCACCGTTCCTCCCCCCCTGGAAATGTAAAAGCCGACGCACTGGCAAAAGCAGGTTCCAGGCATGGATATTTTTGGATACCCCCCGAAAGCGCAACAGTGAATGCAGTTCAGGTCTCGCAGACTAATATTGAGGATTTAGTGCAGGCCCAGAAGCAGGATAGAAATCTCAGGGAGATTTTGAAAGGACAATTTACAGCACCTTACGTTAGGTTTAAAAATGCACTGACCACACATGACGGTGTGGTGTTAAAAGACACCATTTATGTGGTTCCTGAACAGGACAGGAATCAACTTATTTGTTTATTCCATGACAGTCATGGACATCAGGGAAATGATCCCACTACAGTCCACCTCAGGCAGCTCTGTTGGTGGCCACGTTTAAAAGAAGATGTAACACACTACGTTGAGAATTGCCTTATCTGTGCCCAGAACAATCCAGACAGATACACAAAGAAAGCTCAACTTAGTCACACCCGCCCTGTTAACGGCCCCTGGACTAACCTCCAGATCGATTTTATAGGACCATTGCCCCCTTGCAGGAATGGTTACAAATACGTATTAGTTGTCATAGACACTTTTACGAAATGGGTAGAGGCATTCCCATCCAGAACGAACACGGCAAAGACCACCGCAAAGATCTGAACCCACCACATCTGCAGCATTGAATCCGACCAAGGTTCCCATTTTACGGGACGTGTCGTGAAGAACTTCCTCACGATATTTGGCATTACCCAAAAATTCCACATCGCATACCACCCCCAGTCGAGTGGTATCGTGGAGCGCATGAATCGGACCCTGAAAGCCACCCTCAGAAAAATGGTCCAACAAAACAACACCACTTGGGATTCAGTCCTCCCTTTTGCGCTGATGTTTTTGAGAAATACTGTCTCAACTTCCACAGGTTACACCCCACACACTCTCATGACCGGACGCCCCATGAAAGGCACAGAATTTTTATTAGGATTGGACTTGACCAGCCCCGAAGTGACAGCCCTCACACACGAGAACGCAGTAAAACAACTGGTTGAGAACGTGAAAATGACTCAGCTGGCAGCTGCGGTAAGATTAGGCACATGGAAGAAACAGAGCAAGGCCTGTTTCGACAAGACAGTGCATGAGACTGTGTTTGAGGTAGGACAGCAGGTCATGCTCTCAATTTACAACCCAAGCACATTCCTGTCACCGAAGTATTCGGGTCCGTAGTCCATTGCGGACAAAGTAAGCCCCTCCGTCTATATGATTAAGTACCCCAACGGGAAGACTGCGTGGTTCCATATTAACCAGCTTAAGGCATATGGCCCACAGTCCAACCACGCACACCACGTCATGCTCGACGCAGCAGACCACACTCCGCCCACAGCCAACGTATCCCTACCCTCCCCCTACATGCCCACCACATCCACGGACTCGCCCTCGACTCCATCCCTGACCTCTAGACTCCGCCCCGGAATGCCCACAGACAGCAGAAGCAACGACAGTGACTGTGACTCAGACAATAGCCACAGCACGCCTCCCTACTATTCCCATGCAACAGGACCCACACCCAGCAAATCTGACCACGATTCGAGTGATCCCTTCCTCATCACATTCTTCAACAAACCCCACCAAACACCACCGCCCTACGATGACGATTCTGTCCCCACAGAACTAGACACCACCTTTTGGCACCGCGCCAACTCATACAGGCTCGTCCGGAACAACGAGGTGGACCCCAAATTGCACCATGCAGCCCTATCAGCCCTTATATATTCGAGAGTATGGCATCCGGGAGAAGATGATGACTTTGAGTCTGACTCCCAAAACGAGAACCCCTTTGCGACCCTGTTCGCAACTGATAACTGAGGTGTCCAGATGGTGTTTTAAAAAGGAACCGCTTGAGAGAAAATGGTGTCCTTTCTGATGGAACCTGCAGCATGTTTTTTAATGTTGTTCGTTACTGTTAGTGTTAAATGTTGTTTGTAAGATTGGAAATTTCTCCACGGCCCCACGCCTTATTTGTCTGCAGAAACCTGTGAGAACTTGCCCGCACACTCATCAGCAGAAACCGCTGAGAGCTTGCCAGACCCCCGTTCATAACTGCCCGTCTGGTTCGAAGGTAGAACCAATACGGCAACCGCCCCACGGTGACTACATTTTTGCCCGTTCTTGTCTGTTGCTCAGGCAGTGGAGAAACGGCATTGGGACCCGCCCTGCCTGAGGACCCCCCTATGGTCAGCTACGCTCGGGTAGAGCACACACGGCATTGGTCACCGTCCTACCCGGGGATTCCATCCAAATCTTACCCGTCGCGGCCCATACGCACCTCATTTCGGCACTCTTGGTTCAAAAAGTTTTGGTTTGTTTTCCGGCAACCCTTAGGTTGCCATCCCTATGCTATTTACATCCTTAAACATTTGGATGGTAAATCGCACAGCCTGCGTGACGGCTCGCACTGTTTCAGTATTTTTAAGTGTGTCTTGTCCTGAATATTCGGTTTAAAAAAAAAAATGAGGGAGTCACACATGGTGACAAATTGTAAAGGGAGAATTGGCACGAAAGGACAGACATACTAACGCACGAGATATTAACCAAGATAGTAACAGACACTATGCTTGATCCCACAGAACCCCACAAGCTCCAGGAAAAGAGACAAAACGGAAAGGAAGAGAAGAGAAAGAAGAAGACAACAATGAAGACGGCATACGTGTTTTTCATTATAATGTGCACCCGGTTGCGCGTGAAGGCGAACCCCCTGACCCCAACCCCTCCCAGCCGTCAATGATTCACTTCCCCATAGCACCCAGAACCCTGTAACAGGCAACACCACACCATCATGGTGTGATAAGCTCATAACATGGTACTCCCTTTCCTATGTAGTCGAATCCCTATTAGTGTTGGCAATACTCTGCAGCATCATGCAGACTATCCGCATGAGGAAATGGAGAAGGAGAGCCTTCCGTGCTAGCACCCAGTATACAGAATGAGATCCCCTATGTTCAGTTATCCCCAGGACCCCAAACCCGTCGATCTATAATAAAGGACATTCGTTTGCGTTCTTCTGTAAATAAAGAAATGGAAAGATTGTACAACCCTGTGTTTGACTGCCAAGCCAGGAAAAATGTAAATGTTGCCATTATTTTGTATTGTTTAGGAAGTTAATATGACTGAATGTTTAGTGAGTGTAGTTTATTGAGGACAGTTAGAGGTACCGTTTATTTATTTTGTAATGCATGTCCCTGTTTTGACATAGCGCCACTTAGAAATTGTTAGTTAAAGTTTTTCTTGCATAGTTATGGTCAATGTAGAGGCCACAGAAGAGTGCTCATCGGGTCAGGGAATGCAGACAACGCAGTTATGTGATCCTTCACGCTTCGCGTTAGGGATCAGAAGGAGGGAGTGCAGCCACCTGGGTTGGCCACTTCCCGACTTAAAATGGAGAACCGCAAAGGCTGAAGGGAAATTGAGCCAACACAGGCAAAGACTAGCAAGTGCAGAAATCATGTATATTGAAACCTGCAAAACAACCAGACAGCACTGAAACTAGCAGCCATCTGCATAGTAATGCAGCAGCCATCTGCATAGTAATGAGCGATTCCAAGGCACAATGGCAACAGTTAAGGTGAATAAAGCCAAGCCAGACTCCTCGGCGCCAGCCGGAGCCAAGACAAAGGAAGGCCAACGGACATTTAGGCACCGCCCAACGATCAGGAAACAACTCCAGTATTGGAGAAATCGACCCAAGTGATTGGAACGCAGTCCAATCACTTGGAACCAGGTACGGGGTCCACCCCAAAGGGCGGGAAGCCCTTGGGGACTATAAAGTAAAGCCTCCTAGTTCAAATCGTCCTTCTTTTCTAGGGTCACTCAGCAACTTGAATCAACCCGTGAGAGTGACCTGTCTCAACTGCCGCCAACCAAGTAAGTCTCAAGTTAACGCTCACTATGAGATAGGCGCTCCTAGCTACCAGTCCATACCAGCTTTTGCATCCTGCAGACTCAGGACCTGAACGAAAGGCCATTTGTTCCCCTGACCTGGTGGGCCAGTCCGAAGCTAAGTATTGGCCTTTTAGTGATAGGAATAGCCTAGAAAGTAGAGTTTATGCATGAGTAGTGATTTACTGTGTATAATAAATGTGTTTTGATTTGAATCTTACGAATTGGTGTGTTGAGTTATTGATCAGTACTTGAACTTGAACCTCGTGGCGATATCATAAAGATACCTGGCGACTCTAGAGCAAAGGTTAAACAAACAGAGCAAATTACAAATTAAGAGCCAACCAAAAGTTAGCAACACAGCCTACTGTGAACTTCGGGCCATGGGTCCTATAGGTGTACCCCCAGGCCAACCCCCAGGTGCCCTCTGGCCCCAGCTGACCCATCAGCTGTATGGGCACATTCAAGTGCAACCAGTGCCATCCTGGTGGCTGGAATGAGGGCGTGTGGGGATTGTAATGTTTATGTGTGGCTGCAGCTTGTCAGCCTCCCGAGTGTCAATCACGGACCCGGTGAATCCCGCACCGTTTCTTATTGGAATAGATTGTGTTCCACGTGGCGCCAGTGCTAGCCTCTCCACAGTTGCTGAATTGGTCCAGGTTCAGCGCCGGTTTTGCTGTCATGAAAGTCCGCGAATCCTGCCCCAGCATCAACACTTAGTCTCAGAATCCAGCCGAGTTCCAATTTCTTTCCACCTTTCCTGGCTGACCAGATTGATACGGACCTGTCTGACTGTGTTATGAACTTGCCTTCCTTGGCCATCATGTCCAGAAGTGAGGGTTGAAACCAGAGCTTCCGGCACCGAGGAGGGGACACACAAGACTTGCCCTTTCACTGTAGCACAACAGAAAAGCGGCTGTATTGAGTTCTCAGTGCTGCAGTACCACAAGGTGCCACATGGAGGTGCTAGATACTCAGCACACTCAACAACATCTTGACTTTTTAGACTGTTTTGCATCAGTGGGCCCAAAGTATAAAGCAACGTTTACATGGAGAGCTAATTCAGTGTGCTCCAAACACCTCATAAGTGAGTCAGAACATCCAAAAAGAATAAAAATTGTTCAACCAGAGATACTGAAAACAACAGGCGGGCGATGAGAGGATGTTTTATTTATGTTATAGAATTCACAACCATGGTCAGCTTGTCAATGTGAGTGGAGTCCAGATCAACACTGCAAATTCTGTAGCAGTTATTTCACCATTCTGAGTCCTCGAGTGCAGACAGCCACGGCAGGGATTGACTGGCAACCTGAATGTTCCACAACGGCCGCACCGGAGCAGAATGAAAATGATCTTCAGACACACAGCAGCAAAGGACAAACCTGTTAACTTCCTGGCATAAACTGTGCAAATCTGCCCTTTGTCCTTGACAGCCAATAGGATCAAATTCTTAACACATCTGGCCTTGTTGCAGCTGTCTCCAGCTGTGACCCACTGTGATGGCCTCAGGTCAAAGCAGCTGCAAGTAGATCAAGGTTGACAACTCTGGAAAGGCCAGGATTAGATTTAATTCACCCTTCTGTATGTTCTGACTGATGTGAAAGACACAGGTAAAAATCCCTGTCAGCTAGATAAGCATAAATCGTTTTATCCCTCTAGCTCCTCTCAACATTCCTGTTGAAATCTAATGTATGGTTGCCTACCCCACAAGTTGAAATCGCCTGAGAGATACTTCCTGAATCCCAAGGCTGCCTTCAAAAGGCCGAGAGTGTTTTTAAAACAAATATTTTTATTCAAGGCATTTCACATATATGCACAGAATATCAGAACGACACATCAACCCAGTAAACAACCACAGCCCTCCAGCCCTCCTGACACCAACACCCCACCACATCCCGCCTTCCCCATTTTTAACCCCTTACCCCCCCCCCGCCCCCGAAAATATCCCCCCTCCCCATTGCTGACCCCTCAATCCTCCTTGAAGAAATAAATGGACGGTTTCCATCTCCGGGGTGAACCCCTCTACCGACCCCCGCAAAGCGAACTTGATCTTCTTCAACATCAGGAATTCTGCCAGGGTCGCTCCCCCACACCACTGCCTTCAGCGGCTCAAAGTCCCGCCAACACAACAAAAACCCGTCTCCAGGCTATCAGGGAGGCAGGCCAATTCATCAGCCTCTCTCTCTTCCTGGACCCTTGGGTTTTCCAACACACCAAATATAGCCACCTCCGGACTCAGAACCACCCCCACACCCAGCATCTCGGACATCACAACCAAGAGCCTCGGCCAGAAGCCCCTCAGTCATAGACAGGCCCAGAACATGTGGATATGATTCACGGGCCCTCCCGCACAGCGGCCACACCTATCCAGCATCCCCACAAAGAACCTGCTCATCCTCACCACCGTCCTGTGGGCCCTGTGCACCACTTTGAACTGGATGAGGCTTACACAACGAGGACTCATTCACCCTCCGCAAGACCTCCACCGATGTCCCGGCCCGCGCCTCACCCCCTAGCTCCACCTCCCACTTGCGCTTAATATCCCCCACCAGGGCCCCCTCCCTATCCATCAATTCCTTATAAATATCCGACGCCTTACCCTCCCCTATTTCGTCCTCTGATAACAGCTTATCCTGCAACACTGGAGGCTGCAGCCCTGGGAAGGATGGCACCTCTCTCCTCACAAAATCCCGAACCTGCAGGCACCTAAAACTATTCCCCTTGAGCAACTCATACAATTCCTCCAACTCATCCGGCCCTGCGGAATATCCCCCTATAAACAAGTCCCTGAAATACTCAATCCCCACCTGCCACCATCCCGAAACGTTGCCCCCAACGTTGATCGTTCGGTCAGTTGTGGACTCTGAGGATTTGACGAACTGTTGGCTGCAAAAACGTTTGCCAAGAGCAAATGCTATAGTGTATTTTTGTTTGATTTGCAAAGATTGGCTCCTCCCTAAAGCCACAAGCCTTGGAAATAACTGAGTAGAAGTCCCTTGCAACATTTGGAGTGGAGTATGCTGGAGGCATGATTCCGAATGCAGTTGCTTTTAACCTTCATTGACATTGAATTAAGAGGAATAACTAACAAAGTAAATTTTCATCAGGCTTTCTGGGCCCTGCCCCAGTTATATTAAGCCCCAGTTTTGAATACCCATTTATAAGGGATTGTGCAACATGTTCCATGTTTATTTAATAATTCTAAGCACATGCGAACAGATACAAATGGATGAAAAGTTTGAGGACATCTGAGCTGCAGAGCGGTGTTGTGTTCCAGGCCGAAGTGAAACTGAGGCTGGATCACATGTCACACTTCCCTTCCAGTGATGACATGCTGCAATCCCTTAAAGATGCATTGCAACATTCACCATTCTTTTCCTCCCCTCCCAAAGAAAGATAATTGTACATGTCCATGCTCAGTTACCATTACATAAGTGCATAGATCTGAAGAACCTATGAGTCTCTAAAGTGTAGAGGTCATCTCTGGTATGTCGAGATCTTGTAATAGTGGCCTTGTCTGGAGGTATTTTTGATTGATCACTGTGATCTGTGGGATTGTCATTCTTGGATGTTGTTCCTGGTTGTATTTGGGATCCTATTCTAGATGGAATAGGATTGGATGGTGGGTAAGGAGCTGGAATCAATCTGATTTGTGAACAGTTGTACGCTGAGAGTTTCACAGCAGTAGGTTTCGCAATGGCCTTCTATGCCTCTCTTTTAGACTTTGCAAGGGTAATATGTTGGCACTTGCTAAATAGTTGCCAACTTTCTTGGGACATATAATTTGAATCTTGGCAAACATTTTGGCTGGTGTAACAGTATCTATGTTCTTCGTGAGATTGACAGTGCGAAGCATGAGTTCACTGATATGCCTTCAATAAGTACACGACGAGTGATGAATGTAACTGAGGCTTTAATACACTAAACAGCAAGTCTCCTGGTCTCTGACCCGAACTGGGTCGGAGGCGGAGACTTGCCACCTTTATACATGAGCCCGAGGGGAGGAGCCACAGGCGGAGCCAGCCGGGACAAGCCCAGGCATGTACAACACAACACAATGCAATACAATGCAATACCGTGGTTTACCACATTCACCCCCTGTTTAAAAAAAGAGTCCGGCAAGGGTGAAGTGGCCTTAAAGGTCAAGTCTGTCGGGGGCCTTGACCTTCCGCCGTGATCGCCTCTGTCCCGGCTGTGGTGCGGGCACCGGTGTCGAGACCTGCGTGCCCGGGAGCGTGTGGTCCTCATCTTCTCCTAGTTGTGCCACGTAGGCATATTGTGGATTTGCATGGAGGAGCAGGACCTTCTCGATGAGGGGGTCGGTTTTATGGCTCCTCGCATGCTTCCTGAGGAGGACGGGCCCTGGGACTGTCAGCCAGGACGGGAGCGAGACCCCGAAGGTGGATTTCCTGGGGAAAGCAAACAGACGCTCGTGAGGAGTCTCGTTGGTGGCTGTACACAGGAGCGACCGGATGGAGTGAAGCGCATCGGAGAGGACCTCCTGCCAACGGGAGACTGGGAGACTTCTAGACCGTCTAGGGCCAGGAGGACGGCCTTCCAGACCGTCGCGTTCTCCCTCTCCACCTGTCCGTTTCCCCGGGGGTTATAGCTGGTCGTTCTGCTGGAGGCGATGCCCTTGCTGAGCAGGAACTGACACAACTCGTCGCTCATGAAGGAGGAACCCCGATCACTGTGGATGTAGGCGGGTGTAGAAGCCAGGTATTTCTAATACAACTAGTATAGGTAAAAGATAGCTGTTTAAGCATAAATATTAAGCCCCAGTTTTGAATACCCATTTAAAATGAGAATTTCAGCACCCATAACCTCAGGTCATGACAAAACACATAGCTTCAACAGAGGCACAAAAAGCCTGACACATGCATAAACTAATTGGAGATTAAAAACAACATTTTCACTAAGATATTTTCAAAGACAGTTTGACATTAAGAAATGAGCTGTACCAGTAATCAGATCAAGGACGCAGCAGGCATCATAGCAACATGAAGGCACCATTGTTCACAATGCAGATAACAGCTAAGTCAGCAGAAGACCAGTTTTTGCTGGTAAAGATAAAGCAGAATATTGCATTCCATAACATGCACAAGTATTCAGACATGAAACAATTAAAACTAATGTTGCACATTGAAGATGGACGGCTTGCCGTCAAATCAAATGTGTTTGAGTCTAACCCAAACCAATTAGGATTATATTGGGGTGTGATTGGATGACATAAGACAGACATGAAAGGGTATAACTGAAGTTTCACCCCACCATTTTAGTGTGTTTAGTGCGTTTTTCTGTGTTTGTAAGTGTGTTTAGTGTGTTTTTGTGAGTGTTTTGTGTGTGTCTTCAGTGTTCTGAGTTGGAGTTTAGTTTTAGACTAGCTCTCTCGCTATCTCTCTCTTTTTCATATTTCATTTTCAGACTTTGACTTTTAAAAGTTATTGTCGAGCTGTCTGCCTAAGCAAGAAGATAATGTCTGTGATTCTCTGAAAGCTTCAAATTGTCTACGAATTGCCTTTTAAATTACTTTCAAATTGTAATCAATAGAAGACAAATAAAACAATCCCTATTGGCACCTGAGAAGTTTTAACTTAAATTTCTACTGAGTTCCAGTATTCGCAAAATGCTGCTGGTAACCGAATGGTAGGAATACTATAAATTCCTTCAACTTGGCGTAGTCGAATAGTAGGAATCTAACGACTGGGAACCCGAACAGGGTGAAAAGACCATGCAGGGCCTTGATGACGGAGGCAGAGGTCATGTCAGGGCACGGGATGGCAAAAGGGAATCTTGAGTACTCGTCAACAACGTTGGGGAAGTACACGTTACGATCCGTGGAGGGGAGGGGCCCTTTGAAATCGATGCTGAGGCGCTCAAAGGGGCGAGAGGCCTTTACCAGGTGCGCTCTGTCTGGCCGATAGAAGTGCGGTTTGCATTCCCCGCAGACCTGGCAGTCCCTGGTCACGGTCCTGACCTCCTCGATGAAGTAAGGCAGGTTGCGAGCCTTGATGAAATGAAAAAAACGGGTGACCCCCGGGTGACAGAGGTCATTGTGGAGGGCCCGCAGTTGGTCTACCTGTGCGCTGGCACATGTACCGCGGGATAGGACATCTGGGGGCTCATTGAGCTTCCCGGGTCGTTACAAGATATCAGAGCTGTAGGTGGAGAGCTCGATCCTCCATCTCAGAATCTTGTCATTCTTAATCTTGCCCCGCTGTGTGTTATTGAACATGAAGGCAACCAACCATTGGTCAGTGAGGAGAGTGAATCGCCTGCCAGCGAGGTAATGCCTCCAATGTCGCACAGCTTCCAAGATGGCTTGGGCTTCCTTTTCGACGGAGGAGTGTCAAATTTGGGAGGCATGGAGGGTACGGGAGAAGAAAGCCACGGGCCTGCCCGCCTGGTTGAGGGTAGGGGCCAGAGCAAAGTCCAACGCATTTCTCTCCACCTGGAATGGGATGGACTCATCCACAGTGTGCATCGCGGTTTTGGCAATATCTGCCTTGATGTGGTTGAAGGCCAGTCGGGCCTCAGCCATCATGGGAAAAACGGTGGATTTGATCAGTGGACGGGCCTTGTCCGCATAATTGGGGACCCACTGGGCATAGTACGAGAAGACCCCAGGCATCTCTTCAGGGCTTTGGGGCAGTGGTGGAGGGGGAGTTCCAGGAGGGGGCACATGCGGTCGGGGTCGGGCCCTAGGACTCCGTGTTCCAGGACGTAGCCGAGAATGGCCAGGCGGGTTGTGCGGAAGACGCATTTTTCTCTATTATAGGTGAGGTTCAGGAGTTTAGCGGTGTGGAGGAAGTGCCGGAGGTTTTCGTTATGGTCCTGCTGATCATGGCCGCAGATGGTGACATTGTCTAAGTACGGGAACATGTCCCGCAGCCTGTACTGGTCAACCATTCAGTCCATTTCTCTTTGGAAGACCGAGACCCCATTGGTGACGCCGAAGCGGACCCTGAGGAAGTGGCAGAGGCGGCCATCTGCCTCGAAGGCAGTGTATTGGCGGTCCTCCGGGTGGATAGGGAGCTGGTAGCATTGTGGATAGCACAATTGCTTCACAGCTCCAGGGTCCCAGGTTCGATTCCAGCTTGGGTCACTGTCTGTGCGGAGTCTGCACCTCCTCCCCGTGTGTGCGTGGGTTTCCTCCGGGTGCTCCGGTTTCCTCCCACAGTCCAAAGATATGCAGGTTAGGTGGATTGGCCATGATAAATTGCCCTTAGTGTCCAAAATTGCCCTTAGTGTTGGGTGGGGTTACTGGGTTATGGGGATAGGGTGGAGGTGTTGACCTTGGGTAGGGTGCTCTTTCCAAGAGCCGGTGCAGACTCGATGGGCCGAATGGCCTCCTTCTGCACTGTAAATTCTATGATAATCTATGGTGGTACGCGGACTTCAAGTCAACCCGTGGAGAAAACTCGATACTGCACAATCTGATTGACCATGTCAGATATGCGGGGGAGGGGGTACGCAGCGAGCTGCGTGTACCGGTTGATGGTCTGACTATAATCGATGACCATCCGGTGCTTCTCGCCAGTCTTGACGACCGCCACTTAGGCTCTCTAGGGGCTGTTTGTAGCCTCAATGATCCCCTCTCGCAGGAGTCGCTGGACCTCCGACCTGATGAAGGCCCTGTCCCGGGCACTGTATTGTCTGCTCCTGGTAGCGACGGGCTTACAGTCCGGGGTGAGATTTGTGAAGAGCGAGGGTGGGGTGACCTTAAGGGTCGCGAGGCTACAGACGGTGAGGGGGGGCAGGGGTCCGCCGAACTTTAAAGTGAGGCTCTGGAGGTGGCACTGGAAGTCGAGCCCCAGTAATAGGTCAGCGCAGAGATGGGGAAGGACGTAGAGTTTGAAGTTAGCGTACTCTATGCCTTGTACCATAAGGGTGGTGATACAGTACCCCCAGATTTCTACTGCATGGGATCCGGAAGCCAGGGAGATTTTCTGGGTCGCAGGTAAAATTAGGAGGGAGCAGCACCTTACCGTATCTGGGTGTATGAAGCTGTCTGGCTCCCGGAGTCGAAAAGGCAGGCCGTCTCGTGTCCATTGATCCGGATGGTCATCGTAGACTTCGCGAGATGGTGCGACCGGGACTGATCGAGCGTGATGGAGGCAAGCTTCGGAAGGCGGTTGGTAAGCCGGTCGGAGGTAGCGGCGGCCAGCATATGGTCGGGTGAGCTGGGCTCCCGGGAGGCTGCGGGGTGGTCCCAAGATGGCGGCCCCCACGAGTCGCGCGTGGCGGGTGGCAGCGGCGATGGCATCCAAGATGGCGGCCCCCATGGGTCGCGCGTGGAGTTGGAGGATGCATTAAAGATGGCAGTCCCTTTGGGTTGCACGTGGCTTCCGAAATTGAAGATGGCGGCGAAGATGGAGGCGCCCTCGAGTCGCACATGCAAGTGGCGGGTGGCGCGGCAGCTGGGGTCGGCCCCAATAAGCAGCAGGCAGCGCTGCTGGACCTAGAAGTTTTCGGGGGAGATCGGGCCTGGCAGGCTTTTGCAAAGTGGCCCTTCTTCCCACAGCAGTTGCAAGGTGCGTTCCGTGCCGGGCAGCGTTGTCTGGGGTGATTACTCTGGCCGTAAAAGTAGCACCTCGGGGCTCCGGCGTTGGCGGGCCGCTGCGTGCACAGGCTTGCGTCGCACCCGGGTCAGTTGATGGCTGTGGCCACGAGGCCCACGAGGGTGCCGCGCAGTCAGAGGTGTAGGCCTCCATGTTCTGGGAGGCCACCTCCAGCGAGTTGTAGAGTTGCAACTCTGGGAGGCCGAGTGTCCCCCTTTCTAGTAATTGCTGGCGGATATAGTTTGATTTCATGCTCGCGACATAAGCATCCCTGATCAGCAGCTCCGGATTCCCCAGTGCGTTGTCGCCTTGTGGCAAGGAGGTGCCTAGCATACACCTCGTTAACGGACCGTCACGTATTGTCCCTTCAGCAGCGTGGTGCGAGGTGCGCTTCGAAGCAGCTTAGCCAGTGCTCAAATGTTTCCGTGGCATCGGCTGCCTGTGGGTCCGGCTCCAGGCGATTAGGCTTCAGTGATGAGTTCATCTTAAAGTTTAGTGTATTAAATTGATATGCCTTCAATAAGCACACGACGAGTGATGAATGTAACTGAGGCTTTAATACACGAAACAGCAAGCCTCCTGGCCTCTGACCTGAACTGAGTCGGAGGAGGAGCCTTGCCACCTTTATACATGAGCCCGAGGGGAGGAGCCACAGGCGGAGCCAGCCGGGACAAGCCCAGGTATGTACAACACAACACAATGAAATATAATGCAATACCGTGGTTTACCACATTCATGGATCTTCATCACATTGTGCACATCTTCGTATGTGCGACTTACGGGATACCCGATGGTCATTCTTATTGCTTGGAGGTACCCGTTGTGTACGCTTAGTTTGAATCGTGATCAGCTCTTTGTAACTGCATCATCCTTTGCTCTAAGGCACCGCCACTGCCAATGACCCTTTCTGCCACATGCATTGCAGAATTGGTAGAATGCTGGACATTTCCTTGGTCCATGCAGAAGGCCACACCTTCTTGCGAGCTTTGGGTGTTCTAATGAGTGCATCAACAATTGGGGTTGTACATAGGACCTGCGAGGATCGTGTCTCACTAACTTGAGATACAATTTGGGTCCTTCTCCTCCCCCAGCTCTAGGTCTACCCAATGCGGGGAGTGATCCAAAATGGCTATCGTCGAGTACTCGGTATCCTCTACTCTCGCTATCAGCGCCCTACTCATAATGAAAAAGTCGATCCGGGAATAAGCCTTATGAACATGCGAGAAGAATAAATATTCCCTAGCCCCCGGCCTTGCAAATCTCCAAGGGTCCACCCTGTCATGATATTCAGGTAAACATCATGGTGCGAACAGATATACATACTGATGGACAGATCAACGGACCAATCAACACACACACAACACAGGCAAGAGCATACACAGTACAAAACAGGGAACACGACACTTCCCAGGCAGTCCAGCAGGAGACAGCTCAGGGCACAGAGCTCACAGCAAGCCACTCAGACATCCACCATGTGCTGAGTGCCACTCCAATATAGTGTTAGGAATAGGTCCACAGATTCAAGGGTTATGATCGAACCTCAGTAACCAGTTTACCACTGTAAATAAATGTCAGTAATAAAACTGAGTTGTTCCATTCACAACCGTGTTGGTTCGTCTGTGTAGCAGAGTACCCAACACATCACACCCCTCCTATCTGGTCCATAAACCCCCTCAGCACTTTAGCTGCCGCCGGCTTCCTACCCGTCCTAGACCTGGAGCGATCCAGTGCCGGATCCATCACCGTGTTAAGGTCCCCCCCATTATCAGGCCCCCCACTTCCAAGTCCACGATCAGACCCAACATGCGCTGCATAAAACCCGCATCGTCCCAGTTCGGGGCGTACACGTTGACCAGCACCACCCTCTCCCCTTGCAGCTTACCACTTACCATTACATACCTGCCGTCATTGTCTGTCACAATGCTCGACGCCTCGAACGACACCCTCTTTCCCACCAAGATCGCCACCCCCCAATTTTTGGCATCCAGCCCCGAATGAAACGCCTGACCTACCCACCCCTTCCTCAATCTTACCTGGTCTGCCACCTTCAGGTGTATCTCCAGAAGCATGACCACATCCGCCTTCAGCCCCTTGAGGTGTGCGAACACCCGGGCCCGCTTGACCGGCCTGTTCAGTCCCCTTACGTTCCAGGTTATCAGCCGGATCAGGGGGCTACCCGGCCCCCCCTCCCCCGCCGACTAGCCATAACCCCTCCTCGGCCAGCCACGCGGCCGCACCCCACGCCCGGCCCGTTCCCCACGGCGGCAGACCCCCATCCCAACCTCCTCCCCAACCCCCTCTACTCGCTCCATCTCCCCCTTGACCATACCAGCAACAACCCGGTTCTCCCCCACCCACCCCCCACCCCCCATCCCCTCCCAGCTAGGACTCCTCCTAGCTGCTTTGCTCCCCCCATTGCAATTCCGCAAGTCAGCTGACTCCTGCTGACCTCGGCCACTCTCGCCTCTCCTTCGACTCCTCCCATTGTGGGACATAACCTCCTCCTCCATTACCCATCAGCAGGCTCTCCGCCTCCCCCTTCCATCCCAAGCGCGGGAAACAACCCTCGCTTTCCCGCCTCGGCCCCGCCCCCTCCAGCCTTCAGCGCGAGGAAAAGCCCGCGCTTTCCATCTGCCCGGCCCCGCCACCTCTGACGCAGCTCCTTTGACAGGCCCATTCCCCTCACCCCCGACTCGGGCCTCCCCCTCCTCGCGGGGCCCCATCCCCCCTACCGGCCATCCACCCCTACTTCATTTACTTACCCCCCTCCAAGAGCCCACCCGACAGACCCAACCAAAACAGTGCCCAACCCACCCTAACCACCCTCACCGAACCAAAAAGAAACCAGAGCAAAGAACCCCCCCCTCAAAATGTAACACACCAACAGCAATCCCCGACCACCCATCCCGACCCTCAGTTTGTGTCCAGCTTCTCGGCCTGAACAAAGGCCCACGCCTCCTCCGGCGACTCAAAATAATGGTGCCGGTCGGTCCTTGTAGGTGACCCACAGTCGCGCCGGCTGCAGCATGCCAAACTTCACCCCCTTCCTGTGCAGCACCGCCTTCGCCCGGTTGTACCCGGCCCTCTTCTTCGCCACCTCCGCACTCCAGTCCTGATATATTCGAACCTCCGCGTTCTCCCACCTGCTGCTCCTCTCTTTCTTGGCCCACCTGAGCACGCACGCCCGATCAGCGAACCGATGAAACCGCACCAGCACTGCCCGTGGCGGCTCGTTAGCCTTGGGCCTCCTCGCCAGCACTCTATGGACCCCGCTCCCATCAGCGAGTTTAACATGGTGACCACATACGCCCCCACGTCCGACCCCTCCAGCCCCTCTGGGAGGCCCAGGATCCGCAAATTCTTCCGCCTCGACCGATTCTCCATCTCCTCGAACCATTCCTGCCATTTCTTGTGGAGCGCCTCGTGCGCCTCCACCTTTACCGCCAGGCCTAAGATCTCGTCCTCGTTGTCGGAGATCTTTTGTCGGACCTCGCAGATCGCCATGCCCTGGGCCGTCTGGGTCTCCAGCAGCTTGTTGATAGAAGCCTTCTTCGGCTCAAGCAGGTTCACTTTGATCTCCCTGAAGCAGCGCTGGATAACCTCCTGCTGCTCCTGCGCCCACTGCATCCACGCTGCCTGGTCCCCGCCCGCCGCTATCTTGCTCTTCTTCCCTCACACTTTCTTTGGGTTCAGCACCACTTTTTTAGTCGCCCCGCTCCTGGTCCAAGTCATACACTGTCGGGGGAATATTGCAATCTTCTTCCACACCGGGAAATGTAGAAAAAATTCCGTTGGGGGCCCTGAAAAGAGCCCAAACGTCCGTTCCAAGCGGGAGCTGCCGAAAGTGCCACGTAGCTCTGCATAGCCGCAACCGGAAGTCGTCCCATTAAGAGCATTGTTAATGGGCGTTAAAGGAGCGACTGGGATTTTCCACTTGTTCTCCAATTTCCCAAAACAATGGAGGAGCAGTTCAGCTGCCTGGAGGTGGGTAGCCCATGGCAGTCCAAGGTCAACACTCCAGCCAGGCCTAGATGCCCTCACTGTCTGAGCGTAGTGAGAGTCTGCGCTCAGGGGGAATTCAACCCCAGCATTCCTCCCCCTCCCTGTCCACCAACTGAGGTGGTATTGCTGCCTTTTCTACTTCTAATTAGAATTTTCTTTTAAAGTTGGTGAAAGGGCAGCTTCGTGTTGAAGTGCCCTCTCCACTTGTTACCTTTTAATGCACCCTGTTGCTTCCTCTGATGCTGGAATGCCTCTGATTATTCCTCCAGCTCCGAGAGCCTGCCAGTCACCCTTAATTGGGCAGGAAATCTATCTCCATGTCAATGAAGGGCTCTGACTGGTGAAAGCCCCAATGTGCAAGGCCCCCTACACCCCTGACTGACCCCAAGGCACATCCAGGATCCAGAAGTAGCCCCGACTTGTACCCCCAAAGCGAAAATTCAGCTCTCTTTTTGTCAGTTCCCATTCTTTCAACTTGCCTGTGGCTTTATTTACAGTCTCATGAAGTGTATACATCTCAGGCTCCTATTGAGTGAGTTTCTGTATAGGCCCAATCAAGCTGGGTGCTCACCATACGTGGCTAATATTAGACTTTTCCTCAAAATATTCTCTAAATGTATGCAATGGCATAGTGCCTTTCTAGAATTTCTTCAGTTGAAATTAATTGCTTTATTATTGAGATTTCAGATAACTATAAATAAAGCAATAAACCATTTAGATGACAAAATATACATAAAATATACATGCCTGACTCGACACGATGAGGCTGTTGGCCTCTCGTGAAATTTGCATCGCTCTGAGCGCCTCATGAGATTTAACGAGATCTCGCGAGACGTCGTGATCTAGATATCGCCCTCGCTAAATGCCCGCAAAACGGGACTCATTTCCCCATTAAATCATGCCAATGGTAAACAGTGCCATGTGAAAATGCTCCATTTGTTAAAGAAACAATGCCTTGAGTTTTGCTAATTACGGTACACTGATTTATTTTTGCAGGAAAGTTAACTCAGAAAATGTATTCATACTTCATTTTATTTTGACATTTTATCAAAACCTAATTTCACTGCCTGAAAAAGTTTCTAATTTGATTTCCTCCTGAGCCAGAAGGGTTGCTGGGCTCAGTGAACATGCAAGTCCTGGCACGCTTCGTGAATGGCCAGGCGTCAGAAAATGATGCCGCGATTAGAAATATTGGGTTATTTCTTTAGAAAAAGTACTGCTTGTTGGGAAGTGCCGTCTGCTGCCTGTTCTGTCTATTCAGCTGATGGCTCCAGGACTCTCACTGAGTTTAGGCCTGAGACATTTAAGTAGGGGAGCAGCAGGAGGGAACAGGCCTCTGACAGATAACGTCAGCTCATTCTGACGCCAAAATGCACCTGTGTTGGTAAGTATAAGAATTGCCTTGTCATTTTTAAGTTAGTGGTGAAGGATTTGTCAAAACTATCTGTGCAGGTTGAATTGGTTCCCATAGCGATAGGAGTACGCCATACAGCCCCTGGAGTTTATTTCACCATCCTATTGGATTATGGGTGATCCCCACTCAATTTCATTCACCCTTACTTAACAAAAATCGACCTTCACAGAATGGTTGACAGAATTGTTATGGTGCAGAAGGTGGTCGTTCGGCCCATCGTGTCTGCACCAGTTCTCCAAACAAGCATTGTGTGTCACTGCCATTCCCCTGCCTTTTCCCCATACCCCTGCACATTGTTTAATTCAAATAATTATCTAATGCCCCCTTGAATGCCTTGATTGAAGCTGCTTCCAACACTCACATCACATTCGCTTCTTTTGCAAAACACTTTAAGTCTGCGCCCCCACGTTCTAGATTCTTTTACGAGCGGGAGCTGTTTCTCCCGATCTACTTTGTCCATTCCCCTCATGATTTAAAAAAATAAATTTAGAGTACAATTCATTTTTCAAACGAAGGGGCAATTTAGCGTGGCCAATCCACCTACCTGCACATCTTTGGGTTGTGGGGACGAAATCCACGCAAACCGGAGAGAATGTGCAAACTCCACACGGACAGTGACCCAGGGGCGGGATCGAACCTGGGACCTCGGTGGCGTGAGGCAGCAGTGCTACCACTGTGCCGCCGTGCTGCCCTACCCTCATGATTTTTAACAATCTTGAGAATATAAACTGACTCCTAGCCGTTTTGGGGGAGAGGGAGAATTCCAAATTTCCAAACCATTTGTGTGGAACTGTGCTCCCTCATGTCACTTCTTAGTATGCTAGTTCCAATACTGGGGTTTACCCTCTCGTTCTGGTTTACCCTAACTAACATAGAGTCGTAGATTCCCTACAGTGCAGAAGGAGGCCATTCGGCCTATCGGGTCTGCACTGGCTCTTGTAAAGAGCACCCTATTTAAGTCCATGCCTCCATCTCTATCCCCATAACCCAGTAACCCTACTTAACCTTTTGGACACCAAGGGGCAATTTAACATGGCCAATCCACCTAACCTGCACATCTTTGGACTGTAGGAGAAATTGGAGCATCCGGAGGAAACACACGCAGACATGTGCAAACTCCACAGCTGAGGCTGGAATTAAATCCGGATCCCTGAAGCTGGGAGGGAGCAGTGCTAACCACTGTGCCATCATGCCACCCTTAATTAGGGGGAAGAGTTTTGTTTATATCTACCTCCTTTAGAATTTCTTAATTATTTTAAACACAGAGATTATCATACAACAAGTTCTTAAAGTCATGAGAGCATAAGCCAGGTTTCTCCAACCTGTCCTTATAACTTAACCCTTTAACCCCCTGGTGTGATGATATGCATAAGCAATCATGTCAATGGTAATGTGTATGACCTCCAACAGCAGGTGGCAGTAAAGAATAACCACGTGACTGTTACCTCAGGGAGTCTGGAGATAGTCGTCGTTGTGGATAGTCACATTTGTAGTAGCTCTTGGATAATTTATAATAGTTAGTAGTTTTTGATAATTCTCTCATGTTTATCTAACCCACGTAATTATTTTGACAATAAACATTTAACTAGTCAAGAACTAGACGTTCTCTAGTGCATGATTCCTACCGGCCAAGCACAAGAACCTAACACCTGGTACTTCATCTTCTGATTTCTTTGAAGGTAAGAAGTGAAATGTGGTGGAGGAGCAGACAGGTACAGGAATGCAAAATACACAAATTACCTGAAGTAGCAATGTAAGCTGATAGCTTGATACTGGTCGGGAGGACTACATTGATATAGACCCTTGATCATACCGCACTGAGCAACAGCAAATACTGGTCTCTATACTGCCAGAAGCATGTCGAAGCACTGAAGAAAGCACACAATAGATCTGCAAGCATGCAATCAGACTGGGAATGTGCCACTAGCAGGAAAGATTGAGCAGGTGAGCTCTCTTTTTCTCTGTTAAAGGGATGACTGAGAGCTGACCTGAAAGACACGTTTCGAATAATGCTGAGGTTTGTCGGTCTGCGCCAGGTCAAACTGTCACTTGTCCAACAGGAAAAAGCAGTTCAAAATGTTCAAATCCCAGTAAAGATCAGTCACACCGACACCAGACATACAGGAGTTCATTTTAAGGTGTACAAGACCAGTTTAGGCATGTTTTACTGTGTGTGGGTTGTGTAGGTGTGTGTGTGTTGTGTAGTGTGTGTGGTGTCTGGTGCGTGTGTTGTATAGTGTGCGTGGGTGTGTGTGTGTGTAGGTGTGTGTGTGTTGTGTAGTGTGTGTGGTGTGTGTGTGTGTTGTGTGTTTGTGTGTGGTATAGTGTGTGTGTGTTGTGTGTTTGTTGTTTAGTGTGTGGCATTTGTGTAGGTGTGTGTGTGTTGTATAGTGTGTGGTGTGTGTGTGTGTGTGGTTTCTGGTGTGTGTGTTGTGTGTGTCTGTGTTGTATAGTGTGTGGTGTGTGTGTGTGGTTTCTGGTGTGTGTGTTGTGTGTATCTGTGTTGTATAGTGTGTGGTGTGTGTGTGTGGTTTCTGGTGTGTGTGTTGATGTGTTATGTACTCTGGGAAACACAGGCTGCAACTGGATGCAGCTTTAACCAAAAGATACTCCAGACCTTGACATTAGTTCAATCTGATTTACTGAACCAGTAGCACAGTTAGCACAGTTCTCGATGAGTTCGACTCTCTGCTAACCTAAGTGTGGTTACTCTGTCTGACTGAACTAGACTAGCTCTTAGCCACGTGTTGGAGGTGTGATACTGTATATATACCCTGACTCACTCTGTAGATGTTCATCAGTGGAAAGAGGCGGAGTGTGAGTGTCTCGTGCCTTTTAGAGTGAGATACCACCCCTGAGTGTCCTGCCTGCTCATTGGTCATGTCCTGTTCTCTGTGTTCATTATCTGCCTGTCTGTGCCTGTCTGTATATCATTATCTGCATGTCTGCATATCATGAC
The DNA here is from genome assembly GCF_047496885.1 of Scyliorhinus torazame. NCBI lineage: Eukaryota > Metazoa > Chordata > Chondrichthyes > Carcharhiniformes > Scyliorhinidae > Scyliorhinus > Scyliorhinus torazame. The sequence continues at coordinate 106,326,361 of NC_092716.1, forward strand.
ATCTCCCCTTTATTTTATGTTTTGTTGGCACTTGGGAACGTACTTACATGTGGTGGCATATATTAACATATTTACAAGCGGTGTCATATGTGAACGTATTTACATGTGAAGACAGCTGTCTAATGTGAGAAAACAGAACATAGCAAACAAAACTAATGTTCATAAGTCCAGTCTCTGGGGCTTGCGTCTGAACCTTGTCGACCGCCGGAGAGGTGGTGTTGGGGACGACGGCTCCTTGACAGGCGGGATGGAAGCCTGACTGGTGGCCTCGTAGTTCGAGGTATCAGGAGGTGGCAAAACAACGGACGGAAACGGAGAAGAAAGCGGTTGCAGGCGGGCAACTTTGCGCAGTGTCCATCTGTTTTGTCGCACAACAGAACCATCAGTCATACGTACAACATACGAGCGGGGCGCAGCCTGTCGAACAACGACAGCTGGAGCAGACAAGCCACCATCCGGTATCTTGATCCTGACAGTGTCTGTCGAGGATAACACGGGCAAATCGGTGGCATGAGCATCTTAGCCCTGCTTTTGCTGGTTTCGGAGCTGCTGCACCTTCTGCAGCACTGGGAGGTGATCCAGGTTGGGCAAATGTATGGCTGGAAGTGTCGTCCGCAGGTCTCTGTTCATCAGGAGTTGAGCCGGCGACATGCCAGTGGACAGTGGGGTCGCCCTGTATGCAAGCAGCGTGAGGTAGATGTCAGAAGCAGAATCTGCGACCTTGCAGATGAGCTGTTTCACAATGTGCACCCCTTTTTCAACCTTCCCATTGGACTGCGGATAGTGTGGGCTGGAAGTGACATGTTTGAAATGGTATGACTTGGCAAACATAAACCACTCATGGCTATTGAAGTACGGGCCATTGTCACTCATGACAGTGAGTGGGAAACCATGCCTGGAGAACGTCTCCTTACAGGCCTTGATGACGGTCTGAGATGTTAAGTCTGAGAGCTTCACAACTTCAGGGTAATTGGAGAAATAGTTAATAATCAATACGTAGTCACGACCATTCGCAAAAAAGAGGTCAATGCCAACCCTGGACCACGGGGAGATCTCGATTTCATGCTGCTGGAGCGTCTCCTTGCTCTGCGCTGGCTGGAAGCATTGACAGGTCGCACAGTTGAGGACCATGTTCGAGATGTCCTGGCTAATACCGGGCCAGTAGTCAGCCTGCCTGGCTCTGCGTCTGCACTTCTCGATGCCTAGGTGTCCCTCATGAATGTGGCAGAGCACCAAGCTCAGGAGACTGAGTGGAATGACGTCCTTTACATTGTAAAATTGAGGGCATTGCCCTTTCTGCCAGCCATTGGCGAGGTGGTGCATGACACGCTGCAAGAGGGGGTCTTTGGCTGTCTCCTCGTGGATACGAACCACCTTCTCATCAGACGCCGGGAGGGTGCTAGCACACAGCTGCACCTGTGATTCAATCTGTCGGATGATTTCCAGCGGTTCACTAGGCAATGTGATGGAGCGGGACAATGCATCAGCAATGATGAGCTCCTTGCCATGCGTGTACACTAAGTCAAAGTCGTATCTTCTGAGTTTGAGGAGGATGCGCTGCAACCGAGGCGCATGCCGTTCAGGTCCTTGTGGATAATGTGGACCAGAGGCCTATGATCCGTCTTGACAGTGAATGTCAGGAGGCCGTAGACATAGTCGTGACATTTGAGAATGCCAGTGAGAAGGCCCAGGCATTCCTTCTCGATTTGTGCATACCTTGTTTCGGTGAGCGTCATGGCCCTCGATGCGTAGGCTACCGGTGCCCAGGATGAAGTGTCATCGCGTTGAAGCAGCACCGCACCGATGCCATCCTGGCTCGCATCTGTTGAGATCTTTGTCTCCCTGTCTGAGTCGAAAAATGCCAAGATGGGTGCAATGGTGAGCTTGGCTTTCAGCTCCAACCACTCTGCCTGATGTGTTGCCTTCCACTCAAAGGCAGTGGACTTTTTCACCAGGTTTCGTAGGGCCGTGGTGTGTGAGGCCAGGTTTGGGATGAACTTGCCCAGAAAATTGACCATGCCCAGGAAGCGCAACACCGCCTTCTTGTCTTCAGGGACCTTCATGGCTTCGATGGCCTTGACCTTGTCTGTGTCCGGGCGCACGCCCTGCTGAGTGATCTGGTCACCTAGGAACTTGAGTGTCGATATGCCAAAGCAATGTTTGGACCTGTTCAGCTTCAGGCCATTGGCATGGACACGGCGGAATACCTGCTGGAGACGGGAAACATGCTCTTCAGGGGTCGTGGACCATATGATGATGTCGTCCACGTACACACAAACCCCTTCAATGCCCTCCATTTTCTGCTCCATGATGCGATGGAAGATCTCCGATGCCGAGACAATGCCAAATGGGATGCGATTGTAGCAGTATCTGCCAAACGGTGTGTTGAAGGTGCAGAGCCTTCTGCTGGACTCATCCAGTTGGATTTACCAAAATCCATGTGACGCATCTAACTTGGTGAAAAAACATGCGTGTGCTATCTCACTGGTGAGTTCCTTCCGCTTTGGGATGGGGTAGTATTCACGCATTATATTCTTATTGAGATCCTTGGGATCAATGCTGATGCGCAGGTCTCCCGAAGGCTTTCTAACACATAACATCGAGTTGAACCAGTCAGTCGGTTCGGTTACTTTGGAAATGATGCCCTGTTGCTGAAGATCCTTGAGCTGTCCTATCCAGATGATTCTGGATAGGAGCGAAAGCAACAGGGTAGTTGTTATGGGGGACTTTAACTTTCCAAATATTGACTGGAAACGCTATAGTTCGAGTACTTTAGATGGGTCCGTTTTTGTTCAATGTGTGCAGGAGGGTTTCCTGACACAGTATGTAGATAGGCCAATGAGAGGCGAGGCCATATTGGATTTGGTACTGGGTAATGAACCAGGACAGGTGTTAGATTTGGAGGTACGTGAGCACTTTGGTGATAGTGACCACAATTCGATTACGTTTACTTTAGTGATGGAAAGGGATAGGCATATACTGCAGGGCAAGAGTTATATCTGGGGGAAAGGCAATTATGATGCGATGAGGCAAGTCTTAGGATGCATCGGATGGAGAGGAAAACTGCAGGGGATGGGCACAATGGAAAAGTGAAGCTTGTTCAAGGAACAGCTACTGCGTGTCCTTGATAAGTATGTACCTGTCAGGCAGGGAGGAAGTGGTCGAGCGAGGGAAGCAGTCGAAACACTTGTCAAGAGGAAGAAGGAGGCTTATGTAAAGATGAGACATGAAGGTTCAGTTAGGGCGCTCGAGACTAACAAGTTAGCTAGGAAGGACCTAAAGAGAGAGCTAAGAAGAGCCAGGAGGGGGCATGAGAAGTCTTTGGCAGGTCGGATCAAGGATAACCCAAAAGCTTTCTATAGATATGTCAGGAATAAAAGAATGACTCGGGTAAGAGTAGGGCCAGTCAAGGATAGTAGTGGGAGGTTGTGCGTGGAGTCCGAGGAGATAGGAGAGGTGCTAAATGAATATTTTTCGTCAGTATTCACACAGGAAAAAGACAATGTTGTCGAGGAGAACACTGAGATTCAGGCTACTAGACTAGAAGGGCTTGAGGTTCATAAGGAGGAGGTGTTAGCAATTCTGGAAAGTTCAAAAATAGATAAATCCCCTGGGTCAGATGGGATTTATCCTAGGATTCTCTGGGAAGCTAGGGAGGAGATTGCTGAGCCTTTGGCTTTGATCTTTAAGTCATCTTTGTCGACAGGAATAGTGCCAGAAGACTGGAGGGTAGCAAATGTCCCCTTGTTCAAGAAGGGGAGTAGAGACAACCCCGGTAACTATAGACCAGTGAGCCTTACTTTTGTTGTGGGCAACATCTTGGAAAGGTTTATAAGAGATAGGATGTATAATCATCTGGAAAGGAATAATTTGATTAGAGATAGTCAACATGGTTTTGTGAAGGGTAGGTTGTGCCTCACAAACCTTATTGAGTTCTTTGAGAAGGTGACCAAACAGGTGGATGAGGGTAAAGCAGTTGATGTGGTGTATATGGATTTCAGTAAAGCGTTTGATAAGGTTCCCCATGGTAGGCTACTGCAGAAAATACGGAGGCATGGGATTCAGGGTGATTTAGCATTTTGGATCAGAAATTGGCTAGCTGGAAGAAGACAAAGGGTGGTGGTTGATGGGAAATGTTCAGACTGGAGTCCAGTTACTAGTGGTGTACCACAAGGATCTGTTTTGGGGCCACTGCTGTTTGTCATTTTTATAAATGACCTGGAGGAGAGCGTAGAAGGATGGGTGAGTAAATTTGCAGATGACACTAAGGTCGGTGGAGTTGTGGACAGTGTGGAAGGATGTTACAAGTTACAGAGGGATATAGGTAAGCTGCAGCGCTGGGCTGAGAGGTGGCAAATGGAATTTAATGCAAAAAAGTGTGAGGTGATTCATTTTGGAAGGAATAACAGGAAGACAGAGTACTGGGCTAATGGTAAGATTCTTGGCAGTGTGGATGAGCAGAGAGATCTCTGTGTCCATGTACATAGATCCCTGAAAGTTGCCACCCAGGTTGAGAGGGTTGTTAAGAAGGCGTACGGTGTGTTAGCTTTTATTGATAGAGGGATTAAGTTTCGGAGCCATGAGGTCATGTTGCAGCTGTACAAAACTCTGGTGCGGCCGCATTTGGAGTATTGCGTGCAATTCTGGTCGCTGCATTATAGGAAGGATGTGGAAGCATTGGAAAGGGTGCAGAGGAGATTTACCAGAATGTTGCCTGGTATGGAGGGAAGATCTTATGAGGGAAGGCTGAGGGACTTGAGGCTGTTTTCATTTGAGAGAAGACGGTTAAGAGGTGACTTAATTGAGGCATACAAGATGATCAGAGGATTAGATAGGGTGGATTGTGAGAGCATTTTTCCTCAGATGGTGATGTCTAGCACGAGGGGACATAGCTTTAAATTGAGGGGAGATAGATATAGGACAGATGTCAGAGGTAGGTTCTTTACTCAGAGAGTAGTAAACATAGAACATAGAAAATACAGCACAGAACAGGCCCTTCGGCCCACCATGTTGTGCCGAACCTTTGTCCTAGATTAATCATAGATTATCATTGAATTTACAGTGCAGAAGGAGGCCATTAGGCCCTTTGACTCTGCACCGGCTCTTGGAAAGAGCACCCTACCCAAACTCAACACCTTCACCCAACACCAAGGGCAATTTGGACATTAAGGGCAATTTATCATTGGCCAATTCACCTAACCCGCACATCTTTGGATTGTGGGAGGAAACCGGAGCACCCGGAGGAAACCCATGCAGACACGGGGAGGACGTGCAGACTCCGCACAGTCAGTGACCCAAGCCGGAATCGAACCTGGGACCCTGGAGCTGTGAAGCAATTGTGCTATCCACAATGCTACCGTGCTGCCCTTGAGAACAAATAAATCTACACTATATCATTTAACCGTAATCCATGTACCTATCCAATAGCTGCTTGAAGGTCCCTAATGTTTCCGACTCAACTACTTCCACAGGCAGTGCATTCCATGCCCCCACTACTCTCTGGGTAAAGAACCTACCTCTGATATCCCTCCTATATCTTCCACCTTTCACCTTAAATTTATGTCCCCTTGTAATGGTTTGTTCCACCCGGGGAAAAAGTCTCTGACTGTCTACTCTATCTATTCCCCTGATCATCTTATAAACCTCTATCAAGTCGCCCCTCATCCTTCTCCGTTCTAATGAGAAAAGGCCTAGCACCCTCAACCTTTCCTCGTAAGACCTACTCTCCATTCCAGGCAACATCCTGGTAAATCTTCTTTGCACCTTTTCCAAAGCTTCCACATCCTTCCTAAAATGAGGCGACCAGAACTGTACACAGTACTCCAAATGTGGCCTTACCAAAGTTTTGTACAGCTGCATCATCACCTCACGGCTCTTAAATTCAATCCCTCTGTTAATGAACGCGAGCACACCATAGGCCTTCTTCACAGCTCTATCCACTTGAGTGGCAACTTTCAAAGATGTATGAACATAGACCCCAAGATCTCTCTGCTCCTCCACATTGCCAAGAACTCTACCGTTAACCCTGTATTCCGCATTCATATTTGTCCTTCCAAAATGGACAACCTCACACTTTTCAGGGTTAAACTCCATCTGCCACTTCTCAGCCCAGCTCTGCATCCTATCTATGTCTCTTTGCAGCCGACAACAGCCCTCCTTACTATCCACAACTCCACCAATCTTCGTATCGTCTGCAAATTTACTGACCCACCCTTCAACTCCCTCATCCAAGTCATTAATGAAAATCACAAACAGCAGAGGACCCAGAACTGATCCCTGCGGTACGCCACTGGTAACTGGGATCCAGGCTGAATATTTGCCATCCACCACCACTCTCTGACTTCTATCGGTTAGCCAGTTCGTTATCCAACTGGCCAAATTTCCCACTATCCCATGCCTCCTTACTTTCTGCATAAGCCTACCATGGGGAACTTTATCAAATGCCTTACTAAAATCCATGTACACTACATCCACTGCTTTACCTTCATCCACATGCTTGGTCACCTCCTCAAAGAATTCAATAAGATTTGTAAGGCAAGACCTACCCCTCACAAATCCGTGCTGACTATCCCTAATCAAGCAGTGTCTTTCCAGATGCTCAGAAATCCTATCCTTCAGTACCCTTTCCATTACTTTGCCGACCACTGAAGTAAGACTAACTGGCCTGTAATTCCCAGGGTTATCCCTAGTCCCTTTTTTGAACAGGGGCACGACATTCGCCACTCTCCAATCCCCTGGTACCACCCCTGTTGACAGTGAGGACGAAAAGATCATTGCCAACGGCTCTGCAATTTCATCTCTTGCTTCCCATAGAATCCTTGGATATATCCCGTCAGGCCCGGGGGACTTGTCTATCCTCAAGTTTTTCAAAATGCCCAACACATCTTCCTTCCTAACAAGTATTTCCTCGAGCTTACCAATCTGTTTCACACTGTCCTCTCCAACAATATCGCCCCTCTCATTTGTAAATACAGAAGAAAAGTACTCGTTCAAGACCTCTCCTATCTCTTCAGACTCAATACACAATCTCCCGCTACTGTCCATGATCGGACCTACCTTCGCTCTAGTCATTCTCATATTTCTCACATATGTGTAAAAGGTCTTGGGGTTTTCCTTGATCCTACCCGCCAAAGATTGTTCATGCCCTCTCTTAGCTCTCCTAATCCCTTTCTTCAGTTCCCTCCTGGCTTTCTTGTATCCCTCCAATGCCCTGTCTGAACCTTGTTTCCTCAGCCTTACATAAGCCACCTTTTTCCTCTTAACAAGACATTCAACCTCTCTTGTCAACCATGGTTCCCTCACTTGACCATCTCTTCCCTGCCTGACAGGGACATACATATCAAGGACACGTAGCACCTGTTCCTTGAACAAGTTCCACATTTCACTTGTGTCCTTCCCTGACAGCCTATGTTCCCAACTTATGCACTTCAATTCTTGTCTGACAACATCGTATTTACCCTTCCCCCAATTGTAAACCTTGCCCTGTTGCACGTACCTATCCCTCTCCATTACTAAAGTGAAAGTCACAGAATTGTGGTCACTATCTCCAAAATGCTCCCCCACTAACAAATCTATCACTTGCCCTGGCTCATTACCCAGTACTAAATCCAATATTGCCCCTCCTCTGGTCGGACAATCTACATACTGCGTTGGAAAAGCTTCCTGGACACACTGCACAAACACCACCCCATCCAAACTATTTGATCTAAAGAGTTTCCACTCAATATTTGGGAAGTTAAAGTCGCCCATGACTACTACCCTATGACTTCTGCACCTTTCCAAAATCTGTTTCCCAATCTGTTCCTCCACATCTCTGCTACTATTGGGGGGCCTATAGAAAACTCCTAACAAGGTGACTGCTCCTTTCCTATTTCTGACTTCAACCCATACTACCTCAGTAGGCTGATACTCCTCGAACTGCCTTTCTGCAGCTGTTATACTATCTCTAATTAATAATGCCACCCCCCCCCCCCCCACCTCTTTTACCACCCTCCCTAATCTTATTGAAACATCTATAACCAGGGACCTCCAACAACCATTTCTGCCCCTCTTCTATCCAAGTTTCCGTGATGGCCACCACATCGTAGTCCCAAGTACTGATCCATGCCTTAAGTTCACCCACCTTATTCCTGATAAGTGCGTGGAATGCCCTGCCTGCAGCAGTAGTGGACTCGCCAACACTAAGGGCATTCAAATGGTCATTGGATAGACATATGGGCAATAAGGGAATAGTGTAGATGGGCTTTAGAGTGGTTTCACAGGCCGGCACAACATCGAGGGCCGAAGGGCCTGTACTGCGCTGTAATGTTCTATGTTCTATGTTCAGGCGCTCCCTCAGCGGAGCCGGGACCCGGCGTGGTGTGTGGGCCACTGGCTTGGCATCAGGTCGTAGCATAATCTTGTATCGATATGGCAGCGTGCCCATCCCGTCGAACACATCCGGATACTGAGCGAGGATGTCGTCAATGCCGGCCTGAAGATCCACATTGGAGGATGTTGTTGTGTAAACCCGCTGCACGAGGTTCAGCTGCTTGCAGGCATGCGCGCCAAGTAGGGATACCATGTCTGGCTTGACAAGTTCAAAACGTAGCTGTGCATGGTTGCTCCGGTTAGAGACGAGTAGATGGCAGGATCCCAGTGCCGTGATGGCATTTTCGTTGTAGTCCAGGAGCCTGCAAGCTGCTGGACGGACCTTGGGGGGCTCCTTGATGCGTTTGAAATCTGCCTGTGAGAGGAGGTTGGCAGAAGCACCTGTGTCCAGCTTAAACTGGATGGAGCAGTGGTTGACCTGCATCACCGCACGCCATTCGTCCGCAGAATCCACAGTGAGGATGGATTGACTTTGTGATGAGTTGGATGTGGCATATTCACATTTGGCAATGATGCCCACACAGTCGGCGGAGTCCAGGCTTTCTTCCTCTGGATCTGTTGTGCTGTCAGGATCACTCTGCACACTCTGAACGCGCCCTAGCCGGAATTGAGAGCGCTGGCCCCTGACTGGTGGTGCAGACCTGCACAAGGCTGCATAGTGTCCATGCTTCCTACAGTTTAAACATCGTCTGCCTCTTGGAGGGCAGTGTTTCTTTAAGTGGGCGTTGCCGCAGTTTGAGCACGTCATGACGTCGGTGTCCTGACGTTCCGCGAGTCGTCGCACATGTGCAGTGCGGGAGTCGGCCGCTTCGTTATCCCGTTCGCATCGCGCGTGCATGGGGCCCTGGGAAAAGCGCCAGTTGGCACTGAGATTGTCGGAGGTCCTGAGCTGGTGAGGAGCCTGAATCTTCTCCATGGTGCCGGGATACATTCGCTGGTCATCACGGAACGGACTGAGGTAAACCACCTAGATTGAGCAGTTTCCTGGTAGCATGTTGTGTTATGGACTCTGAGATAACACAGGCTGCAACTGGATGCAGCTTTAACCAAAAGATACTCCCTATCTTGAAGTTAGTTCAATCTGATTTATTGAACCAGTAGCACAGTTAGCACAGTTCTCAGTGAGTTCGACTCTCTGCTAACCTAAATGTGGTTACTCTGTCTGACTGAACCAGACTAGCTCTTAGCCATGTGCTGGAGGTGTGATACTGTACATACACCCTGACTCACTCTGTAGATGTTCATCAGTGGAAGGAGGTGGAGTGTGAGTGCCTCGTGCCTTTTATAGTGAGATACAACCCCTGAGTGTCCTGCCTACTCATTGGTCATGTCCTGTTCTCTGTGTTCATTATCTGCCTGTCTGTGCCTGTCTGTATATCATTATCTGCATGTCTGCACATCATGACATGTGTTGTGTGTATGTGTGTTGTGTGGTGTATAATATATGTAGGTGTGTGTGTTGCATAGTGTGTGTGATGAGTATGTGTGGTACCTGGTGTGTGTGTTGTGTGTGTGTGTGCTCTGTGGTGTATAGTGTGTGTAGGTGTGTGTGTGGTGTGAGTGGTGTGTGTGTGTTGTATAGTGTGTGTATGTGTGTTGTATGGGTGTTTGGTGTGTGTGTGTTGTATAGTGTGTGTAGGTGTGTGTATGGTGTGAGTGGTGTGGGTGTTGTATAGTGTGTGAGGTGTGTGTGTGTTGTATAGTGTCTGTGTGTAAGTATGTGTGGTGTGCATATTGTGCGTGTGTGTGTGTATGATGTGTATTTGTGTGTGTGTGCATGTTCTGTGCGTGGTATGTTTGTGCGTTGTAAAATTTGCATGTGTAGGTGTGTGTGTTATATTGTGTGTGGTGTGTGTGTGAATGGGTGTCAGTGTTGGTGTTTGTGTTATGCAGTATGTGTTGTGTGTATGGGTGGCTGTGGTGTGCATGTTATGTGTGTGTGTTGTATAGTGTGTGTGGTATGTGTGTAGGTGTGTGTTTTATAGTGTGTGTGGTGTGCATGTTGTGTGTGTGTTTTTAGCGTGTGGTGCGTGTGTGCATTGCATGTGTGCGTGTGTTGTGTGTACGGTATGTGTGGGTGTGTGGTGGATGTGTATGGTATGTGTGTGTGAGGTGTGTGTCTGTATGTAGTATGTGTGTGTTTTATAGTGTGGTGTGTGTGTGTGTGGTATCTGTGTGTGTGTAGTGTGTGTGGTATGCGTGTGTGTGTAGTGTGTGTGTGGTATGTGCTGTGTGTGTTGTATGTGTATAGATGTATGTGGTGTGTGTGGTATGTGTCAGTGTGTGTCATGTGTGCGTGCGGTATGTGTGTTTGTTGCATGTGTGGTATGAGTCTGTGTGCGTGTGTGGTGTCTGTGTGTGGGATGTGTGTGTGTGTCTGGTGTGTGTATGTGTGGGGTGAGTGTGTATGTGTGTGGGGTGTGTGTGTGGTGTGCATGTTGTGTGTGTGTGTTTTTTGGTGTGTGGTGTGTGCGTGTTGTGTGTGTGTGTTTTGTGTGTGTAGTATGTGTGTGTGTGTTTTGTGTGCGGTTTGTGTGCATGTGGTGTGTGTGTGGCAGGTGTGTTTGTGTGTGTGTGTTTGGTATGTGTGTGAGGTGTGTGTCTGTATGTGGTGTGTGTGTTGTATAGTGTGCGTGTGGTGTCTGTGTGTGTGGTGTGTGTGAATGGTATTTGTGTGTGAGGTGTGTGTCTGTATGTGGCTTGCGTGTGTTGTATATTGTGTGCTGTGTGTGTGTGGTGGGTGTGTGGCAAGTGTGTTTGGTATGTGTGTGAGGTGTGTGTCTGTATGTGGTGTGTGTGTTGTATAGTGTGTGTGTGTGGTGTCTGTGGGTGTGATGTGTGTGTATGGTATTTGTGTGTGAGGTGTGTGTCTGTATGTGGCATGTATGTGTTGTATATTGTGTGGTGTGTGTGTGGTGTGTATGTGGTGTGTGTGTGTAAGGTGTGTGTCTGTATGTGGTGTGTATGTGTGCTGTATAGTGTGTGTATGTGCTATCTATGTGTGTGTGGTGGGTGTGTTTGGTATGCATGTGTGAGGTGTGTGTCTGTATGTGGTGTGTGTGCGTGTTGTATCGTGTGTGGTGTGTGTGTGGTATGTGTGTATGAGTGTGTGTTTGTGTGTATGATGTGTTTGTGTGTGGTACATGTGTAAGGTGTGTGTCCGTATGTTGTGTGTGTCTGTTGTATAGTGTGTGTGCTACGTATTTGTGAGTGTGTGTAGTATGTGTGCGTAGTGTGTGTGTGTCTGGTACATGTGTGTCGGGTGTGTGTCTGTATGTGGTATGTATGTGTGTTTTATAGTGTGTGGTGTGCGGTATGTGTAGTGTGTGTATGGTATGTGGTGTGTGTGTGGTGTGTGTGTGTATGTATGGGTGTATGTGTTTTGTGTGTGTGTGTGGTGTGTTTGTGTGTGTGTGGTGTGTGAGTCAGTGTATATGTGCATGTGGTGTCCAGGTGTGGAATCTGTGTGTCAGAGGGCAGTGTCAGGAAGCACTGCCTAGGCAACTCCCTCTTCCCCTTAGCACCTCTGGAGTGATCCTCTTGACTGAATCACATTTTTAAAAAGGTTAGGCTTTTTTTATTTGCAAAACTGAGGAAAGGATACTTCACCCCAGGAGTGACCAATAGGTGCCTCTTATGTTAAAACAAATTTTAATTAATAAACAGAATCAATCACATTAGCAACAAAGTAATACCTCAACTGTTAGTAGTTCTTAAATGAAAAGAGAAACCTCAACTTGCTCCCTACACCAGCAAACGTATATATTCCAATTAAGCAAACCAATATAGTTCAAAGACTACTTAAAAATAAAATTAACAATCAGCTTTACTTACTTTTCTCTGTGCAGAGAACTTGCAGAGAACCTTTCAGGAGCCAACTCAAGACACTCCTGTTCAACTTAAAATCCGATTGCAAACTGAAACTACAGACAGACCCGGCTCCTCTCCTTAATTACATCATCTCGACCCTAAGTATAAGGCATTCTACTGTCTCCTCCCACAAGATGTCCCATAACCTAGTTATCCAGGATCAAAACACAATCCCTTATATATGATCTACACCCCCACGAATCCTCTAAAATCCAAAACAATATTCCATTAGCCCACTATCTGTAAACAAGTAAATGGTCAAAATCAACGATTACTTAACTTTTACAACTCCCTCAATCACAGCTTTAGCAGAAATACTGGCTGAATGCATCTTAAACCCATTTTTTAATAATATTACTGCAACAAGTATAAAATAAACAATGAATACTTAACTTTTACAACTCCCTCAATCACAGCTTTAGCAGACATACTGGCTGAATGCAGCTTAAACCCATTTTTTAATAGTATTACTGCAACAAATATAAAATATAACAATTTCTTACATTCATCACGAAAAGTAAACCTTGCCACTATCTACAAACAAGTAAATGGTCAAAATCAATGATTATTTAACTTTTATAACTCCCTCAATCACAGCTTTAGCAGACATACTGGCTGAATGCATCTTAAACCCATTTTAAAATAATATTACTACAACAAATATAAAACATAACAATTTCTTACATTCATCACGAAAAGTAAACCTTGCCAGCGTGGCGTCATGTTGGCGAGGTATGAATATTTAGTGAGGGTGGGTTATGTGATGGGAAGGTCCATTAATAATATTGAAATGTATTATAGTTACTTTAAATGACGTTCCCACATTTCTGGGTGTGAACTTTGTGATGTCGCTGGCGATGGGTGCAGAAAATCGGGAAACACGATATCTTCGGAAAGAATTGCGTTGCCTGATTCTCTCTGGATTTTCTGCCCGCGACGTTGTTCTGCCTGATGGCGATCGTGGGCTGGAAATGGCCACAGGTGACTTCCGGGTGCGGCTATGCAGAGCTAGGTCACATATTCGGTAGCTCCCGCTTGGAACGGACTTTTGGGCTCTTTTGCAGGGCCCTCACGGCATTTGTTTGACATTTCCCGGTGTGGGAAGAGGACTGCAACACTCCCCTGATGGTGTCCCCCAGGAGTGTTATGTCTTTTGGCTGCCAGGCCTGGCAGAAGCAGTGGAAGATTTGGCTGCAACAGGATAAACAGGGCCCCTTCCAGCATGCCAGCGGGGGAAGGGCAAGCTTAAAGCTGCAAACTGACCTGAGGACCTTTATCAAAAGTGAATTCTAACAGCAGAGGGAACAACTGTGAAAAGATCTCACCAGGGCCACTGAAGAAGCGGGGACGAGGCTTCCGGTGGCGGCCATGGAGGAGTAGGTCACGCATTCGGCAGCTCCCATCTGGAACGGACACTTAGACCTTTTTCAGGAGTTTCCACGGACATTTTGGGGCAGATTGGTGAAGCGAACACTGCTAAAAGGATTCCCTCTCGAGACTTTTGGGCTCTTTTCAGGGCCCCCAAGGGCACTTTTTCGACGTTTCCCGGTGTGGGAAGGATTTAATAATAGTTCCCCGTCAGTATATGGCTTTAACTAGGAGCGGGGTGACAATAAAGGTGGTGGTAGACCAGAAGAAGGGAGGGAAAAAGGACAAAATGGCGGCGGGCGGAGACCAGGCAGCGTTGAGGCAGTGGGCGGAGGAGCAACAGGAGGGTATCCAGCGCTGCCTCAGAGAGATTAAAACGGACCTGCTAGAGCCGATGAAGGCTTCTATTGATAAGCTGCTGGAGACACAGACGGCCCAGGGGGTGGCGATCCGAGAGGCTCAACAAAAGATCTCTGACAATGAGGACGAGATCTTAGTCCTGCCGGTAAAGGTGGAGGTGTACGAGGCGCTCCACAAGAAATGGCAGGAGCGGTTCGAGGAGATGGAGAATCGGTCGAGGCGGAAGAATCTGCGGATTCTGGGCCTCCCGGAGGGGCTGGAGGGGCCGGACGTGGGGGACTATGTGGTCACCATGTTAAACTCGCTGATGGGAGCGGGGTCCTTCCAGGGGCCCCTGGAGCTGGAAGGGGCCCATAGAGTGTTGGCGAGGAGGCCCAAGGCTAACGAGCCTCCACGGGCGGTGCTGGTGCGGTTCCATCGGTTCGTCGATCGGGAGTGTGTGCTCAGGTGGGCCAAGGAGAGGAGCAGCAGGTGGGAGAACGCGGGGGTTCGGATATACCAGGACTGGAGTGCGGAGGTGGCGAAGAGGAGGGCCGGGTACAATCGAGCGAAGGCGGTGCTGCACAGGAAGGGGGTGAAGTTTGGCATGTTGCAGCCGGCGCGACTGTGGGTCACCTACAAGGACCGGCACCATTATTCTGAGTAACCGGAGGAGGCGAGGGCCTTTGTTCAGGCCAAGAAGCTGGACACAGACTGAGGGTCGGGATGGGCGATTGGGGACTGCGGTGGATATGTTATGCCTATTTTTGGTTCGGGGGGGGCCTTTGCATTGTTCTGGGTTTCTCGTTCTCTGTGTTTTTCTCTTTCGGGTTGGGGAGGGTGGATGGGGTGGGTTGGGCACTGTTTTGGTTGGTGGCGGGACCTGGTAGGTGGAGAGCGTGGGATTTTTTTCCCGCGCCGAAGACTGGGGGGGGGGGGGGGGTGGGGGGGGGGGACCGGGGCGGGGAAGCGAGGATTGTTTCCCGCGCTTAGAACGGAGGGGGAGAGCCTGTGAATGGGGAGCGGGAGAGGAGGGTGTGCCACACAATGGGAGGAGTCGAAGGGGAGGCGGGAGTGGCCGGGGTCAGCAGGAGTCAGCTGACTTGTGGAACTGCAATGGGGGGAGTAAAGCAGCTAGGAGGGGTCCTAGCCGGGGGGGGGGGGGGGGGGGGAATCGAGTTGCTGCTGCTAAGATCAAGGAGGAGCTGGAGCGAGTGGGGTGGGTCAAGACGGGGGTATGCCGCTGTGGGGAACGGGCCGGGTGTGGGGTGCGGGCGCATGGCTGGCCGAGGAGGGGTCATGGCTAGTCGGCGGGGGAGGGGGGCGGGTAGCCCCCTAATCCGGCTGATAACCTGGAATGTAAGGGGACTGAATGGGCCGGTTAAACGGGCCCGCGTGTTCGCACACCTGAAGGGGCTCAAGGCGGATGTGGTTATGCTCCAGGAGACACACCTGAAGGTGGCAGACCAGGTAAGACTGAGGAAAGGGTGGGTAGGTCAGGTGTTTCACTCGGGGCTAGATGTCAAAAATCGAGGGGTGGCGATCTTGGTGGGAAAGAAGGTGTTATTTGAGGCGTCGAGCATTGTGGCAGATAATGGCGGTAGGTAGGTAGGTAAGGCGGTAGGTAAGTGGTGAGTTGCAGGGAGAGAGGGTGGTACTGGTCAATGTGTATGCTCCGAACTGGGACGATGCGGGTTTTATGCGGCGTATGTTGGGTCGGATCCCAGACTTGGAAGTGGGGGGCCTGATAATGGGGGGAGACTTTAACACGGTGTTGGATCCTGCACTGGATCGCTCCAGGTCAAGGACGGGTAGGAAGCCGGCGGCGGCTAGAGTGTTGAGGGGATTTATGTACCAAATGGGAGGGGTGGACCCTTGGAGATTTGCAAGGCCGGGGGCTAGGGAATTTTCATTCTTCTCACATGTACATAAGGCTTATTCTAGAATCGACTTTTTCATTTTGAGTAGGGCGCTGATAGCGAGAGTAGAGGATACCGAGTATTCGGCAATAGCCATTTCAGACCATGCCCCGCATTGGGTGGACTTGGAGATGGGGGAGGAGCGGGACCAGCGCCCGCTGTGGCGCTTGGAGGTGGGGCTGTTGGCGGACGAGGAGGTGAGTGAGCGGGTCCGAGGAAGTATAGAGAGGTACTTGGAGACCAACGACAACGGGGAGGTCCGAGTGCGGATGGTATGGGAGGCACTGAAGGCGGTGGTGAGGGGAGAGCTGATCTCCATTAGGGCCCCCAAGGAGCGGAGGGAGCGGGGGTGGAGAGGGAGAGGCTGGTGGGGGAGATGGTGAGGGTAGACAGGAGGTATGTGGAAGAACCTGAGGAAGGATTGTTGAGGAAGAGGCGCAGCCTCCAGGCCGAATTCGACCTGGTGACCACCAGGAAGGCGGAGGTGCAGTGGAGGAAGGCCCAGGGGGCGGTCTACGAGTATGGGGAAGAGGCAAGCCGGATGCTGGCGCATCAGCTTCGGAAGCGGGACGCAGCTAGCGAGATCGGGGGAGTTAAGGACAGGGGAGGGAGCGTGGTGCGGAGTGGGGTTGGCATCAATGGGGTCTTCAGGGACTTCTACGAGGAATTGTACCGATCCGAGCCCCCACGGGAGGAAGGAGGGATGGGCCGTTTCCTGGACCAATTGAGGTTTCCAAAGGTGGAAGAGGGACTGGTGGTGGGACTGGGGGCCCCGATTGGGCTGGAGGAGCTGATCAAAGGGATAGGAAGCATGCAGGCGGGGGAGGCACCGGGGCCGGACGGTTTCCCGGTCGAGTTCTATAAAAAATATATGGACCTGTTGGGCCCGCTGTTAGTTAGGACCTTTAATGAGGCAAGGGAGGGGTGGGCTTTACCCCCGACTATGTCCCGGGCACAGATCTCCTTGATCCTGAAGTGGGACAAGGATCCCCTGCAATGTGGGTCTTACAGACCGCTTTCCTTGCTAAATGTAGATGCCAAGGTGCTGGCGAAGGTCTTAGCCACGAGGATTGAGGATTGTGTGCCGCAGATCATCCATGAAGACCAGACGGGGTTTGTGAAGGGGAAACAGTTGAACGCGAATGTGCGGAGTCTTTTGAACGTTATCATGATGCCGGCGAGGGAGGGGGAGGCGGAGATAGTGGTGGTGATGGACGTTGAGAAAGCCTTCGATAGGGTAGAGTGGGGGTACCTGTGGGAGGTGCTGAAGAGGTTTGGGTTTGGGGAGGGGTTGTCAGGTGGGTTAGGCTGTTGTACGAGGTCCCGATGGCGAGTGTGGCCACAAACAGAAGGAGGTCCGAGTATTTTCGGTTGCACCGAGGGACGAGACAAGGGTTTCCCCTGTCCCCCCTGCTCTTCGCACTGGCGATTGAACCATTGGCTATGGCACTGAGAGAGTCGAGGAACTGGAGGGGGTTGGTGCGGGGTGGGGAGGAGCATAGGGTGTCGCTTTATGCGGATGACCTGCTGCTGTGGCGGACCCGGTGGGAGGAATGCCAGAGGTAATGAGGATGCTTAGGGAATTCGGGGACTTTTCGGGGTACAAGCTCAATATGGGGAAGAGCGAGCTGTTCGTAGTTCAGCTAGGGGACCAGGAGAGGGGGATTGGCGAGCTCCCACTAAAAAGGGCGGAGAGGAATTTCAAATATTTGGGGGTCCAGGTGGCCAGGAGCTGGGGGGCCCTGCATAGGCTTAACTTTACAAGGCTGGTGGAGCAAATGGAGGAGGAGTTCAAGAGGTGGGACGCGTTGCCGCTGTCCCTGGCGGGTAGGGTGCAGTCAATCAAAATGACGGTGCTCCCAAGATTTTTGTTCCTGTTCCAGTGCCTCCCCGTGTTTATCCCGAAGGCTTTTTTCAGGCGGGTTAACAGGAGTATAATGGGGTTTGTGTGGGCGCGAGGGACTCCGAGGGTGAGAAGGGTGTTCCTGGAGCGGAGTAGAGATAGGGGGGGGCTGGCGCTGCCCAACCTCTGTGGGTACTACTGGGCCGCCAATGCGACAATGGTGCGCAAGTGGGTGATGGAGGGGGAGGGGGCTGCATGAAAGAGGCTGGAGATGGCGTCCTGTGTGGGTACGAGTCTGGGGCGCTGGCAACGGCACAGCTGCCGCTCCCTCCAAGGAGGTATACCACGTGCCCGGTGGTGGTGGCGGCTCTCAAAATTTGGGGGCAGTGGAGGCGGCATAGGGGGGAAGTTGGGGCCTCAGCGTGGATCCCATTACGGGGGAACCACCGGTTCGCCCCAGGAAAAACAGGTGGAGGTTTTTCGGGGTGGCACAGGGCAGGCATACGAAAGTTGGGGGACCTGTTTGTGGACGGGAAGTTCGCGGGCTTGGGTGAGCTGGAGGAGAAGTACGGGCTCCCCCGGGGAACACCTTCAGGTACTTACAGGTAAGGGCGTTTGCCAGACGGCATGTGGTGGAATTCCCGTGGCCACTGCCACACACAGTACAGGACAGGGTGCTCTCGGGGGTGGGTGGGTGGGAGTGGGGAAGATCTCAGAAACTTACCAGGTGATGCAGGAGGAGGAGGAGGCCTCGGTGGTGGAGTTGAAAGGTAAGTGGGAGGAGGAGTTGGGAGAGGAGGTCGAAGAGGGGACATGGGCAGATGCCCTAGGCAGGGTGAATTCTTCCTCTTCGTGCGCGAGGCTGAGCCTCATACAGTTTAAGGTGCTGCACAGGGCACATATGACCGGGACAAGGATGAGCAGGTTCTTTGGGGGTGAGGACAGGTGTGTTAGGTGCTCAGGGAGCCCAGCAAATCACACCCATATGTTCTGGGCATGCCCAGCGCTGGAGGAATTTTGGAAGGGCGTAGCAAGGACGGTGTCAAGGGTGGTAGGATCCAGGGTCAAACCGGGCTGGGGGCGCACAATATTTGGGGTGGCAGAGGAGCCGGGAGTGCAGGAGGCAAAAGAGGCCGGAATTCTGGCCTTTGCGTCCCTGGTAGCCCGGCGAAGGATTCTTCTTCAGTGGAAAGATGCGAGGCCCCCAAGCGTGGAATCCTGGATCAATGATATGGCGGGGTTCATTAAATTGGAGAGGGTGAAATTTGCCTTAAGGGGATCGGTGCAAGGGTTTTTCAGGCGGTGGCAACCGCTCTTGGACTTCCTGGCAGAACGGTAGACAATGGTCAGCATCAGCAGCAACCCGGGGGGGGGGTTCTATTTTATTTTTGTTTATTTACCCTGGGGGATCTGAGGGGGTGTATATATTTGCTATGTGTTAATTCAGGGTGTTAATTTATTATTTATAGATAGGGGGGAGGGGGGCACGGGGTTGTTTTGTTTTGTATTTAATTCTATTGGGTTCCTTTTACATTTTGTTGTTGATATTTTGTGAAAACTTTAATAAAAATTATTTTAAAAAAAAGAATTGTATGATCCCTACAGTGCAGAAGGAGGCCATTCAATCCATCGAGTCTGCCCCGACCCTCCAAAAGAGCACTCTACCTCGGCCCACGCACCCATTCCCATAACCCAGTAACCTCACCCAACCTTTTGGACACTAAGAGGCAGTTTATCATGGTAAATCCACACACTGGGCAAAATCGCTGGCTTTGAAAGCAGACCAAGGCAGGCCAACAGCACGGTTCAATTCCCGTAACAGCCTCCCCGAACAGGCACCGGAATGTGGCGACTAGGGGCTTTTCACAGTAACTTCATTGAAGCCTACTTGTGACAATAAGCGATTTTCATTTTCATATTTTCATAACCTGCACATCTTTGGACTGTGGGACGAAACAGGAGCACAGGTGGATCCCAGGTTGCTGAAGTTAGTGGGGTGGAGATAGCAGAAGGACTTGGCATAATCTTCCGTTCTTCCCTCAATGTGGGAGGAGGTGTCAGAGGATTGGAGACTAGCAAATATCACATCCTTGTTAAAGGAAGGGTGTAAGCTCATATCTAGTAAATACATGCCAGTCAGTTTAACATCAGTATTGGGTAATGTTTTGGAAACAATAATCTGAGAGAAAAAAACATTTAGAGAGGTTTGAGTTAATTAAGAAGCACTAGCATGGATTTTAAAAGGTAGGCTCTTGTTTGACTAATCTAATTGAATTTTATGATGATGTAACGGAAAATGTTGATGAAGAGAATGTCGTGGATGTTATCTACATAGATTTTAAGAAAGCTTTTGACAAAGTGCCACATAAGAGGCTGATAAACAAAATCGAAATTCATAGAATAGGAGGGTCAGTACAAACGTGGACTTAAAATTGACTTAAGAACAGAAAACAGTAAGTTATGACAAATTATTAAAACAAATTACTGCCGATGCTGGAGTCTGAAACAAAAACAGAAGATGCTGGACAATTTCAGCAGGTCTGACAGCATCTGTGGAGAGAGAACGGATCTAACTTTTCGAGTCTGGATGACTCTTTGTCAAAGCCCAGGAGACAAAGCTTTGACAAATACCTCTTGAGATTGTCTAGAATTTTCTGTTTGTGTATGATAAATGATTGTTGTCTTAGACTGAAGGACTTTAGACAATGGTGTTTCCCCAAGTCTGTGCTGGGACCACTGTTTTTTTTTTGGTTGTATATAAATGATTCGGATATTGGAATAGCGAGTAAAATTTCCAAATTTGTGCATGATACCAAACTTGGAGGATTGGCAGATGGAATTTAATGCAGAGAAGGTGAGGTGATGCATTCAGGCAGAAGGGATTGGGAGAGGCAATATAGACTTGGAGGCACAGTTCTGAAGAGTGTACAGGAACAGAGAGAGAGGTGGGGGGGAGGGGGGGGGGGTCATGTGCATAGATCTTTGAAGGTGGAAGGATATGTTGAAAGAGTGGTTAGCAAAGCTTATGTGATACTGGGGTTCCTTAAACAGGGGTACAGAGCACAAAAGCAGGGAAGCTCTGATTAGGCCCCAACTGGAGTATTATGACCCAGTCCTGGTCACCACACTTTAGGAAGGGGTTGTTTTCGTTGAAGGGGCATTATGGTAGAAGCGTACAAGGCTGTGACAGGTTTCAATAAGGCAGACAAAGAAAATATCTTCCCATTAGTTGATGGTGCAAGGACGAGGATGACACAGGTTTTGAGGGTATGTGTGCAAAATACAGCAGGAGTGTGTGTGGGAGAACTTTTTTACACAATGATTTTAAAAGGAAATAGGCTAGGAACCTAAAGAAAATGGTTCTGCAGGGCTACAGGATAGAATAAGGAAATGGAACTAACTATTTGCTCGACAGAAAGCTGGCCTGGACTCGATGGGCTGAATGGTTTCCTTCAGTCCCGCTTTTACTCTGATTTTAGCAAAAGATAGATTTTGGGTTAATTAAGAAAAGCACATTTCTTAATTAAATTAGATATGTGCAGGATATCATTAGCATAATTCATTAATAGGGCATTTTAATGGCATATTCATATCCTCAAAGCATTATAGAGATAAGATTTACAGTTTAAGTTAGTTGCAGAGCTATTTCTTAATTAACCTAATGTGGATGTGCATGTTAGACCAACCTACCATAATTAACAGAGAGTCCGTAATAGCATCTTTATGATGCTCTCTGTTATCTTCCTGAGTGTCAGCTTGAGGTCTCTCTAATTTTAACTCAGTCCTCTACCACTGTGCTGAAGACATGTATGAATGATTACTGAGAAGATGGTCCAGTAACCATCACCCAGGGCATGGTCAGTGTCCAGACAATGGACAAGACACTTCCAGTAACACAGTAAGAGCCTACCGCTGAATTCTGGTATTCCAACTCCACCCCTCACCTGCCACCCCAACACCCCCCAGCTCATTTTCAATATCTGGGGGTGAATTTTACAGAGGGCCCATTGCATGTCGCCGTTCTCCGCTGAGTGAGATAGATTCTTGAGTGACAAGGGAGTCTAAGGATGCAGGAGGCTGACAGGAAACTTGAAGCCACATTCAGATCAGCCATGATCGTGGAACAGGGTCAAAGGGCTAAATGCCCTTATCCTGCCCCTAACTCGTTTATATTAAACCAAAGTGTTTTCAACCTTGGTGTTGTATTTGATCCCGGGATGAGTTTTCAAGCACATATTCACTCCTTTACCAATACCGCCTATCATCTTGATAATGATGCACGACTCGAGCCTTGCCTCAGCTCATCTGTTGGTGAAAGCCTCATTGCAAGTCCTTGTTAACCTCCAGACTTGACTAATCCAATGATCTCCAGGTTGGCCTCCCATCCTGCACCTTCCATAACCTTGTGCTTATGCAAAAACCTCTCTCATATTTGAACTCACTCCAAATCCCATTCACCTGTCAGCCATGTGTTTTATGACGTAACATTAGTTTCTGGTCTGGTAAATCTTCAATTTGAACCTTTTCGGCCTTTTTTTCAAACCACTCGAGGACTTCACTCCCTCCTCTCTCTGTAGCCTCCACAAGGGCTACAAGCCTTTGAGACTTTGGCCAATTCTGGCTTCTTCAGAGTCCCTGATTTTTAAAAATATAAATTTAAAGTACCCAATTCCGTTTTTTTTTTCAAATGAAAGGGCAATTTAGCGTGGCCAAACCATCTACCCTGCACATCATTGGGCTGTGGTGGGTGAGGCCCACACAGACGCGGCGAGAATATGCAAACTCCACACGGACAATGATCCAGGCCGGGATCTAACATGGGTCCTCGGCGCCGTGAGGCAGCAGTGCTAACCACTGCACCTTCGTGCTGCTCTTAGCGTTGCTAATTTTAACCACCCCACCACTGGCAGTCCGTGCCTTAAACTCCAAGCTCCTAAACTCTGGAATTCCCTCCCTCGACTGTTCCACCTCATGAGCTCTCTTTATCCTGTGTGGTGTGATTTAAAACCTCCGCCTTTGTCTGAGCTTCAGGTCACTTGCCCAAATATCTTCTTCCGTGGTTCAATGTTGCATTTAGTTTGGTAATTGCTCCTGTGAGGTGCCTGAGGATGTTTTGCTATAGATGCTATATCAATACAAATTATTGTTGTTGATTGATGTGGTGATGTCAAGAGGAGGTTAAATATGCTCAATCAGTTTTAACGGTGCTGGCTGCATCCTTTCTGAGAGTGAATTTCATGAATACTGACTCAAGTTCCAGAATTAAGAGCGTTTCCCCCATCAAACCTGTTTCATCAACAGACATACCAATAATCCCTTTTTCTATGGCACATTACACACCACCTACTTAATCCCATCAGGTAATGTCTTGCCTGAGTACACGTCCATTGCTAGTGAATAATTAACAAATAAAATTCCAGATATTTGCCCATCCTCACATCCCCATCATTCGTCTCTGTCTCACTGACCTCCAGTTCATATTGCCTCCATCTTCCAGTGGTGGACAAACACTCCATTTCTACCCTGCATTTCATCTTAACGAGAGCTCATTGTGTTCGTGGTTGATATAATAACAATCTTTTATTGTCACAAGTATGAAGTTACTGTGAAAAGCCCCTAGTCGCCACATTCCGGCGCCTGTCCGGGTACACAGAGGGAGAATTCAAAATTCCCAGCTGGTATGGGAATTGAACCCACTCTGCTGCCCTTGTTCTGCATCACAAACCAGCTGTCTAGCCCACTGAGCTAAACCGGCCCTGTAATATTAGTGTGCATAGAGGATTGGCTAACTAACAGGAAACAGGCAAGATAAATGGGTCATTTTATTTCTGACCATTTCATGGCATGTGGTCATCACTGGCTCGGCCCACATTTGTTGCCCATCCCTTGAGAAGGGAAATCTCAGGTTGGCAAACTGTAACACGTGGTGTGGCACGGGGATCAGTGCTGGGGTGCCAACTATTCACAACCTATATTAATGACTTGATGTAGGGGCAGAGTGTGTTGTACTTAAATTTTCTGATTTTACATTGCTGGGTATGAAAGCAAGTTGCGAGGATAAAACAAAGCACCAAATTTAATGGAGGCAGGGATCGGGTTGCAAAACACTAAACTTGTTTTTTTTGCTGGAAAAACAATTTTCCTCTGCTTTCCAGACCCTGCGCAATGTTTGTGTGGTGTTTCCATAGGTCAGGAAGGCCCTGGATGCAAAACACAAATACTACTCTTCTATGTTCCGGATGGCCAGTGAGAGGACCGTAGGAAAAGTGAACTTCCTTCCCCACACTATTTTTCTGTGCCACTTTTGTTTTGAAAGCTCAAAAAAACACACACATCCTTGGACCATTCGTAAACACTAGGGGAAGCTTAAAGAGGAGTCTGGAATATTCTGACAGTTTTGACACCTTCAAATGTCACTAGTAGCTAGTGTATTATAATGTAGATGTGTTTTGATGCAATGTTTTGTCCTAGGACTCTGTCATACAAAGGTAAGGTAATCATTACATTGACGAGCATTTTCTAAGTGTTGGCATGCATTATAGTACTTTTCCAATGGAGAAAGTGTCATAGTGCAAAACTGAAGCTACATAAGTCCCAGGCATTGAGTAACTCCAAAAATAGAAAATCTAACTATTTCCCTTGTTTTTCAATGGTTCTACCATCACTAAATTCCCTATTATCAATATGCAGGTTTAGTAATAACTTAAATATTGCAGCTATAAGAGCAGGTCAAAGGTTGAGAATTTTGTGGTGAGTAACTCACCAAAGCCTGTCTATTTCCTAAAATGCACAAGTCAAGTGTATGATGAAATACCTGCCACTTGTCTGGGTGAGCGCAGTTCAACAATACATAAGATACTCTAGGACAAAGCAGCCCACTTCATTAGCACCCCATCCATGAGCTGAAATGTTCATTCCGTCCATCACTGGTGCACCATGGCAGCAGTGTGTACTGTTACCGACAGAGTGAAAGAGAATGATGATAATTCCTGTTGCCTTCTCTACTGCCCACAATCAATAATCTTTTGAGACGAAGATGTGTGTATTTGTATGTTTTAACCCTTGAGTGTGTTGACAATTTGAATGATCAGCAGCAAGCTTTCCATGGGTTTAAATAAAGACGATTATGTATTCATGTGCTGATTTTGAAAGTCTAACGCTATGGCACTCACTGAAGGGTTTCATGCACACCAAAACACTCAAAGAACATAATGTACAGTTAAAAAGAATAGTGCATTTTTACAAGTTACAAATACAAGGAATAGTTGATAGTTCACATGATTGGCTCATTCTGGAAACATTCGTGGCAGGCCAGATCACGAAGGCTCCAGTTTAGGAGAATACAACAGCTGAAGTAGTATGCAAAAATTGTTTCAGCATTCTCTTGAAAGGATGAACTTTCTGCAGGTCACAAAATTAGTTACTTGTCATCTCCTTACCAGGAGGTCAGTTTATTGTATATTTGGACCCAAAAAGAATCTGTCTTGGAGACCTCATGATGTTATACTCTCTGTTTCTTGTAGCATAGCTGTTACGGCCCTTTCTGCTGCTGTTGTGTCTTTCTGCATTCTGCATGTAGAGATTCCAAAGGGACAAACATGGCTGCCTAACCATATGACTCCTCACAAAGTCCCTTTTCCAAAGATGGTGGCATTGGGTTGATTCGCTCGCCACATTCTGGTTAACTACTGGAGATATCGATCCTGAGGTAATTAAGTTGATCACTTTCTTTGCTTCAAGAGAGACCTATTCAATTTAGGAATGCCTCTTAAATGGTTTCAGTTTGTGGTTGCTTGACACATCTCAGCCTAGATTGTATCCTTTTGTCCTTGTAAGACAGGGTGGCGGTTCTAAATTCACTGATCAAGGCCGGGATTCTCCTGTACCCGGCGGGGGGTCCCCGTGGGAAGGAGTGGTGGGAACCACTCCGGCGTCGGGCCGCCCCAAAGGTGCGGATTTCTCCGCACCTTTAGGGGCCAAGCCCTCACCTGGAGGGGCTAGGCCCGCGGCGGAGTGGTTGGTGCGCCGCCGGCTGGCGGGAAAGGCCTTTGGCGCCACGCCAGCCGGGGCCGAAGGGACTTCGCAGGACGGCGGAAGTCTGCGCATGCGCGGGATCGTCAGCGGCTGCTGACGTCATCCCCGCGCATGCGCGGGGGGGGGGGTCACTTTCGCGTCAGCCATGGTGGAGGCTAAGGCCGAGTCGAAGGGAAAAGAGTGCCCTCACGGCACAGGCCCGCCCGCGGATCGGTGGGCCAGAATCGCGGGCCAGGCCACCGAGGGGGCACCCCCCCCCCGGGGCCAAATCGCCCCACGCCACCCCCAGGACCCCGTAGCCCGCCCGCGCCGCCAGTCCCGCCGGTAAGAGAGGTGGTTTCATTCCCGCCGGCGGGACCGGCATGACAGCAGTGGGACTTCGGCCCATCGCGGGCCGGAGAATCGCCGGGGGGGCGGAGCCGCTGACCAGTGTGTCGCGATTCCCGCACCCGCCGAATCTCTGGCGCCGGAGAATTCGGCGGCTGGCGGGGCCGGGATTCACGCCGCCCCCCGGAGATTCTCCGACCCGGCGGGGGGTCACTGTGGGTGTTCCTGCAACACATGGATTATAGCTCCCAATCACATTCCCAAGGGCAACTAGGGATGGGCAACATTTGCTGGCATAGCCAGTGATGCTCAAATCCCAGGAATGAATAAAAAGAAAGAAAATATAGAAGGCAATTGACATCGCACATGCGATCTCCAGATCAGTTGGGGTGGGCCTTGGGAGGAGATTTCCAGTGTATCTATTTCCCTATTGGCCATTTGTTTTGTCTAATTCTTTTCTAGGTGATTAGCTGGCTGGGGGAGAGTAGTAAGGGTCTGGTCATGATAGACCTGTCACTATAATTATGGGACAGGCTTAATTGTCAGCTTCTCTCTTCATTTTCGCATATTCATATTCCTCACACGTGCACAGCCACAGTGCACACTGGCACTAAATAATAACTTGCGTTCAAACAGTTTCTTTAAAGTAGCAAAACACTCCAAGGTGCTCCACAGGGCTCCCATCGGATTAAATTGGACACTGAGTCATGTGAAGAGATAGTGGGATCTGTAAAGTGTCGATGAGGTTGGTATCATGGAATGCCCTCAAGGAACAGTGAGAGCGAGAGAGGCGCAGGGGTTTAGGGGGGGAATTCCAGAATTTGGGGTCTGAAGGCACGGCTGCCAATAGCAAATATTGGAGCAATAAAATATCAGGATGGGATTCTCTGTTGGCTGACGTCAAAATCGGAGAACGCGATTGGACGACTAGGTTCCGACGGCAGAATCGCGCGGGCGCCGATTTGACGGCAATCGCAATTCTCCGGTGCCTTGACGGCGGCGTCAATGTGGTCCGGAACGCACATACAGGGCACACCGTTTACATATCAATAGTGGGCCTGACCCGGTATTCTCCGGGGCCTCCGCAATTCTCCGCCTCCGATGGGCCGAGTTCCCGACGGCGCTGTTCACGCGTGTTTTCAAAAATCGTGAAACCGTTGTTGCTGGGTTGCTGGGTTACGGGTATGGGGTGGTGTTGTGGGCTTAAATGGGGTGCTCTTTCCAAGGACCGGTGCAGGCTCGATGGGCCGAATGGCCTCCTTCTGCACTGTAAATTCTATGTTCGATGTTCTATGTTGTGGCTGCTGAGGGAGAGAGAGGGGGTACGGAGGGTGTCAAACATTGCCATAGTGCGGTGACAGTTGTGTCGCTGGCTGGGGGGCTTCTGCCAGGGCTGCGGGGATGAGGGGGGGGTGGTCAGGAGGAAGCTGTGGGGTAGGGGTGATTGAGCACAGAACTCCATTACTGCAGCCGGAAAGACAGTCAAGCAGTTGCGCACACCGCTGACAGCCCACTTTGAACTTAGCGTCACGGGTCGTATAGATGTTCCCCCAGGGCACTCGCCTAGATGCCCTGTGGGTCCAGCCGACCCATCAGCAGTACGGGCACGCTCTAGTGCAACCAGTGCCATCTTGTTGGCTGGGATGACTGTGTGTGGGGACTGTTATGTGTATATGCGGCTGCAGCTTGTCAGCATTCCGAGTGTCAATCACGGACCTGGCGAATCCCGCACCGTTTTCCATTGGAATTGATTGTGTTCCATGTGGCGCTGGTGCTAGCCCCTCCACAGTCGCTGAATCGTTCCGGGTTCAGCGCCAGTTTTGCTGCCATGGAAGACCACAAATCCTGCCCGGCATCAACACTTAGTCTCAGGAACGGAGAATCCAGCCCCAGGAGTTTGTAAGACGCCAGACCAGAAGACTTCAGAGACCTTGGAGGGTTGTAGATAGGGAGGAGATAATTGGAGGGGTGAAGCCCAGAGATAATCCTGTTCTGACAGTTGTGGTGTGAGAAATAATTTTAATTTTTTTCCAGAAATTTAGACTACCCAATTCATTTTCTTTTTCCAATTAAGGGGCAATTTAGTGAGGCCAATCCACTTACCCCGCACATCTTTGGATTGTGGGGCGAAACCCACGCAAACACGGGGAGAATGTGCAAACTCCACACGGACAGTGACCCAGGATTCGAACCTGGGACCTCGGCGCCGTGAGGCAGCAGGGTTAACACACTGAGACACTGTGCTGCCGTGTGGGAAATAAAAATGAGGTTACACCGGTGCAGAGAGTGCTGGAGCGTGTTTTTGAGATTGGGTTGACTGAGCATTTGTCAGAGAAAAAGAGCTTTGTACTGCTTCCAAAGGTGTGCCATCTGACCAGGGAGTAGTTGATGTTGACAATGGGCCCTAAAAATGGCGAAGTAGTCCCACTGACAAATCCATATCACCATGTTCAATACACAAATGCGACAGAGGATTATGCTGTTAAACACTGGAGCTGGTGGGTTCATATCTACAGTCAACATACCAGGAAAGTAGTGATGACAGTGAGTCAGACTATTTACCTTGGAAAATGACATTTCTCTGTTTTAATACTTAGCTCCATAATGCATTCCACTAAAAGCATTATCTAATGTCATCCATTTAATAACAAATTTACTCTCTTGGGCAGGACTGATGTCCTCGTCTCCTGATTATTGGAACTGATGTCGAGCTCAGAATTCTGATATAAAGAATCCAATTCCTGGCCCTTTGCTCTTGAACTGTAATGCTCGCCATTAATAGAAGAATCTCCTAGCCAGCAGAAATGAGCTGTCATTTCTCCGCACTGCTCAATGACAACACCAAGCCTCCCGCAATAAATCATCAGCAAGTATTTCTGCTGAGACAGGAGGGCAGCACAGGGTCGAAATATTATTGAATTGGTCTTTGCTTCCCAGCTCAGTTCATGGCAGTATTGTCTCAGTTACTTGAAAATAGCAAAGACAGGATGAAACATCCATTCTCCAATTACCCATCAAAAAAGGAGCAAGGCTTAGCTGCAACTATATCATTACCAGTCCTCTCACAATACTCACAATACCTGATGTTACTTCAACGTTGGACTAGTCAACATTCACGTAACCAAGACTAATAAGACCACAGGAAATAGGAACAGGAGTAGGCCATTCGGCCCTTCGAGCCTGCTCCGCCATTTAATAAGATCATGACAGATCTAACTCTCATTAAGTTCACTCTCCTGCCTTCTCTCTGTAACCCTTAATTCCCCAACTGATTAAAAAGCTATCGCTGTAAGCCTGGAAAATGTTCAGGGACTCGGCCTCCACAGCTTCCTGGGGTAAAGAATTCCAAAGATTCACTGCTCTTTCAGAGAAGAAATTCTTCCACAAATCTGTCTGAAATGACCGTCCCCTTATTCTGAATTATGCTCTCTGGTCATTCACTCTCCCGTGAATGGAAACATCCTTCAAATATTTACCCTGCCAAACTCCCTAAGATTCTTGGGTGGGATTCTGAGACCAAGTGTTAACACTGAGGCAGGATTTGTGGACTTCTGCAACAGCAAAATTGGCGTCGCACCTGGACTAATTCAGCGACCATTGAGGGGCTACAGCGGCGCCATGAGGAACACGACCGATTCCAATGAAAAACAGTGCCTGATTCGCCAGGTCCATGATTGACACTCGGGAGGCTAACAAACTGCAGCCGCATATACACACTTCCCTCCCCACACATTCTCATCCCAGCCACCAAGATGGCACTGGTTGCACTGGAGTGTGCCCCTCCTGTTGGTGAGTCATCCGAGGCCAGAGGGCACTTGGGGGGGTGGGGGGGGGGGGGGGGTGGGGGGGTGGCCTGGGGGGCACCCATGCAACCCTTGACATTAAGTTCACAGTGGGCAGTGGTGGCGCGCGCAGCTGCATGGCTGCCTTGCAGGCTGTTGCAATGGTGTAACTGAGGGAAGAAGCTAAGGATCCAAATATACTGATCGCTTCCACTGTCCGAGAAAGAAAAGGCAGGGTTGCATTTAAGAGGTCTTTTTCACAACCTTAGGATGTTCCAAAGTGCTCTATGGCCAATGAAGTCCTTTGCAGTTTAGGCCCAACTGTTATGATGTAATACAGCAGCCAATTGCAAACTGTAAAGAACAATATGATAAATATCTTGCTCTAGCATCTCATTCAAAAGGCAGCTCCTCTGACAGGACAGAACCCCCTCAGTGCTGCAGTGGGGTGTCAGCTCAAGCTCTAAGTGTTTGAGTCTCTGGAGTGGGAATGGAACCCACAAACTTTTGAATCAGAGGTGAGGGGTGCGATTCTCCGCTCCCGCGACTATGTGCTCACGCTGTCATGAACGTCGTTGAGTTTCACGACGGCGCGAAACGGCCCCGATCGATTCAGCGCCCGAAAATGGACTAGGGGCGGGGCTGCAAGGAACTCGGGGAGCGTGGCGCGAAAGCAGCGTCGTAAGCGCGCGATCCCCGAATGACGCGGCGCTGCGCCAAATGGCACAATACGCGCACGGAAGGACCCAGGAGGAGGAGAAGGAGGAGAGATGGCTGAGCCCCGACGAGCCGCACCGAGGTTCCGGGACACGGCCCTGGACACCCTCCTCGATGAGATTGAAAGCTGAAGGGCCACCCTCTGCTCAAGACGTGGGCATCGCCAGCCGTCCAGCACGGTGAGGCACGGTTGGTGTGAAGTTGGCACCGCTGTGAGTGCTGTGGGGCACACCCCCCGGTCCGGGGAGCAGTGTCGGAAGAAGCTGCACGACCTCACTCGGGCTGCCAGGGTAAGTGCCATGAGGGTGCCCCCGGGTCACAACCACCCGCCCCCCCCCCCCCCCCGTGCACGAGGGGGGGAAGTGGGATGGGGGGGGTGGGTGGCGGTGGGGGGGTGGGGTGGCTGTTCAGGGTGCACAACGTTGTACTCGACCCACATGAGCACCGGGACCCCCCCTGGAGAGATGCCATGGCGTGGCTCCAACTGTCTCCGCACCCAGCATTAATATAGCCTATATCTGCACGCCTAATTGTGATGCTTTATCCAACCCCCCCTCTCCCCCAGGACAAGACAGCTCACAACCAACGTGAGCGTATGAGAACCGGAGGGGGTTCTCCTGTGCTGCACCCCCTAAATGTCCACGAGCAGAGGGCCCTGGACCTCGCTGGGGGATCCGCCACCCGGGAGGTCACGTCATGCCAGGTCGGAGGCGCAGTGAGACAGCCCTGCATGTCCTCACCCCCCCGCCCCCCCAACCCGTCATCGCCCCCCTCACATTCTGGCCACTGCACCCCCGATCCCCTCCCCCCTCACACTGGCCACTGCACCCTCGATCCCCTCCCCCCTCACACTCTGGCCACTGCAACCTCGATCCCCTCCCCCCTCACACTGGCCACTGCACCCTGGATCCCCTCCCCCCTCACACTGGCCACTGCACCCTTGATCCCCTCCCCCCTCACACTGGCCACTGCAACCTCGATCCCCTCCCCCCTCACACTGGCCACTGCACCCTCGATCCCCTCCCCCCTCACACTGGCCACTGCAACCTCGATCCCCTCCCCCCTCACACTGGCCACTGCACCCTCGATCCCCTCCCCCCTCACACTCTGGCCACTGCAACCTCGATCCCCTCCCCCCTCACACTGGCCACTGCACCCTGGATCCCCTCCCCCCTCACACTGGCCACTGCACCCTTGATCCCCTCCCTCCTCACACTGGCCACTGCAACCTCGATCCCCTCCCCCCTCACACTGGCCACTGCACCCTCGATCCCCTCCCCCCTCACACTGGCCACTGCACCCTCGTCAATGTTCCCTCGGCATCCCCCTGTACATTCGGGTCCTGAGCGCCTGCACGGCGACGACGGGCCACTCCGCGGCCATCCCCTCTGCTGCACCGGCGACCGCTGCATCTGCAGCCACTGTGGGCCGTCCGACTCTACGCTGCCGGATGGCAAACTCCAGAGCTGCGGCTCCAACCACGGCAGTGAACATCGCTGTCTGGTTGGCATACATGGTAACCTGCAGGAGGGTGGTGGGGGGCAGAGAAACGACATGTTACACGGAGGTTCTTCCACACCTCGCCAGTCGGGCTGCATAGGATACCTGTGTGCCCCGGTGGCCTGGTCGCACTGCAGATACGCAGCCAGCCTAACACCTGGTCACTGTCTGCGCCCAACGGTCAGTTCACACTGTCCTCCTCACCAGTGTGCCAGTCGTCTGTGCCCATCAGCCACACGACAACCTGCGGCCGTGTCCTCGTCACCGTCCTGCCATGTCAGGGCGGCTGACATGTAGCATCCGCGGATGGACGACACCCTCCACACTCTCCCTCACCCCCCTCCGACCTCCACTCCCTCCCTCACCCCCTCCCACCTCCACTCCCTCCCTCACCCCCCTCCCACCTCCACTCCCTCCCTCACCTCCCTCCCACCTCCACTCCCTCCCTCACCCCCCCTCCCACCTCCACTCCCTCCCTCACCCCCCCTCCCACCTCCAACCTCCACACTCTCCCTCCCCCTCCCACCTCCACTCCCTCCCTCACACCCCCTCCCACCCCCACTTCCTCCCTCACCCCCCTCCCATCTCCACTTCCTCCCTCACCCCCCTCCCATCTCCACTCCCTCCCTCCCCCACTCCCACCTCCACTCCCTCCCTCCCACCTCCACTCCCTCCCTCCCACCTCCACTCCCTCCCTCCCTCTCTCCCACCTC
This sequence comes from Scyliorhinus torazame, assembly GCF_047496885.1. Lineage (NCBI taxonomy): Eukaryota > Metazoa > Chordata > Chondrichthyes > Carcharhiniformes > Scyliorhinidae > Scyliorhinus > Scyliorhinus torazame. The sequence continues at coordinate 106,359,143 of NC_092716.1, forward strand.
CACTCCCTCCCTCATCCCCCTCCCACCTCCACTCCCTCCCTCACCCCTCCCCACCTTACTCCCTCCCTCACCCCCCTTCCCACCCCCCCCGTTGGCCGCAACATTCTCGGGGAAACTGACCCGGTCTGCAGGAGCTCCGGAACAGTCCGCTCACCTCCTCACTGCTCAGCGTCAGCCAGCACGACTGGCTGACAATTTTATTTACCCGGTGTGAACAGCGACGGCGTGAACTGGGGTCACGCCATCGGGACTTCGGCCCATCCGGGCCGGAGAATAGCGGGGATAGCGGAGAATCGCCATTTTGGGTGTCTCGGGCGATTCTCCGGCCTGCGCCGCGCAGAACTCGACGGGGCCGATCTCGCCGCTTGGGTGAATCGCGTGAGGGCGTTGGACAGGCGTCGCGGGGAAAAAAGGCGCGCCAGGCGATTCTCCCAACCGGCGCGGCATCGGAGAATCGCACCCGAGAGGTGCCACAGCTGGAAGAGCGAAGTTTCCGAATTTAAAATTACTGCGATAATTCAGCTTTGGATGGTGAACGAACGTCACTATGTACCTCAGGCAGGGGACTGAATAAAATGCTGTAAAGTACAGCCACCTGCGGCATTTATACTAAAAATCAGTGAGCAAAGCCAAGATAAATTCAGCAGAGAGCCTGAATCACCAGCGACATGGTCGTTGCCAAAACATCTACGGAACAAAAGCCAAGAACTATCTGGATGCCACCTGCGCCCAGGGGCTTGGGTGTGCCAGTCATTAGGTAAACACCTGCGTTGTCCTACACTTTTGATGTGTTGCATGCGAGTGCCTTTCTTGCTTGTCAGATCGAGGGACATCAGGGTGAGTGAATAGCTCATTATTTACTCCTTGTTCTGGGTTGCCAGCACCAAGCGCTGCCAAGCCAGGCATTCAATAGACTGGTTATATCCAACGATGCCCGTTAAGCCCCCCACTTGCAAAACAGCGCCCGCATTTCGACAAGTGAGGGAATTCCAATCACTGAAATCTATGAAGCACAGTGGGGCCTCCTGTTGGTAAATTTCCAATATCCCCTCCCCTTAAATATTAGCAACTGAAAGAGAATTGAAAGCTGTGTCCTCGATCTTCAGCCAGATTGGATTTAGAATATTATTGACAGATAGCCAAATGCACATAGAATTCAGGCAAGTGCATTCAGTAACTCCAACACAAAAGGCCCCATCAGCTTTACTGAGAGAGACAATACGCTAAAACCAGGAACACTTGGAGGTGCAGAATAGAAAAATACTCTGAACCTGTCCGGCCCTGAGATCCAGATACTATCTCGGTAATTACCTGCCTCAATCAATTCAATCTGTTCTGACACTTTCAAATCATGCTCTTCCTTCAAGATGATGTGATAATCTTCAGATTGCAATCGTGCTCCCAAGATGGTGGTGCTCACTCAATAGGAATACATCCGAACAATCACAACTCTGAAAACAGTGTTTTTCTCAACAGACAATGCAGAGAGCCTGAAGTTAGGCCCTTCTCATAAAGGACAGAGAGCGAGGTACGTTGAAGGACTGAGATGGCTGGTGGGAGTGGGGGGAATGCTGGTGAAATAGAGAGGACATTAAAAATGAGGGGGAACCCAAATCCACTCCTCAAAGGTGTCAAATGAACAAAAACCATAGATTCATAGTCAATCATAGAATCTACAGTGCAGCAGGAGGCCATTCAGCCCATCGAGTCTGCAACAACCCTTGGAAAGAGCACCCTACTTAAGGCCACACCTCTACCCTATCCCTGTAATCTAGTAACCCCACCTAACCCTTTTGGACACTAAGGGCAATTTAGCATGGCCAAGCCGCCTAACCTGCATGCCTTTGGACTGTGGGAGGAAACCAGAGCACCTGGAGGAAACCCACGCAGATTCAGGGAGAATGTGCAGACTCCACACAGACAGTGACCCAAACCGGGAATCGAACCTGGGACCCTGGAGCTGTAAGGCAACAATGTTAACCACTGGGCTACCGTGCCACTCCTAGAGTCTACAAGGAACTAACGAAAGGATGGAACTATAAGAATTCCCAACTCTGGATTATTACCCCAGCCATGTGCAAATTAGCATCGAGATAGACAGATTAGGGAGTAGCTATGTAGCTGAAGGAGCAGTGTGGGAAAATGGGTTTCTATTGGCACCAGTGCTGGGACGTACATTGGAAATGGGATCCACTTGAGCCAGGCTGTGACCAGAGTCCCAGTGGAAAGGATAAATCGGGCAGTCACAATTACTTTAAAGAAGAAAATGTGAGCCGCTGGTGGTAGTATGGATAGCAGCTCTAAATAAACAGAAGGGCAAAGACTAGGGCATCAGAATAAAATTATGCTTTAGACCTGGCAGGTAAGGGGAAAACTAAAAGAAGTCATGCAATTAACCCCGGAGAGTGAAGTAAACAAAGTGGGTCAAATATTTGAATGAAGGATAGGTTATGGACGGCACGGTGGTACGGTGGTTAGCACTGCTGCTTGCCAGAGACCCGGGTTCAATTCTGACCTTGGGTGACTGTCTGTGTGGAGTTTGCACGTTCTCCCTGTGTCTGTGTGGGTTTCCTCCGGTGCTCCGGTTTCCTCCCACCGTCCAAAGGTGTGCTGGTTAAGTGGGATTATTTGGATTGGGCGGAGAAGTGGGTCTAGGTAGGGTGCTCTTTCAGAGGGTCAGTGCAGACTCAATGGGCCAAATGGCCTCCTTCTGCAGTGTAGGGTTTCAATGTTTAACCAAAAGAAGCAACCTTGATATACCTGGGCCATTTTCTACATTGTAAAAGATGTACCTGATGTAGCTGTACTGGAACAGCTTGGCTAGTGGTGCGGCAAGTTCTGGAACACAAGTCTTCAGTACTATTGCCAAACTATTGTCAGAACCCAAAGCCTTTGCAGTATCCAGTATATTCATCCATTTCATGATATCATGGGGAGTTAATCAAATTGGATGAAGAATGATATCTGTGATGTTGGGGACCTCTGGAGGAGACCAAGATGGATCATCCACTTGGCATTTCTGGCTGAAGATTGTTGTGATTGCTTCAGCCTTGTATTTTAATGGACTCCCCCATCATTGAGGATGAGGATATATCAGGAGTTTCCTCCTCCTGTGAGTTGTTTAATTGTCCACCACCATTCATTAATGGATTTTTACTTGCTAATGGATTGAAGGGTTATGGAGAACAGGCAGGATGGTGGAGTTGAGGCCAGGATGGGATCAGCCATGATCACATTGAAGGTGTTTAGGGTCGGGAGGCTGAATTGCCTATTCCTGTTCCTGGTTCACGTGTTCGAGGATGGAAATGCGCTGGCTGATTTCGTCACCCAGCTCTTGGTCTGTAGCATTGTAGGTAACAGATGAGGAACATATCAGCCATGATCGAATGGCAGAGCAGACTCAATGGGCTGAATGGCCTAATTCTGCTCCTATATCTTATGAACTTACGGATGCGGCAGGACTGCAGAGCTTAGATTTGATTTGTTGGTTGTGAAATTGCTTATCTCTGTCTATTTCTTGCTGCTTTTGTTGTATGGCACGCAAGTATTCCTGTGATGTAGCTTCAGTACATTTAGGTTGACAGCTCATTTTTAAGTTTGGCTGGTGGCTCCTGGCACACCTTCCTGCACTCTTCATGATTCTCGCTTGGTGGTAATGGGCGAGTGGAGGATATGCCATTGTATGTTCTTATGTTATTTGAACTTAAATTCAATTTTGTTCATTTGAGGCTTGAACCAAAAAAGGCAACAGGAGACAGTCCGGTGAAGCAACTCAGGAAGATTTACTTAAGTTATGAACAAAGCACGGCTGTACTATGGCTCTTGCTTTCCGTTTCAGCGAGGGGTGCGAGGCGACATTCGGATTCCATTCTCTCTCCGTAACCTCTGTTTCTCTTCTGCTTTCCTGTGGACATCAAGCTCTGCAAACTTAACTTTTAAACTTGGTGCACCTTGCTCACTGAAAGCTGCTATTAATTAACGCTTCCCACGCCACAACCCACAGTCAAATGTTATTGTTTCCTAATTGGCTGAATGAGGCAAGGCTAATTCTCAATTGGCTTAAGGGGTGTATGATCATTCTGTGATTGGTCACGGTGGACGTGATCGGTTTCGAATTGGTTTCCTCAGGGTGATGGTCATCTATTGATGTCATTTCCCATAGTCCTCTGACTGGCTTTCTTGGTGCCAGTTACTCGTGGTACCATCCGCCTCATTAAAGTTTGTTTGATATCTCCTGCTCAGATTAAGGGATGTTTTATGGCACCTTTCTTGCCCATTGTTTACGATAGAGAAAACATGTAATCTTATTTTTTGAATGATGCCTTGAACTCTTTATCTTGGAATTTACTAAATTGATGCAGGTTCCTCATTAAATCAAAATCCTCATCAGTGACTGCGTTAGAGGCCCTGTCCCTTATCTTTTGGAGTTGGAGCTTGGACTGAGTTACTTTAATGTTGGAACAAAGACTAAAGTGGTAAAAATGCTTACAACTTAAAAACTATGGGCTGGATTCTTCAGCCGCGCCCGTCGCAAGATGACCACGGACGGGACACGGACCATGTAAAGGTCCATTGACCTCGGGCGGGTATTTCTGGTTGCCGGGCGGGAGTGGCCGAAGAATCCCGCCTGATGTATATCTAATGCAGAATACTACAAGATATTAACAAAGAAAGTTACAATACAAGTTGCACCTAAAGTTATGCAGAGTGACTATACAATAGTCTCCCCTTCGGTCGGCTCACGTGACCAGGACCATTCCCCCGCAGAGCCTCCAGCTCTTGATGAAGTCCCCCCTGCCTGTGGATCGACCCTCCCCAGACTGTGGCAGCACTGGACTGTGTCCGCAGCCGTCACGCCGAGTTCCCGACGGATGTGATCACACGTGACCGACGCTGTCGGGAACTTGGCCGATCGGGGGCGGAGCATCAGGGGGCGGGCCTCAGGCAATGTCCTGAGGCAGTCGATATATGGTGCGGTGTACTCAGAGAGTACGCCGCTTTGGAGGGGGCGGACTGGAGAATCCAGCCCGTGACGTTCTAAACAGGTCTCCTTATACATTTAGTTAATACATTGTGTTGAATAATAAAAACCTAAAGAATTGCATTATCAACAACTTATGAGCTAAACTAATGTAAGGAACACCTGAAGTTGTACTTCCTCCATCATCCATTCTAACCTTCCATTTTGTGATAATGAATGTGAGCTGCCCATTCAACCTTGAAGGCATTGTCCGTGCTTAACTCATCCATAGTTAACTTTGTTCTGTCCAAAATCCCAAGATGCAATTCCCTGTCAAGTGAAGCTAAGAATAGGCACATGTTAAAAACTAAAATTCACTCCAGGTTTAATCAGAATCATACAATAATATGTTGATTGATTATAATGCTAATTCAAAACCATTCATGTGACATCAATTTACCTACACTGGGCCATGAGGTTACAGGTTGTGGTTTAATGCAATTCTGCTGCTGCTGCTGATGGCCCATAGTGCCTCATGGGTGCCCAGTTTTGAGTTGCTAGATCTGTTGAAAATCTATCCCATTTAGCACAATGATAGTGCCACACAACACGATGGAGGGTATCGTCAGTGTGAAGTCAGGACTTCATCTCCATCAGGACTGTGTGGTGGTCACCCCTACCGATACTGTCATGGACAAATAGATGTGCAAGGACGAGATCAAGTTGGGGTTTGCTTCCTGTTTGTTCCCCGCCACCTCCTGCAAACCCAGTCTAGCAGTTATGTCCTTTAGGCCTCAGCCAGCTCAGTCAGTAATGGTGCTATTGAGCCACTCTTGGCGATGGAAATTGGAGTTCCTCATCCAAAGTACATTCTATGGTCTTGCCACCCTCCAGTTGAGGTTCATCACAAAGGAACACTGATTAATGAGCTTGGACGTCGGGGGAAGCAGCTTCAGATGGCAATCAGCAGGAGATCTCCTTGCCCATGTTTGACCTAATGCTGTGAGATTTCCCGGGGTCCGGAGTCAATGCTGAGGCCTCCCAGCAAACTCCCTCCAGACTGTATACCATTGTGCCACCGCCACCTCTGCTGGTATTGTCCTGGGACAGGACATTCACAGAGATGGTGATTTCTATGGGGTATGGCTCCGTGAGTATGACTAAGTAAGGCTGTTACTTGACTAGTCTGTGGGACAGTTCTCCCAATTTTGGAACCAGTCTCCACATGTTAGTAAGGAGGACCTTTCAGGGTCGACGGGTCTTAGCTTGCCATTGTCGTTTTCGGTGCCAAGGTCGATGCTGTCTGGTCTGTCCACTTTCATTCCTTTTCAACTTTGTAGCAGTTTGATACAATTGAGTGGCTTGCTCAGTGGTTTCAGAGTCATTTGAGTCAACCACATAGTTCTGTGAGTCTGGTGTCACATGTTGGTTGGCCTGATCATGCAGCAACAGCAGATTCCCTGACGCTGGTTTTTATGACAAACGACAATGGTTTCATGATCATCAATCTTGCTTAAATTTCAGATTGATTAATCAAATTTCAATTCCACCAGTTGCGTGGTGGGATTTGAACCCATGTCCCCAAAGCATTGCCTGAGCCTCTGGATCACTAGTCCAATGATGTTACCACTAAGCCACCATCTCCCCCCAACTCTTGATTTAGGTACGGCTGCCTTCAAAATGATGAAACAGCGCCTGTCTACAGTAAACTGAGCAAATCTATTGTCTCCTTCATATTGGGAGACCAAATGCAGGAAAGGTTATTACGTTGTGGATCATTTCCATTCCGTGCACAAGTGTGACTCCAAACCTTCGGTAACAGGTCATTGTAATTCTCCATTTTTGTCTCACACTGACTTCTCTGTCCTCAGCCTGCTGTAGTGTTCCAATGAAGCTCAACATAAACTCGTGGAACTACACCTCATTTTTCAATTAGCCACTTTCCACCTTCTCAGATTAAGCACTTTCAATAATTCAGATGGTAATGTTTCCCCCCATTTTGTTTCCATTCTCTTTCCTAGTTTTGTTTGATTTTTTTTGCTTTTGAATGGCAGCTGTCCATGATTCTGTCATTTGCATTGTTAATAAGTTAGGAATCGTTCTTAATTGTTTGCAGATGTTGGGCATTAACTGGTGATCCACCTGTGCTCCTATCAATAGGAACAGACTGGAACTGCGGTTGCTGGGTTAGGAGGTATGTGTTTGTCATGTGCAACTCTGTAAATAAAAAATTATAAAGTGTGTAAAGATTGGCTCCGGTTCTATCCTTCCTTGCTTGTTTTTCCAGAATACCAGAGGATGATTGCATAAAAGAGAAACTAAGAATAACTTTCCAGACATTAAACTAAAATCCTAGAAGCCATTGTGGGAAATGGTTTTGGCTATTTTGGCCACATATTCATTGGAATGCAGGTCAATTGACATAAAGGTCATAGGCCAGAACTTCCATGGAATGGCATTAACCATTGGATTGTCACTTTGCACATTTTTACTTACCCAGGTCAGGAGATGCTCATTTTCTGCCCACTTTATCACCATGGCCAGGTCAGGTGTGTGAGGAGTAGTAGAGGGGGAGGGGAGGGATGGCAGTTGGGAATGGGGTGGTTGGGAGAGTTAATCAGGCGTGGGAGGGGTGAATTCTGGGTAGTCAGGTGGTCAGGGGTGATCGGAAAGTGTTGGGTGGTTGGGGGGCCGCAGGATATTCAAGGGGTGGGAATGTCAGGGGGAGGTCCTGTGGGAAGTGGGGCGTTATTACTATAATTTAGCCCTTAGTTAGAAGTGGTTTTAATCCTTCCGGCTTTTCCTGGGTGACTATTAGAATCATAGAATTTACAGTGCAGAAGGAGGCCATTCAGCCCATCGAGTCTGCACCGGCTCTTGGAAAGAGCACCCTACCCAAGCCCACACCTCCACCCTATCCCCATAACCCAGTAACCCCACCCAACACTAAGGGCAATTTTGGACACTAAGGGCAATTTAGCATGGCCAATCCACCTAACCTGCACATCTTTGGACTGTGGGAGGAAACCGGAGGATCCGGAAGAAACCCACGCACACACGGGAAGAATGTGCAGACTCCGCACAGACAGTGAACCAAGTCAGGAATCGAACCTGGGACCCTGGAGCTGTGAAGCAATTATGCTAGCCACCATGCTTCCGTGCTGCTCGCCTATTCTGGTAGGTGAGTTGGAATCATCTGAAGTCCTTGATTTGAATGGAGTTTCAGATCGTTCCTGGTGCAGGGTAATTGCCCATCAGAAGTCTTGAACCTCCCTGGGAATTCCCATGCATCCCTTATGTGGCAATTTTCAGGGAGCGCGGGATTTCCTAACACATATTCTGACATATCTCTGGGATATGACCTACCCAAAGGTGATCGGACGTTCTGAGCCGCGATGGCATTTTTCAGAGAGAAGTGTTTCTGAATCGATCCAAAGAGGCAGAAGTAGGAAAAATGAAAAGATTTATGTCTATGACCTGAACGATTCTTCCTGCGTGTGGTATTTTTCAAAATGTTATTGTTAAAAAAAGCTTGTGTTCAAGTGGAGGCAGATAATTAGATCAATCGCTGGGGGGCAGCTCCTCTTTTGACCCCCAATTCATCCTGGTTAAATTGAAAAGAGGGCGTTCATGAGGGCAGCTTTTGTTTGTTTAAGTATTCAAGACTGTCCCCGGCTCTCTGCAACCTGGAGGAGAGATATTCCCCTCACTGCTCCAGTTGAGACCTAACCAGTGATTCGTACAAATTCAGCATAACTTCCGTGTCTCGACTGGATTCAATCTTTTTCCGTCAGCTCCTGTGATAAATGGAACTTGCTCAAATGGAGTGAGGAGCAAATAATGGGCCTGAAATGTGTCATGATATCCGCAACAGCATATCATGGTGCAATCACACACACACTGATGGACAGGCAGTTGGACCAACCAGCACACACATAACATCACAGCCAATCACCAGTGAGAGCACACGCACTATACAACAGGGAACACCACAGTTCCCGCTCATTCTACCAGGAGATAGCTCAGAGCACAGAGCTCACAGCGTGCCACTCAGACATAGACCATGTGCTGAGTGCCTCACCAAGATAGTGATAGGGCTGGGTCCACAGGTTAGCTGGTGAAGCACGTACCCAAGCCAGTAGTTAGTTGTTACAGTTGTTTGGACAATAAAACTGAGTTGTACCATCTACAGCCGTGTTGGATCATTTGTGCATCAGAACACCCAACACGACATGATACCAGTAGTGGACGCTAACCAGCGACTGTGAGACCTACCTGCACCCTTTCAGAAATCCGCCATCCTGCTCCATGGAAAACAGCAGCCCGCCGCAGCCGCTCCGAATCGCTGGTAATCTCGGCGTAAACTGGTAGCGGTTTAAACAGTGCTTCCAGCTCTTCCTAGAAGCCACAGACAGGGAGAATGCATCGGACACCAGGAAGATCGCCCTCCTCCTCTCCACGGCGGGGCAACACGCCATCCGCATCTACAACTCCCTGGCATTCGCGGAAGGCGAGGACAAAACAAAATATAAGACGGTGCTTCTGAAGTTCGAGGAACACTTCAGTGTGGAAGTCAATGAGAGCTTCGAGAGGTACCTCTTCCAGCAGCGCCTGCAGGGTAAGGATGAGCCTTTCCAATCTTATTTGACACACCTCCGTATCCTCGCGCAGTCCTGCGGTTAAGAGGACACCTCCGACTCCATGATACGGGATCAGATAGTTTTTGGGGTCATCTCGGACACCCTACGCCAGCAGCTCCTTAAAATAAAGCGCCTCACCCTAGCGACTGCCATCGAGACCTGCGTCCTCCATGAGAACGCGACCAGCCGGTACTCCCAAATCCAGACGGCCGAAACGGCACGGCTCGGGTCCAATGAGGCGGAGTGAGTCCAGTCGATCGAGTTCTTCCAGGCCCGGACGAGGGCGGCCATTTTGCGTGCTTTCCGAGGCCGCCCGTGCTTGTATGCACCAAAAGAGGGGACGTTGACGCAGAGGGACATGATGGGCAGGCGCGCTCTACGCAGGACTGCACCGTGCATGCGCGGTGGTGCAATGAACGCAACGAACGCCATGACATCACGAAGTGCGGCAACTGTGGCTCCGCCCACTTAAAGTGGCAATGTCCGGCCAAAGTGCGACAATGCCTCCGCTGTGGCTGGATGGGCCACTATGCTGCCTGCTGTCGAGCAGCTCAACCTGCCAACTCCCAACAATTCCGCCAGCCTCGCAGGGATGTGCGGGCGATTCAGCCCGCCTACACTGAGTCATATCCAGATAGTATGCAGACCAGCGATACCGAAGACAGGGAGCCCTTCCGCGTTGCGGTAATCCACAAGAACCGGATGTCCCCAAGTCGGAACCACCAGCCGCTGCCAGTGCACAGCATTGATCCGGGCAATGAGTGGTGTGCCACCCTAACGGTCAACTCGAATTCATCGCCCGCCTGAGAGACTTGACTTATGAGCCTGTTAGCACATTGGACTCACTGAATTGTTTTACAGTACTGTTAACGAGTTTCTTTTCTTGTCGTTCATTGTTCCAGAAGTTTTCTCTCGTCGTTTGTTGATTGCATTTGTTCTATTATTGGTACAACCTCGTTGTTCTGTTGCACCTGACACCTTCCTCTGTACATAGTTTAGCCTCATGTACATGTTGTAAATATTGCACACACATACTCAGATGCACTCAGTACACATTTCTATTTATTAGCATGTAGGCACATATCCTTTGTGAAAGGGGGGGATGTCATGATATCCACATCAGCATATCATGGTGCAATCACACACACACTGATGGACAGGCAGTTGGACCAACCAGCACAGACATAACATCACAGCCAATCACCAGTGAGAGCACACACACTATAAAACAGGGAACACCACAGTTCCCGCTCATTCTACCAGGAGATAGCTCAGAGCACAGAGCTCACAGCGCGCCACTCAGACATACACCATGTGCTGAGTGCCTCACTAAGATAGTGATAGGGCTGGGTCCACAGGTTAGCTGGTGAAGCACGTACCCAAGCCTGTAGTTAGTTGTTACCGTTGATTAGACAATAAAACAGAGTTGTACCATCTACAGCCGTGTTGGGTTAAACTGATAAAGTGTCTCTGAATCAGGTTTCTTGTTGGTTATTAAGTGCATCCAGCTGAAGGCCACAGCCTGCCTGCAGCCTGTTAAAGGATTCCATTATTGAGCTGTGTCGAGGTTGGAAGGTTCTATCTCATCGCCTTGTCACAAAGCACTATTTAGGAAATTGAGTGATTCAGCAGCAAGGGTACGAGGCCCTGCAATCTATCTTGAGCCGAGTGACAGCTCCAATACCCGGTGTGCAATGCCTGATTGCGACTGTCACCTCCAATCTCGCTCCTTTCTTCCCCAACCCACTGGTGCCTAATTGTGCAATGTGAAAGTCAATTGCAGTTCAACGCGCCTGATTTATCCCAGACTAACAGCAATTAATCTATCAACAAGCAGCACAAATTACCCGCAGCATCTGTACTCTGAAGCCCAACCTTCACCACACCCTTACTGCACAGGGACTTACCTCAAAGCAATCCGGGGTGTCCCCAAGTGTGTCTTTTAATACATAATAAATGGAATAAGTGTGTTCAATAAAACAGAGACTGTATTTTCTTTATCCCATTCTTCCTCTCTCCAACTTTTGATAGAGTAGAATGAAGGTTTTTGATAGAGTGGAGACGGAGGGAATAATTCCTCATAAAGGGAAGAGCCTAACTAGAGGCTGTCAATGTGAGATCGGCACCAAGAAATCCAATGGGGAATTCAGGAGAAACTTCACTCAAAGAGTGATGAGAGTGTGGAACTCTCTCCCCACAGGGAGTGGTTGACGTGAATGGTATCGATGAATTTAAAGGGAGGCTCGAAAAGCTGATGAGGGAGAAGGGAATAGACTGCTGAGATGGTGGATTTGGATGAGGAAAGATGAGAGGAGGTGCAAGAGGTCAGCATAGATTGGTCTGGCCAAATAGCCTGTTTCTGTGTCATAGGTAACCCTATGCATACTTTCTTCCTACCTCTGGTGACATTGCTGACTGTCACTGGACTACTCTCCCATGCAAGCAGCACTAACACAAGTGGCCAAACTTTAAGGTTGACAAGAGATTTGAATGGGGAGGAGTGGCGGAAGAGGACTGTATTGGCATCATACTATGCGACTGACCTTGCCATCACCTGACATCTGTTGTTTCTGACAAGGATCAGTGAAGAGCTCTCAGCAGCTGATTATTCTGCTTACTAAACCAAGAGTTCATCCCTGCTGCCCATTTAGAACTAGCTGCATGTAATTTCTGTGTATGTGTGTCATGTGTGTGTGTGTTGGGGTCTATGTGTTTTGGGGTGCACATGTTGGAGTGCATGTGTTTGTTGAAGTTGGTGTGTGTGTTGTTGGTGTGTGTGTTGGTGTGTATGTGTGTTTTGGTGTGTTGGGGTGTATGTGTTGGGGTGTGTGTGCGTTGGGGTGTGTGTGTTGGGGTGGTGTGTGTGTTTAAGTGTATGTGTTTTTTGGTGTGTTGGTGTGTATGTGTGTTTTGGTGTGTTAGGGTGTATGTGTTGGTGTGCGTGTGCATTGGGGTGTGTGTGTTGGGGTGGTGTGTGTGTTGGTGTGTATGTGTGTTTTGGTGTGTTGGGGTGTATGTGTTGGTCTGTGTGTGCGTTGGGGTGTGTGTGTTGGGGTGGTGTGTGTGTTGGGGTGTGTACGTTGGGGTGTGTGTGTTGGAGTGGTGTGTGTTTTGGTGTGTTGGTGTGTTTTGGTGTGTTGGTGTGTATGTGTGTGTTGGGGTGGTGTGTGTGTTGGGGTGTGTGCGTTGGGGTGTGTACGTTGGGGTGTGTGTGTTGGGGTGGTGTGTGTGTTGGTGCGTATGTGTGTTTTGGTGTGTTGGTGTGTATGTGTTGGTGTGTGTGCGTTGGGGTGTGTCTGTTGGGGTGGTGTGTGTGTTGGTGTGTATGTGTGTTTCGGTGTGTTGGTGTGTATGTGTTGGTGTGTGTGTGCTTTGGGATGTGTGTGTTGGGGTGGTGTGTGTGTTGGTGTGTATGTGTGTTTTGGTGTGTTGGGGTGTATGTGTTGGTGTGTGTGTGCATTGGGGTGTGTCTGTTGGGGTGGTGTGTGTGTTGGTGTGTATGTGTGTGTTGGTGTGTATGTGTGTTTCGGTGTGTATGTGTTGGTGTGTGTGCGTTGGGGTGTGTGTGTTGGGGTGGTGTGTGTGTTGGTGTGTATGTGTGTTTCGGTGTGTTGGGGTGTATGTGTTGGTGTGTGTGCGTTGGGGTGTGTGTGTTGGGGTGGTGTGTGTGTTGGTGTGTATGTATGTTTTGGTGTGTTGGTGTGTATGTGTTGGTGTGTGTGTGTTGGGGTGTGTGTGTTGGGGTGGTGTGTTGGAAGTATTTGTGTTGGAAGTGTGTGTATGTGTATGTGTGCATGCATATATGTACGTGTGTGTGTGTTGGTGTGCATGTTGGTGTGTGCGTGTTGGTGTGCACGTGTTGGGTTGTGTGTGTTGGCGGTTTTGTGTGTTTAGGTGTACGAGTATGTATGTGTGCATGTGAGCACATGTGTGTGCGCATGTGCGTATGTGTGCACACGTGCATGTGTGTGCTCATGTCCGTGTGCTGGTGCATATGTGTACGTGCATGTGTGGGCATGCATGGGCATGCATGTGCACATGTGTGTGATCATCCCAGGAACAAATATACCAGTGAAGAATCCTTTCACGTTTATATTTTTAGAACGCTGAACAAAGGTGAGCAATGTCCTTATATGTTTAGTTGTTTATTGTCTCTCCGGATTGATGTTTGTTTGCTGTTTTTGGTGCTGCACTCAGTCCATGTTACACCGCTCCCACTTACACACAGCTAGCTCAATGTTGGGCTATTAGAGAATCCTGTTTTCATCATCACAGCATTTATGTGGACCTTCTCACTTTGTTCTAATTACACATTTTACAAAGCACTGCACAGTATCGGAAAGGGGATACTCTGGGTATAGGACAGTCATGGCCAGGGGAGACCCTTAGACTCTCCCGGAAACCTTCGAGAGGGCCAAAGGAGCTGTAAATTAGAACCTTCTCGTTCATAGTCCGGTGGCTTTATGGTCAGTCAGGAGCCCAATTATGGGCGGAGTTTTCTAAAACAATGACAAAGTGTAATTTCCGGTGAGAAAAAAAGCGTGATCCCTGACAGGCACTTGGAAGAATCGTCCCCCTACATTGAAAAATGCCACGTCTATGATCTGTCGCGTCTAATTCGCTTGACCGAGGGTCATCCAAACACTTCAATGGCTCCACAGCACTCACTCTCATTCAAGCCAGGAGGATGGCAGCGAGGAAACTTGCTCCTAGGTTTACTGAGGGCGCCCTCAGCCATTTTGTGGATGCCGTGGAAGAGAGGCGGTCTACAATATACCCTTGGGCTGGCAGGAGGCCCTCCAGCAAGATGACAAATCCCACCTGGATGATCGTGGCAGCACGGGTCAGTGCCAGCAGCCTGACCCAGAGGACGGGCGTGAAATGCAGAAAAAAGATGAAGGACCTACTCTGATCAGCCAGGATAAGTGCTCCATGTCTCCTCTCTGTACTCCATCCTTCAGTCACCCACCGGAATGTCACCTCGACCCCACATGCTGCCCCCTGACCAGGGCCCCAGCACCTGACTTCCCACCAGCAGCATCAACCCCCCCAGCTCTCTTCGTCAGAACCCCTCCCTGCTTACCTGCAGCGCCCACACATGCCAGGTGTCATCGACCTCTGACCCGCAAGGCGTCCAGCTCACATTGTCCCCTATTGTGTTCCAGCAGGAGAAGCTCACCCATAACTGCTGCGAGTGAGAGAAAACAGGCGGTGAGGAGCCACTGCACCCTCATCCAGATGATGAGTCTCAAGTAAGTTCTTTGTAGTTCAAACCCTTAATCAGGTCATGTACTGAAACCATGTCCCTTGCCTTCCAGGAACATCACCCGAAGAGCCTGTCCCATCCACCAGCAGTGCCCTACTGCCCATCCTCGACTCCACCTCAGAGGAAATCTCTGAGGAGGACACGGATGAAGGGTCACAGCTATCACCCACAAAATCCACCATCGCAGAACCGCACACCTCAGTGGGTGAACATGGAAGGCAGGCTTCTGGGTCACTACCTTGTGAGTACCACGCTGATTCTGATACAATCAGGTGGAGGCAGAAGTGTAAAAGGGATTGTAGAGTTGGGGTCTGCTGCATCCCAGGATTCAGCTGTGCCCGGCCAGGTTCTGTGCCTCTGGACATATTCCTCCATCAGTTGCTGGAGATGGTGTTGGTGTTGCGTGGAACCCAGGCCAATACCACAAGGGTGATGTCCGTAGTGGAAAGCCTGGGACAAGAGGCCAGATCCATGATGGGAGAATTCCAAAGCGTGGCTCAGTGTCTGAGGGTGATGGCTGAAGGGTTAAATTGCGAGGTGTTGACAATGACAGGCCTACAGGACTGGCAGCACCAGATGATGTTGAGGCTTCCGGAGATCACTCCATCAACCCCTTCACCCCATGGAGTAACCCAATGGCCCACGAGCATGAGGAGGGTCCGCTGACGCACATCCCGGGGCCTTCCACCCAGGAGACCCTAGGAGTGACCAGCCAATTTGAATTCCCCCTTCCTGAGACCACTACAACTCAGGCGCAGCAGGCAGAACAGGGTAACCTGGCAACACCAGTGCCACCTGAAAGTAGTTCGTGGACCTCCAGCTCCTAGCCCTCCAGAGGTTGTCCACCAAGGGCATCTCAGGCAGCAGGACATGGAGGCTGCTTTCACTTCTGATGTACATCCTGGGAACACACCCAGATGTAGTGGGAGGATACAGATGTGTAGGGAATTGTGGGGGCTCAGTGTGGCGTAGGTGAAGTTAGGCACAGGTAGTTGGGGGTCATTATTACTTGTAACATCTGAACATGTGACTGAATTAAATATTATTGCTCTTCATCACCTTAACGTCTCACATTCTTTAACCCTCCTCCCAGTGGCACAGTGCTTCTCCCCATCAGGAGACACTTGTTCTCACTGGGCCTCCATGCCTGCCAGATGGTTAGGCCCTCTCAGTGTGAATGTTTCATTCACAGTTGTAGACTCAGGCATGATTCAGTGAACCCCAGGACCTCATCCCTAATCCCCCTCTCGAGCAAAGGAACAGAGGAATGTAGCACAGAACCTCGCTTGGACATGAGCCGAGGAGTCAGCATGCTGGCAGCAGACAGACAGGAGCCAGACATAAGCAGTAGCTGAGGAGCATCAGATACCCTTCCTCACTGTGAGTTGTCATCACCCTCCTGCAACGGCCGGGCAGCAGACACTCAAGGACTCCCCAGACCCAGCACCAGGTCACGATCTCTGCAACCTTCATCCCTTAGTCGCAGCAATGTTTGGGGCTGGTTTAGCACAGGGCTAAATAGCTGACTTTTAAAGCAGACCAGGGAAAGCCAGCAGCGCGGGTTTAATTCCCGTACCAGCCTCTCCGAACAGGCGCCGGAATGTGGCGACTAGGGGCTTTTCACAGTAACTTCATTTGAAGCTTACTTGTGCCAATAAGCGATTTTCATTTCATTTCATTTCAGAGGGGTCATGATGTCCTGGGTGGTGGGATTGGTGTTGTGTTGTCAAACAACAAGCTGGTCCTACTCCATGAAGTGGGAGGAAATGAGGGCAGCCTAGCCCTCCTGCCCATGAGCACCCTGGCCAAAGCTTGAACTCCATCCTCTGGATCCTGGTGGCCCACCGAGCACGGAATTCCTTCGCTTTGAGACTGTGGGCAGCTGACAATGTTAAGGGTTAACTTTTGATTGCCAATTAGCTTGATGAGCAGGAGCCTCAGGAATATTTGAGGTCACAATTGCTTTCTGCTTCAGGGATAGGCAAAGCTAATAGGCACCCTTCTTTTTATTAATAAATTTAGAGTACCCAATAAGGGGCAACTTAGCGTGTTCAATCCACCTAACCTGCACATCTTTGGGTTGTGGGGGCGAAACCCACTCAAACACGGGGAGAATGTGCAAACTCCACACGGACAGTGACCCAGAGCCGGGATCGAACCTGGGACCTCGGCGCCGTGAGGCAGCAGAGCTAACCACTCTGCCACCGCGCTGCCCTTTCCGGGTGAAGGTTAAGGAGAAGGATAGTGAGAGGTTAAGATAGAGTGTTTGTTGTATTAGAAATACATTATAGATTACTGTAGCATAGATTTAATACTGTTGTTTTATTAGCTATTACTTAGTGTGAACCATTTAAAGTAGTGTAAATAAACTAGCTTTGTTTTAAATATATAGCTTGATGTTCTTTGCCAATACTACAACTTTTAGCTATCTTAGAGAACTATACAAGAAACGTCACACCACTGGTGACACTCTTTCCCCATAGCCCCGACAAGTGTTTCCGTTTCAAGCGTACATCCAATTCTCTTTCAAAATCATGATTGAATGTGCTTCTTGTGCCATTTCATCCCACCAAGATGTCCCATGACCTGCTTAGCTAGGACTAAATACAATCCCTCAAATTATCTATTACCTCGGGAATGATTCAGAATATAAACAGTGGGCGGGATTCTCCGTCTCTGAGCCTAAGGGCGAGATTCTCCGATTGCCCACGCCAAAATCGCGTTCGGCGATCGGCCGGAGAATCCCTTTTAACGCCGAAACCGCATGCGGCACCGTTTTTCCGCTGCTCCGTCCCCTCAAAATCTCGAGGAGTACGCTGCACGACGTTGGGACGTCCTCAGCACGTCCCCTGAGGCCCTCCCCCGATGCTCCGTCCCCGATGGGCCGACTTCCCAACGCCGTCGGTTGCGTGTCCTCTCAACCTTCGTAAACCTGGCGTGGTGGCTGCGGACTGTGTCCAGTGCCGCCACAATTGGGGGGGGGGGGGGGCGTTCCACTGGCAGGGGGGGGGCTTTGGAGGGGGTAGCGGGGACTGGTGGGGGGTGGTTCGGGGGTGGTGAGGGCGGTTACAGCGGGGCAGTTTTTGGCAGCCATGTTGTCCTGCACGGCCGCCACAGGCTGCCACCATACGCATGCACGGCTACGGATCCGGCCATTCTGCATCTGCATCGGCAGGTGAAGCCGGGGGCTTGACGTGGCGCGGCTGCTAGCCCCCACCAGATGGAGCATCGGTGCGGGCCGCCGCCGATGTTTCGGTTGTCAGACCAGATGCATCCTCCGGGCATAGCTACAGAACCGGAGAATCCAGCCCTACGTGTTGACGCCAAGTCAAAATTCGTGGACTTTCACGACAGCAAAACTGGTGCCAAAACTGGGTCGATGAAGCAACTGTGGAGGGCTAGCACCCGCACCCCGTGGAACACACTTAATTCCAATGAAAAATGCTGCGGGATTCACCGGTCCGAGGCTGACAAGCTGCAGTCGCACACACACATTACAATCTCCACACACACTTATTCCAGCCAACAGGATGGCACTGGTTGTCCTGGAGCGCACCATACAGCTGCTGGATCAGCTGGGACCAGCGGGCACCCAGGGGGGTGGCCTGGGGGAACACCTATACGGTCACAGTGGGCAGTCAGCGGCGTGCACAGCTGCATGGCTGCCTTTCTGGCTGCGGCAATGGTGTTCCGTGTCCGTCCAGCCCGTCCCTACAGCCCATCTCCTGGCCACCCCCGCTCCTCTCCCGGCCCTGGTGAGAAACCCCCCCCGGCTAGCGGCACAACTGTCAGCAAACTGTGGCGATGTTGGACACTTTCCGCCCCCCTCTCTGTCCCTCAGCAGCCACGACGCCGGTTTAACGATTTTTAAAAGCACAAGTGAACCGTGCCGTCGGGAACTCGGCCCATCAGAGATGGAGCATTGCGGAGGCCCCGGGGAATACCGAGTCAGGCCCACTGATGACATGCAAATGGTGTCTACAGTACGTGCGTTCTGGTACGTATTGACGCCGCTCTCGAGGTGACGGAGAATAGCAATTTGGTGTCAAATTCTACCACAAGTTAAAAGGTGGCACTGCTGGGGTACCAGGCTGGCAGTGCCAGGGTGTGCAGGTGGCACGAGCAGTGCCAGGGTACCAGGCTGCCCAGAGGGCATGCACCGGGGGGGGGGGGGCCTCCAATCCCCTTGGAGACCCCCATGAGTGCCGTACCATCTGATCCTCATTTGTGGAAACCAGTACTGAACGGCGCTCACCCGTGGTCTCCAAGGTGAGGGTGATCGATCCCATGCCTTGGGTAGAACTCAGGAACGGAAATTAGAATGAGACTAGCTGTGTCACTCTATTGTGCAGATTTGACAGAAGGTGATCCCGCCCACAATGTGCAGGAGTCACATCGCGACGACGCAATCTCGCCAGGCATGGTGAGCCGGAAATGGGAACTCCCGCCATCTACCAGTCGAGTTACAAGCGCTGCTTTTCGGGCACAACGCGACTGGTAGATCCCGCCCCAGATCCCTGCCCATCAGCTAGAAACAGTCATGCTGCACCTTCTCCTGCATCATCCCTGGAGTCTCTTCAGCTCTCTTTGATGTCTTGAGATGCATTTTCCAATTTGAACAAGACAAGCTGCGGAAACATTCCTAAATGTTAACCAGGATAAGGGAAATTTAATTATGTGCCTTTTCAACTCATAATGAGCTGCCATAACATAAATCGAAGCATTATGGGGAGCCGGTGGAGTCATGGTAATTTTGCTGGCCTAGGCTACTGCTTTGGGGACATGGGTTCAAATCCCACCACAGCAGTTGGTGGAATTTAAATGCAATTCATAAATCTGAATTATAAAGCAATTACCATCAATTGTCATAAACACCCATCTGTTTCACGAATGTCCCTTGAGAGAAGAAAATCTGCCCTCCTTACCTGGTCTGGCCTACATGTGACTGCAGACCCACAGCAATGTGTATTAAATGCCCTCTGAAATAGATTAGCAAGCCACTCAGTTCACAGGGCAATTAGAGCAACAAATGCTGGCCTTGCCAGTGATATCCCATGAAGGAATAAAATAACAAAAAACACAAGGGGCGTGATTCCCCGTTCCCCCACGGGGAAATCGGGGGCGGCGCCTGTCTGACGCAGGTTTCGTATGCTCCTCCCCTTCTGAAACGGCATCAACGCGGTGCGTGCCGCACGCCGTTGGGACGACCTCAGCGCGCCACCTGACGGCCCTCCCCCGATGCTCTGCCCCCGATGGGCCAAGTTCACGACGGTGCAGTTCACTCATGGTCTCAGCAGTGCGGGAACGGGCGCAGCGGCTGCGGACTGTGTCCAGCGCCGTCACAGTCGGGCGGGAGCCGTGCTGATGTCCGGGGGGGGGGCTTCCGCAAGGGCTGGGGAGACTGGTGGGGGGTAGCCAGGGGGTTGCCAGGAGGTGGCCAGGGAGGCACTATCTGGTAGGTCGGGTCCGCGCATGGCCGGCACCATGTTTTATGGCGGGACCATACAGCCGGCCAATCTCTAGGCGTTTATATCGTGGGAGCCGGGAGTTTTCATCGCTGCGGCTGCTTGCCCCTCATCGGTTGCAGGATCGGTGAGGGGTTGGTGCTGATTTTTTGTCGTAAAACGCCACAGTTCCTCTGCACTTAGTGTCAAAAACAGGAACCTAGCCCAAGAACTGAATGATTTCTCATTCTGGATAGATTTCATAGATTTTACAGTGCAGAAGGAGGCCATTTGGCCCATCGTGTCTGCACCGGCTCTTGGAAAGAGCACCCTACCCAAGCCCACACATCCACCCTATCCCCATAACCCAGTAACCCCACCCAACACTAAGGGCAATTTTGGACACTAAGGGCAATTTAGCATGGCCAATCCACCTAACCTGCACATCTTTGGACTGTGGGAGGAAACCGGAGCACCCGGAGGAAACCCACGCACACACAGGGAGAACGTGCAGACTCCGCACAGACAGTGACCCAAGCCGGTACTGTCGATATTATGGAGCTATCATGCATCAAAACAAGCTAGATCATTTTCTGTGAGTGAAAAGGCTGCTTTTAAACCCCAGACACTGAGACACAAAGATATAAATATAGAACATAGGAGTAGGCTATTCCGTCCCTCTTAACTTCATGGGACCGGGGTGTCCACCATTACATTCAAGGAATTCATCATGATGCGCCCCCCACTAACCGCCCACCATGGCACCTAGTCGTGCAAAGTGGCACCGGCACTCCAACCCCCATCAACCGCCCCACCCCAACCAGCTGCCACCCACCGGTGGGGCATCACATGGCCCACCCAAGGGCAGCGTCCACAGTAGGCCCTGCAGGAGGGCGCCGGAAGGGGCCACAAAGCGTACTGCTGGCATGGGTAGCACCAGCCACCTGGCAGCAGGGACGGGAGCCTGGGCCAGAGGCCCCCATGCTGCTGGGCACCGACAGGGCCTGGGGTGTGGTGGGCAGAGTGCACGGGGAAGTGCCGGCGAGTGAGTGTGGGGATGTGGAAGGAGGGAGGTGGTGGGGAGGGGGACATGTGTGGGCAGGGTCTGCCGTGCAGATGGGGGCTACTGTGTAGCCCTGTGGACCTAGTTCGCCACAAGGGTACGCGCCATGCTAACATGTCTGCCTTTCACCCCCTGCAGACAATGGACTTCGGAATTCAACCAGGAATGGTGGCCTTCATCCTCATCACAGCAGTCCTGGGGATGCACTGCGGTTGTACGAGCAGGAGCTGCTCGTGGAGGACCCTGCAGCAGCAGAACATTCCCCCAGAGGAACAGGAGACAGAGGATGGAAAGCCAGTCACCCAACAGGCCGAGGGGGAGGCGATGCAAAGGAGGGCCGCCTGAGACCCCATGTGTACTGGCAGTGCCTGTCTTTTGAGGACCTGCCGGACTGGGCATGCCATCGAAGACTCCAGCTGAGCTGGGGGACAGTGCGACATATCTGCCAGACCATGGTGCACCTGGCACCGTGGGTGAATGGGGGAGGACACCCGCTCCCGGGAGCCGGCAAGGTTCTGGTCACCCTGAACTTTTACGCCACGGGGTCCTTCCAGGCGCCGAGTGGGGACCTGCCTGGAATCTCACAGAACTCGGTGCACAGGTGCAGCCACACTGTCATGGAGGCCCTACATGCCCGGTCACCACAATACCTCCATTTCAATGTCCCCCTACGAGCACCGGCTTATGACAGGATACTGTTCACAGACTGTGGTGAATGTATTATACCAATAATCCACCATTGTATCAGTACCATGCTTTGCCTTTGTATTTGCATCTATGCTATGCTGTTGCCCTTGTGGGCTTCACCTATGGGCCATTGTATGGCATCACCCATAGGGGAACATGTTGGGACACTGGTGGATTATTGGTATAATACATTCACCACACCGACTGAAAGAAGTTATACACGATAAACGTGCAGCTGGTGTGTGACCATGAGATGCACATCTTGCATGTTTGTGCCGATACCTGGGCAGTGTGCACGATTCTTTCACCCTGGCACACTTGATGGTTCCTGACCTCTCCGAGGAGCCCCCCCCCCCCATCCCCCCCGCCCTGGCTGAGGGGCTGGCTCCTGGGTTAGAGGGATAATCCACTGTGGTCGTGGCTGATGACACCTTTCCGGAGACCATCGCGGAGACCCGTTACAATGACAGCCATACAGCAACCAGGCGCATGATCGAGCGGTGCTTCGGCCTCCTGACGATGTGGCCCAGGTGCCTGGAATATTCTGGAGGGGCCCTCCACTATAGCGCTGTTCTCCATCATAGTGTCCTGTTGCAACAGCAGCATCACGCAGAGCTAGCCATTCCATCGCATAGTCCCATCGAATCCCGGGGGTGGCAGAGGTGGGGACTGTGGGGGGAAGGGGGTGGGGGGTGGTATGCGATAGGTTTGGGACACCGGAGTGGTAAGCGTTGGCTGAACTGTGATCCCCGGGGCCAGGCTCACTCACAGCGCGTGGTGCCACCCTGTTCTGCCCGCAGCCCACCAGAATGCTGCAGGGACAGGACGGGGGGAGTTTGAGGCGCTATGCTGTCCCAGGATCTCCCCTGCAGGAGTCACCGGCACTGGGTCCATCATCTCCTCTTCCCTCGGGGTGCCCGATGGCCGCCGTGCTACTCCATGGGACGGGGGTGCGAGCGGAGCTAACCCCTGAGGCTCCCCTTCTGGGTCTCTATCACATCAGCCAGTGACTGCGCCACCTCCTTCTGGGTCTGTGCCACGTCGACCAGCACCTGGGCAATGTCGCTGATGCCCTCAGCCATGGCCCGCTGTGACTGGGCCACGCTCAGGAGCGCAGCTGCAATGTGCAGGTGGCCCTGGCACATGGCTGCCTGTGAGAGGGCAGTCCTGTCCTGGGCCTCAGCCACCACCCACTCAGAGTGCCCCAGGCCTTGGACATCTTGGGCCTCCACCACAGATGCAACCCGTGCTGTGTTGGCCTGGGTGGCACGCATGGTCGGCACCACCTCCTGCTCGTGCAGGCAGTTGGACTCCTCCCACTGCACATGCAGGTGCTGGATGCTCGCCTACAACCCCTCATGTAGTCCCTGGCTCTGTGACTGCATCTTCTCCACTACAGATGGACTGCCCTTTCCAGAATCCCGGAACCCGTCCGGACGGCAGCTAGCACCTGGGGTTGGCCCGCCCTTGGAGTGTCTGCCCCCTCGGGGTTCCTACCTCCACCTGCTGTACCACGACATGTGCGTGGTGCGCTCCAGATAGTGTCCCAGCAACCTCTTCGCTAAATTGCTCAACCGAGGTGAGTGTCTCGGGGATGTTGGAGGGTGTTGGAGACAGCTGTGCAGGACGTCAGTGTCGTCCCCGGACTGGTGCTCTGGGGTGTCCCTGGCTGCAGGTCGAGGGCTCCCGTCTGTGTCCGTGCCTTCTCCTCGCTGCTGCTCCCCTCCTGGGCTTTGGGCGGGAGTCACCAGTAGGGCCCGCGTCATCACCAGGTTATTCTGCAAGGCCCAAGACATGACTGAATCGCGGGGTTGGCATGGTGGAAGGGGTGTGCGGGTGGTGGTGGGGATACTGTGGGCGAGGGGGGTGGTGTGGATGTGGTGATGGAGGGGGGGTTGGGTTGGGGGGTGTATTTGGGTGGTGCACACGTGCCATGGGCAACCGCAACTCAGCGGGGTCTCACTTGCTCGCCCGATGCCGACCTACGCCGTGGCGACTTCCCGTTCCCTGGGCCAGCCGATCAAGTCCAGGGCCTGCTGCAATGCCGTGGTGAGGGGCCGCAGATCCGTCAATGGTTTCGATATCGGAGTGGGCTACGTACGGGACTAAGCACTCCCGAAATACATGTGATCAGCTAAGCAGATGGAAGTAACAACAGATTTTGGACCAGATACTGGGTGCCTGCAGAACAAAGGAAAAAGTTGAAGGTGTATTCTGTTATCCACAGGTGGCCAGTGACTCACAGTTCAGAGGAACATTGAGTCCTGAGCTAGGTAACAGGAAACAAAGAAGGATAAAAGGAAGCCTAGTGGAGACTGATGTGTTGGGTAGGCTGGGTCGATGTGGACTGCACTTGATGCAGTGTAGCAAGAGACAGACCTCCAACACTTGATAAGATGCAGCACGATTTTATTTAACATCTAAGCTATTATACATGTTCAACTGTGGGTTGACACTATGCTGACCTGATACTAGCCTAACCAGACTTACTAGCTACCACATGGGGTTTGCACTGGCCAGCTCACTAACTCTGACTGTCTCAGAGGCTGGGTCCCGAGAGAGAAGGAAAACTGGTGCCCTCTGGCTTTATAGTGGTCGTGTCCTGTCTGGTGATTGGCTGCTCTGTTCTGTGTGCTTACTGGTCATCCTGTGTGTCAATCACTGCCTGTCTGCACTCCATTATATACATAGATGTATATTATGACATCTCGCCCCCTTTTTTTGGTTTTGTATTGTGTGTGTTGAGATAATAAATATTAAGGTGCATGTGCATGTGGATGTGTCTATGTGCGTGACTATATACAGAATGTGCTAAAATGACCTTATGTACACAGGACGGTGTCGCTAGTGCTGATATAGGGCAGATGAAACGGTAAAAAACGGTATTTACAGAGGTCAAAATGATAAGGTAACACAGTTGTGCAAAAGTTCAATCTATAAGTTTAGTCTCTGCGGCGGGCGACGAATTCTGGTTGACCGCCTCAAGGGTGGATCAGGGGCCGCCTGCACTTGGATAGGCGGGACCGCCGCCAATGCGTTGGTCGCAGAGGTCGGCAGGATTGCTGGTAGATCGGTGGCCTTGTGGTAGGGCACGTCCGGAGGAAGCATTGTGTGAGGCAGGACATCATGGTTGGGTGGCGGGCGTGGAGCTCTGCGCAGCGCCCGTCTGTTGCGTCGTAGGAAGGAGCCATCAACCATGCGGACGAGGAACGATCTCGGGGCCACTTGCTTGACCACCACAGCTGTGGCGGACCAGCCGCCATCAGGCAACTGCACACGAACACGATCAGTTGGGACCAGCTCGGGGAGATCCGTGGCATGAGCGTCGTATGCTGATTTCTGTTGGGCCCGAGACTGCTGCATCTTTTGTATGACCGTGAGGTGGTCAAGGTCTGGAACATGGATGGCTGGAACCGTGGTTCGCAGCGTGCGGTTCATGAGCATCTGCGCGGGAGACAACCCAGCAACCCAGTGGACAGCGGGGATGCTCTGTATGCCAGCAGCGCCAGGTTGAAGTCGGAGCCTGAGTCTGCAGCCTTGCATAGTAGTCTCTTGACGATATGGACCCCTTTATCGGCCTTCCCGTTTGACTGCAAGTAGTGGGGGCTGGAGGTTACGTGACAAAAAACAGGGACCGTTGTCACTCATCACCGTGAGCGGTATCCCATGCCTGGCAAACGTTTCTTTGCATGCTTTAATCACCGCCTTCGACGTGAGGTCGGACAATTTCACCATTTCTGGATAATTGGAGAAGTAGTCGACCAGGAGGACATAGTCACGCCCCTTGGCTTGGAAAAGGTTGACACCGACTTTGGACCATGGGGAGGTCACTATCTCATGTTGCTGCAGAGTTTCTTTGGGCTGAGATGGCTGAAATTTCTGACATGTGGAGCAGTTCAGGACCATGTTGGCAACGTCCTGGCTGATGCCCGGCCAATAGACTGCCTCTCGAGCCATGCGACGACATTTCTCAACCCCCAGTTGACCCTCATGGAGCTGGCCGAGCACCATAGCTCGCATGCTCTGCGGAATCACAATCCTATCGAGCTTCATGAGGATGCCGTCCACCACCATCAGGTGGTCCTTGACGTTGTAAAACTGGGGACTGTCCCTTCTGCCAGCCAGTTGTGAGGTGCTGCATCACACGCTGTAGCAGAGGATCCTTGGGTGTTTCCTCACGAATTTGGATGACCCTCTCATCAGTGGCCGGAAGGTTGGAGGCACACTATTGTACCTGCGCATCGATTTGGCAGACAAAGTCAGTTTGTTCACACAGTGTGGTGATAGACCTGGAAAGGGCATCTGCAACAATGAGTTCTTTGCCTGGTGTGTGGACAAATTCAAAGTCATAGCGGCGTTGCTTGAGAAGGATTCGTTGTAACCGAGGCGTCATGTCATTCAAATCCTTCTGGATTATGTGGACTAGTGGCCTGTGGTCCGTCTCAACCGTGAATTTTGGGAGGCCATACACATAGTCGTGAAATTTGTCGATTCCCGTTAGGAGGTCCAGGCATTCCTTCTCGATCTGAGCGTACTGTTGCTCAGTGGGCATCCTGGCTCTGGAGGCATACGCAACTGGGAGTCATCCTGTTGGAGGAGTACCGTCCCAATACCGTCCTGGCCCGCGTCAGTGGATATTTTGGTCTCTTTGGAAGAACGCCAGAACCGGGGCTGTGGTGAGTTTTGTCCTCAGCTCACGCTATTCGTTCTCATGAACGGGCAGCCACTGGAATTCTGTCGACTTTTTGACGAGATGACGGAGGGCTGTGGTGTGTGCCGCCATGTTGGGAATGAACTTCCTGAGGAAGCTGACCATCCCTAGAAAGCAGAGGACCGCCTTATTGTCCTCTGGGGTCTTCATGGCGTTAATCGCCGAGACCTTGTCAGCATCTGGCCGCACGCCTTGCTGCGAGATGTGGTCACCAAGGAATTTGATTTCTGATTGACTGAATGAGCACTTGGCTCTGTTGAGTCGGAGGCCATGCTCATGGATTCTGTGGAATAGATGCTTGAGGTGATCGATGTGTTCTTGAGGAGTTGTGGACCAGATTATGACATTGTCAACATACACACGCACCCCCTCGATACCCTCCATCATCTGTTCCATGATGCGGTGAAATACCTCTGAGGCAGAGATGATGCCAAAGGGCATCCGGTTGTAGCAGTAGCGACCGAACGGGGTATTGAATGTGCACAACTTGCGACTGGATGCATCCAGCTGTATTTGCCAGAACCCCTTGGAAGCGTCCAGCTTCATAAAGAGCTTGGCAGAGCCATCTCGCTGGTCAACTCTTCTCGTTTGGTATCGGGTAATGTTCCCTCATGATGTTGCGGTTTAAATCCTTGGGGTCGATGCAGATTCGAAGCCCCCTGATAGCTTCTTGACGCAGACCATGGAGCTGACCCAGTCCGTGGGTTCTGTGACCTTTGATATGATGTCCTGGTCCTGGAGGTCCTGTAACTGCTGCTTGAGGCGGTCCTTGAGGGGTGCCGGCACCCAACATGGTGCATGGATCACAAGGGTGGCGTTCGGTTTGAGCAGGATTTTGTACCGGTGTGTGCCCATTCCGTCGAACACGATGTGGCACTGCGTGATGCTGTCATCAATTTCAGCCTGGAAGTTCTCATCAGGTGAGGCCGTCGCCTGTGAGGATGAGATGGTGTGGACTCGCTGAACCAAGTTCAGGAGTTTGCAGGCCCGAGCACCGAGCAGGGATGCTCTGTCAGGTCCCACGATCTCAAATCGCAGTGTCGCTTTAAATTACTTATTGGAAACTCCAAGTTGGCATGAGCCATGGCAGCTATGGCATTGCCATTGTAGTCAAGGAGCCGACAGGCCGGTGGAAGAATACTTGGTCTGACGCGGATGGTGTCGAGATCGGATTTGGAGATGAGGTTCGCCGATGCGCCGGTGTCCAGTTTGAACCGGATGCGAGCCTTGTTGACTGTGAGGACAGCACACCACTCATCGTCGAGATCCATGCTGAGGATCGGGAGGTGCGTCGCTGTCTTGGAGAAAGGCAGCACATGCTTCGTAATGATGCCCATCCGGTATGGAGATTTGAGGCACGCAGCTTCAGGATCTGTTGGGCTGTCGGGGTCGGAGTCTGGCATGGCCTGCTGTATTGAACTGATACTTCTGCACCAGGGCTGGGATCACTGGATGCTGGGCAGTGGAGCAGATCTGTAAAGGGCTGCGTAGTGGCCAAGCTTGCCACACTGTAGACACCGTCGTGATTTTACCGGACATTGCCGCTTTAAATGGGCGGAGCCACAATTCGGACACGTCATGACGCCAACGTCAGCGCATTCCGTGCGCCATCGCGCACGCGCAGTATGGTCGAACGACGTATGCACCTGCGCAGTCTGGTCGTTGGTCTCGCCGTCCCCTCGGTCGTGGCACGCATGCGCAGGGGCTCGGGAAAAGCGTGCAGAATGGCCACTCTCGTCGATACTTACGCCCTGCATTTGTGCGATGGCCTGCACCCGTTCCGCCTCGTGGGAGGTTAGCTTTGCCGTTTCTGCCGCTCTGATGTGGGAGTACCGATTGTTAGCATGTTCGTGGAGAACGCACATTTCGATGGCGATGGTGAGGGTGAGCTGCTTGACTTTCAGGAGCTGCTGTCAAAGGGAATCGGAGTGGACCCCGAAAACGATCTGATCCCGGATCATGGAATCAGTGGGCGAGTCATAGTTACATGACTGCGCGAGGATGCGGAGATGGGTCAGAAAGGATTGAAAAGGTTCATCCTTACCCTGAAGCCTCTGCTGGAAAACGTACCGTTCAAAGCTCTCATTCACTTCAATGTCGCAGTGGCTGTCGAACTTCAGAAGGACTGTTTTAAATTTCGTCTCGTCTTCACCTTCAGCGAATGTAAGGAAGTTGTAGATGTGGATGGCGTGGTTCCCGGCTGTGGAGAGTAATAGTGCGATTTTCCTGGCGTCCGATGTGGCCTCGAGGTCGGTGGCTTCTAGATAGAGTTGGAACTTTCGTTTGAAGATCTTCCAATTTGCACCGAGGTTGCCGGCGATGCGGAACTGCGGAGGAGGGCGGATGTTCTCCATGTCACCGGATGGCTGTTTGCTGGTCAATGCTGATTCACCCAAGGTAGGTCCGTCAATTTTCAGCATCACTCACTGGTACCATGATATGTTGGGTAGGCTGGGTCGATGTGGACTGCACTTGATGCAGTGTAGCGAGTGACAGACCTCCAACACTTGATAAGGTGCAACACGATTTTATTTAACATCTAAACTATTAGATGTTCAACTGTGGGTTGACACTATGCTGACTTGACTGGGGACCTGATACTAGCCTAACCAGACTTACTAGCTACCACATGGGGTTTGCACTGGCCAGCTCACTAACTCTGACTGTCCCAGAGGCTGGGTCCTGAGAGAGCGGGAAAACTGGCTTTATAGTGGCCGTGTCCGTACCAGCCTCCCCGAACAGGCGGCGGAATGTGGCGACTAGGGACTTTTCACAGTAACTTAATTTGAAGCCTACTTGTGACAATAAGCAAATTTCATTTAATTTCATTCCTGTCTGGTGATTGGCTGCTCTGTTCTGTGTGCTTACTGGTCATCCTGTGTGTCAATCACTGCCTGTCTGCACTTCATTATATACATAGATGTATATTATGACAGAGACGAGGGGAGAGAGGACTCGAGATCAAACATCGCAGAAGACTGAATCCTCTCGCATGTCCTGAAAGACGTGCTGTTTGGTGAATTAGACATTCTGAATTCTCTCTCTGTGTACCTGAACAGACCCACAGGAGTGTGGTGTCTAGGGGCTTTTCACAGTAACTTCATTGCAGTGTTAATGTAAGCCTACTTGTGACACTAATAAAGATTATTATTATTAAGACCCAGAGTTCCGGGTACTGAGAAGGACAACTCTCCCCCCACCCCCCCACCCCCCCATAGGAATGAACTTGGCCAGTTCCTCCTCAACGAATCAAACTTTTAGAAACTGTGACTAGGAACTATGTGACGATCTGTACGGGAATTTGAATTTATAGTAGATTGCAGCATTAATTCTGTGTGAGTAGACATAAGGAAAACCAATAAACGGAGTAATTTGAATTAAAGCGGGATCAGTGTAAATTGTCCGGGACATTGAAAAGGGTTAAGATACTGTTTACCCAACATGACATCACCTTAAAGAGCCTAACTCTAACGTTAAGCTGAGGGTAAATCATTTCTGTGATTCTCTCTTTGGGATTCACGAATGAAAAACAAGCTTGTTACTTTCTGGCCTCACTGGGGATTGTGATGGACTTTGTCCCTGCCCACGGGGTGGTTGCAATACCTCCTTTCAATGCTTTATCGGGAGCATCCTGTGTGTTAAATTGATATTCCAATAAAAACCTTCCTCCATGTCAGTTTAATTAAATATAACTGAAAGAGCAGCTTTAATACTGACTCCGCTCTACACAATGTTTATCTTTTGTGTCCGTGAGTTCCAATGAATCCAGTGAGATTCATTGATAAATGACTGTAAAAGCCTCACAAATACGCATTGTATGAGATTGGGTATTAATGCATCATTCGATTGCTAATCCTTTCCATTTTGAAATATTGAGGACCTGGCAACAAGGGAGGAGATTTAAATGGAAACCACACACATTTATTTTTTAAACAACAGCCTGAAAGTGTTGATGATATGGGGCGGGATTCTCCGTTCCCCAACGCCGATATCATAATCGGCAATCGGGAGGAGAATCCATTTTTACGACCGAATCAGGATCGGCGCCTGTTTCGGATGCTCCACCGCCTCCAAAACGGCATCATCGGGAAGAACGCCGCACGCCTTTGGGGTGGCCTCAGGATGTCACCTGAAGGCCCGCCCTCAATGTTCCGCCCCCGATGGGCCGAGTTCACGACGGCGCGGATCACTTGGGCTCTCAGTTTTTGTCAACCTTGCGTGCCGGCTGCGTAGTTTGTCCAGCGGCGTCACATTCAAGAAGGGAGGGGGGGTGGGGAGCCGTGCCGCTGGCCGGGGGGGGGCTTCGGCCAGGGCTTGGGGGATTGATGGGGGTGGTCTGGGGGTGGTGAGGGGGGGGGGGTCCAGGGGTCCGCGCGCGGCTGGCGCCATGTTTTATGGCGCGACCGCTGCAGGTCGTCGCTGTGCGCATGCACGGCCATGGACCTGTCCATTCTCCGGCCATTTTTGGCATGGGAGCTGGGAGTTTTACCCTGCGCCGCTGCTAGCCCCTCACCGGTCCCGGAATCGGTGAGGGTTAGGCGCCGATTTTGGCGTCATAGAACACCGTTTGCGGCACTTAGCCGCAAAATCGGAGAATCCAGCCCATGGTTCCAGACAATCTCAACTAAGTGGCCAAAAATTATTTGTGACTCAGATAAAGAATGTCTTCACACTTCTGAACTTCTGTTTTCACCTTTTCCCCTCCGCCCCAGAACCACGATAAGGTCCTCCTCTTCTCACCTTCTAACTCACCAGCATTCACATGCAGTGGATCATCTTCAGCCATCTTTGCAATCTCCAACAGGATACCACTGCTGAATACAGGTTCTCCTCCTACCCTTTCAGTATTTTGAAGGAACAGTTCTCTCTGTAATATAAAGGGTTATTGTCAAATACGTAAACATATATCATCAGTGATGCAAGATCACTTGCCAGCAGAGCACAAAGAGAGATAGTTCTATGTTGCGACCTGTGCTCAGTCTGTACTGTACATAGTTAGTAGAATATTCAATAGAAGTTAAAGTTGACCAACAGCCTTACCTCCAGCAGTATTGGTAAAACCTATCATGGGCAACATTATTTAAGACCCACAACAAAGATTTAAAAAATTCTTCTGCATCCTGGTGCACATCTCAACAATCCCTTTTCTGAACACAACAACTCTCTGCTTTTATTTTATTTTTAAAAACGTTACTGAATTTTACATCTGTACACGATACAATAGGTGACCAAGACGGCTCGGATGTACAATTTACAGGTTCCCCTTTTGTCGGCGTTCCTCCCTGATACACCATCAATAACACACGACGAGTGAGGAACGTAACTGAGGCTTTCATACACTAAACAGCAAGCCTCCTGCCTCTGGACCCGAACTGGGTCGGAGGCGGAGACTTGCCACCTTTATACATAAGCCTGAGGGGAGGAGCCACAGACGGAGTCAGCCTGGACAAGCCCAGGCATGCACAATACAATACAATGCCATATAATGCAATTACCGTGGTTTACCACATTCACCCCCTGTTTAAAAAAAGTCCGGCGGGGGTGAAGTGGTCCTAAAGGTCGAGTCTGTCGGGGGCCTTGATCTTCCGCCGTGATCGCCTCAGTCCCGGCTGCGGTGTGGGCACCGGTATCGAGACCTGCGCATCCGGGAGCGTGCTGTCTTTTTCTTCTTCACCCATATGCTGAGTCGGTGAAGGGGAGAACGGTGTATGGGCGGAGGTGGTGGTACTTGTCACCGGTGGGCCTGCGGGTGTTAGTTCGTGAGGGAGGTGGGCAGGGGTGGGGGAAGATGGTGTAGGGTGGGGGGTGGTGGTGATGGTCGCTGGGGAACCTCCAGGTGCCAAATCCCGAAGGGAGACTGTGTCCTGTCCCCCGTCCTGATGTGCCACAGAGACATACTGTGGATTGGCATGGAGGAGCAGGACCTTCTCGACGAGGGGATCTGATTTCTGGCTCCTCGCATGCTTCCGGAGGACGGGCCCTGGGACTGTCAGCCAGGACGGAAGCGAGACCCCGGAGGTGGATTTCCTGGGGAAAGCAAACATACGTTCATGAGGAGTCTCATTGGTGGCTGTACACAGGAGCGACTGGATGGAGTGGAGCGCATCGGAGAGGACCTCCTGCCCGCGGGGGACTGGGAGACTTCTAGACCGTATGGCCAGGAGGACGGCCTTCCAGGACGCCGCGTTCTCCCTCTCCATCTGTCCGTTTCCCCAGGGGTTATAGCTGGTCGTCCTGCTTGAGGCGATGCCTTTGCTGAGCAGGAACTGACGCAACTCGTCACTCATAAAGGAGGAGCCCCGATCACTGTGAATGTAGGCGGGAAACCCGAACAGGGTGAAAAGACTGTGCAGGGCCTTGATGACGGAGGCAGAGGTTATGTCAGAGCAGGGGATGGCGAAGGGGAATCTGGAGTACTCATCAACGATGTTGAGGAAGTACACGCTACGGTCAGTGGAGGGGAGGAGTCCTTTGAAGTCGATGCTAAGGCGCTCAAAGGGGCGGGAGGCCTTTACCAGGTGTGCTCTGTCTGGCCGCTAGAAGTGTGGTTTGCACTCCGCACAGACCTGGTAGTCCCTGGTCACGGTCCTGACCTCCTTGTTGGAGTAAGGCAGGTTGCGAGCCTTGATGAAGTGAAAAAAACGGGTGACCCCCAGTTGACAGAGGTCGTTGTGGAGGGTCCGAAGTCGGTCTGCCTGTGCGCTGGCACATGTACCGCGGGAGAGGGCATCTGGGGGCTCGTTGAGCTTCCCGGGTCATTACAATATATCATAACTGTAGGTGGAGAGCTCGATCCTCCACCTCAGAATCTTGTCATTCTTAATCTTGCCCCGCTGTGTGTTATCGAACATGAAGGCAACCGACCGTTAGTCAGTGAGGAGAGTGAATCGCCTGCCAGCCAGGTAATGCCTCCAATGTCTCACAACTTCTACGATGGCTTGGGCTTCCTTTTGGAGGCATAGAGGGTACGGGAGAAGAAAGCCACGGGCCTGCCCGCCTGGTTGAGTGTAGCGGCCAGAGCAAAGTCCGACGCATCGCTCTCCACTTGGAATGGGATGGACTCGTCCACAGTGTGCATTGCGGCTTCGGCAATATCTGCCTTGATGCGATTCAAGGCCATTCGGGCCTCAGCCGTCAGGGGAAAAATGGTGGATGTGATCAGTGGGGACGGGCCTTGTCCGCATGCGGTCGGGGTCGGGCCCTAGGACTCCGTGTTCCACAACGTAGCCGAGGATGGCTAGGCGGGTTGTGTGGAAGACGCATTTTGCTCTATTATACCTTAGGTTCAGGGGTTTCGCGTGTGGAGGAAGCGCCGTAGGTTCTCGTCATGGTCCTGCTGGTCATGGCCGCAGATGGTGACATTGTCTCAGTACAAGAACGTGGCCCGCAGCCCGTACTGGTCAACCATTCGGTCCATTTCTCTTTGGAAGACCGAGACCCCGTTGGTGACGCCGAAGGGGACCCTGAGGAAGTGGTATAGGCGGCCATCTGCCTCGAAGGCAGTGTATTGGCGGTCCTCCGTGCAGATAGGGAGCTGGTGGTACGCGGACTTCAAGTCGACTGTGGAGAAGACTCGATACTGCACAATCTGATTGACCATGTCAGATATGCGGGGGAGGGGGTACGCACCGAGCTGCGTGTACCGGTTGATGGTCTGACTGTAATCGATGACCATCCGGTGCTCCTCCCCAGTCTATCAATAACACACGACGAGTGATGAACGTAACTGAGGCTTTAATACACTAAACAGCAAGCCTCCTGCCTCTGGACCCGAACTGGGTCGGAGGAGGAGCCTTGCCACCTTTATACATAAGCCCGAGGGGAGGAGCCACAGGCGGAGCCAGCCTGGACAAGCCCAGGCATGCACAATACAATGCCAGACAATGCAACACCGTGGTTTACTACAGCCCCCCCCCCCCCTCCTTTTTATTGTTCAGGCTCCATCTTGGGCCCTTTCTTCTGTTGTAGATGCTGTAGGCTTTCTTTATTTTTGTATTTGTTACTGTTGCCCCTATAGCTTTTCCCATGACCCCTCTTGATGTTTCCCCTGGGTTCCTCCCTTACTGCTCCCCTTGTTCATATCTGCTCTGTGTGGTCCTGTCTTCCCATTATTGCACACCCCCCTGCCCACCCCAGCCCCCTCACTTCCTATCCGCTATTGGCGTGGTACAGGTCTTGAAACAGGCTGATGAATGGAACCCATGCTTTTTGGAAGCCCTCGTCCGACAGTCGGATGGTGTGTTTCATCTTCTCCAGATGGAGAAATTCCGCCAGGTCAGCGAGCCAGTCTGCAGCTGTGGGTGGTGCTGCTGTTCGCCAGCCGAGCAGGATTCTCTGGCGTGCGATTAGGGAAGCAAAAGCCAGGGCATTCGCCCTCTTCCCCATGTGTAGCTCTGGCTGGTCCGATACCCGAAGACTGCCATTCTCGGGCACGGCTCCACTCTCACACCCACAACCTTGGACAGAAAGCTGCCTAGAACCTGACAAGTCTGGGGCAGGCCCACAACATGTGGGCGTGATTGGCCGGGCCTCCCTGGCACCGTTCACTCCTGTCCTCCAATTCCGGGAAGAACCTGCTCATTTGGGTTCTCATCAGGTGCGGTCTGTGCACCATCTTGAACTGCATGATGTCTTGCGCAGGAGGAGGTGGAGTTGGCCCCGCTCAGTGCTTCGCTCCGGACACCACACCCTACTTCCATCCCTAGTTCACCTCCTATTTCTGTCTTGCTCTGTCTAGTGGTGTCCTCGCCCTTTCTAACAATCGTCTGGAAATGTCCCCACAGATCCCCTTCTCCATACTTTATGCATCTAGCCGTTCCTCCAGCGTTGTGTCTCTCGAGGCCCCAGGGGACCTCGTTGTCTCCTTGCGGAGAAGGTTTTTGATTTGTAACTGTCGGAGCCCCTGTCCGTTCAGCAGCTCCAATCTTTCCATCAGCTCGTCCAGGGTTGCAAGTCTGTCTCCCGTGTAAAAGTCCCTAATCGCTAGCTTCCCCCCATCCTGTCTCCACTTTTAAAAAGTGGCGCCTAGCATGGCCGGTGGGAATTTGTGGTTACTGCAGATGGGGGCCATGATGGACACCTCAGTTAGCCAAAGTGCTGTCTCATCTGCTTCCACGTTTTAAACGTAGCTCCCACCACTGGGCTGGATGTGTACTTTGCCGGGGTGGGGGGGGGTGGGAGTGCTGCCGTGGCGAGGGCCCAGAGAGTCATTCCAGCACAGGAGGACTCCTCCAGCCTCACCCATTCCGTGCTCGGTTCCTTTACCCATCCCCTCACCCTCTCGCTGTGGCTTCCCAGTGGTAGCATTGCAGGATCTGAAGGGCCAGGCCTCCCATGTTTCTTCTCCTCTGCAGTGTAGTTCCTTGGATTCTCCCCCCCCCCCCACATAAACGGCATAATCATTTTATCTATTCACGGAAAAATACCTCCGCCAGACTTGTCAGATTCCACTTGTTGAACCCTGTCCAGTCGTGGGCTATATGGATCCCCAGGTAGCGGAAATTGTTTTGGGATAGTTTGAATGGTCGATTCTCCAGCTCCGTCCCTCCCCTGTTCGGGTTCACCATGAATGCCTCGCTCTTGCCCAGGTTGGATTTGTAGTCCGAGAAGGCCCCAAACTCTTCCAGGGGCTTCATGATTTCCTTTAAGCCCTTCTGTGATTCCGAGATGGAGCGGAGCAGGTCTTCCGCATAGAGTGAGGCTCTGTGCTCTCTGCCTCCTCTTCGATGCCCTTCCAGTCTTTTGTGTCTCACAGAGCGATCTCCAGGGGTTCTGTTGCCAGGGTGAACAGGAGCGGGGACAGTGGGCAACCCGGCCTGGTGCCCCTGTGCAACTGGAAGTATTCAAAGCTGGGGGTGTTGGTTTGAGCGCTCACCTTGGAGGAGTTTCACCCACGAGGTGAACCCCGTCCATAGCCCAAACCGCTCCAGTACCTCAATGAGGTATTTCCACTCGACTCTGTCGAAGGCCATTTCTGCGTCCGGGGAGACAATCACCTCTGGTTTGCATCACGTTCAGCAGCCGCCTGATGTTCGCGGTTAGCTGTCTACGCTTGACAAAGCCCGTCTGGTCCTCTGCGACCACTTCTGGTATGCAGTTCTCCAGTCTCTTGGCCAGGACCTTTGCGAGTATTTTCACATCTATGTTAAGCAGCGAAAGGGTCTATATGATTCACATTCCGTTGGGCCTTTGTCTTTTTTGGGTATCAGCGATATCGTGGCCTGTGTTAGCGTAGGAGGCAGGGAGCCCCTCGCTTCTGTGAACAAGTCCTGTAGGTGTGGGGCCAGAGTCGGTGAGAATTTTTTATAGAAGTCCGCTGGGTGCCCATCGGGTCCCGGCACCTTCCCCGCCTGCATGGAGCTGATACTCTCCATGACCTCTCCCAGTCCTATTGGTGCATCCCCAATGTCCTCAATGACTGGCATGTCCAGTCCATCGAGGAACCGTTTCATTCCCGAGTCCCCGCTACCCTTTCCCTCCCCGTGTCTCCCCTGCCCATCTCCCCACTTGCTTTCCCCATCCCTGCCCCTATGGTCCCCTCACCCACCCTGCCAGACCTTCCCTCCCTGCTGGGAGGTGCTCTGCGGCCCTGATGCACCGTCAATTACCACAAGACGAGAATGGTGGAACAATCGAGGCTTTATTGAGCAAGATGTTGTGCCTCCTGTAGCTGGAACCAGAATGGCTGTGGCATCGGAGAGCACACACTTTTATACACCGCCTGCTGGGTGGAGCCAGCAGGCAGGGATTTACCGTTGTACCCTTAATATACGGGCAGTGCCGCAATACATATAATATGCCACTAGTGGTAACACCCACATTCACCGCCTGTTAAAAAAAGTCCGGCAGGGGTGGTGGAAAACATTACAATTTCAGTCTGTCGGGGGCCTTGACCTTCCTCTGCGATCGCCTCAGTCCTGGTGGTGATGTGGGTGCCGACTTGGTCACCTGTGACTCCGGGAGCGGGTTGTCCTCATCTTCGTCATCCCTGAGTGGATTCAGTGGGAGGACGGATCCTGCTGGGATGGGGGCTTCGGTGAGGTTTGCTGGAGGGAGGATGAGTGGCGCAGGGGTGAATGAGGCAACCGGGGGTGGGGCGGGAGGGGGGGGGAGCGATGTCAGGTCAGTGCTCGTGGATGGGGATCCAGCCGGTGCCAAGTCCCGGAGGGAGACCTGTGTCTTGGCACCCGTCGGGGTATGCCGCGTAGGCGTACTGTGGGTTTGCATGTAAGAGGTGGACTTTTTCGACCAAGGGGTCCGATTTATGGGTCCGCACATGCTTCCGGAGGAGGACAGGTCCAGGAACTGTCAGCCATGTGGGGAGCGAGACCCCGGAGGTGGACTTCCTGGGGAAAGCAAACACACGTTCGTGAGTGGTCTCGTTAGTCGCGGTGCAGGGGAGCGATCGGATGGAGTGGAGTGCGTCGGGGAGGACCTCCTGCCAGCGGGAGACCGGAAGATGTTTAGACCGCAGGGCCAGCAGGAAGGCCTTCCAGACCGTCCCGTTCTCCCTCTCCACCTGCCCGTTTCCCCGGGGGTTGTAGCTGGTCGTCCTACTCGAGGCGATGCCCTTGCTGAGCAGGAACTGACGCAGCTCATCGCTCATGAAAGAGGATCCCCGATCGCTGTGGATATAGGTGGAGAAACCGAACAGAGTGAAGATGCTGTGCAGGGCTTTGATTACCGTGTTAGAAGTCATATCGGGGCAGGGGATGGCGAAAGGGAACCGGGAGTACTCATCAATCACGTTCAGAAAGTACGTGTTGCGGTTGGTGAAGGGGAGGGGCCCTTTGAGGCTGAGGCGTTTAAAGGAGCGGGAGGCCTTCACCAAGTGCGCTCAATCCGGCCGGTTGAAGTGCGGCTTGCACTCTGCGCAGACCTGGCAGTATCTGGTGATGGTCCTGACCTCCTCAATGGAGTAGGGCAGGTTGCGGGCCTTGATGAAAAGGAAGAACCGGGTGACCCCCGGGTGGCAGAGGTCATAGTGGAGAACCCGGAGTCGGTCCACTTGTGCGCTGGCACATGCACAAGGATAGGGCATCAGGGGGCTCGTTGAGCTTACCCGGGCGATACAGGAGGCGGGATTCTCCGCAATCGGCGCGATGTCCGCCGACCGGCGCCAAAAACGGCGCGAATCAGTCCGGCACCACGCCGCCCCAAAGGTGCGGAATCCTCCGCATCTTGAGGGGCCGAGCCCTCACCTTGAGGGGCTAGGCCCGCGCCGGACTGATTTCCGCCCCGCCAGCTGGCGGGAAAGGCCTTTGGTGCCCCGCCAGCTGGCGCGAAACTGACTTTGCCGTGCGGCGCATGCGAGGGAGCGTCAGCGGCTGCTCACAGCATCCCCGCGCATGCGCAGTGGAGGGGGTCTCTTCCGCCTCTGCCACAGTGGAGACCATGGCGAAGGCGGAAGGAAAAGAGTGCCCTCACGGCACAGGCCCGCCCGTGAATCGGTGGGCCCCGATCGCGGGCCCGGCCACCGTGGGGGCACCCCCCGGGGCCAGACCGCCCCACGCCCCCCCCAGGACCCCAGAGCCCACCCGCGCCGCCTTGTCCCGCCGGTAAGAGAGGTGGTTTGATTCTCGCCGGCGGGACAGGCATTCCAGCAGCGGGACTTCGGCCCATCGCGGGCCGGAGAATCGCCGGGGGGACCCGCCAACCGGCCAGGCGCGATTCCCACCCCCACTGAATATCCGGTGCCGGAGAATTCGGCAACCGGCGGGGGCGGGATTCACGCCAGCCCCCGGCGATTCTCCGACCCGGTGGGGGTGTCGGAGAATCCCACCCAAGATCTCATAATTATAGCTGGAGAGCTCGATCCTCCACCTCAAGATCTTGTCATTTTTGATCTTTCCCCGCTGTGTATTATTAAACATAAAGGCAACCGACCGTTGGTCAGTGAGGAGAATGAATCTCCTGCCGGCCAGGTAATGCCTCCAATGTCGCACAGCTTCCACAATGGCTTGGGCTTCCTTTTCGAAAGAGGAGTGCCGAATTTCGGAGGCATGGAGGGTGCGGGAAAAGGCGGCCACGGGCCTGCCTGCCTGGTTGAGGGTGGCGGCCAGAGCTACGTCCGATGCATCGCTCTCCACCTGAAAGGGGAGGGACTCATTGACCGCGTGCATCATGGCTTTGGCGATGACTGCCTTGATGCGGTTGAAGGCCTGGCGGGCCTCAGCCGCCAGGGGGAAAACTGTGGACTAAAGGAGTGGGCCTGCCTTGTCCGCATAATTAGGGACCCGCTGGGTGTAATAGGAGAAAAACCCCAGGCATTGTTTCAGGGCCTTGGGGCAGTGGGGAGGGGGAGTTCCAGCATGCGGTCGGGGTCGGGCCCTAGGACTCCATTTTCTACTGCACAGCCAAGAATGGCTAAGCGGTTGGTGCGGAACACGCGTTTCTCCTTATTGTATGTGAGATTAAGGAGTTTGGTGGTCTGGAAGAATTTTTGGAGGTTTGCGTCATGGTCCTGCTGATCGTGGCCGCAGATGGTGACGTTATCTAGGTACGGGAAGGTGGCCCTCATTCCGTACCGGTCAACCATTCGGTCTATCTCTCGCTGGAAGACTGAGACCCCATTAGTGACGCCGAAGGGAACCCTGAGGAAGTGATAGAGGCGGCCATCTGCTTCGAACAATGTATTGGCGGTCCTCTGGGCGGATGGGGAGCTGGTGGTAGGCGGACTTCAAGTCCACTGTGGATAAGACTCGATACTGCGCAATTTGATTGCCCATGTCAGATATGCGTGGGACGGGGTACACGTCGAGCTGCGTGTACCGGTTGATGGTCTGGCTGTAGTCAATGACCATCCTGTGCTTCTCCCCAGTCTTCATTACCACCACTTGAGCTCTCCAGGGGCTGTTGCTGGCCTCAATGACCCCTTCCCGCAGAAGCCGTTGGACCTCTGACCTGATGAACGTCCTGTCCTGGGCACTGTACCGTCTGCTCCTAGTGGCAACGGGTTTGCAATCTGGGGTGAGATTCGCAAACAGGGAAGGTGCATCGACCTTAAGGGTCGTGAGGCCGCAGACGATGAGGCGGCGTAGGAGTCTGCCGAGTTTTAAAGTTAGGCTTTGGAGGTGGCACTGAAATTCCAGGCCGAGTAACAGGGCAGCGCAGAGGTGGGGGAGGACGTAGAGCCGGAAGTTGCTGAACTCTAATCCTTGGACGGTGAGGGCCGCGATGCAGTACCCCCGGATTTCCACGGAATGGGAACCGGAGGCCAGGCAGATTTTCTGGGTGACGGGGTGTACCGGGAGGGAGCGGCGCCTTACCGTAGTGGGGTGGATGAAGCTCTTGGTGTTCCCGGAGTCAAAGAGGCAGGTCGTCTCGTGCCCATCGATCTTCACCGTCATCGTCGCGGTCACAAGGTTGCGTGGCCGGGACTGATCCAGGGTGACAGAGGCGAGCTGCGGCAGATGCTGGGAGGTCCCGGGCTGGTCAGTGGTGTCAGAGATGGCCGTAGGCGATGAACTGCCAGACGAGCAGGGGAACTGAGGCGCCGTCCAAAATGGCGCCGAAGATGGCGGCGCCCATGGAGCGCACATGGCGGGCGGTATCAAAGATGGTGGCGCCCATGGGCCGCACGTGGCTTGTGGTGAGGAAGATGGCGGCGCCCACGGGCCGCACGTGGCTTGCGAAGGGGACAATGGTGGCATCCCTGTGTCGCACGTGGGGGGTGTAGGAACGCCGGGCCTGGAAACAGCGATGACCGACCGAGCCTGGCAAACAGCAGCGAAGTGTCCTTTCTTCCCACACTCGTTGCAGGTCGCGCTCTGCGCCGGGCAGCGCTGCCTGGGGTGTTTGTTTTGCCCGCAAAAATAACACTTGGGCCCCCCAGAGTTGGCTGGCTGCCACGCGGCGCAGGCTTGCGGTGAGCTGGAGTCGTCAGCTGGTGGGGTCCACGATGCCCACGAGGGTGCCTCACGGTCGGGGGCGTAGGACTGAACATTACGAGAGGCCACTTCTAACGAATTAGCGAGCTGCCTAGTTCCCGCAGGATCGAGCGTATCCCCTTCCAGTAGTCGCTCTTGGACGTACGCAGACTTCATGCCCGTGATCTAAGCATCTCTAATTAAACGTTTGGTGTGCTGGACTGCCGAAACTGCCTGGCAGTCACAGATCCTACTTAGGATGTGCGGGGCACACCAGAAATCGTCCAGAGACTCCCCTGGGTGTTGCTGTCTCGTGGCCAGAAGGTGCCTGGCGTATACTTGATTCACTGGTCAAACGTAATGTCCCTTCAGGAGCTCCATCGCTTCGGAGTAGGTGGGCGCATCCTGGGTGAGGGGAAAAATGTGAGGGCTCACCCGTGAATAGAGCACTTGGAGTTTTTGCGAGTCCGAGGGTTCTTCAGCGGCTGTTCTGAGGTAGCTTTCGAAGCAGGCTAGCCAGTAGTCAAAGGCGGATGTAGCGTTGGCTACTTGAGGGCTCAGCTGCAGGCGGTCAGGCTTGATGCGGAGATCCATTGTTTAAAAATTCTTGCTCAATAAATTGATGCACCATCAACTACCACAAGCCGAGAATGGTGGAACAATCGAGGCTTTATTGAGCAAGGTGTTGTGCCTCCTATAGCTGGAACCAGAATTGCTGCAGCATCGGAGAGCACACACTTTTATATGCCGCCTGCTGGCATATAAAAGCCAGCAGGCAGGGATTTACCGTTGTACCCTTAATATACGGGCAGTGCCGTAATACATATAATATACCAATAGTGGTGACTACCACAGGCCCCCCCTTGCTTTTGTTCTTCCTAGTGCTAGCTTTCCCTGCGAGTGTGGTGGTTCCCCTCCTGGGGCTAATCTTACCCCTTTCCCATGCCCGCTAGATATCTCTTCCCTCCGTCTCTTCCTCACCCTCTCCTGTGTTCCGCTGCCTCACCCTTCCCTGTCATCTGACATTTCTGTTCAAAGCAAGGCAGTACAGTCCCGCGCAAATATAATATGCGTCCATCATAATTCTCTTTTCCCCCTACTTTCGTCCATAACTTCGCCCTCAGCACTGCCTTGCCTGCCCCTTGTCCAGGCCGTTCATTCGAACAAACCCGTCCGCCTCTGTCAGGGTGCTCCTTGTTTTGGAACGTGACCCAGAGCCAGGCTGGGAACAGCATTTGAAATTTCACCCCGCTTTTGTACAGGGCCGATTTTGCCTGGTTGAACTCGGCCCTGCGCTTTGCTAGGTCTGCCCCGATGTCTTGGTAGACTCGGATTCTATGTCCTTTCCAGCTGCTTGCCTTCCTCTGCCTTGTCCATCTCAACAATCCCAAACTTCCCTCTCCTTCCCATCAGCCAGGGCCCCAAACAGTCCCTCCAGCTGAAAAAGTGATTACTT
This sequence comes from Scyliorhinus torazame, assembly GCF_047496885.1. Classification (NCBI taxonomy): domain Eukaryota; kingdom Metazoa; phylum Chordata; class Chondrichthyes; order Carcharhiniformes; family Scyliorhinidae; genus Scyliorhinus; species Scyliorhinus torazame. Next base: position 106,402,237 of record NC_092716.1, read on the forward strand.
GTGCTTCTTTGAATTTAGCATGTCATCCCTCCTCCCCACAATGCAGTCTGATCTTCGTTGAATAGACCAAATGCGGACTGGGTTACGAGGTGTTAACAGGGTAAACCCATCCGTTCAGTCCACAAGCACAGCCCTGAGCTACCACTCTCCTGTCATTTTTATCTTCCCCAAACTCCCGTTTTCACTCTGACCTCTCTGTTCTCGGCCACTTATACTGTTCCAATGAAGCACAAGACAAGATTGAGGAACAGCACTTCATCTTTCATTTGGGCACTTTAAAAAAAATTCATTTACGGAATGTTGGTGTCGCTGGTTAGGCCAGCGTTTATTGCCCATCCCTAGTTGCCCTTCAGAAGGTGGTGGTGGGTTGCCTTCTTAAATCGCTGCAGTCCTTGAGGTATAGGTAGACCCACTGTGCTCTTAGGGAGGAAGCTCCAGGATTTTGACTCCGCGACAGTGAAGGAATCAATGGTGAGCGACTTAGAGGGGAACCTCCAGGTGGTGGGGTATCTGCTGCTCTTGTCTTGCTAGATGGTGATGGCCGTGGGTTAGGACGGCGCTGTCTAAGGAACCTTGGTGAGTTACTTGCCTTGCCTCCAGCTTTAACACTGAGATAAGCACTGCAGATCTTAGGCCCTGCTGTCATGTTCTCTTGAAAAGCATGGTCCAGTAATGGCAAATAGGTGCGGCTGAGCCCCCGAGATTGAATGAGCCGTGCTGGTAGTTCAGGAGGGAAATCCCTCATGGTACAGGCTGGTGGGGTGAGCCACAGTCCTGTCCCTCTCCAATTCTACTGCCATCAGTTCCACCTCCTCCAGACCCAACTTTTGTTTATTTACATGGCCCATTACCTTTTTCCTTGAATCCTCATCCCTCTTGTTGTTCAAGCTGTACAGCACATCAGAGACATTTTCCTTCAGTTCTTTCCTCCCCACCTGTCACAATTCCTCTGAAAATCTGTTACATCTCCAGCATATTCCAATTCTGATGAAAGGTCACTGGTCAATATATTAAAATCTGTTTCTCTATTTGCACAGATGCTGTTTGACGTGCTTCCAGCACTTTTTGTTTGTATTTCAGCTTCGCAGCATCCGTAACATTTTGCTTTTCATTGAACCATAAAATCCCCACAGTGCAGGAAGCCATTTGGCCCATCGAGTCTGCACAGACTTTCTGAAAGAGCACCTTAACTAGGCCCTGCACCCTGGCCCTATCCCAGTACCCTGCGCATTGATCGTGGCCAATCTATCTAACATGCACATCTTTGGATTATGGGAGTGTGGTAGTCACCACCGTTTGTATAATACGTATATGAGAGGTATTACGGTAAGGCTCCTGTGCTACAGGTACGGGGGTAGATCCCTGCCTGCTGGCTCCACCCTGTAGGTGGAGTATACATGTGTGTGCTCACCGAGCTGCAGTCATTTCGGCAGCAGCTGCAGGAGGCAACACATCTCTGCTTAATAAAGCCTCGATTACTCTCTACTCTCGTCTCATCGTAATTGATAGTGCATCAATTTATTAAGCAGAGACTTTACAGCGGTGGACCTTCGCATCAAGCCAGATCGCCTGCAGCTGCACCCTCAAGCAGACAACACCACGTCGGCCTTCGACCACTGGCTAGCTTTCTTTGAAGCCTACATCGGAGCAGCGACAGAACACCCTTAGAAGCACAGAAACTCCAGATCCTGTACACACGGTTGAGCTCCGATATTTTTCCCCCTATGAAAATAGGGATGTGCCCAACCATACTGAGGCCATGGTGCTTCTGAAAGAGAACTACATCCGGCCGATCAACAAACTCTACGCCAGGCATCTCCTGTCCACGCGGCAACAACTCCCCGGTGAGTCATTGGACGATTTCTGGCGTGCCCTGCACGCCCTGGCGAGGAACTGTGATTGCCAGGCAGGTTCGGTCGTTGAACGTACTAAACTCCTAATAAGTGACGCTTTTCCTACGGGCATAGGGTCGGCGTACATCCGCCAGCGCCTCTTAGAAGGGGGTACGCTCGATCTCGCGGCGACCAAGAAACTCGCGACTTCACTAATGGTAGCCTCCCGTAATGTACAAGCGTACGCCCCCGACCGCACGGCGCCCCCCCTCATGGACATCGTGGGCCCCACCAGCGGCCGCCCCTAGCCAACCCCAAGCCTGCGCCGCATGGCAGCCAGCAAACCACGGGTGGCCCAAGTGCTATTTCTGCGGGCAGACAAAGCACCCCCGGCAGCGCCGGGCTGGCAGCTCCAGGACCCATCCTCCCTCGCAAGCACATGCGGCTCCACAAGGCTAAATCGCTGGCTTTTAAAGCAGACCAAGGCAGGCCAGCAGCACGGTTCAATTCCCGTACCAGCCTCCCCGAACAGGCGCCGGAATGTGGCGACTAGGGGCTTTTCACAGTAACTTCATTTGAAGCCTACTTGTGACAATAAGCGATTTTCATTTCAACTGCCAGATGCTACACTTCAATTTATTTTCCCATTCTTCCTTTCGAATGTAGATTTTTCCCTCAGTTCACTTGACACCTGTATCATTTCTGCATCTACCTGCCTATCTATCGAGTCGTCTAAGGTCTGCCACATATAGGGTTAATGTGGGCCTGAGTACAGTACTGCCCACACAATTATGTAACAGAGCACATGATCTGCACCTCGGTTCCAGTCTAGTGTTGGACAGAAATAAAAGCAGAATATGCTGGATAAACTCAGCAGGTCTGGAATCATCTGTTTTTATTTCAGATTTTGAGCTACCACAGTGTTTTACTTTATTTCAATGTTGGTCAGAGCCATGTGTACAAGCAAGCATGGAGACAGCTCCTAGCTTGAACCTTTTATTGTATATACGTACATAGTACAGTTACACACACAGTTAACCTCTTCTTCTTAGGCAGTCTCTTGGGATCAATGATGACTTCCTTCCACTACGAGGTTGTAGGTGCTGAGGTGACTAAAAGGCCCAATGTTGGGCCTGCACACTTGGCCTGTGGGACGGGTAGATCGGACAGGTGGGTGGGACGCTCGGAGTTTGGTCTGCTCCTTCCGCTGTTTGTCCTTGGCCTCCAATCGGGCCTGACAGAGACGTTCAAAATGGTTGCCACCTTCGCGGATGCTTCTTCCTCAGTCTGGGCAGTCACGAGCAAGAGATTCCCACAGACAGGTGGATTGCAGAACGACCCTGAAATGTTTCCTCTGCCCTCCTGATAACCACTTCCTGTGACGTAGCTCGGAATAGGGAGCTTGTGTGGGGAGGGTTGTGTCAGGCATGTGGATGATGTGGTCTGTCCAATGTAGCTGATTAACCATAACCAGAGCCTCGATACTGGAGATGCTGACCTGAGAGAACACCATTGAATTTGAAGAGGCATCACTGGTGATACTTCTAAGACCATAAGACAGAGGAGCAGAAGTAGGCCATTCAGCCCATCAAGTCTGCTCTGCCATTCAATAAGATCATGCCTGACCCGATATAATCCTCAACTCCACTTTTCCACCTTATCCCCAAAACACTTTATTCCCTTACTGATTAAAAATCTGTCCATCTCAGCCGTGAACATACTTAATGACCCAACTTCCATAGCCCACTGCAGTAAAGAATTCCACTACGCTCTGAGAGAAGTAATTCCCCCTCATCTCTGTCTTAAATGGACATCCCCTTACTCTGAGATTATGCCCTCTGGTCCAAAATTCTCCCACAAGGGGAAACATCCTCTCAGCATCCACCCTGTCAAGCCCCCTGAGAATCCTATATGTCTCAATAAGGTCACCTCTCATTATTCTAAACTCCAATGAGTACAGACCCAACCCCTTTCCTCATAAGAAAACCCCTCCATATTTTTATGTTCCACTGCCATTGCAATAAAGGCCAACATTCCATTGCAGCACGGTAGCACAGTGGTTAGCAAGGTTGCTTCACAGCTCCAGGGTCCCAGATTCGATTCCCGGCTTGGGTCACTGTCTGCGTGGAGCCTACACATTCTTCCTGTGTCGGCTTGGGTTTCCTCCGGGTGCTCCGGTTTCCTCCCATTAGTCCTGAAAGGCTTCCTGTTAGGTGAATTGGACATTCTAAATTCTCCCTCTGTGTACCCGAACAGGTGCCGAAATGTGGCGACTCGGGGCTTTTTACAGTAACCTCATTGCAGTGTTAATGTAAGCCTACTTGTGACAATAACGATTATTATTATTTGCCTTCCCTGTTACCAGCTGAACTTCCATGCTTGCTTTTTTGTGATTTATATACGAGGGCCCGCAAATCCCTTTAAGCTACGACTTTCTACAGTCTTTCTCTATTTTTTCAAAACAATATTTTTTATTGGTGTTTTGAACAAAGTATATTTACCGTTATGTACACAGAATAGAATATATATATATAGAAGAGAAGGGCGCACACAAAAATACAAAATAAATTAAAATAACTGATATGGTATTATTTACTAGTCAAACAACAGCAACTCTATACAATTGGCAATATTATCGTTAACACATCTGTTTGTGGGGGGGTGGGGTGGGGTGGAAACTGGGGAGGTACATATACATTTGGGTGCCGGAGAAACAATTACAGCGGGCAATACGCGAATGAGTCTGGTGTTGGTGTTGTCACTTGCTTCTCCCGGATGGATTTAGCTGCTATTGCCGGCTCACGTTCACCTCCGCTTCAGCCGTTTGACCCGTCTTTCGCCCGGATTTTCCTCGCTCTCTGTTCCTGTAGATGCCAAGTTTGTTATCATTTCCCGTGCCCTCCATCCGGCTATCATTCTTTTGCCTCCCCCCCCCCACCTCCCTGGTTCCCCTCTATTGTTCCCTGTCTCCTCCCTCTTCCCACCCTCCCCCCTGTCGTGTTGGGTGTTCTGCTACATAGACGAACCAACACGGTTGCGGATGGTACAACTCAGTTTTATTACTAACAATAATAACATCTGTAAACTGGTTACTGTGGTTCGTTCATTACCCTCGAACCTGTGGACCTAGCCCTAACACTATCTTGGAGAAGCACTCAGCACATGGTGAATGTCTGAGTCGCTTGCTGTGAGCTCTGTGCCCTGAGCTGTCTCCTGCTGGAATCCGCGGGAAGTGTTGTGTTCCCCGTTTTATAGTGTGTATGCTCTTGCCTGTGATTGGCTGTAATGTTGTGTGTGTATTGATTGGTCCGTTGATCTGTCCATCAGTGTGTATGTATGTTTGCACCATGATGTTTATCTGAATATCATGACATCCCCCCTTTTTTTACAAGAATATGTGCCTATGTGGTAATAAATACAGATTTGTGTACTGAGTGCAGCTGAATGTGTGTGTGCAATATCTACAACATGTACATGAGGCTAAACTATATACATAGGAAGGTGTCAGGTGCAACATAGCAACGATGTTGTACCATAAACAAAACACGTGTAAACATTAAGCATCAAAACGAACTCCTGTAACGACAAAAAGAGAAACATATTAACATTGTGGCATAATACGTCAGTGAGTTCAATGTTCAAACAGGCTCATAAGTCCAGCCTAGTAGGCGGGCGACGAATTCGGGTTGACCGTTAGGGTGGCACACCATTCATCACCCGGATTGACACTGTTCACTGGCATCGGCTGGTGGGTCCTGCTTGGAGACATCCGGTTCCTGTCAATGACCGCAACGCGGAAGGCTTCCCGGTCGTCTGTATCACCGGTTTGTATATCGGCCAGGTATGACTCAGAGTACGGAGGCTGAATGGTCCGCACGTCCCTGCGAAGCTGTCGGAATTGGGGAGCGTTGGCAGGTTGAGCTGCTCGACAGCAGGCAGCATAGTGGCCCATCTTGCCATAGCGGAGGCATTGTCGGTTCTTTGCTGGACATTGCCGCTTTAAATGTGCGGATCCACAGTTGCCGCACGTTCTGATGTCATGGCGTTCGTTGTGCCATCGCGCATGCGCAGTTCGGTCCTGCATAGAGCGCGCCTGCGCGTCACGTCCCTCTGCGTCGACGTCTCTTTTAGTGCGTACAAGCGCGTGAGGCCGCGGAAAGTGCACAAAATGGCCGCCCTCGTCCGGGCCGCGGGCCGGGAGGAACTCGATCGCCTGGACCCCCTCGGCCTCGTAGGACACCTGCCTTGCCGATTCGGCCGCGTAGGACCCCTGCCGTGCCGATTCAGCCGCCTGGAATTGGGAGTAGCGGCTGGTCGCGTTTTCATGGAGGACGCAGGCTTCAATGGCGGTGGCTAGGGTGAGGCTTTTAATTTTGAGGAGCTGCTGGCGTAGGGTGCCCGAGGTGACCCCAAAAACAATCTGGTCCCGAATCATGGAATCGGAGGTGGCCTCGTAACCGCAGGACTGCGCGAGGATACGGAGGTGTGTCAGGAAAGATTGAAAAGGCTCATCCTTACCCTGCAGGCGCTGCTGGAAGAGGTACCTCTCGAAGCTCTCATTTACCTCGACGCTGAAGTGTTGCTCGAGTTTGAGAAGGACCGTCTTGCACTTCGTCTTGTCCCACCTTCCGCGAACACCAGGGAGTTGTAGATGTGGATGGCGTGTTGCACTGCCGTGGAGAGGAGGAGGGCGATTTTCCTGGTGTCCGAAGCATTCTCCCTTTCTGTGGCTTCTAGGAAGGACTGGAAGCGCTGTTTAAACAGCTTCCAGTTGACGCCGAGGTTTCCAGTGATTTGGAGCGGCTGCGGCGGGCTGATGGTGTCCAAGGCGCAAGATTGCGGATTCCTTAAGATGCGTAGGTAGGTCTCACAGTTACTGGGTTCCAATCCTGGTACTATGTCGTGTTGGGTGTTCTGCTACATGGACGAACCAACACGGTTGCGGATGGTACAACTCAGTTTTATTACTAACAATAATAACATCTGTAAACTGGTTACTGTGGTTCGTTCATTACCCTCTAACCTGTGGACCTAGCCCCAACACTATCTTGGAGAAGCACTCAGCACATGGTGAATGTCTGAGTCGCTTGCTGTGAGCTCTGTGCCCTGGGCTGTCTCCTGCTGGAATCCACGGGAAGTGTTGTGTTCCCCGTTTTATAGTGTATATGCTCTTGCCTGTGATTGGCTGTGATGTTATGTGTGTATTGATTGGTCCGTTGATCTGTCCATCCGTGTGTATGTATGTTTGCACCATGATGTTTATCTGAATATCATGACACCCCCTTCTTCCCCCCCCCCCCCTCCTGTGGTTCGCCATTCTTTCTCTTAGGTTTGGCTGCCCCCCGGACTATCCCTCCCACTCACACCTTGGCTACTTTCCCCTGATTCTTGGCTACCAGGCTGTTCTTCTGCTTGTTCGCTGGTCACAAACAGGTCCCGGAACAATTGGGTGAATGGCCCCCACGTTCTGTGGAAGCCGTTGTCTGATCCTCGGGTGGCTAATTTTCTCCATTTGCAGAGATTCTGAGAGCTCGGACAGCCAGTCTGCAGCTTTGGGTGGTGCTGCTAACCGCCAGCTGAACAGGATTCTATGGCAGGCGATCAGGGAGGCAAAGGCAAGGGTGTCCGCCCTCCTCAGTCTTTCTCTATTTAAATAATGTTCCGCTCCTTTATTCTTCCTACCAAAATGCATAGCTTCACATCCTCCTACATTATATTCCATCTGTCAAGTTTTTCTCCACTCACTTAACCTGTTGTAAGAGTCCTTCCTGGTTATTCCCCTTATTTCCCCTTTCTTTTATTTTGCTATTCTTATTTTGATCCATGGATTATTAATGGACATGTGTCTTTAAGGCAAGCAGCCTGTACCTTTAATTCAAGTAGAAGAATCCAGAAGCTACAAGAGAGATCACTTTGTTAGCCTCTGCTGGTTTAAACAGGAGACCACAGACTTGTTGGCACCAGTGAGAGTGATGTCAGCACTCGGTTTGATGGATTGGCTGGTGGCCAATGAATTTGTCCCAAAGACCGTACTCTGCCTGGTCACAGTGGTGATTGGGTTATATCCCAGTGGAATGCTTTTCAGAGTCCTAAGGAGTTTTTAGTTTTGATTCTGGCAGCCCAGCGGTAAAAACCTGTGAACTCTCCGCAGAAAACCTGCTGTGAGAGCAATCGCTCTCTAGAAATCCTGCGAGTGCCACATTTCTAAACTACAGCGAACCTGGATGAATGAATCTGCAGAGATGACCATTCCAGGCTGCAAAGAAAGACTTTAACCTGAAATCTTGCCATGAAGAAAGGTGTGCTAAAACCATAATCTGAAACAAAGACTCTTTTTCCTTTCACTTCTTATTATTTTTGGTACCCCTTTCCACCCCTCTGTGTTTGTCTGTCTCATGTTATGTGTATATGTTTCAAGGGTGAGGGGCAGGTCAAATTGGCAAGTTAGGAATTAGTTCATCGTTAACCAGTTGGGGCAACATGGTGGCACAGTGGTTAGCACTGCTGCCTCACAGCCCCGAAGTCCCAAGTTCGATCCCGGTTCTGGGTCCCTGTCCGTGTGGTGTTTGCACATTCTCCCCGTGTTTGCGTGGGTTTCGCCCCCACACCCCAAAGATGTGCAGGGTAGGTGGATTGGCCACGCTAAATTGCCCTTTAATTGGAAAAAATTAATTGGCACTCTGAGTTTAAAAAGAAATAGTTAACCAGTTGTACTTGCTGCATAGTTCATTATAATTCTTGTTATAAATAAACAGTAATTGTGTTTAAAATTGCAATTATGGCGACTGTAATTATTGGGCATCCAAGGGCAAAAGTCTTGGGGCTGGATTCTCCAATTCTGGGGCTATGTCCCATCGGCAGCATGGGAACGGTGGCGTTTTGCGGCAGGAAAACTGCCGCGAAACGGCCACCGATTCTCCGTTTTGCTGAGGGCTAACAGGGCGGCAGCATAGAGCACCCGGCTCTAGCTACCGATACGCCCCGGAGAATTGCCGGGTCCGTGGCCGTGCATGCGTGCAGCGGCGGCCTGCAGCGGCTGCCCCATGCTTCGTGGTGGAGGCCGCGAGCGGACCTGGCCCGCAAAATAGTCCCGTCCTTCGGACGGCTCACGCGCGCAGGACCACCCCCCTACAGTGCCCTCATCCCTGAATAATGTCCCCCCTGCCTGCGGACCGGCCCTCCGCTGGACTGAGTCCGCAGCCGCCGCGCCGAGTACCCGACGGATGAGACCACATGTGTCCCACGTTATTGGGAACTCGGTCAGTCGGGGGCGGAGCATCAGGGGGCGGGCCTCAGGCAATGGCCTCATGCCGCCGATATGTGGCGTGGCGTACTCAAGGAGGAGGCAGAGCATCGCAAAAGTGCCGCCGCCCCCGATTTCGTCGGGAATTTGGATTCTCCGGCCATTCGCCGAAGGCGATTTCGGCATCGGCGACTGGAAAATCCAGCCCTTGGTTTTTTTAATAAGTATTATTGGTTAATCCACTTGTGTCGTGACTCCAGGACTAGTGGGGCTGGAATTGACTGCACACTTGCTCAGGGTGTTGTAGCACTGGCCATATCCCTCTGTGGATGCCTGGTGTCATCCTCACCACTTGACTTCCCACCATTTTTGTGCCGTTCACAGGGATTTAAGGTGTCTCTGCTGTACATTGTCCATGTCTCTGACCCATACAGAGGACAGGTAGCTTATTCAGTTACTTAAGACTCCAAAGACTTCATTACGACCTCCCGAACAGTATCCAACTCCGTCTATCTGTCTATCTATCTGTCTGTCTATTCCATCTATCTGTCTAGCCACCCGTCTGTCTGTCTATCAATCTGTCTGACTATCCCATCTATCTGTCTAGCCACCCGTCTGTCTGACTATCCATTTGCCTATCTCTCCGTCTTCTATCTGTCTGTTGAAAATGAAAATCGCTTATTGTCACAAGTAGGCTTCAATGAAGTTACTGTGAAAAAGCCCCTAGTTGCCACATTCCAGCGCCTGTTTGGGGAGGCTGGTACGGGAATTGAACCGTGCTGCTGGCCTGCTTGGTCTGCTTTAAAAGCCAGCGATTTAGCCCAGTGTGCTAAACCAACCCCTTTATCTATCTATTTATAAAATTCCACTTTATTACAGTATTCTTTCTCTTGTTAACCTTCCTGACCTAGCGCATTGGCTTGAAATGGTATTATATGCACAGCAACCATATGTGTTCAGTGATAACATGCATTTAAGATAATACTTCACTGAAGTGTTATCAGGCAATATATGGCTCTGAGTCACGAGGAGATATCAGGGCAAGTGATCAAAAGCTTGGTCAAAGAGATAGATTTGAACGAGCATCGGAAAGGGATAGAGAGGCAGAGAGGTTAGAGGAGGCAGGTTGAAGGCACATGAATGATGCACAAGGCACCAGAACTGGAAGAGCACAGATTTCTCCGAATGTTGCAGGCGATTATAGAATGAGGCGATTACAGAAATAGGGAGAGAAACACGGAAGGTGAATGAAAATTTCAAAATGAGCTGGTGCTGGACTGGGAGCCAATGTAGGCCAGCGAGCATAGTGGTGATCCAGAATTGGTGTGAGTTAACCTTCAGACGACAGAATCTTGGACAAATTCAAGGTGCAATAGGCTGGCTGCTAACTTCAGAATTCTCCATTTTGTTATGTTTGGATATTTGGCACTTCGAGCCTGCTTTATAATTCAATAAGATCAAGAATGATCTAATTGACAGACAGGTAGACAGACGAATAGACTCGCCTGCCAGCGCCATATCCCCCACACCCCTACTCCTCAGCTCTGTTGATTCGATGACCCATGGCTGAATTCTCCGGTCCCCCAGCCGCATGTTCCTTGGCTGTACATCTTTGGCTGGTGGCAGGATTCTGTATTCCCACCACTTGTCAATAGGATTTCCCATTGAAGCCATCCCATGCCACCGGGAAGCCCATGGGTGGGGGTGCACTGCCGGTGGTAACATGGGGCGTCATTCTCCGACCCCCCGCCGGGTCGGAGAATGGCCGTTGGCCGCCGTGAATCCCGCCCCCGCCGAAGTCTCCGAAGGGAGAAAAGTCGGCGGGGCGTTAATGGCGCCGCTGCCGCGGAGAATGTCACGGGTCTGCGCAAGGCAGCCGATTTTCGGCCTGCCGATATTCTCCCTTCCGGATGGGCCGAAGTCCCGTCGACGTGATGACCGTTCACGTCGACGTCAATCAAACCTCCTTTTCATCGGCGTGACCCGGTGCTCCAGGCTCACGCCGACCAGCGTGGAGGTGAGTGACGGCCTGGGGGGTTGGCTCTGGGCAGGAAATGGCGTGGCCGCAGACTGATTGCCTGAGGAGAGGTGTGTCTCGGCTTGTGTGTGTGTGCGGCGGGGGGGGGGGGGGGGGGGGGGGGGTGGTTAGAGTAGGCTGGGCTCCGGGGGAGTGCCGGGAGGGGGTCCGTGCCGGGGTGGAGGTTGGGGGTTGTGGAGGGGGTCCGTGCCGGGGTGGAGGTTGGGGGGGGGGTCCGTGCTGGGGTGGAGGTTGGGGGTTGGGGAGGGGGTCCGTGCCGGGGTGGAGGTTGGGGAGGGGGTCCGTGCCGGGGTGGAGGTTGGGGAGGGGGGTCCGTGCCGGGGTGGAGGTTGGGGAGGGGGTCCGTGCCGGGGTGGAGGTTGGGGGTTGTGGAGGGGGGTCCGTGCCGGGGTGGAGGTTGGGGGGGGGTCCGTGCTGGGGTGGAGGTTGGGGGTTGGGGAGGGGGTCCGTGCCGGGGTGGAGGTTGGGGGTTGGGGAGGGGGTCCGTGCCGGGGTGGAGGTTGGGGGGGGGTCCGTGCTGGGGTGGAGGTTGGGGGGGGTCCGTGCTGGGGTGGAGTTTGGGGGGGGGTCCGTGCCGGGGTGGAGGTTGGGGGTTGTGGAGGGGGTCCGTGCCGAGGTGGAGGTTGGGGGGGGTCCGTGCTGGGGTGGAGGTTGGGGGTTGGGGAGGGGGTCCTTGCCGGGGTGGAGGTTGGGGGTTGGGGAGGGGGTCCGTGCCGGGGTGGAGGTTGGGGGGGGGTCCGTGCTGGGGTGGAGGTTGGGGGGGGGTCCGTGCTGGGGTGGAGGTTGGGGGTTGGGGAGGGGGTCCGTGCCGGGGTGGAGGTTCGGGGTTGGGGAGGGGGTCCGTGCCGGGGTGGAGGTTGGGGAGGGGGTCCGTGCCGGGGTGGAGGTTGGGGAGGGGGTCCGTGCCGGGGTGGAGGTTGGGGAGGGGGTCCGTGCCGGGGTGGAGGTTGGGGGTTGTGGAGGGGGTCCGTGCCGGGGTGGAGGTTGGGGGGGGGTCCGTGCTGGGGTGGAGGTTGGGGGTTGGGGAGGGGGTCCGTGCCGGGGTGGAGGTTGGGGGTTGGGGAGGGGGTCCGTGCCGGGGTGGAGGTTGGGGGGGGGTCCGTGCTGGGGTGGAGGTTGGGGGGGGGGTCCGTGCTGGGGTGGAGTTTGGGGGGGGGTCCGTGCCGGGGTGGAGGTTGGGGGTTGTGGAGGGGGTCCGTGCCGAGGTGGAGGTTGGGGGGGGGTCCGTGCTGGGGTGGAGGTTGGGGGTTGGGGAGGGGGTCCTTGCCGGGGTGGAGGTTGGGGGTTGGGGAGGGGGTCCGTGCCGGGGTGGAGGTTGGGGGGGGGTCCGTGCTGGGGTGGAGGTTGGGGGGGGGTCCGTGCTGGGGTGGAGGTTGGGGGTTGGGGAGGGGGTCCGTGCCGGGGTGGAGGTTGGGGAGGGGGTCCGTGCCGGGGTGGAGGTTGGGGAGGGGGTCCGTGCCGGGGTGGAGGTTGGGGAGGGGGTCCGTGCCGGGGTGGAGGTTGGGGAGGGGGTCCGTGCCGGGGTGGAGGTTGGGGAGGGGGGTCCGTGCCGGGGTGGAGGTTGGGGGGGGGTCCGTGCTGGGGTGGAGGTTGGGGGTTGGGGAGGGGGTCCGTGCCGGGGTGGAGGTTGGGGGTTGGGGAGGGGGTCCGTGCCGGGGTGGAGGTTGGGGAGGGGGTCCGTGCCGGGGTGGAGGTTGGGGGGGGTCCGTGCTGGGCTGGAGGTTGGGGGGGGGTCCGTGCTGGGGTGGAGGTTGGGGGGGGGTCCGTGCCGGGGTGGAGGTTGGGGGTTGTGGAGGGGGTCCGTGCCGGGGTGGAGGTTGGGGGGGGGTCCGTGCTGGGGTGGAGGTTGGGGGTTGGGGAGGGGGTCCGTGCCGGGGTGGAGGTTGGGGGGGGGTCCGTGCTGGGGTGGAGGTTGGGGGGGGTCCGTGCTGGGGTGGAGGTTTGGTGTTGGGGAGGGGTTCGGTGCCGGGGTGGAGGTTGGGGAGGGGGTCCGTGCCGGGGTGGAGGTTGGGGAGGGGGTCCGTGCCGGGGTGGAGGTTGGGGAGGGGGTCCGTGCCGGGGTGGAGGTTGGGGAGGGGGGTCCGTGCCGGGGTGGAGGTTGGGGAGGGGGTCCGTGCCGGGGTGGAGGTTGGGGGTTGGGGAGGGGGTCCGTGCCGGGGTGGAGGTTGGGGGTTGGGGAGGGGGTCCGTGCCGGGGTGGAGGTTGGGGGGGGGTCCGTGCTGGGGTGGAGGTTGGGGGTTGGGGAGGGGGTCCGTGCCGGGGTGGAGGTTGGGGGTTGGGGAGGGGGTCCGTGCCGGGGTGGAGGTTGGGGAGGGGGCCCGTGCCGGGGTGGAGGTTGGGGGGGGGGTCCGTGCTGGGGTGGAGGTTGGGGGGGGGGTCCGTGCTGGGGTGGAGGTTGGGGGGGGGTCCGTGCCGGGGTGGAGGTTGGGGGTTGTGGAGGGGGTCCGTGCCGGGGTGGAGGTTGGGGGGGGTCCGTGCTGGGGTGGAGGTTGGGGGTTGGGGAGGGGGTCCGTGCCGGGGTGGAGGTTGGGGGGGGGGTCCGTGCTGGGGTGGAGGTTGGGGGTTGGGGAGGGGGTCCGTGCCGGGGTGGAGGTTGGGGGGGGGTCCGTGCTGGGGTGGGTGTTGGGGAGGGGGTCCGTGCCGGGGTGGAGGTTGGGGGGGGGGGGGGTCCGTGCCGGGGTGGGTGATGGGAGGGCAAATGAGTTGGTCCACCTGGCCAGGTGCCAGCCTCCAACAGTTGGACCCATGCGGTCCATGCCACCTGGCTGGGGGGAGGAGGGGATATGGGCAATGATGACATGTCGTCGTTCCCCTCCCCCCCACCAGGCCGTCATGTTTTCAGACCATCCAGCGATGTTGGCCGCCGTGGTGGCAGCCGCTCATGTCTATGTTGCCCTGGATGAGGAGGAGGAGGAGGAGGAGGAGGAGGAGGAGCGTGCCAGAGAGGCGGCGCAGGCTGCCGCAGAGGGGCAGGCGGCAGCCGCCCAGGCTGGAGGGACACCTGACCGACAGGACGAGGAGGGGGAGGAGGACGTCGCGGCCCCACGGCAACGGAGGCACCCGAGGGCGCCCCGTGTGTACCGGCCCCGGCAGTCATACCAGGACCCCACGGACCGGGAATGCAGGAGGAGACTCCGGATGAGCCGGGAAACCGTGGCACACATCTGCCACCTGCTGGCACACCTGTCACCGCGTGGCACTGGCGGGGGACACCCTCTCCCCGTGTCCGTCAAGGTTACGGTGGCCCTGAACTTTTATGCAACGGGGTCATTCCAGGCACCGAGTGGGGACCTGTCCGGCATATCGCAGACATCGGTGCATCCGGGCAGTGACAGATGCCCTTTATGCCATGGCGCACCGCTACATCCGCTTCCCCGTGGACCGGGCCAGCCAAGATGCCCGGGCCGTGGGCTTCTCTGCCGTTGCCGGGTTCCCCATGGTCCAGGGCGCGATCGATGGGATGCACGTCGCCGTGCGGCCACCTGCAGATAACAGGGCCGTGTTCACTAATAGGAAGGGGACCTATTCGATGAACGTACAGGTGGTCTGCGACCACCGCATGATGATCCTGCACGTCTGCGCCCGTCACCCAGGCAGTGTACACGACTCATTCGTGTTGTCGCGGTCATCCATCCCCGGCATGTACGAGGGACGCCATCCCCGGCTGAGGGGCTGGTTGCTGGGCGACAGGGGCTACCCATTGCGATTGTGGCTGATGACGCCTATACGGAGGCCACGCAATGAGGCGGAGAACCGCTACAATGATGCCCATGTAGCGACAAGGGGAGTGATCGAGAGGTGCTTTGGCGTGCTGAAGATGCGTTTCAGGTGCCTGGACCTCTCTGGGGGCGCCCTCCAGTATCGGTCAGATAGGGTCGGCCGCATCATTGTGGTGTGCTGCGTCCTGCACAACATAGCCCAGCAGAGGGGCGATGTGCCGCAGGCAGAGGAGGGCGGAGTGGAGGAGCAGCAGGAAGAGGCCCAGTCCTCCCCAGATGAGGGGGATGGGGGCAATGGTCAGGGCAGACGGGGTAGACACAGACGGGTGGCTGTCCACCGTTACCGGCTGGCCCAGCGGGCACGGGACAGACTGATAGACGCCCGCTTCACTGACTAGATGGGCGTGGGAATCGGGTAGTATGGCCACAGACCGCACACCATGACAACAGCCGACCACCCACACCCCCCACCCATCCACCCACCCAGCACCCTCACCCCCCCTCCCCAACCCCACACACCCCACCCGCATGCACACCACCCCCCCCACTGCCAATTGCCGATCCACCGGCGGCACAACGGGCCGGGCTCACCCAGTTGCGGGTGGACGCGTGTCTATCGCAGGCCATGGAGAATGATGACAACCCGCCTCCGATGAGCTCCTGGCTCTACATCGTTGGACTATGTCTGACCCATGGCCACAGTACCACCATCCACCCGGACCATCCCTGCATGCGGCTGTGACACTGCAGCGCACGGTCCCGTCCTCTGCCCGGGGGATGTTGATGGCGGCCCAGGGGGAAGGGGGCAGACTCACCTGGGGCTGAGGTAAGACCACCCCTCACACACACACTTGCGCTCAACGTACATGACACCCCCGCACACTTTGGACAGAGCATAAAGGCAGCTTCGGTAGGTGTAACATTGACTTTAATAACCAAAGGAGTTCATGCACGTGCCCTAGCGCCTAAAACTCATCTGTGCCCTGCACCCGTGCCAACTTACTCAGTGTCTAATTGTTTGGCCTTACGGGCCCTTTGACTACGTCTACGTGGTTCCCCAGACGGTACAGCAGAACTGGAGGTGGACTCCTGTGATTCCTGCCCTCTGACACTGGATCCCTTTGGCGGCCGTTTCCTGGGGCGTCCTGGCCTAGATGGGCCAGGCTGCGGCCCGGGCGACTGGGATGGCGAGCTGCCAGCCTGTCCTGCCCGTTGCCCACCCGATGCACCTGGGACGGAAGGGGGGGAGTCCGAGGTGTCGCGGTGTACCGGGACCTCCCCTACAGAGGGAGCCGGGACGGACCACACCACCTCCTCCTCCCTCGGGGTGCCCGATGGCCCCCAGGCCTCTACATGGGTGGGGGATGCGAACGGACTGGCCATCCGACGTGCCCCCGACATCTGGCGCTGCCAGTCCTGGAGGCCCGTGCTGGTATCGACAGGGGTCTGCAGGTTTGCAGCCATGGAGCCCAGGGGGTTGTCGAACCCTGTCTGCGACAGTGCGACGCCAGCTCGCACATGGCCACTGGCGCCGATGCCCTCAGCGATGGCCTGCTGAGACTGGGCCATGGCCTGCTGAGACTGGGCCATGGCCTGCAGAGACTGGGCCATGGCCTGCAGAGACTGGGCCATGGCCTGCTGAGACTGGGCCATGGCCTGCTGAGACTGGGCTATGGCGTTGAGCGCCTCTGCCATCTGGCGCTGGCACTGGCTCATGGCCTCCTGTGAGAGGGCAGCCATTTCCTGGGCCACAGACGCCGCCTGCACGGAAGGCCCCAGGCCTCGCAAACCGTTCCCCATGTCTGACACCGTCGCACCCATTGCCTCCACCGCGGACGCCACCCGTGCGGTGTCAGCCTGGGTGGCACGCATGACCGGGACCACTCCCAGCTCCTGGACGCGGGTGGACTCCTCCACCTGCGACCGCAGCCGCCGCAAGCCACCCGTCACCCTATTCGCTCGTCTCCGTGTCGGTGGTTGCATCGGATCTATGTGTGGGTGTGGTAACTGCAGGAACCCGGGATCCATCTGGGCGGCAGATGTTCGCTTGGCCTGGGCTGCCCTCCGACCGCCCGGTCCCTCTGCTGCTCCTACCTCCACCTGCTGTACCGGGACGGCTGTGTTGTGCGCACCAGTGAGTGTACCAGACGCCTCATCACTAAAGTGCCCAACCGTGGTGAGTGTTTCTGCGATGGTGGAGGGTGTTGGTGACAGCAGTGGCGTTGTGTCGTGCTCTTCGTCCCACTCTGAGTCCATGGCACTTTGGGGTGGGGGTTCGTCTCCACCCATCCACTCTGAGTCACTGTCCGGTATTTCGTCTTCCCGGGTAGTGCTGTCCCGGGTAGTGCTGTCCCGGGTAGTGGTGTCCCGGGTAGGGGTGTCCTGGGTAGTGGTGTCCCGGGTAGGGGTGTCCTGGATAGTGGTGTCCTGGGTAGTGGTGTCCTGGCTCGGATGTGACGGGGGCCTGTGGCTGCCCCCTCATCGCTGGGTGGTCGCTCCCGCACGTGACGGGGGTGTCGTCTCCCTGTTGCTCCAGGTCTCTCCGTCTCCCGTGGTCTCCGAGGGGCATCCTGCGGGCGTCGCATGCTGGAGGGTTCGGGTCTCTCCGTCTCCCGTGGTCTCCGAGGGGCATCCTGCGGGCGTCGCATGCTGGAGGGTTCGGGTCTCTCCGTCTCCCGTGGTCTCCGAGGGGCATCCTGCGGGCGTCGCATGCTGGAGGGTTCGGGTCTCTCCGTCTCCCGTGGTCTCCGAGGGGCATCCTGCGGGCGTCGCATGCTGGAGGGTTCGGGTCTCTCCGTCTCCCGTGGTCTCCGAGGGGCATCCTGCGGGCGTCGCATGCTGGAGGGTTCGGGTCTCTCCGTCTCCCGTGGTCTCCGAGGGGCATCCTGCGGGCGTCGCATGCTGGAGGGTTCGGGTCTCTCCGTCTCCCGTGGTCTCCGAGGGGCATCCTGCGGGCGTCGCATGCTGGAGGGTGCGGGTCTCTCCGTCTCCCGTGGTCTCCGAGGGGCATCCTGCGGGCGGTCTGCATCTGCGGGGATGGGTGCCTGGACGTTTGGTCCTGCGATACACAATGAAGCATGCATGGTTAGACATCAGACAGTGATCAGGTGATACGGGAGAGGGGGGATATAGGGGAGGGGGGATATGGGGCCGGGCTGTTGGTGGCTCACTTGCTCGTGGGGCCCCGACCTCTGCATCAGCAACCTCCCGGTCCTCAGGTCCGCCAGCCAGTTCCAGGGCCCTTTCCTCGTGTACGGTCAGTGGCCTCTCATCAGCGGGCCCTCCTCCAGTCCTCACATGCTCCCTATTGTTGTGTGCGCGCTTCTCCTGGGGGGGGGGGGGGGGGTGGTGGCAGGGGTAAAAGGCAACAGTGTTAGGCAGGTATATGAATGCACGCCATCGGTTGCGCGTGCATTGCAGAGGTTAAGGTTAGGGCTGGATTCACTTGGGGATATGGGGGATATGGGGGAGGGGGGATATGGGGGAGGGGGGATATGGGGGATATGGGGGAGGGGGGATATGGGGGATATGGGGGAGGGGGGAATATGGGGGATATGGTGGAGGGGGGATATGGGGGATATGGGGGAGGGGGGATATGGGGGATATGGGGGAGGGGGGATATGGGGGAGGGGGGATATGGGGGATATGGGGGAGGGGGGATATGTGGGAGGGGGGATATGGGGAGGGGGGATATGGGGAATATGGGGGAGGGGGGATATGGGGGAGGGGGGAATATGGGGGATATGGGGGAGGGGGGATATGGGGGAGGGGGGATATGGGGGAGGGGGGAATATGGGGGAGGGGGGATATGGGGGATATGGGGGAGGGGGGATATGGGGGATATGGGGGAGGGGGGATATGTGGGAGGGGGATATGGGGGAGGGGGGATATGGGGAATATGGGGGAGGGGGGATATGGGGGATATGGGGGAGGGGGGATATGGGGGAGGGGGGAATATGGGGGATATGGGGGAGGGGGGATATGGGGGATATGGGGGAGGGGGGTATATGGGGGAGGGGGGATATGGGGGAGGGGGGATATGGGGGAGGGGGGAATATGGGGGATATGGGGGAGGGGGGATATGGGGGATATGGGGGATATGGGGGAGGGGGGATATGGGGGAGGGGGGATATGGGGGATGGGGGATATGGGGGAGGGGGGATATGGGGGAGGGGGAATATGGGGGATATGGGGGAGGGGGGAATATGGGGGATATGGGGGAGGGGGGATATGGGGGATATGGGGGATATGGGGGAGGGGGGGATATGGGGGAGGGGGGATATGGGGGATATGGGGGAGGGGGGATATGAGGGAGGGGGGATATGGGGAGGGGGGGATATGGGGGAGGGGGGATATGGGGGATATGGGGGAGGGGGGGATATGGGGGAGGGGGGATATGGGGGAGGGGGGGATTTGGGGGAGAGGGGATATGGGGAATATGGGGGACGCTCACCCTGCCTGCTCTGACGAGGTCGTTCACCTTCTTGTGGCACTGGGTGCCTGTCCGTGGTGTTAGGGTCACAGCGGTGACGGCCTCTGCCACCTCCCTCCACAGACGCCGGCTGTGGCGTGGGGCAACTCTGCGGCCGTGCCCGGGATACAGGGCGTCCCTCCTCTGCTCCACCGCATCCAGGAGCGCCTCCACATCGCGTGACTCGAACCTCGGGGCTGAGCGACGGCCAGCCATCAAGTCGGGTGTTGCGGTCGGCTGTTCCGGTCGGGTGGGGGGGAGCTGCGCGGCCTTATGAGCCGTCACGCCGTGCAGCGCGTATGACGCTGCACGGCGTGAACCACTGCGCAAGCGCGGATCCCGTTACGTCGCTGCTAGCCCATTTCGGGCCGCAGACTATCGGCCCATTTTTATGACGTGACGCAAGTGGGATTTGCGCCGTTTTTTGCGCCGATCGGCGGAGTTTCCGCCGATAACGGAGAATTTCGCCCATGGAATCCCATTGGCCAGAGAATTCCGGCCGTAGTCTCCACTGCTCACTGGAGAAGCAAATTTCAAAGACAAATGACCCTCTGGGAGAGGAAATTCTCCCCAATCACTGTCTTAAATGGAAGACCGCCTTACTCTGATATTGTGTTTTGCATTTCTAGATCAGCCCCATGAGGGGAGCATCATCTCAGCATCTACCCTGGCAAGCCCTCTCAGAAGCTTATCGGCTAGATTCTCCGTTCCTGAGACTAAGGGCTGGATTCTCCGATTCTGGGCTATGTCCCCACGTCGGTGAGGGAACGGTGACATTTTACACCAGAAAAAATGGCGTAAAATGGCTACCGATTCCCCGTATTGCTGGGGGCTAGCAGGAGGGCAGCGTTGAAGAATTTGGATGAAGGGGAACGAGTAGAGGTCATGTATTTGGATTTGCAAAAGGCATTTTCGTGGGTGTTCAGCCAGTGACTGGAGGTCGATTTATTTTTACAGCCCAGTTTGTAAGCCTTTTAGGCTGGGAGTTGTCAGCTCGACAGGAGAGATTTTCCACACAGCCTTGCAATACCCTACTGCGTGCCTAATGGGCCGTGCTCACTTCCTACCTGTTGAAGCTTTGCAACTCTTCCGAATTTCAACGCCGCTTTCAAATTCTTGATATTAGGC
This sequence comes from Scyliorhinus torazame, assembly GCF_047496885.1. Lineage (NCBI taxonomy): Eukaryota > Metazoa > Chordata > Chondrichthyes > Carcharhiniformes > Scyliorhinidae > Scyliorhinus > Scyliorhinus torazame. The sequence continues at coordinate 106,422,668 of NC_092716.1, forward strand.
AATGTGTTTTGACTCGATGTAGAATTCAGTGAAAGTAGAAATGTTAATCTTCTATCATTCCTCGCAACACCTGAATCAAAAGTTCATTTACATTGCAGCCAACGGACTCGAGTCTCCGCAGCCCCGCACCGCAATCGCGTTCGGCACGCGGGCGGAGAATCCTCTTTCACGCCGAAATCGGACCCGCCGCTGGTCCGCTGATTCTCCTGGACCTGGGAATCGGTGTGATCGTGGAGTATGCCACGTGGCTGAGGGCCCATTGACAGGGGCCCGTCCAGCGATCCTCCAGTCACGACCAGTCGAATTCCCGACGGCGTGGAACTAACCTGGTCGGGATGCTGGCGTGGCCCTGATGAGGGGGACAGGGGGGGTTGCGGACACCGGGGGGGGGGGGGGTGCCTTATAGGCGGCCAGGGAGTGCTTGTGCATGGTTCGATGATCGGGCGCGCGGCTGTTCGGGGGGGGGGGGGGGGGGCGAATTTTTGCGTCTGGCTCCGTGGTCCGAGTCCGCAATGGAGCTCAGCGCAGCCGCTGGAGGCTGCTGTCGTGCACATGCACGGACTCCAAACCGGAAGTGCGGGTGCCCGTGCCCGCAGCTAAAGCTACGAGATTTACTCTGGGTGCCTGCTATCCCCCTGCAGGTCATTGAATTAGCTGTACTTTTTTACAGGAATCTCTGGAGTAAAGCTCTGGAGTCCCCACTCCGGCTTTTACACCGGAGTGGGGACATCGTCCCATTTTGGGAGAATCCAGCCCAATGTGTCTGCTAACCTGCTGAGGTTTCCAAGTTCCTGTTGTGCGTCAATTCTCCGCAGGTTTCAATCCCTTTGTGGTCTTGCGTAGTTTGTGTTCTATTCACACTTGACTTTTTTATACGCTTGACTCCCATTAACCAAAGTTTTTGATTAATTGACACAACCTCTTCCTCGAGCATGCCAGAAAGCAAAGGTATCAATGTGTATCTTTGCTATGAGCTATGAAATATTTCCTTAAATATCTGCCACTGTTTATCTACCACCTTACCCCAACTCTCTCTTCATGCCTTTGTAATTGCCTTTATTTCAGATTAATGACTAGTTTCAGACCCAAGTTTCTTACCTCAAACTCAATGTGAAATTCTATCATGTTATGAACACTCTCCCTTGAGAATCCTTCACCTTACGATCATTAATTAATCCTGCCTCAACACACATTGCTAGGTCTCAAATAACCAGTTATTTGGTTGGTTCTAAGAAACTGTTCTGAATAGACTCCATAAACTCATCCTCAAGGCCACCTTTGTCAATTTGATTTTTCCAACCTATTTAAAAATTAATATTCCAGACTATTATTGCAGTACCTTTCTTAAAAGCCCCCATTGATGTACACTGTCCTACAGTTTAGCTACTGTTAGAGGACATATAAACTACTCTGACTAGTGACTCCTTTCCCTTACTATTTCATGGCTGGGATTCTCTGAAATCCCGGCCAATTGTTGACGCCGGCATAAACATCAGAGTGGAGTACGCCGGTGTCAACGGGTCTCCAGGCCCAGCAGTTCTCTGTTTTTTAGGGGGCTAGCACAGCGCTGGAGTGATCTGCGCTGCTCCGGCGCTGAAAGGTGGCCCTGCACGGCTGCTGTGGATCCGCACATACGTGCTACGGCTGGCGCAGGTCCGCGCATGCGTGCGACGGTAGTCTCCGCTCTGGTGCATGCGCGTGGTTGCCGTCTCCACGCTGGCGTGATGCACCATGTCAGGGCCCGAACAGCGGGCCCACGCGGAAGGAGGAAGGCCCCCTCCAGATCGCGGCTGCCCGCCGATCGGAAGCCTCCGATTGCGGGCCTGGACCCCATGGAGGCCCCCCCCCCCCGGAGTCAGTTCCCCCCGCCCACCACCAGTACGTCCACAGCGGCCGCGCGTCCGAGCTCCCGCCGGGTGGTACCAGGTTTGAACCACGTCGGCGGGACTCGGTGGAACTCAGCGGGAGTTCGGCTTGTCGCCTGTGGAGAATCACCACGGGGGCCTATTTCAGCGGCCCCCGACCGGTGCGACGGCAACCGTGGGTGCAATTGGCGCCGATTCTCTGGTAGCCGGAGAATCGGCGGCCTGGCATCGGAGCGGTGTGGCGGGAATCACGCACGCCGCCGGCGATTCTCTGATCCGGCGTGGGCTCGGACAATCCCGGCCGGCTCATCTCTACCAAAACTGATTCTATATCATTATCTTCTGAGTCAAGATCATGTCTCACTTCCTGACTGACCTTGATCTTTATTAACAGAGCTACCCCTCTCCTCCTTTTCCTTTATTTCTTTTGAAGTATCAAATACTTCCAGCCTTGGTCAGTTTGCAACCATCGGTTGAATTTAGGCCATTTTAGTTTGCATTTTGGGAGAACTTGCCCACAGAATTTAATGTTGGTTTTAAAAGGGAGGTGGCAACAATGTGGGGCACATGCAATCATATGGTGGGATGGGCAGGAAATGGCCAAATCCACCATCAAGTATGTCCAGTGCAGCTCGAGGAAGGCTATCGAGAAACCCCTTGGACAAGCATGCAGGCTCTGCAGACAAGGGCCAACCAAGGGCCAACATTTAGAGATTGGAAAGGATATCTTTTGGAAACTGAACCTTCATCCCTCTTTGCAACTCTAAATCTCCTACCTCCGTCATTCATTGCCTCATTATTGTATAGAATTCCCTGGGAACCCCTATCACTCCTCTTGAAGTCCAATCATCTCTTAGGGATCCCCATCACTCCTCCCCCTACCCCCCTGTGAAATGTCTGTAACTAGGCAAACAGTGCTCCACTGCTTAGCGATACCTCACTGCAGGTTTGCCGCCAAGCCATGTGGGAATATTGGGAGGTGCTCATCGTCATCGATGGCAACAAAAGACCCGCCTGCTTGACTAAGGTGGCTTGGACGGAGATCGCAGCTTAGAAATAAGGGTTTGCCCATCAAAGGCAGACATGAGGAAATTTTGTTTCTCTCAGAAAGTAGCGAGTCTTTGGAACTCTCTTCTGAAAAGGCAGTGGAAGCAGTCTTTGAATATTTTTAAGGCAGGAGTAGAGAGATTCTTGATAAACAAGGGGGTGAAAGGTTATCAGGAGTAGGCAGGAGATTTGCAATCAGATCAACCATGATCTTATTGAATGGCTCCTAATTCCCATGTTTGTCCACAGCCAATGAGTCCAACCGGGTTCCTGGTTCTCGTGTTCAAATCAAGTCAATTACTTCCTTTGATCTGCCAGGATTAGCATTGCATCAACAATGCTTACAAGAAGACATCAAGCAATGTATATGTGCGAGTTGATGGGAGTCCAAGTAAGTGACTGCATGTGCAGCCTCAGAACCACATGGCACTTGATGCCAAATAGTGTGAGAGTTTGGCTGGAGCCCAGAGGGAACCCTGTCAATGTAATTTTACACTCGAACTCTCCCCGCCTCACCCCCTCTGCCTCAAAACCCGCCTGGGGGAGCGTAAGATTCAGGTGCAAGCTCCTTTCCAGTTCTGAGGAGAACCCTGGCAGTGGACAGGCAACATAGCCATCCAGACTCACTCGGCTGCAGAGAACAGTATCTATTCCTCGAGCTATACTCTCTTCCCTACTGCTACGTACCTCTTTGCAGTTGCGCCAGGGGTTTATAGTGATCCCTGGTTTGGGAAAATTGACGGTGGTGCAGGAGCAGTTTTGTTCAAAGGTTGGAGCTGAGACACATTGGGCTGGATTCTCCGATTCTGCTGCTCTGCCCAGAGGATGCGTCTGATCTTACGACCAAAATGTCGGCGGCGCCCCCGCACCGATGCTCCGTCTAGTGGAGGGCCTAGCAGCCACGTCACGCAAAGTCCCCGGCCTTACCTGCCGATACGGATGCAGAATGGGCGGGTCTGAGGCCGTGCATGCGTACGCCGGCGGCCGCGCCATACAACATGGCGCTGGCCGTGTGCGAACCCGACCTGCCAAAAACTGCGCTGGACAAAGTCCACAGCCGCCACGCCAGGTTTACGAAAATTGAGAGGACACGTGTCCCACGCCACCTGGAAGTCAGGCCACTGGGGGCGGAGCATCGGGGGAGGGCTTCAGGTGACGTCCTGAGGACATCCCAACGGCGTGCGGCGTACTCCTCAAATATGACGTTTTTGAGGGGGCAGAGCACCGGAAAAAAGGCGCCACCCCCGATTTCGGCGTAAAAAGTGATTCTCCGGCCGATTGCCGAAGAATGGTTTGGCCTGCTTCAGCAGAGCTGTTACAATAGGGGTCGGCTATCTCAGTTGGCTGGATGGTGTGAGTGCTCAATTCCTGTACTAGCTGTGGTAGTTCATGGAGGCTTGCCTCTGTGCCTCAGGCTTGAGCACCGGTGCTGTGCCGAAACTGCGTATAACTAATTATCTGTCTCTCACGGTGAGAGATACCTCAGGTCTTTTGCGGGCTATGGCTAACTGCCTTCCCTGACTGTGTTTCAACTGACCTGAGGGTACTTGATCCAGATCCTGACACCGGTGTGAAAACAAATTGTTTCCAACTCCTCATCACTCACGCCATTCTATAAATCAGAAAGGAAAATTACATTTTGAAAGGAAAAAAAATCAGAATGAAAAAAATATTCTAATGTCACCGACAGCCATTCAATTATAAATAAAAATCATTTCGTACTGGGCTGTGATGAAACTTTATTTCCTTGGTGAGAAATCTAAATAATTTACTTACCCAACATTGCTACTTAAATTAATTTCCTTTCGACAGGACTTTTTCTGGGTTCACACTGCACAGATGTTCAGTAGCAATTCATTATGTGAACAATGTATTTTAAATATCCTCCTGGCAACTATTAAGGCCATATGAAATATCATTTTTAATTATGATTCATCAATATTTTAATATATGTTGCACAAAGTCAGAAATTAATTTTCCGCTTCAGTTTTCCTGTTTCTTCTGGATATTTTCTACAAGGTACATCTTGCCTCTCAATCATCTCAATCCTGCTTCACCAGGAGGTGAGGCAGTGGGTTTATGTGCTGTCCTTCACCGCCGGGATCTAGGTTCACCACAGTTTCTATCTACGTCGGCCCTTTACCACTTAAACCGGATCCGCAGCCTGTGGAAATTGGATGGTGAACTATTAGCGAGAATTTGTTTGAAGGTTGAGCCTGAGAAAGTGTTGAAACGCAAGAGGGAAGTGGAAAATTGACGGAACTTTTGGGTATGGGATGGCAGTGGACAGAGCAGTACTCCCTTAACTGTAAATGTTATGTGTAAAACAATTTGGGGGATCCCAACTTGCTGTTCAGGGGACTAGGGTCCAAAGCACAAATATGGCCCATAATTTGGTCCTTATTGCATGGAAGTTGCTAATACACATCAGTGACGATCCTGACTATAATAGGATGAAATTCATTCAGCTACTGCCATTAAAAGAATTACAGAAGTGGAGGTGGCAATATGACAATGATCTCAATGATGCACGATCAATTACACAAAGACGAGAGTTGAATACAACTGAGGCTTTATTACTCTAAGATGTGTGGCCTCCGACAGCAACTGGCGAAATGGCTGCTGTATGGGGAGCACACATATTTATACCCCGCCTACTGGGCGGAGCCAGCAGGCAGGGAACTACCCCTGTACCTGTAGTACAGGGCCTTACCACAAATCACCTAATATATACATCAGTGGTGACTACCATATTCACCCCCTGTTAAAATTGAGTCCGGTGGGGGTGGTGAAGAACAGTATACAAGTACGTGTTTTAATCACAGAGAAAAAAAATGGAGTCCCGATCAAGTTGCAGGTTCAGTCGGTCCGGAGCCTTGATCTGCCGTTGGGAGCGCCGCAGTGGTGACGGCGATTCCGGTGTCGGTCTGGTCCTCGGTGGCTCCGGGAGCGTGCCGAAATCCTCGGGCATGGGCAGGGGGAGGACAGATGGTCCTGGGGCGGGGGCTGCGGTGGGGTGCGCCGGGGAAGGGGAGGGTGGCGCTGGGTCGGAGGGGTGTGTGTGTGTGGAACCAGCTGGTGCCAGGTCCCTGAGGGAGACAGTATCTTGGCGGCCATCGGGGTACGCCACGTAGGCGTACTGTGGGTTGGCATGGAGTAGCTGTACCCTTTCAACCAACGGGTCCGCCTTGTGGAGTCGTACGTGCTTACGGAGGAGTACGAGTCCTGGAGCTGCAAGCCAAGTCGGGAGCGACACCCCGGAGGTGGACTACCTGGGGAAGGCCAAGAGACGTTCATGGGGTGTGTTTTTAGTGGCGGTGCATAGGAGCGACCGAATGGAGTGCAGTGCGTCAGGGAGGACCTCCTGCCAGCGGGAGGCCGGGAGATTTCTGGACCGCAGGGCCAGCTGGACGGCCCTCCAGACCATCCCATTCTCCCTCTCCACCTACCCGTTTCCCCGCGGGTTATAGCTGGTCATCCTACTCGAGGCGATACCCTTGTTGAGCAGGAACTGATGCAGCTCATCGCTCATGAATGAGGATCCCCTGTCACTGTGGATGGAGGCGGGGCAGCCGAACTGAGCGAAGATGGTGTTGAGAGCTTTGATGACGGTGGCAGACGTCATGTCGGGGCAGGGGATGGCGAACGGGAATCTGGAATATTCATCGACCACACTGAGGAAATACGTGTTACGGTCGGTGAAGGGGAGGGGCCCTTTGAAGCCTACGCTGAGGCGTTCAAAGGGGTGGGAGGCCTTCACCAGGCACGCATGGTCTGGCTGGTAGAAGGGCGGTTTGCACTCCGCACAGACCTGGCAGTCCCTGGTGATTGCCCTGACTTCCTCGACGGAGTAGGGCAGATTGTGGGCCTTGATGAAGTGGTACAAACGTGTGACTTCCGGGTGACAAAGGTTGTCATGCAGAGTCCGGAGTCGGTCCACCTGTGCGCTGGCACATGTACCTCGGGATAGGGCATCAGAGGGCTCGTTGAGCTTCTGGACCACATAGCCCAGGGTGGCTAAGCGGTTCGTGCTGAACACGCACTTTTCCTTGTTGTAAGTGAGGTTGAGGTGAGTGGCGGTGCGGAGAAATTTGGCAAGGTTGGCGTCATGGTCCTGCTGATTGTGGCCGCAGATGGTGACATTGTCAAGGTACAGGAAAGTGGCCCGAAGGCTGTACCGGTCGACTATTCGGTCCATTTCCCGTTGGAAAACCGAGACCCCGTTGGTGACGCCGAAAAGAACCCTGAGAAAGTGGTAAAGGCGGCTATCTGCCTCGAAGGCAGTGTATGGGCGGTCCGCCTTACGGATGGGGAGCTGGTGGTAGGCGGATTTAAGGTCCACAGTTGAGAAGACCCGGTACTGTGCAATCTGATTGACCATATCAGATATGTGTGGGAGGGGGTACGCGTCGAGCTGCATGTACCTATTGATGGTCTGGCTGTAGTCCATGACCATTCTGTGTTTCTCCCCAGTTTTCACCACTACCACTTGGGCTCTCCAGTGGCTGTTGCTGGCTTCGATGATGCCTTCCCGAAGCAGTAGCTGGACTTTGGATCTGATGAAGGTCCTGTCCTGGGCGCTGTACCATCTGCTCCTATTGGCGACGGGTTTGCAATCTGGGGTTAAGTTTGCAAATAGGGAAGGTGGGTCGAGCTTTAGGGTCGCGAGGCCGCACACAGTAAGGGGTGATAGGGGCCCGCCGAATTTCAATGTTAGGCTCTGGAGGTTGCACTGGAAGTGCAGGCCGAGTAGTAAGGCAGTGCAGAGGTTGGGGAGGACATGGAGGCGGAAGCCGGTAAACTGTAAGCCCTGGACAGTGAGAGTGGCTATGCAGTACCCCCGAATCGCCATGGAGTGGGACCCGGGGGCCAGGGAGATTCTCCGATTGGCGGGGTGTACCGTGAGGGAGCAACGCCTTACCATATCAGGATGAATGAAGTTCTCGGTGCTCCCAGTGTCCAGCAGGCAGGAGATCTCGTGCCCATCGATTTTCACGTTTGTAGAGGTGGTTGCTAGGTTGCGTGGGTGAGACTGGTCAATCGTGACCGAGGCGAGACGCGGCTGATCGTCGATGGTGGCAGACGATGGGTTTCCCGGGGGGCATGGGTCCTGGTACGATGGTGGCGCCCACGGGCCGCACTTGCCGTGGGGGAGACAAGATGGCTGTGCTTGATGTTCCTGGGGAGGACAAGATGGCGGCGCCCACGGGCCGTACGTGGCGGGGGTTGAACAAGATGGTGGCGCCCACAGGCCATATGTGGTCCGAGGAGGGGAAAATGGCGGCGCCCACTGGCCGTGCGTGGTCTGAGGAGGGGAGGATGGCGGCGCCCACTGGCCGTACCGGGGGTGGGGGGGGGGGGGGTGGAGGGGGGGAGGGGTCGGAACAATAGCGGCAACTGAACGGGTCCGGCACACCGCTGAAAAGTGTCCCTTCTTGCTGCAGGCCTTGCAAAGAGCGCTCCGGGCCGGGCAGCGTTGTCGGGGGTGTTTTGGCTGCCCACAGAAGTAACATTTGGGGGCCCCGGGGTTGGTTGGCTGCCGTGCGGCACAGGCGTGGGGTTGGCTGAGTGGGGTCCCCGATGGGGCGGCGGTCTGCGGAGTCCACAATGCGTAGGAGGGGTGGGCCGCGCAGCCGGGGGTGTAGGCCTGGATGTTGCGCGAGGCGACCGTCAGCGAGAGCGCAAGCTTTTTGGTTGCCGCGAGGTCGAGCGTGGCCCCTTCTAAAAGGTGTTGACAGATGTAATCTGACCCTATCCCCATAACAAACGTGTCCCTCTTAAGCAAGTTCGAGTGTTCCGTGGCCGTGAAGGCCTGACAGTCACAGTCTCTGACTAGGGGAATTAGAGCACGGCAGAAGTCTTCTACTGACTCACCAGGGAGTTGACCGCGTGGAGAGGATGTGTCTGGCGTAAAGCGTGTTAGTCGGCTGAGCCTAGTTTTCTTTCAGTAGCGCCATGGCTTCGTCGTAGTTGGGCGTGTCCTGGATAAGTGGAAAGACGTTGGAGCTGAGCCGCATGTAGAGGATCTGAATCTTCTGAGCTTCCGGAATTGGGTCTGGTGCAGACCTGATGTAAGCTTCGAAACAGGCTAGCCAGTGTTCAAAGTCGTTTTTGGCATTGCCTGATTGCGGATCTAGCAGCAGGCGATCTGGCTTGATGCGGAGGTTCACCTTCTGAAAACTTTAGTGTAATAAATAGATGCACGATCAATTACACAAAGCCGAGAGTTGGATGCAACTGAGGCTTTATTACACTAAGATGCGTGGCCTCCTACAGCAGCTGGCAAAATGGCTGCTGTATGGGGAGCACACATATTTATACTCCGCCTATTGGGCGGAGCTAGCAGGCAGGGAACTACCCCCGTACCTGTAGTACAGGGCCTTACCACAAATAACCTAATATATAATCATTGGTGACTACCACACTCAATACCCTTGATTTGGTGCAGAGGATGCAGGAAAATTAATAATTTCAACCATTGTCCATGCTTGACAAGGAGGTGAGATGAGAGTAAATTTGGGCCTGGTTCGTCAGCTGTCTTGACGATCAGAATTCCAGCCACCATTCACTATCTAGACTCAGACACGAGAGTGCTAATTGGGTGAGCTCCTGAGAGGCTTTGAAGACCGGAGGAGCCATACCCAATGAAGGCTCAGTGTTCATTGCAGTCTGAGTGAGGTAAATAATTAAAACGAGCTGTCACTATTGAAGATAACTAGGACCTTACCAAGTTAGCTTGGAGCTGCGTATAGAGATTACTCAACATCCTGCTTTAAAGTGTTTGGTAATTCCTGAATTTTCCTTACTTTCTTCGTTAATATACCAGTGACTGTTACTCAGAGGCATTTGTCCATTGGTACCACAGAAATGTCACGACATTGAGTGAGCGACCTGTAATGCAGCCAGCTGCTATGTATCTACTCCCAGCCTCACTTGCTTGGTCTTTGCTGTCTGGTGCGTAGTGGAGAGCAAGAGGCCAGGGACTCTCCGGTCCGCCAGCTGTGGGTTTCTCGGCAGTGCAAAGTTCGTTGCCGGCGGGAACATGGAATCCCAACGGCTGGAGAATTCCGGCCCAGGTAAGCAGCAGCTGACTGCCAGAAGTTAGGATTGTCAATAGGATTTATTAGAGTCGAATTTGAAATTGTGGGTAACCTTACGCCGTCGGGAAGTCCCCGGGCGTGGGTGCGCTGCTGGCGCAACGGAGAATCCTGACAGTGCAGAATCCAGCCCATTGAGTTTCCTGTGGGAAGCTCTGACAATCTCCCAGCGTTAATTCCAACGAGAGATTGGCACAACCCTGGCGTGAGTGAGATCTCAGTCATCGGTGCCGATTCTCAGGCAGCTTCAGTGGTCGCCCACGAATTCACAGCAGGAGATCGGGAAAACCTCTGAGGAATTTCCTGTGTGGAAAATCGGGAGCAAAACAATTGGGGCGATCTCTATTTGATCTCAGAGTCTGGGAAGGGACGGGCCTCGACCAAGCTATATTTATTACGAGAACCACAGTTCAATGGGACTATTCAGAACCTTCCTCCAACTCACCTTGCCTGATTCGAACAGCAAATAACCCAGACAGGAGCATACCATTAACAGACTTTCCCCAGGCCTCCCCTACCATGCCAGCTCAAGAAATTAAATAAATTAAACCTTTTTTCTAGAGTTTCTGTATGTCACTTTGGTCTGGTGTGTAATCAAATCAATTTATTAATGTTGGTGTCCATTATTCTTTGCAAACTAAATTAATTATACCTCTTTAATACCATAATTACTCATTCTTGAATTTCCTATTATCATCACATTGCGGAAACCCTTGGGATAAATCATTATACTTCAATTTTAATTTGGCCACAATACTTATTTGAATTATTAAAAATGCATATGTTATGTCTCAAGGTTTTATATTTACTTTTCTTGTGCTCCGACTGAATGGTGAAAAGTGATTTTTTTTGCAGCATGTGACATTCATTTTCCATTTTGACTTCAGCCGAAACAAAAAAAACTCCACAATATTCAGAAATGATTTATCTCCAATTTGTCACTGTTCCCTTTTCATAGATTATCATCGAATTTACAGTGCAGAAGGAGGACATTTGGCCTATCAAGTCTGCACTGGCCCTTGGAAAGAGCACCCCACCAAATGCCACACCTCCACCTTATCCCTGTAACCCAGTAACCCAACCTAACCTTTTTGGATATTAAGGGCAATTTAGCATGGCCAATCCACCTAACCTGCACATCTTTGAACTTCGCAGACATGAGGAGAACGTGCAGACTCCGCACAGACAGTGACCCAAGCTAGGAATCGAACCTGGGACCCCGGAACTATGAAGCAACTGTGCTAATCACGCCGTCCTGGAGTTAACCAGTCTGGTACCGTCTGGTAGTTAACCAGATAGACTTTTACAACAATCGACTTTTAATTCCAGATTTTTACTGTCTTTGAATCCTTCTATCTGCAATGGTGAGATTTGAACCAGGTCCCCTGAGTGTTACCTCGGGTCGCTGGGTTACTATTCCAGTGACAATACCACGACACCACCACTTGTCAGAGTGTTTCTTCAGTGTTGAAATGACATTGCCGCCGACCAGTGCCTGATTTCAGAGGTAGTTTCACAGTGACAACTTTTGTGGACCTTGTGGCATTGTGGGTAGAGCCCCCACATTCTGGGCCAGAAGCTCTGGGTTCACGTCCCACTCCAGGACTCGATGGGCATGGAAGGTGTGTTCACAACGTGGCCAAACAACTTGATATCAGCCTGTAAATCCTTTCAAAATGTCCAATGTTAGAGTGGCATGGTGGCACAGTGGTTAACATTGCTGCCTCACAGTGGTTAGCATTGCTGCCTCACAGCGGCAGGGAGCCGGGTTCGATTCCGACCTAAGGTCTGTGTGGAAATTGCACATTCTCCCCATGTCTGCGTGGGTTTCCTCTGAGTGCTCCGGTTTCCTCCCACAGTCCAAAGGTTAGGTGGATTGGTCATGTTAAATTGCCCCTTAGTGTCCAGGGATGTGCAGGTTAGGTTACGGGGATAGGGTGGGGTGGACAAGGGAGTGGACTTGGGTAAGGTGCTCTTTCGGAACATCGATTCAGACTCAATGAAGGTTGGTTCAGACTCAATGAGGCCTCCTTCTGCACTGTTGGTTATTCTATGATCCCATGGAAAGAGTGGGAGAGTTTCCTGGACAGTCATACTACAGAAGACAATGACAGACCACTGAAGTACTTTGCCGATCGTGATAGGAGGAGGAGTTTGCCAAGAGGTTTCACAGCTTCTACAATGGAAATGAGAACAGGGTGGTCTTTATTTTGGGCAATTTCATCAAGAGACTGTTGTTATATTATTCTACTGTTTCTGTTCTTCGCCCTGCATCCTCCACCCACCTTGTTCTCACACACAAAGCTACAGGCCAGCAAAGCCATTCTATCTGGGCATGCGACCCAATTATTTTTTTCCCAATTAAGGGGCAATTTAGCGTGGCCAATCCACCTGCCCTGCACATCTTTGGGTTATGGGAGTGAAACCCACGCAGACACGGGGAGGATGTGCAAACTCCACACAGACAGTGACCCAGAGCCGGGATCGAACCCGGGTCCTCAGCGCCGTAGTCCCAGTGTTAACCACTGCGCCACGTGCCGCCCACTGAATGTCACTGTTTGTTCAGCTTTGAAAAAAATGAATCGTGCCAGAGGAGTGGCCAATTGCTAGAGCAATTCATTTATTTATAAAGGAAGGCAGAACAAGTCGAGGCAACTATAGGCCCAATAGCTTAACGTCAGTGGTGGGAAAGATAATGGAATTCTTACCCAAACATAAATTAAAGACATCTGAAAGCTGAAAATACAATATGGAGTAGTCAGCATGGATAACGAAAAGTGACAGTCATGCTTCACCAACATTATTGAATTTTCTGACGAAGTGACAGATAGGGCAGGCAAGGGTAGCACATTAGGCATAAGGGGTAAGGAATTTGGCTCATTGGCACCCATTTTTGTGCATACTACAAGTGCACTTACAGCTCCAGAATGACATGCAGTGCTCACTCATACCTGTAGGGTGAATTACACCTGATGGCAGATTTGTGGAATGTTAGTATGTGCCCTGAATACCCACTGGAAGGTGTACAGCATTTGAACCATAGCCAGCAATCAATGCCGATTTCATAGAATTCCTAGAGTTCAGAAGGAGGCCATTCGACCCATCGAGTTTGCAACGACCCTTCGAATGAGCATCTTACCCATGTCCACTCCTACCTAGCCCTATAACCTAACCTGTACATCTTTGGGCAATAAGGGGTAATTTAGCATGGCCAATCCACCTAACCTGCACATCTTTGGACTGTAGGAGGAAACCGGAGCACCCGGAGGAAACCCACGCAGACACGGGGAGAATGTGCAAAGTCCACACAGACAGTCAGTCGCTGGTGTTGGGATGCTCTTATCCCGCCGCCAGCACACCCCTACCCATGGGTTTCCCGGCAGCATGGGGTGGCTTCAATGGGAAATCCCATTGACAAGTGGACGGAGTACAAAATCCCACCGGCAGAGAACGGCACGCCAGAATTCTCTTCCCCTTGCTACCAGCAATAACGGGGCGGAATCACAATGGAGAATCCCGGCTAATGCGTGGAGATGTCTGCACTTCAGTAAGACTATGCTGCTTGAAATCTGCCAACTGCAACCTCCAATCAGGGCACGGACAGAGTTGTCAGTGGCCCTGACTGCGGTTCTCTCCAAGATGGAGCTGGAGATATTTGCAACGTCGCCCAGTTTGCCTTTCATTGTTGTGTGAGGGAGGTCACTGAGGCTCCATGTTCAATGAGAGCTAATTCAATCCATTATCTGCTGCCAAAAAGCAGGCAGAATGAGCACGTGCCTTCACTGGGACTGCAGTTTCCCCATGGTGCAGAGTTACATTGGCTATACACACACTGCTTAGTGGGTGTCACACGTCAACTCTGCTTTCAACCTGAACCTGCTCCGCCATTCATTATGATCATGGCTGATCATCAAGTTCAATATCCTAATCCCGCCTTCCCCCCATATCCCTTGATCCCTTTAGCCCCAGGAGCTATATCCAATTCATTCTTCAAATTACACAAAAGTTTTGGCCTCTCCTACTTACTGTGGTAGTGAATTCCACAGATTCACCACTCTCTCGGTGAAGAAATTTCTCCTCACCTCAGTCCTCAAAGGTTTACCCGTATCCTCAAACTATGACCCCTAGTTCTGGACTCCCCCACCATCGGGAATCTTCTTTCTGAATCTACCCTGTCTAATCCTGTTTGAATTTTGTAAGTTTCTATGAGATTCTCTCTCACTCTTCCAAACTCCAATGAATATAATCCTAACCGATTTAGTCTCTCCTCATATGACAGTCCTGCCATTCCAGGAATCAGCATGGTAAACCTTCACTACACGCCCTCCATAGCAAGACATCCTTCCTCAGATAAAGACACCAAAACTGCACACAGTACTCCAGGTGTGGCCACATGCAAAAATTAAAGCCACCACAAACTAAACATCAAAACCAAATTTATGAATTAAATCAATCTACATTGCATACAAAGATCAGATCATCGCTGTTGTGCATTCCCTCAGTGCTTGCTTCCATGTACCGCACACACCCCCATCCTCATGTTCGAGCACTCTGTATCTCAGTGATTGCAACATTTAAATAAAAATTCATTTTGTTTCCAATTAAGGGGCAATTTAACGTGGCCAATCCACCTACCCTGCACATCTTTGGGTTGTGGGGGCGAAACCCACGCAAACACGGGGAGAATGTGCAAACTCCACACGGACAGTGACCCAGAGCCGGGATCAAACCTGGGACGTTGGCGCCGTGAGGCTGCAGTGCTAACCACTGCGCCACCGTGCTGCCCCCAGTGACGACAACATATTTGATAGAAAGCTGCTGACTTTCAGTGGGGGAGATGTCAGCTGACCTTGGAGGATGTCCAGTTACTTTGAGGATAGCCAGTAAAAGATACAGTTGCTTATTATATTCCTGACAACCAACTGACGAAGACAGAAACCAGAGATATCCTTTTCTTGCAATAGATTTATCAGCAGAGTGCCATACTACAGGCATATATCTTCTGACTCCATTCTACTCCTCTGTCCTGTGCCTAATTATATGTGCTCAAGCAACTATGCAATCCATCCTCTCCACCGGATATGCACCATTGATATAATTAACACTGCAGGCTGTACCACCTCAGCATGGGCAGTAACTATCTGATCCGGCTGGCAGACGGACAACAGTAAGCCCACAGGTGGAGTGGCAGGGATGGGTGTTTGAAAACTGCCATCCTGAGAGATGATAGTGGGCTTATTCTCTGTGAAGTCAAATCCAACATCCTGCGGCAGTGTCTTGAACAGTCCTAGAAATCTGTTGGGAGACAGATAATTTTTATTCTTCTCCCAAGTAAAAAAGAGCGTCTTGCAGAAGGTCTAGATAGGAAATGGAGAGCACATTCTTCACACAGAGGGTTGAGGCCTGGAATGCATTACCTGAAAGAGAGTGGCGGAATCAGATTTCACAGGAACTTTCAAAAGGCAATTTGACATGGAACAGAAGAGGAATTTAATGGGTATGTCGCACTAAATTGAACAACTCCATCAAAGAATAACCCAGGCACAATGGGCCAAATGGCCTTGTTCTATGATGATACTTCAAAAACAAAGTCTTCTAAAACCATGGCCAACATATATCTCTCAATTAACAATTGCAAAAAACAGATTAATTCATTATTCATCTCATATTTGTTCCTGGCTTTCACTGTGCACAAAATGGCTCTCACATCTAACAATTAATAATTAATTATGTGGAAAATACTTTGAGATATTTCAGAAAGATATGATTTTAATGAGGACATGGGTAGTCCACACGGAGTGAAAATAAAGAAACATAGTTATATTTATAATATGATATATACACTGCCCGTTAATCCGAGATCCCCCCTGCCACTAGTGGGGGAGCTTGTACTCTGCAAGGACTACGGGGAATATAACTGTTGACACCCTCTAGATCCCGTACGGGATCTTACAATCCTCTCTCCCAAAGTCCGAAGACCCCTTCGAAGACTGAGAAGGCGGAGAAGGAGGAGCAGGGGGAGGATGTTGGACCCTCTTTGGCTCCGGCATGTCGTCATGTAGCTGATGCACTGCATCCATTGGCGTATACCTCGCCGGTGAACGTCATGTGCGGCAGGAATATCGCGGTGGATGATCGTCAGGGGGCGGCTGGACTACGGAGCCAGCGTCCAAGACCTCAGAGGTCTGCATCTCCATTTCAGAATCGGAAGATACAATGTTGGTATGTTGGCATCGAGAGAGACTGGAGGGGTCAAAGCAGGCTGGTTTGGCAATGGAGCTGGAGGATTAAGGACAGGTGTCTTTCGATAAACCGCTCAATGGACTAACCTCCGTGAACAAATGTGATCCAAATGCCATTTTATCAGCATCCCCCAGACCTGAACTTGGTGAGAGACTGGTCCTGTTTGATGGACGACAATCCCAGAGAGCCAGCAAGCGCCGTCATTGAAGTTATGAACGAACACCGCATCGTCACGTGTGAAGAGTCGAAGAGGTCAACACCCTTGCAAATCTTGCTTATGGCGTACCATCCGGCAGAATCAAACTCAGTCAAATGCGATGCCTACGAGCCATTAACATCTCAGCAGGGGCCACCCCAGTGACTGCATGCGGCGTGATCCTGTATGAGAATAAAAAATGCGTCAGTCTGGTGTCCTTTGAGCCCAATGTCTGTTTCAGGAGCCCCCGTTAAACTTTATGCTTGGCCTTTTCTGCCAAGTCATTCGATGCTGGATGATATGGGGCAGTGCGGACATGGCGAATCCTGTTGCTTTTCACGAAAGCATCAAAATCTTTGCTCATGAAAGAGGCCCCATTATCGGTTACGAGCACCTCTGAACTTCCGTGGGTGGAAAAAGAAATGTGCAATCGCTTGACGGCCACCCGGGAGGTGATCTCCGTCATCTTGTAGAACTCCAGCCACTTTGAATGGGCGTCCACCAGAACAAGGAACATTGAACCCAAGAAGGAACTGGCGAAATTGGCATGTATGCAAGCCCAAGGGCGCCACAGCCACTCCCAAGGGGTAATGGTACCGCTGCGAGGTGCTTCTGGTGCTCTTTACAGATGGAGCACTGTTGGGCCAATGTCTCGATATCTGTGTCCAAACCCGGCCTCCAGATTGCGCTCCTCGCCAGCATCTTCATTTTGGACATTCCCAACGCCCGTTGTGAAGGTCCTTCAATACGATTGCCTGGCCATTTGCCGGAACAACAACCCTCATGCACCACTGGAGGATACCATCTTCCTCGGACGGCTCCAAGAACTTTGAGTAAAAAGCCTTCAACTCCGCTGGTAGCTGTCGATGCTGCCCACTATCGAGCACCGGATGCCACATCTTGGCTAATACGGGATCGGTTTGCATCCAGTCATGAATACACGATGCAGTGATGGACAAGGAGTCCATTAAATTTAGGACAGCGATCTCTTTGTCTGCCATAAGGGGGTTTGTGGAGTTGGCCTGCAGGGGAAGATGGCTCAACGCATTGGCAATCACAATCAGGGTACCTGGGCTGGAAAGAGGACTTATAAGCAGCCAATAGCAAGTCCCAGCCCTGAATCCTCGCTGATGCAACTGGTGAAATCGCCTTACAGCAGCGGCTTGTGATCCGTAACAATAAAGAAATGGTGGTTCGAGACGTACTGATGAAACCGCCTTACACCAAATACGACTCCAGACATTCTTCTTCTATCTGGACATATTAACTTTCAGCTGCAGCTAGCCTCTGGGAGGCAAAGGCGATTGGACGTTCGTGATATGTAATGATTTTAAAGGAACGAAATGCACCATCTCCGAAGAGGACAGCCACTACTTCATTATCTTAAATGCCTCATCCTGGGCCTTGCTCCACTCCCAAGGTTGGTGCTTTCTGAGGGGCCCATGAAGGGGGGGGGGGGGTCAGGACGGTTGCCAAATTGGGAATAAACCACCCACAGTAATGTACTAGTCCAAGAAAAGAGCGAAGCTCTGTGGTGTCTCGTGGGGCGGGGTCCACCTTGAAGGCTGTTTCTCAGTGGCCGGGTGCAGATCGTCTCGATCCATTTGATGACCCCACATCTTTCGCGTGAAACATGAAACTTTTCACAGCGCAGGTGGATCCCATATTCTGAAAACTGTCTCAACACTGCCTCAGGGTCCTGCAAATGTTCTTGGTCTGTGGTCCTGGTGATTAGTATGTCGTTGATGCTCGATCAATAACTCCAGAAGCGAGATTGGAGATAATTGAAGGCTTTATTACACTAGATGTTTCCCCCACCAGCGCAGGTACAGAAGGCAGCTGCTGGGGCGACAGGGGCTCTTATACTCCGCCTTACTGGGCGGAACCAGAAGGCAGGGTTAACCAATGAAAACAGTACCTTCTACACCAATGGTCTTCCAGCATTACAGTGTACCGTAATACCTCTAATACCGACTACCACATTCACCCCCTGTTAAAAAAAAGAGTCCGGCGGGGGTGGTGGCCTCGCATTACACAGTGGTAGAGGTTAAGGTTATGGAAGTACCTGGTATACATTAGTACAGTGGTTTTGCCTCGTTACATCGCAAATATTTACAAAATTTATTTACAGTTCAGAATGAAGCAATTAGTCGATCAGGGGCCCTGGTCGTCCTCTGCGATCGTCGTAGATTCGGTGGTGATGAAGGTGCCGGCTCGGGCATCTGTGGCTCCGGGAGCGTGGCTTCGGCTTCTTTGGCAGCTTCATCACCCCTAGACGGGACCGGTGGGAGGACCGATCCACTTGGGAAGGGGGCGGCTATGGGGTGTGCCGGTGGGAGGGAGGGTGGGATTGGTGGTGGGGGTGTGTGTGGGGATCCAGCGGGCGCCAGGTCCCTTGGGAGACTGTATCCTGTCGGCCGTCGGGGTACGCCACGTAGGTTTACTGAGGGTTAGCGTGGAGGAGATGGACCCTCTCGAACAATGGGTCCGACTTGTGCGCCCGCACGTGTTTGCGGAGCAGGATGGGTCCAGGAGCTGCTAGCCTGGTTGGGAGCGAGGTCCCGGAGGAGGACTTCATAGGGAAGACAAGGATTTGTTCGTGAGGTGTTTGGTTGTTCGTGGTACACAGCAGTGACAGAATGGAGTGGAGGGCATCCAGGAGGACCTCCTGCCAGCGGGACACTGGGAGATTCCTGGACCATAGGACCAGTAGGATGGTCTTCCAGACCGTTCTGTTCTCCCTCTCTACCTGTCCGTTTTCCCAGGGATTGTAACTGGTCGTCCTGCTCGAGGCAATGCCCTTGCAGAGCAGGAATTGACGCAGTTCGTCGCTCATAAAGGAGGACCCCCTATCGCTGTGTATGTAGGCGGGGAAACCGAACAGTGTAAAGATACCCTGGAGAGCTTTTATGACGGTGGCTGTGGTCATGTCTGGGCAGGGAATGGCGAATGGGAACTGGGAGTACTTGTCAATCACGTTCAGGAAGTACGTGTTGCGGTCGGTGGAGGGGAGGGGCACTTTGAAGTCCAGACTGAGGTGCTCAAAGGGACGGGAAGCTTTTATCAGGTGCGCTTTCTCTGGCCTGTAGAAGTGCGGCTTGCACTCCGCGCAGATTTGGCAGTACATGGTGGCTGTCCTGACCTCCTCGATGGAATAGGGCAGGTTGCGGGTCTTAATGAAATGGAAGAGTCGAGTGACCCCGGGTGGCAAAGGTCCTCGTGGAGGGCTCGGAGGCGGTCCACTTGTGCTTTGGCACATGTGCCACGGGACAGGGCGTCAGGCGGCTCGTTTAGCCTCCCGGGACGATACAAGATCTCATAGTTGTAGGTGGAGAGTTCGATCCTCCACCATAAGATCTTGTCGGTCTTTATCTTGCCCCGCTGTGCATTATCGAACATGAAGGCCACCGACTGTTGGTCAGTGAGGAGAGTGACTCTCCTGCCTGCCAGGTAATGCCTCCAATGCCGCACAGCTTCTGCTATGGCCTGGGCATCCTTTTCAACTGAGGAGTGGCGGATTTCTGAAGCGTGGAGAGTACGTGAGAAGAAGGCCACGGGTCTGCCCGCTTGGTTGAGGTTGGCCGCCAGAGCTACTTCGGACGCGTCGCTCTCAACTTAGAAGGGGAGGGACTCGTCGATGGCATGCATCGTGGCCTTTGCGATTCCCGCTTTGATGCGGCTGAAGGCCTGGCGGGCCTCTGTCGACAGGGGAAAAACCGTGGATTGGAACAGCGGGCGGGCCTTGTCCACATAGTTGGGAACCCATTGGGCATAATAAGAGAAAAACCCCAGTCAGCGATTCAGGGCCTTGGAGCAGTGAGGGAGGGGGAATTCCATGAGGGGGCGCATGCGTTCAGGGTCTGGGCCTATAACTCCATCATGCACTACGTAGCCGAGGATGGCTAGAAGGTCGGTGCTGAACAGCATTTATCCTTGTTATATGTGAGATTAAGGATTTTTGCGGCTGGAGGAATTTTCAGAGGTTGGTGTCGTGGTCCTGCTGGTCGTGGCCGCAGATAATGACATTATTGAGGTACGGAAACGTGGCCCGCAAACAGTACCGGTCAACCACTCAGTCCATTCAGACCGAGACTCCATTAGTGACACAGAAGGGAACCCTTAGGAAGTGGTAGAACCGCCCATCTGCTTCGAATGCAGTGTATTTGCGGTCGCTAGGGCGGATGGTGAGCTGGTGATAGGCGGACTTTAGATCCACTGTGGAAAAGACCTTGTATTGTGTGATCCTGTTAACCAGGTCGGATATTCGGGGGAGAAGGTACGCGTCCAGCTGCGTATACCTGTTGATGGTCTGGCTATAATCGATGACCACCCTATGCTTCTCCCCGGTCTTTACAACCACTACTTGAGCTCTCCAGGGACTGTTGCTGGCCTCAATGACACCTTCCCTCAGTAATCGCTGGACCTCCGACCTAATAAAGGTCCAGTCCTGGGCACTGTACCGTTTGCTCTTGGTGGCGACGGGTTTGCAATCCGGGGTGAGGTTCGCAAACAGGGAAGACGGATCGACCTTGAGGGTCGCGAGGCTGCAGACAGTGAGGGGGTGGGGGGGTATAGGGCCGTCGAATTTGAAGGCTAAGCTTTGGAGGTTGCATTGAAAAATATAACCCTAGGAGTGTGGCAGCGCAGAGGTGGGGAAAGACGTAGAGCCGGTAATTTTAAAACTCCCTTCTCTGGACCGTGAGGTTCGCTATGCAAAACCCCTTGATCTCTACTGAATGAGACCCGGAGGCCAAGGAGATTTTTTGGTTAACTGGGTGAACGTGGAGAGAACAGCGCCTTACCGTGTTGGGGTGTATGAAGCTCTCCATGCTCCCAGAGTCGATCAGACAGAATGTTTCATGCCGATTGATGAGCACGGTCGTCGTTGCAGTCGAGAGTGTTCGGGGCCGAGACTGGTCCAGGGTCACCGAGGCTAGTCGTGGCAGAAGTTGGACGTTCTCCTCGGGCGGTGTCCTGAGAGTCCAGTCAAGATGGCGGCGCCCACTGGTCGCACATGGCTGGGGGTGCACAAGATGGTGGTGCCCATCCATCACACGTGGTATCCGAGAGACAAGATGGCGGCGCCCGGAGGCCACACGTGGCCCTGAAGGAAGAAGATGGCGGCACCCGCTGGCCGCACATGGCCCGTGGAGAGGGTTGTGGTGGCGGTCCCGATTCACATCCGGAGACCGCAGAGACTGCCCGGGCCTGGCATACCGCCACAAAGTGGCCCTTTTTGCCGCATCCTTTGCAGAGGGATGAGCGGGCCGGACAGCGCTGTTGGGGGTGCTTGGCTTGCCCGCATAAATAGCAGCGGGACCCCCCGGGGTCGCCTGGCAGTCTTGTAGCACAAGCTTGTGGGGGGATGGGGGATGCATCGGAGCCGGTCGCGGGGGGGGGGGGGTGTTCCACGCTGCCCAAAGGACTGCCGCGCGGTCGGGGTCGTAAGCGCGGGTGTTTCAGGAGGCCACATCCAGGGAGCTATCAAGGGCCCGTGCCGCCTTGAGGCTTAGTGTCTCTTTCTCCAGCAATCGCTAGTGGATTTGGGAGGACAGCATACCTGCAACAAATGCGTCCCGGATCAAATGTTCTGTGTGGTCACTGGCCGAAACATGCGGGCAGTTACAGTTCCTCCCCAACACCAGGAGTGCATGGTAGAACTCCTCCAACGATTCCCCAGGGACTTGTCGCCTCGTCGCTAGTAGGTGTCGGGCGTAGACCTGGTTTACAGGGCGAATATAGTGTCCTTTCAGCAGATTCATTGCGGCGTTGAAAACGTCCGCATCCTCGATGAGAGTGTAGATCTCTGGGCTCACCCTCGAGTGCAGAACTTGTATTTTCTGATCCTCCGTGGGTGTAATTGCGGCCGTCCTGAGATATCCATTGAAACACGCCATCCAGTGCTTGAAGGTTGCCGCTGAGTTTGCCATGGGGGGGCTGAGTTGCAGACACTCTGGCCTGATTCAGAGCTCCATTCTTTAAAATCTAGTGTAATAAATTGATTCTCGATTAATAACTCCAGAAGCGAGATTGGAGACAATTGAAGGCTTTATTACAATAGATGTTTCCCCCAGCAGCGCAGGTACAGAAGGCAGCTGCTGGGGCGACACGGGCTCTTATACTCCGCCTTACTGGGCGGAACCAGAAGGCAGGCTTAACCAATGAAAACAGTACCTTCTACACCAATGGTCTTACAGCATTACATTGTACCGTAATACCTCTAATACCGACATACACAGTCGTCTAAGTAAACTGCAAAGCGCGGCAATGCTCGCAGGATCTTCTCCATGACACACTGGAAGACTGTACATGCCGAGGATACTCCGAACAGGCGCTGGGTGTACACATTGAGACCCTTGTGTGTACTGATCGTGACTACTTCCATGATGATGTATCGAGCGCCAGCTGTAGATAAATGTTGTTTATGTCCAATTTTTAAAACGTACAGCCATCAGGTAATGTAACATAAAGATCCTCGATGCGGGATAAAGGATAACGATCCAACCTCGAAGCCTGTTTACCGTTAATTTATAGTCTCTGCAGAGGCAGACTGTCTTATCTGGCTTCATGATGGGAACCACTGGCGCCGTATAATCGGCGAAGCGCACAGGCCAAATGATGCCCAAACTCTCGAAACACCGAAGTTGGGTTTTGACTTTCTCTACCAAGCGCAGGGAACCGGACAGGCATGAAAATATTGGGGCCAGCTGGATCTTGGCCACAGCCCTTTAATTGTACCCAAGCCAGGCTGGAAGACCACAGGGAACGTGCTCAGAACCTCACACAGACCGCCAGATCCCACTTAGAGGATATGTTGCCAATCTAACTGCAGCTGGTGTAGCCAATCGTGGCCAATGGGCTCGGGCCTGCTTCCTTGCAGAATAATGAGGGGAAGGCAAACTGATTGGCGCCCATAAACCACCGGAGTAAAGGTAGACCTCACAGGATTCAGTCACTCCCCCACGTGCCAAACGAGCCACCGTGTCAGCCAAAGTCACACCTCGTTTCATCAGATCAAAGGTGTTCTGTGCGGCCACTGAAGTGATGTGGAGATGCCGGTTTTGGACTGGGGCGGGCACAGTAAGAAGTCTTACAACACCTGGTTAAAGTCCGACAGGTTTATTTGGAATCACTAGCTTTCGGAGTGTAGCTCCTTCATCAGGTGAATCACCCAAAAGCTTTTTCTGTTTTCCCACATTATCTAAACCACAGACCAAACGGTTGCGGAGCATATCGGATAAAGCTGTTCCATACTCACAAAACTCGGCTATCTTCATAGTTGTGATACAAACTCGGTGACAGACTCTCTGGGGGACTCTCCGCTGTATTCAACCGATATCTTTGAATGATCACTGACAGGGTTGGGTGAAACCGTTGCACCACAAGTGCCTTGAGTTGGTCGAACGACTGTGTGTCTGGCGCTGCCGGGTACGTGAGACTCCAGATCACCCCGAACGTGTGCGCTCCACAGGCCGTTAACAGTATGACCGTTCTGCCACTCGTTCTCCGTGATATTGTTGGCACGGCCGATATAACGCGTATTGTTTCCAATCTTCAATACAGGCATCAAATGAATCTAACCGCCCAGAGGCATGGCGAATCAAAGAAATCTACACCTGGTCCAGAAAATCAGGGTGGTGGCTTAGTTGAGTAGGTCACAGCAAACCAGTTTACTCCTCATCGGCAGTTTAATAAGGACACGGGGAGTCACACCGAGTGAAAATAGAGAAATGTAGTTTGATTTACAATACAATATATACACTGCCCGGTATATCCCTACCCGGTTTATCTCTGGTCTGTGCCCTATTGGCTGACCTTTTATATAGAGGTTAATAGAGGTTTACCGCCCCTAGCACGGGACTCATACTCCACAAGGACAACGAGGGAGATAATGGTTCCCACCCCATTGGTACCGTGTACACTGAAAATGTGCCAAACGATTGCAAATGTCTTTCCCATTTTCATATGATTGAAAGAAGATCTATAAACAGACAAATTCCTACCCAGATTTTTTTTTGAACCTCCAATTGTATTAGTAAATTAATCTTTGAGGCGATCCACGTGCTAATTATTTATTGTTAATGATAGGCACATTTAGGGCAGCATGGTGGCACAGTGGTTAACATTGCTGCCTATGGCGTTGAGGACCTGGGTTTGAATCCCGGCCCTGGGTCACTGTCCGTATGGAGTTTGCACATTGCCCCCTGTGTCTGCGTGGGTTTCGCCCCCACAACCCAAAAGATGTGCAGGATAGGTGGATTGGCCACGCTAATTTGCCCCTTAATTGGAAAAAAATAATTAGGTACTCTAAATTTATTTTTTTTAAATGATAGGCACATTTGTTATAGATTCTGGGCCGGAATTCTCCATTCATTTTTCCCGCTGGCAGTGCACCCTAACCCGTGGATATTGTGGCGTGGCTTTAATGGGAAATCCCATTGTCAAGTGGCGAGAGGATAGAACCCCATCGGCAGCACCGCTGCACAGACGAGAAAAATACGGCTGGGGGAATCGGAGAATCCCGTCCCATTTTCAAGAAGAACTGAACCAAGTGTCTCCAGAAACTCCAACATCTGCTTCCAGTGAGCTAGAGTATTTGCTGTGTAAACTGGCAGTGGTATTACCTCAGGTAAAGCACAATTATAGAATTTACAGTGCAGAAGGAGGCCATTCGGCCCATAAAGTCTGCACCAGCCCTTGGAAAGAGCATCCTACTCAAGCCCATGTCTCCATGCTATCGCCGTAACCCAGTGACTCCAATTAACCCTTTTTGGACACTAAGGGCAATTTATCATGACCAATCCACCTAACCTTCATGTCTTTGGACTGTGGGAGGAAACCGGAGCACCCGGAGGAAACCCACGCACACACGGGGAGAGCGTGCAGATTCTGCACAGACAGTGACCCACGCCGGGAATCGAACCTGGGACCCTGGAGCTGTGAAGCATCTGTGCTAACCACTGTGCTACCGTGCTGCCCCAAATGTAGTGCAACTGATGCTCATTTCCCTCAGACAGTTTTTCAGTAGCTTCACGTTTTGTTCCCAGTTTGACTTGCAATAATAAAGTGGAAACAAAGATTTCTTTCCTTGAACAATGTCTTTTGGGTCCCGGCAAACTTTAGGAATATCCGCTGTATTCGACCTGACAGCTATCAGTCCAGATATTTCATCTGTATCAGGTTTGGGCATTGAAACAAATTGATTGTCAGTATCTTAGGTATCCGCTGAAGGAATTCAGCCTGCCACACTTATTCTCCTCGCAGCTACCAATTACCTCAGCATATTAAGTCAGGGCTCAAATTTTCGAATACATTGCACAGATAATGTTCAGAATAACGAGAAGAGGATCTCTGCTGTAAACTCAATTTATTTAAGAAACTGGAGGCTTAATAATCAGTCTCCTCCATCTCACACATGTTGAGTTTAATCCCATTACACCTGGGGCTCAGCATATAGACAAGCCAGGGCAGATACTGGTCCCTAGGAACATTTCAAATATTCCACTGCAACGGGAAGGCATTGAGTTGCAAGCCTAAACCCATCTTCCTGCTAGTCGCTGTCGCTTGCAACATGTAGATTGTAGATGACACGTTCATAGTTGTTGTCATGTAGTAGGATACCTGGCCTCTATCCCAGATATAGGTACTGCCGAGGAGCTGCAGAGGGATTTCAAGTCGAGAGGGTCGTCCAAACAATATTGATAGAACAGATTCACCCCCAAATAGTACAAGATCATAACCTACATCGTGTGTTCATTCTATATGATCCCCTGTCCCTGAGCCAGACATTTGCCTGGGTTTATCGTTCCAGTGTTACTTGCTAACATATAATTTAATTTGAGAGCCTTCTGTTTTCTTGTGATCGCGAGGGTAAGTTTTGTTTCAGAGGCATTGCAGAGTAATGTGCTGGAGAGTGAATGCATAGGACCTTAGTGTGTCAGGGTGCATGACTCACCCACCTCATTGCCCTGCAATATCTTAGTCCAGAGGTGGGCACCCTAAAGCCCATGCGGGCTCTGAGTGCGGTGCACAAAATATTTTTTTGACCGTTGCCCACGTGCAAGGTTGCCACATTCCGCTGATTTCTAACTGCGTAGATTTTTTTTCCTCCCGATATGACTGAAGTGATTTGCACGTAAAGCAAGGGCAAGTGAAGTGAGGTGTGTGCTGATTGCTCACAACATTGATTTTGAGAGCCCTGCTTGTAAATATTTTATTTTGTTTTCTTTGAAGTTGCTGGCCGTTCTATTAATATATGAACGATCAAGCATTTTCAAAAGTTGTTATGAAATATTCGGTGTGAATTAAATGTATTTCATCTTATTCATGGGGCTTTGGTTCGTGAACAAGCCGGATTTCAATCTTGCGGCCCGTTGTGATGAAGGAGGGCCACTTATGCGGCCAACTCACAAGCCTAGTTTACCCATCATTATGCAATCCTTTGCATATTTCTGGTGCTGACCAAAATATCTTAGAATAATTTAGATAAGCTAATGCATGCAATACCCATCAATGGAGCTTTGGTAGCACAGCCATTATACAACTGGATGAGAAATCCGAAGCCCAGGTTCAATCCCCACCGTGGCAGTTGGAAATTTTAAATTCAGAAATAAAAGCTGGAATTAAAAGGCTGGTATCAATATTAGTGACCGTGAAATCATTGGATATTTGTGAAAACCCATTGTAGTATTATCATAACTATCAGCATTACAAGGGTTAATGTAGTACCATGAATAGCCACTAGAGGGAGCAGCAGATACTATTATATAAAGCAGTGATGCTAGACCTTAGGGGAGGGGTAAGCAGGAGACAGCTAGTGAAGGTCATCAGAACAGTTAGTGTGAGAAGGTTAGATTAAAGTTATGCCAGTGAGTGAGACTAGCAGTAGGCGAGTGTAGTTAGATGTTATTGATCAATTCTGTATTCTAAAAGGACTAAGTGTCAAAACCCAGTTTAGTGGGCAGCACGATAGCACAGTGGTTAGCACTATGGCTTCACAGTGCCAGGGTCCCAGGTTTGATTCCCGGCTTGGGTCACTGTCTGTGCGGAGTCTGCCCGTTCTCCCTGTGTCTGCGTGGGTTTCCCCTGGGTGCTCCGGTTTCCTCCCACAAGTCCCGAAAGACGTGCTGGTAGGTAATTTGGACGTTCTGCATTCTCCCTCTGTGTACCCAAACAGGCGCCGGAATGTGGCGACTATGGGGCTTTTCACAGTAACTTCATTGCAGTGTTAATGTAAGCCTACTTGTGACAATAAAGATTATTATTATTAGTGTAAATAAAATCATAGCTTTGTTTAAGTGAAAGCTATACCTTGGTCTTTGTGGAACATAATGCAATCCATCCTAAATAAGCAGCACAAAGAATACCACACCCACCTGATTCACGAATGTCCTCATCTGGTCTGACTTCAGTGTGACTCCAAACCCACACTGGAAACCCATCCGAAACGGCCCAGCAAGGCAGTCAGTTGTGTTCAAGATGGTGACTCACCATTCGGGATGGGCAACAAATGCTGGCCTTATTAATAATGGCCAGGGCCTGCGAACGAACCCCCCCAAAAATGAATTGATTATTAATTATTAATTCAGTGGTTATTCAACAAAATAAATCTCTCTGCTTTAGACCTTAGAAAGATGGATGGTGAGAAAGATTCAGGGGTCCAAATAGAGAAATCAATAAGCGCGTGTGGACAAGTACGAAACATAAGTTACAAAGGTTGTTGGCCCTTCTCGCAAATTGGCTGTAATATAAAGAGCTGGAAGTTATGTTACAGCTGTGCAAAGTTCTGGTCAGACTCCATATTTCATTCAGTTCTGGGCACTGCACCTCAGGAAGGATATATTGGCCTTGCAGTATGTGCAGAATGGTACTGGGCCTAAAGGGTTAAATTATGAGGCCAGGTTGGTGAGATGAGGCTTGTACTCTCTTCAGTATACAACAGTAAGGGGTAATCTAATAGAGGTTTTTATTTATTTATTCATGAGATGTTGCTGGTTGGACTATTTATTGTCTATCCCTAATTGCCCTTCAGAAGGTGGTGCTGAGCTGGCTTCTTGAACCGCTGCAGTCCATATGGTGTAGGTACACCCACAGTGCTGTTGGGAGGGAGTTTCAGGATGTTGACTCAGCATGAGTGAAGGAACGGCAATATATTTCCAAGCTTGTGTGGCTTGGAAGGGAACTCATGGTGCTCCCACGCATCTGCTGTACTTATAGATGAGGTCACGGGTTTGGAAGGTGTCCAAGATGATTAAAAGTTTTGATAGAGCAGCGACTAGGTATTTCCTTCAATAGAGAGTCTAAAACAAAGTGGAAGAGACCTCAAATTAGAGCTAGGTAGGGGAGGCATGTGGCGCAGTGGTTAGCACTGGGACCGCAACGCTGAGGACCCGGATTCGAATCCCGGCCCTGGGTCACTGTCCGTGTGGAGTTTGCACATTCTCCCCATGTCTGCGTGGGTTTCACCTCCTCAACCCAAAGATGTGCAGGTTAGGTGGATTGACCACGCTAAATTGCCCCTTAATTGGGCAAAAAATAATTGGGCGCTCTAAATTTATTTTAAAAAACTTAGAGCTAGCTTGCATGTCAGAGAACATTTTCTCATGCAAAGAATAGCAGAAATCTGATACTCTCCCCCCTCCCCAGAAATCTGTGATCCCACGTCAATTGAAAGCTCTAAAACTGATAGATTTTTGTGAAGGTGGGGTTTTAAGAGGTCTTTTTTTATTCGTTCAGTGGATGTGGGCAACGTTGGCTGGGCCAGCATTTGTTGTCCGTCCCTAATTGCCCTTGAACTGCGAGGCTTGCTCAGCCATTTCAGAGGGCATTTAAGAGTCAACCACATTGCTATGGGTCTGGAGTCACATGTAGGCCAGGCCAGGTAAGGATGGCAGATTTCCTTCCAGGTGAGATTTTACAACAATTGTCACCGGTTTCATGGTCATCATTAGACTTTCAATTCCAGATTTTTATTGAATTCAGATTTCACCATCTGCCATGGTGGATTAGAACCTGGGTCCCCAGAGAATTACCCTGGATCTCTGGATTACTAGTCCATTGACAACAACACTATGTCATCAGTTCGTGGACAGATGTGTTAAGAAATAGATTTGTCACAATCTAGTTGAATGGTGGATTAGACTAAGGGGGCTAAATGGCCTCCTCTTGTTCCTATGTTCACATGTGCTGAGCCTAAAGAGTGGAGGAGCCATCTATTCACTTCAGTACATAAAGCATGAGTTTTCAGGAGTATGAAAACGGCCATTATAGGTATCTCAGAACTCTGCACATGGAACATGGCTGTATCCTAGTCAGTGCTCCAAATAGTGATGATACTACCCTTTGTAATCACATTATTTTACCCAGTGTTCCAACAACACAGATCGTTGCAATGGACAAATTGCTTCCATCAACGGCCAGAAAAAAAAGAGTTTGAAATATATTTCCAATTAAACCTGGAATCTCAGCCTTAACTCAGGAGATTCACCTCTCTGTCAATCTGATTCAACTTTGGAAAGCCTTCTTTCTGGCCACAGATTTTCATTCCACTTAACGGTAATGGCTTTTTACAAAGTCTATCAGAGTTCCGACACAACGGCATCATTCCTCAAGAGCACGTAGTGGTCCAGCTCACAAAAAGTCGTTGAATTCCCCCCTTCCGGATTTTCCACAGCAACTTAACAGACACTCTTGACAAACCTGAGAGTCCAAGTTTCAGAAGGTCAAAATTCACATTCGAACATCCTAGAAAATATGTTGTTTATTAGACGAGCCACTTTCAGTGCTAACTGAGCTTTTGATAAGTGGACCAGGCTTGAAAATAAAACTCTTTAAAATAACACACAACTATCGCCATGCTCCCAAAGACACAGGAAACTACACATCCATTCCTGTCCTCTCTCTCAGATAATCAAGGCCTCTGCCTATTGTGTAACGTTTGCTGGGAATTATTGCATCACCCTTGGGATTTATCCCAATTCGTCAAGGGTGAATAATCTCAATTTACCTGGCTACAGGATGGATGACCCTCCGCCCTTTAGCTAACCCCGCAATATTTATGTGTCAGACCTTTCCAGTCAGTGAGGACACGTCTGTAGTATCAGCTAGTTTGCTGTACATGGGTACATTAACAAGATGACTCATATTATATTCCACAGGATTCCGCAGCCTGCATCACCGGCTTGATCCTATGCGCTAACTTTTTAAAAGAATGTAAAGTGTCCAATTATTTTTTTTCCAATTAAGAGGTAATTTAGTATGGCCAATCCACCTACCCTGCACATCTTTGGATTGTGGGGGTGAAACCCATGCAAACATGGGGAGAATGTGTAAATTCCACACAGACAGTGACCCAGGCCGTTATCGAACACGGGCCCTCGGCGCCGTGAGGCAGCAGTGCTAATCACTGCTAATAACCGGTCTCATGTAAAACACGTACACCTGCGATTAAAGATTGAGGCTGTGTCTGAACACGAGTACAGCAGTTTGTAGCAAAAAGGAGGTTGCCATATAAACCATAAGACCAAACACAGGAGAAGAATTAGGCTGTTCAGCCCCTCGAGTCTGCTCAACCACTCAATGAGATCATGACTGATCTGATATGATAATCCACAACTTCACTTTCTCACCTTATCGCCATGACCCTTGATTCCCTTCCTGATTAAAAATCTGCTTAATGACCCAGCCTCTAAATCTCTCTGTGGTAAAGAATTCCACAGATTCACCACCCTCTGAGAGAAGAAATTCCTCCTCATCTCTGTCTTAAATGGATGACCTCTTCCTCTGAGATTATGCCCTCTGGTGCTTGACTCTCCCATAAGAGGAACCAACTTCTCAGCATCTACCCTGCCCAGCCCCCGAGAATCCTATATGTCTCAATAAGGTCGCCTCTCGTTCTTCTCAACTCCATTGAGTACAGGCCCAACCTACTCAACCTCTCCTCATAAGAAAATCCCTCCATACCTGGGACCAACCTCGTGAACCTTCTCTGGGCTGCCTCCAATGCCAGTATATCTTTCCTTCAGTAAGGGGATCAAAGCTTCACAGTATTCCAGATGTGATCTAACTAGTGCCTTGTATAGTTTTAGTAAGACATTCCTATTTTTATACCCCATTCCCTTTGAAATTTAGGTCAACACTCCATTTGCCTTCCCTATTACCTGCTGTACACAGAGTATAGGCCTAAACATGACTCTTTGGGGCAAAAAATGTGTTCATCTTATATGCTGCGATCTACGGTACCTCCTTCAACACCATTGTCTGTGGTCCCAAATATTCTCATATGAGATTGCACTTTTGCTGCATTTCTATTGACCTAGACCATGGTTTTTCAAACTGCGCGTCGCAGGCCGGTGTAGGGAGGCTCGGGAGTGATCGGTCGCGCCGTTCCCCCAGTGATCCCGATCGCAGGAGAAGTGCCCAATGGCCGCCAACGGCATTTACATTGACAATGGGGGATACTGCCACCTTCAAAATGAAAAGAAATGAGGCTGTGTGGAGTCTTCCAGCCAGAAACGGTAGCAGAGGGCAGGTCATGCCCACACTTGACGACAGGTGCCTTCCAGGTACGTGCTTTTGGCACCAAATCACAGAGCAGTGTCGTTCCATTTTCCAGCTGCTGGTCATACTGTTCACAGTATTCCAGGTGTGGTAATAGAATCATAGAATCTACAGTGCAGAAGGCGGCCATTCAGCCCATCGAGTCTGCACCGGCCCTTGGAAAGAGCACCCTACCCAAGCACACACCTCCACCTTATCCTTACACCTCCACCCTATCCTCATAACCCCACCTCACCTTTTTTGGACACAGGGCAATTTAGCGTAGCCAATCCACCTAACCTGCACATCTTTGGATTATGGGAGGAAACAGGAGCACCCGGAGGAAACCCACGCAGACACTGGGAGAACGTGCAGACTCCACACAGACAGCGACCCAAGCCAGGAATCGAGCCTGGGACCCTGGAGCTGTGAAGGAATTATGCTAACCACTGGGCTACCGTGCTGCCCTTTACACGGTTGCACGTGTCTAACTAGTGCCTTGTATAGATTTAGTAAGACATGCCTATTTCATAAAAGTACGAGACGGCCAGAGATTCAAATAGGCAGCTTGCCTACTGGACAAAATCTCACAACAGAATCTGCTGAAGAGAGCTACTCAGGAGGATCCAGGACAGGTCAGAACAATGCTAGTATTAGCTCTGTATTGAGCTCCAGTGGCTCTGGTTAACAGCCTACAAAGAAGAAGCTTAACTCAGGAACAAAGCAGTATAAAGATGATTTCTTGAGGGATGGTTTTGTCAATTGTGCCAATTCAAATAAGGGTATAAATTTTATGTGTGTTATATGCAGGGAAGCACTGGTAAATGAAACGAAAATTTTCAGATTTTGAAAGATAAGCGGTGGGTGAAAAATTGCGTTTGAGGATGAAACCCCAGGGTCAGTTAGTAACTTAGGGCTGACTCCAAATTAAAAGACTACACTGCTGTGACCTATAATACCACATTAAAACTCCCCACCAAAGTAATAAATAATAATCTTTATTGCCACAAGTAGGCTGACATTAACACTGCAATGAAGTTACCGAGAAATGCCCATGAGACTGTCAGCATTCTGGAATAGCATATCCCAGGAGTATCCAGTGCTGAGTAAAACAGGCATTTTGTTGCTATTGCCCTTCACGACGACCTACATGTGCGAGGTTGGACTTTCCGATTTCATAAAGTTGAAGAAGGCACAATAAACTGACTGTGGTCTGCACCTGCAATACCCTCTCTGTTGAGCCTGATGCAAGTGAGATAATAAGGACCAAGTGGGCTCCCCTTCTGCATTAAAGGTAAGCAACTGTGGCGCGAGTCGCGAAGATGAGCCGGCGTGTGTCCGAAGGTTGGCATAGGTTGCGAAGGTTGCCTGGCATGCTTGGCGAAGGTTGGCCGGCAAGGGTCCGAGGGTTGACCGGGGTGGGTCGTGAAGATCGGCCGGCGTGGGTCCCAAAGGTTGGCGTGGGTTGCGAAGGTTGGCATGGGTTACGAAGGTTGGCTGGCATACATGGCGAAGGTTGGCCGGCGTGGTTCCGAAGGTTGGCCGGGGTGGGTTGTGAAAATCGGCTGGTGTGGTCCCGAAGGTTGGCATGGGTTGCAAAGGTTGGTGTGGGTTGCAAAGGTTGGCGTGGGTTGCGAAGGTTGGCATGGGTTGCGAAGGTTGGCTGGCCTGCGCCACGAACGCGGCCGGCACGGGTCCCAAAGATCGGCCAGTTGGCAAAAGTGGGTCCCGGAAAAAATACAGATCTACACTACTCTATCCACTCCTCATGGTACCATGGGGACATCAAATCCAGATTAACTGATAGAAAAGAAAATTACTGTGCAGAGGCAGGACATTTCAAATAAAAACAAAGTGCTGGAAATAATTAGCAGATCATCTGTGGAGAGAGAGAAAAAGAGTTAACCTTTCAGCTCAGCAACTTTTAACATGTGATCAGTTGATAGCTTTGCTGAATGTTTCTGTTCTGTTCACAAGAGTGACTCCCGATCACTTTAAGATCTCCTCCCAACCAAACTTTCTGTCATTGCTCTCCTACTGATCAATGAAGATCCACACAAACCTCAGGAACAATGCCTCATCTTTATTCTGGGTGTGTTCTATGGCCTGGTTTAAACCTGTTACTTTAGACCTCAGCTTAAACCCGTTATTATTTTCTGCACAGTGTGATGTGAGGAAGGATTATTGGTGTCTGGTGGGTGTGTGTTGGTAATGCAGACTCAATGGGCCGCATGGCTTCCTCCTGCTCCTACATCTTATGGTCTTAACCCTCTCCGTGTTGACTGCAACTTTAGAGCCATTCCTGCTCCACTTACATCCTATGTGAAGAGAAAGAGGTTTGACTGAATGTCTGCCAGTGCTTTAATGCCATTCAATGTTTGCCAGCTGGCAGCCAAACTCTGCATGTGTGTGAAAATAAAAAAGCAGCCAAGCAGCATAGATTGGATATAGATGGCTGCAAATTAATCCAGTAGCTACCGGTGTCAGACTTGTATCACAAGTTGTTCCATTGCATATATGTAGAAACGATGCTGTCGGAAATTCAAACACCTTTACTAAATTGAAAAACATAGCCTGCACTATGTCTCCATGCCGTTTTGTGTACGGACATCTGTTCAGGTTCCTGAAAAGTATTGGTTTTATTTTTAACACATCCTTTTAGAGTTAGGAGAGCATTCCATGTTGGTGCTGAGCCACTGTCTGCTTCGCTGAGTTCCCAGTCAGTTAAAAACAAAATATTCCTCTCAGGTTAAGTGTTGAAAATAAAATCTACACCTTTCCAAGAAGCTGAACAGATGTTCATACACAAACTCAGGTGAAAACATAGTGCCGGCTGTGTTTTAAACCTTATCCTGAACGGGCCTGTACTACCTAGAGTATTGAAGAATGAGAAGTAATCTCGTCAAAACATGTGGAATATTTACTGGGATAGGCAGGGTAGATATGGGTCAGATGTTTCCCCTGGTTGAGGAGTCTGTAACCATGGGAGACAATTTCAAAATAGGGGGGAAGCCACTTAGGATCGAGATGAGGAGAAATGTTTTTTTACTCCGAGGGTTGTGAATCTTTGGAATTCTCTACCCCAGAGGCTGTGGGAGCTCAGACATTGAGTATGTTTAAGATAGAGTTTGACAGATTTCTAAATGCCAATGACAAAGCAATAATGTGGGAAAAAGGCACTGAAGTGGATGATCAACCCTGATCGTATTGAATGGCGGAGCAGGCTTGACCCCACCGACGGAGAATCCCACCCCAGATGTAGTGAGTGTGCGAGGTGTCATCAGTGACTTGTGAGGGGGGCGGCTGGTTTGGGAATTTGAGGGGTGGCAGGTAGAGAGGTGGTAACTTACCCTTGCAGCTTATTGGAGGCCAT
Organism: Scyliorhinus torazame; assembly: GCF_047496885.1. Taxonomy (NCBI): domain Eukaryota; kingdom Metazoa; phylum Chordata; class Chondrichthyes; order Carcharhiniformes; family Scyliorhinidae; genus Scyliorhinus; species Scyliorhinus torazame. The sequence goes on from NC_092716.1 coordinate 106,458,026, forward strand.
TGATCTTCTTCCAACATTGGACACTGGTCCTCCTTGTTATGCTGCCCGAACTGACTACCATTGCCACTGCCTTCCAGGCGGCATTGCTGATTCTGCTGCCGGTCCCCCGACCCCCACGGGGGAACAGGGTGACCTGCCTTTCATCGACGGCATCAAGAAGCCTGACCAGGTTGGCATTGTCAAAGTGAAGAGCAGGTTTGCACGCTGCCGTGCTTGTATGTTGACTGGGCTTGTGTGGGGAGGGAATGTTAAAAGCAGCTCCCTCCTGTTAGCGGTGAGAAGTTGATGAATCAGATGGCGACGGAGCCTGTAATAGCGACAATCTCCTGGGGGCTCATGCTGGTGAATACGGGTCGCAATCTCGCCAACCCGGCTGCCAAGAAATACCCCACCAAATGCACCCAAAATGACACTCTGACATTTTTGTCCTCGAGTTAGTTCACGGGAGAATCATCAGTCAAATTTGTCACTAAGCCAAAGGGTACATTGAGACAGACAACCAAAAGACAATCATTGTCCTTCATAGACCAAATTGTAACTCGTGTTTCTAAATACAATATTAACATTCGGAAATATCCTCCCAACAGACCTGCCAGCTATTGTCTCAAGATATCAGTACTCTAATCCACACTTGTCTGCACCATTGTGACCAACATTCTATGTTGCTACACTTTCAAAAGCCATTTAAATGTTTAAAAGCATTCTGGTGGTGTACACGGACTCTCGTCAGCTGATAATTTCCTGCTTTGTCGGAACTTATATCACTGGAGCAAATCAGCTTTGAACAGAAGAAACAACTCTACTCCTGTCAGCAAGTCAATACATTCCGTGTTAAATGATGAAAAATAGGTCTTTTAGGCTGTCACCAGTGTTATCTACTCTGTAGCCATTTAAGCGATTCTGTCACTTAATACTGGAGGAGCCCCAGTGTTCTGGGGCTTGCTGCAGTTTTTATAATAGCTTAACTCCTTCTTACCTGAGCTGCTTTCAGTAACCAGTATGGTACAGAATTGAAGCCAAAAATACAATTGTGCTTCATATGTACATTTATAGTTGTTTGCTGTATTGTTACCTCTGGTGCAGTAATCCGCTCCCCACCACCAACGACGCCCCACCCCCCACCTCCCCTTCCGCCACCCCTCCACTCTAAGCAGCTATCTATGGCTGTCTCCTAAATCTTATCTACATCCTTCCCCTTAGTGACATCCTCCAAATACACAAGGCTGGCAAAACATTGTTGTGTAGCTATGGGTGCTGTATTAGTTCCAAAATGTCGACCATGATGCACACACCTCTGGTGCCAGCGGTGTTGGGTGCCACCCTGGGTGGGTTGTTAGCGGAGAGCAAGGATGTGTGCCCAATGTATGAGAGCAAACAGCTCGTGACGCATCAGGAATACTTTGTGTGCTTTTGGTCTCGGTTTTTAATACATGATGGTGACGGTGCAGTGAAGATTCGCTGGACAGTGTCCTGGGTTGAAGGGGTTGTCCTATGATGAGTAAATTGGGCTGATGGTCTCTGAAGTTAGGAAGGATGAGAGGCAATCTCCTTAAAGGTTCTGAATTGGGTTGTTTGCGACGCTGATATTATTTCTGAATTTACCGAGTTGATTGACTTTACTGATGTGTTGGGTATGCCGGGTCTGCGAGGACTGTGTTTACTGCAGCAATGAGAGAGACAGGCTTCCAACACTTGAAGAAATGCAACTCGATTTTATTGAACTCTTAACTATCAGACATACTTTAACTGTGGGTTGACACTATGCTGACTTGACTGGAGACCTGAGGCTAACCTGACCAGACTATCTTACTACCACATGGTGTATGTTCTAGTTGCTGCTCACAGGCTCTGACTGTCTCAGAGGCTGGATCTCAAGAGAGCAGGAAAACTAGTACCCTCTGGCTTTATAGTGGTCGTGTCCTGTCTGGTGATTGGCTGCTGTATCTGTGCGTTCACTGGTCATCCTGTGTGTCAATCACTGCCTGTCTGTGCATCATCATATACCTGTGTGCATATTATGACACTTACCAATAAAACTTTGTCGTTGGGTGATATTCTTGTGTGACGGGGATTCTTTTATGGCTTTAGTTTAGTGTGGGTCTGCAGTCATTCCTGTTGCCTATGTGATGCGTCACAGGAATTTTATTGTGGGCCTGGAAAACTCACATTGTGACTGGACGTTACACCAGCATCTGAAGATTTCATAAGACTTCTCTCATCTGTCTGTCATGTTCTTTCTTCGTTGAGGTATGAATCAAAACATATCCCAGCTGGCACCTTCCTTGCCCTTCAGTATGTTGAACATTGTCCTTTGGAATATTTCCATGGTGGATGTGATGCCAAACGGCCGATGATTCAAACAGTACCATTGAAAGGCCGTAATTAATGTGGTTAGAAGTTTTGGCTACTGATTCAATCATTTTTGCAATAAAGTTTTTCCAATTAAGGGGCAATTTAGCATGGCCAATCCACATAGCCTGCACACCTTTTGGTTGTGGGAGTGAGACCCACGCAAACACGGGGAGAATGTGCAAATTCCACACGGGCAGTGAGTCGGGGTCGGGACTGAACCCGGGTCCTCAGCACCATGGGGCAGCAGTGTTAACCACTGGGTCACCATGCAGCCTTTACTGATTCAATCATAACTGCCAATCCATTGTTGACATCGAGTTTGTTGAAAACTGTATTCCTCCCAGGATTGTGCTAAGTTCTCATCTACCAATACCATGGCGTGTATTTCTCATCCCACTACAAGGTTCAGATGTGTCAGGCCAACGCAGATCGGGATGGAGCCATTTGGCTTTGGGACTGGTTACCGTGGCAGAGCACCACCTGGTTGGGTTTGGTGACTGGCGACGTGACTCCTTATTGAAGCACCACTTCTATTACATTTTCAGGAGCGGATGTGGGACCTTCACGGGTGTAAATAGAAAATGGGTTTCACATCTATCTTGTGCATGATGTGGTAGACAGGATGGAATTCCCCCCACCCCGTGGCATGTGTTGCGGTGGTGGAGGCGGCCCACTATTGGACGGCACTGGGATCTTTCAGTCCGCTAGAGTCGATTGGGTTTCCCGTTGTTTGTCTCCCTCTGCCGCTGGGGAATCCAAAGTGGTGGGGGGGGGGGGTTGTTGTTGCCGGGACCAGAAGATCCCATTGGCGGGAATGACTGGAAAATTTCAGCCACAACCTTCGATTGACCCAAGCCTTGGAAAAATGCCTTCTAAATTCACTAACCAGTAACACGGAGTATTGTAGGTGGACCAAGCATACTTGTTAGCGAGTGATCGCTGAAGATTACATGCACTCCAAATCCACTCTATTCATTATAGTTCCTTTACTGGAATTAACATCCACATGACGAAGCAAATTTAAAAAAAAAATTCTTTCACTTTCTGTGACCACAAACTCACTTTATGCACTAAAGTTCCTGTGATGTTCTTTGTATGGTTCTCCAAGATGGCTAAAAGTCGTAGTGTTGACAAAGAACATCAAGCTATGTATTTGAAACAAAGCTAGTTTATTTTACACTACTTCAAATGGTTCGCACACTTCACAATGTGATTGTTAATAAAATAATAATATAAAATCTATGTTCCAGAAATCTATAATATCTTTTTAGTACAGCTAACAATCTATCTCAACCTCTCATATCCTTCTTCACAACCTTCTCCCAGAATACCTGGAGACGCAGTCTTTTATAAGACCACTCTGTGGTGCCATCTAGTGTTGAGTTACATGAACATCATCTTGTTAACCCTTTACACGCCTTACATTATACAATTCATTACAGTACCCTTTAATGGAATTAACAGCCTCATGACAATCTAAAGTTTAAAAAAATCTTTCTTTCACTCTATGTCCATTTTAAACATATTTATAAACACTACTATGAAAGATTTACTCACCGCGAAAATGCTCTTCGATGTCTCCTGCCTCTGCTCGCTGATTCAATAAAAACTGTAAACAAAAAAGCATAAAAATTTATCTAACATCGGGGCAAGCAGGCCAAGTTAGCGCTGCCGCAATTTCATATTCAGCTGCTTCAGTCCAACACTTGCAGCAAAAGACTTGTAAAACACAGGATCGGAAGGTTCAACTTGGTGCACATTCAGTGCACATGTCCGTACACCGGGACTTCCGCATAGTCCCGACGTGCATGTGTGGTGTACGATCTATTTACGCCAGAAGATTCAATGGAAGTTGCGTGCTCGACAAACAGCATTCTGAATGACAGAATATTGCAGAGGTTTTCCGATCTTTGTACTTTAGTACTGCCTCAGCTGTTCTTTAACATTTAGCCTGGTTGTTCCTGGGTCGTGGGAGTTTAAAAGAGGAAGGTTGTGGAGTTATTTTTAACAGCCATGGGTCTCTGTCAGGTCAATCGGAGACTCCAGCTCCTGTGTCCATTTTGAATTCAGTAGGTTGTCCGTTGACTACAATGTTAGCATTGGGTTTTATTTCCCTTTATTTCTCCATAAAAAAGGTGATTTCCTGGTTATCAGGTTCTTGAATTTCTGAAATGGAGGTTTCTTTACCCTTTTTCTCCTTCTGTCTTTAAGCGCAGATTTCCTGGAAGCACAGACAACTTTAAGGTGGCCTCTCTTGCCACACCCATGACACTGCACCATTCGGGCAGGGCATTCTTCCCATCTTTGGACCTTCTTCTTGCCACAGCAGGGGCATTGGAAAATGGCGGTTGATGCCTTTTCAGGGCATTTCCTTCGTTGCGGCCTTGCTACATTTTTGGTTTTGCAACCCACAAATTGAACAACTTCATTGACTGTTCCTGCGGGATTTCCCTTGCACCCCGTACAAAGTCTGCCTCCACACTTCAGCCTGTCTGACCTGTAGTGTTGCTTTATTTAAAGTTGAATCTTCCCAAGATTGTAAATGTCAGACTCGCTTCATCTGAAGTACCTACAGCTATTCTATCTGTGACCAGGTCATTTCTTTGTGTTCTGTACCCACAATTGTCAGCTCGGCTGTACAATTCATTGATGAATGAGTCAATCTCTTCATCCTGCTTCTGGCTGCAATGAGTAAATTTGGCCCTCTCTCTATCACAATAATTTTACAAAGACTGAAGTATGAGTCAAAGGGTCCGATGGCATCCTTATTCGAGACTGTCTCTTCGTTCGTCCTCCGTCCGGCCAGTACATCGTCCACAATGCATCCGACATTCTGATTGAATTGCCTAAGTTGCCTCTTGATGTTTTATTTCAGGGCCCCTCTACTTGTCACTTTTGCACAGAACAAAGAACATTACAGAACAGGAGCAGACCCATCGGCCCACAAAGCCTGTGCCGATCCAGATTCCTTATTTAGACCTACTACTTACTGCCCAAACGGTCTGTGTCCCTCCATTTCCCGCCCATTCATGTGACTATGAAGATACATCTTAACTGTTGCTATCGTGCCTGCCTCCACCACCTCCACTGGTAATGTGTTCCAGGCACCCACCACCCTCTGTGTAAAAAGAGTCCCCCGCACATCTCCCCTAAACTTTCCCCCTCTCACCCTGAACCTGTGCCCGCCTGTAATTGAGTCTTCCACCCTTGGAAAAAGCTTCTGACTATTCACCCTGTCTATAACTCTCATGATTTTGTCGACCTCAATCAGGTGTCCTCTCTGTCTTTCCAACAGAAACATTCCAAGTTTATTCAACTTCTCCTTAGCTAACACCTTCCAGACCAGGCAACATCCTGGTAAACCTTCTTTACACTTTCTCCAAAGCACCCACATCCTTCTGGTAGAGTGGCGACCAGATCTGCATGCAATATTTCAAATGCGGCCTAACTAAAGTTTAGTACAACTATAACATGACCTGCCAACTCTTGTACTCAATGCCTCGGCCTTTGAAGGCAAGCATGCCATATGCCTTCTTGACCACCTTATCCACCTGCATTGCCACTTTCATGGAACTATAGACCCGAACGCCCAGATCCCCCTGTATGTCAATGTTCCTGAGGGTTCTGCTATTTACTGTAAAATTATTAAAAGAGCATAACTTGGGGATGCATTCCATGCCTGATGGGCACCATGGGGGCTGGGGTGCATCATCACTCTGGAAATGACACTTTGGTTTCGTCAGATAAGTTTCCTTTGACATTTTGGGCAGGATTCTCCGGCATTCCAGCTGTGTGTTTCCCAGCGATGGGAGCTTGCTGTTCATTAGAGACAGGATTCTCTGCTCCCGCTGCTGTCAGTGGGAATATTCCACTGAAGCTACCCCACGCCGCTGGGAAACCCGAAGACGAGGGTGCTCTGCCGGCGAGACCAGAAAATCACGCCGCCAGCGAACGGCGGGAGAATTGCGGCCATTGTTTTAGTTCCAGTGCCCCACCAGGAGTTGTCACACTGCTCATTTGTGCTTAATTTCTTGGCCATTTGTTGAGTTAAAAGAGCATAGATGCCTTTTGTGACTGGTGGGTGTCACGGGGGCTGGAGTGTAACATCACCACTGGGAATGATATGTTGGTTTAGTCAGTTAAGTTTCCTTTTGACGTGTTGTTTTATTACAATGCCTCATCTGGAGCTGTCAGCCCCACAGTTATTGCTTTTTAAAAAATTTGTTAAGTTGCTGTTTTATCCATAAGACCATAAGACATAGGAGCGGAAGTAAGGCCATTCGGCCCATCGAGTCCACTCCACCATTCAATCATGGCTGATTTCAACTCCATTTACCCGCTCTCTCTCCATAGCCCTTAATTCCTCGAGAAATCAAGAATTTATCAACTTCTGTCTTAAAGACACTCAACGTCCCGGCCTCCACCGCCCTCTGTGGCAATGAATTCCACAGACCCACCACTCTCTGGCTGAAGAAATTTCTCCTCATCTCTGTTCTAAAGTGACTCCCTTTTATTCTAAGGCTGTACCCCCGGGTCCTAGTCTCCCCTGCTAATGGAAACAACTTCCCTACGTCCACCCTATCTAAGCCATTCATTATCTTGTAAGTTTCTATTAGATCTCCCCTCAACCTCCAAAACTCCAATGAATATAATCCCAGGATCCTCAGACGTTCATCGTATGTTAGGCCTACCATTCCTGGGATCATCTGTGTGAATCTCTGCTGGACCCGCTCCAGTATGTCCTTCCTGAGGTGTGGGGCCCAAAATTGCTCACAGTATTCTAAATGGGGCCTAACTAGTGCTTTATAAAGCTTCAGAAGTACATCCCTGCTTTTATATTCCAAGCCTCTTGAGATGAATGACAACATTGCATTATCAAAATAGTATAGATGAAAAAATAAGAAGGTGCCAGAGCGTGGCGACTCTCTGCGAGCTCTCTCACTCAGACCCTCTTCGTACATCTCTTATAACCGTACTAACCTCTTTAAACTTAATTCTAACACTAATACTATCTCTAACCTTTCTCTTTTATGTTCCCTTGTAGGTCTGAAGGTCGTCAGTGCATGGACTAACCCAGAAGACCCGACCCGACCCGACAGGACTCCTCCAACAATCTGACCCTGGGCTTGATCTGGAAGTGGATGAGGCCCAGCCCAGATGTCCGTCCCCGGAATGCCTGACCTGGCCTCCGACCATGAGAACCGGCCCGACCCAACCCGAAGAGGGCTGCCCAGCGCCGCGGCTTAGGATGAAAGAAAGAAGAATCCACATGGAGGCCTGCCCAGGTCTAGTCCAAGGCCCGATTCCAGGATCGCCCGACCAGACCGCCGACACGGGAACCCAGCCTGCAAAGCAAACCCAGACTAAAGATCCCCAAAATGGCAGAAACCCCATGCGAGGTCCCGAATAGGCCAAAAGGTCGACGCGAACTTGCGAATCCCAGGGGCCCGACCGGATCGCAAACGTGCCTCCTGTCAACCCCAAAATCGCAACCTGTGCCCGTGACCCTGATAGATGCGACCACGAAAATTAGACCAGCGTCTTGGCCCCGCCAGACCCAACCACCTACCTTTCACAAGGTCAGACTTCTCCCATAGGATCCCGGGCCCATCCAGGCACAGCTGCTGACCGAGGAAGCAGGGAAACCAGGGGGCCTGCAGGTGAAACTAAAACAACGCGGTTTCAAGTCTCCTCTCCCCAGCATATGCCTGGCAAATGTCCAAGTGATTGAAAACAAGCTGGACGAGTTTAACGCTAGATTTACCACACAGAGGGAAGTAAGAGACTGCTGTGTGCTCTGTTTCACAGAGTCATGGCTCACCCCTGCCTCACCGGATGTGCCATACAACTTGAAGGCTTCTCAATTCACCGGATGGATCGCACGGTGTCATCGGGCAAAGCAAAGGGTGAAGGGGTTTGCCTCCTCATCAACTCCTCGTGGTGCTCGGACGTGGAAACCCTGGCGACCAACTGCTCCCCGGACCTGGAATACCGGACTGAAGTGCAGCCCATACTACCGTCCACGCGAGTTCACTTCAGCCATTATCACAGCAGTCTGCATCCCACCTCAGGCAGAAGTGAAGAAGACGCTGGACGAATTGTACACCGCTATAAATAACAGTGAAACAGAACCCCCAGAGCCCCTGTACATCGTGGCTGGGGACTTCGACCAGGCCAACCTCAAGAATGTACTGCTAAACATCCACCAACGCATACCCTGTCCCACCAGGGACGACAACCCTCTCGACCACCACCACACAAAAATCAAGGGAGCCTACCGATCCATCCCCTGACCGCACTTCGGAAAATCAGAGCATAAAACGGCCCTTCTCTCGACATACAAGCAGAAACTTAAGCAGGTCGTGCGGTGCTGGCCCGAGGCAACAGAAGAGCTCCTATGTGACTGCTTGGAGACAGCGGACTGGTCTGTATTTAAGAAGTCAGCGACCAACCTAAATGAGTATGTCACCACTGTCACAGACTTTATCAGCAAGTATGTAGAAGACTGCATGCCAAATGTATGTTCCCCAACTGAAAACCATGGCTTAATCGGGCGATTGACTCCCTACTGTAGGTCAGGTCTGAGGCATTCAAGACAGGTGACTCTTACCTCTGCAAGAAATCCAGGTACGACCTCCGCAAAGTCATCAGGGATGCCAAGAGAAAATATCAGACTAAGCTAGAGTCACAGACTAATGTCACGGACTCTCATCGGTTGTGGCAAGGCTTAAGCTACAAAGCGAAGCCGAGCAGAAGTTTTGGCAGCAGCGCACCCCTCCCCGATGAACTCAATGCATTCTATGCTCAGTTCGAGCAGGAAAGTATCAAAACGTTTTCAATAGCCCCAGCAGCCTCGGAGACACCCATACCCACCGTCACAGCTTCCAAAGTCAGATCGGCCTTCCTGAAAGTGAACCCTTGGAAAGTGATGGGTCCTGACAGAGTCCCTGGTCATGCACTCAGATCCTGCGCAGACCAGCTGGCAGATGTGTTCGCGGACATCTTCAACCTCTCCCTACTCCGTACTGAGGTCCCCACCTGCTTCAAGAAGACCACCATCATACCTGTGCCAAAGAAGAACCAGGCAACGTGCCTCAATGGCTATCGTCCAGTGGTCTTGACATCGATAATTATGAAGTGTTTCGAGAGGTTGGTCATGAGACACATGAACTCCATACTCACAGTATGCGTAGATCCACTACAATTCGCATACTACCACAAACGATCCACAGCAGACGCCATCTCATTGGTCTACACTCATCCCTGGAGCATCACGACAACAAGGACTCCTACGTCAGACTCCTGTTCATTGACTACAGCTCTGCCTTCAACACCATAATCCTAGCCAAGCTCATACAAAAGCTCTAAAACCTAGAACTTGGCTCCTCTCTTTGCAACTGGTCCTTGACTTTCTGACCCATAGACCACAATAAGTAAGGATAAACAAAAACACCTCCTCCATGATAGTCTTCAATACCTAGGCCCTGCAAAGCTGCATACTTAGCCCCCTACTATACTCCCTATACACACACGACTGTATGGCAAAATGTGGCTCCAACTCCATCTACAAGTTTGCTGATGACACGACTATAGTGGGCCGGAACTCGAACAATGACGAGTCAGATTACAGGAGGAGATTGAGAAACTAGTGGAGAGGGTAACGACAACAATCTCTCCCTCAATGTCAGAAAAACTAAAGAGCTGGTCATTGACTTCAAGAAGCAAAGTATCGTACACACCCCTGTCTGCAACAATGGTGCCGAGGTGGAGATGGTTGACAGATTCAAATTCCTAGGTGTGCACATCACCAAAAATCTGTCCTGGTCCACCGAAGTCGACACTACGACCAAGAAAGCACAACAGCGCCCACACTTTCTCAGGAAATTAAGGGAATTCAGCATGTTCACATTGACTCTTACCATCTTTTACAGATGCACCATAGAAAGCATCCTATCAGGCTGCATCACAGCCTGGTATGGCAACTGCTCGGCCCAGGACCGCAAGAAACTACAGAGTCATGAACACCGCCCAGTCCATCACACGAACCTGCCTCCCATCCATTGACTCTATCTATACTTCCTGCTGCCTGGGGAAAGCGGGAAGCATAATCAAAGACCCCTCCCACCCGGGTTATTCACTCTTCCAACTTCTTCCATTGGGCAGAAGATACAAAAGTCTGAGAACATGCACTAACAGATTCAAAAACAGCTTCTTCCCCACTGTTACCAGACTCCTGAATGACCCTCTTACAGACTGATCTGATCACTCCACACATCTTCTCTGCTGAGTAGTACTACACTCCTGTATGCTTCACTTGATTCCTGTGTCTATGTATTTACATTGTGCATTTATGTATGTCCGATGTTTTATCATGTACGGAATGATCAGTCTGAGCTGCATGCAGAACAATACTTTAGACTGTACCTCGGTACACGTGACAATAAATAAATCCAATCCGACAGCTGGGACACTGGGTCATGTAGGAGGAGAGCTGTGAGGCTGAACCAGTCAATAAACTCAAAAAGGAAAAGCTTGGTGTCTTGGCTTTGGCTTCACCAACCAGCTTGGATCCGATGAACAGTTATCTGTTGAATGACACAGAATCCTGGGGCGAAATTCTCCTACCCGCCCCGCCACATTTCTGCCCCGACCGGCCGGCGGGAGTCTCCGTAACACCGGCCGGTCAATGGGGTTTCCCATTGTGGGGCAGCCCCACGCCGTCGGGAAACCCCCGGGCTCCGGCAAAACGGAAACTCCCGCCGGCGGAGAATGACGCCCCTGGATCTGCTATTGGCACCACATCAAAGCTCTGGTACGCTGCCACCAAAGACACCCAACGTCCATTATGAGAATTCAATGGCAGGATAAAATCACAAACGACTATTTCCTTTATCGTGGTGCACTCATCAGTACCAAGGCCAATCTCCAGATAATTCAACTGAGATGGGCAGGCATGTCTCCCACGTGGATGATTAGAGAATCCCGAAGCAGATCTTCCATGCGAAAAATTACATTCTAAAAAGTTTATTCATGGGATCTGGGCATCGCTGACTGTGCCAGCATTTATTTCCCATCCCTAATTGTCCTTGAGGGGGCAGTTAAGATTCAACCATACTGCTCTGGGTCTGGACTCACATTTAGGCCGGACCAGGGGCGGGATTCTCAGACCCCGCGCCGGGTCGGAGAATCGCCGGGGGCTGGCATGAATCCCGTCCCCGCCGGTTGCCGAATTCTCCGGCACTGGATATTCGGCGGGGGTGGGAATCGCGCCGCGCCAGTTGGTGGCCCCCCCCCCCGGCGATTCTCCGGCCCGCGATGGCCCGAAGTCCCGCTGCTGTCATGCCTGTCCCGCCGGCGAGAATCAAACCACCTCTCTTACCGGTGGGGCAAGGCGGCGCGGGCGGGCTCCGGGGTCCTGGGGGGGGCGCGGGGCGTCTGGCCCCGGGGGGTGCCCCCATGGTGGCCTGGCCCGCGATCGGGGCCCACCGATCCGCGGGCGGGCATGTGCCGTGGGGGCACTCTTTTCCTTCCGCCTTCGCCACGGTCTCCACAATGGCGCCGGTCGGCGGACATCGTGCTGGTTGCAGAGAATCCCGCCCCAGGTAAGGACAGCAGATTTTCTTCCCTACATGACATTACTGAACGAGATGGGTTTTTACAACAATCAACAATGATTTCATGGCCATCATTAGACTTTTAATTCCAGATTTTTATTGAATTCTAATTTAACCATCTGCAGTGGTGGGATTTGAACCCGATTCCCCAGAGCATTACTCTGGGTTTCCTGGATTATTGGACTAGTGGCAATACCACCATGCTACCGCCTCCCCATACATCAGGGTAGTCAGTGTACGGACAGCCCAAGGAAGAGTTTTCAAACGCTCTGCATTGCAGGCCATCTTTCTGAATTGCTGACTTCACACTTTCCCATATTATATTTGGCATAATTTTGCCCAGTCCAGTCATTTAACCTGTCTAATTTCGCAGCATCCTCTTTTGAGACCCCCTCGCTGGCTATTTTCTAATCTAACTTTGTGCGGTCAGCAATCTTGAATACATTGCACTCAGCCCTCTCATCTGAGTAGTTGAAACTAAATTAATTGTAAATAGTTGAGGTTCCACCACTGCTCCTTGAGAAATCTCACGAGTTACAGCCTGCCAACTTCAAAATGCCTGTTTTCCCTCAATTATCTGTAAAGTCACATGGACACAAATGGCCATAGGCTGCTTTGCCCCTTGAGGGGGAGAGCTGACTGGTGGGCGGCATGGTGGCACAGTGGTTTGCACTGCGGCCTCACAGAGCAAGGGACCCAGGTTCGATTCCGGCCTCCAGTGACTGTGGCGAGTTTACACATTCTCCCCGTGTCTGCGTGGGTTTCCTCCTTTTTCCTCCCATAGTCCATAGATGTGCAGGTTAGGTGGATTGGCCACGCTCAATTGCCTCGTGGCATCCAAAGTTGGGTGGGGTTACGGGGATGGGGTAGGGATTTGGACCTAGGTAGGGTGCTCGTTCGAAGGGTCAGTGCAAACTTGATGGGCTGAATGGCCTCCTTCTGCACTGTAGGGTTTCTCTGATTCAATGATTCAATCTGAGGATTATCACACCTCAGGCGAGGGGCAAGGTTGAGAAGGTGGGACCTTTAGGATAACCTCTGCCGGTACGGAAATTGAACCCGCACTGTTGGCCCCGCTCTGCATCACCAACCAACTATCCAGCCAACTGAGCTAAGCCTGCCCCCAAAATGAACAATACCAAAGTTAACTGCGTGATTCTCCTTTGGCGGATCCTCCGCTTCGCTGGCAGCGCACCCATCCCCACGGTTTTCCATAGGGCATGGAGTGACCACAATGGGAAACCCCATTGGCTGGCTGCGGGAACGGAGAATCCTACTGCCGGCGGGGGCGCGCCGCGTTGGAAAGAGGGGCTGGCGGGATGGAGAATCCAGCCCAAAGAAATTGTTAGACAAACAAAACATTAGCAAAATTAAAATTGGAGAAGTGTGTTTTGAAATTCCCATCATTAGGTGATACTGGACAACTGAAACTGGTTGTTTATAGAGGTGTATCGTGTGCTAATCTCTGTGAAGGTTTTTGAAGCTTGGGAGGTTTTATAACTTTTCTCCTGGGGAGAAAGGTAATTGTTGCCCTTTGCATGTTGTGGTGAATGTATTCACCATAATGCATGACACTGTAACCATTGTGTCCACCTAATGTAACCTATGACCTGGAAGTGGTGACATGAGCTGCTTCCAAGTACTGTATTGTAACCTCAGTGGGCTCCGCCTCTGGCTCCGCCCCTGGCTCCGCCCTCACCGGGGCCATATATAACCTGGCCACCTGCGGGTGGCACTCATCTGCACAACTGACTCTGGCTAGGCAAGTTCACGACTAATAAAGCCTTATGTTCAGTCGCTGTCTCGGCCTCTTCCAGTGGGGGTGACGTGGGGTCATTACATATTCAGTTTCTCTGGAGGCCGGATCGTTCTCTTCGACCTCCTCAGCTCTGGCGGTGTGGCGGGCACAGTTGTTGCAGGTGGTGACTCCAGGGGCGTTGTGGCTGGAGCTGGACCCTCTCGACCAGCGGGTCGGTTTTATGGCTCCTCATGTGCCTCCGGAGACGGACAGCCAAGATGGAAGTGAGACCCCGGAGATGGACTTCCGTGTCGGGGTGGACAAAGCTCTCCATGCTTCCGGAGTCGAAGAGGCAGGGGGTCTCGTGCCCATTGACTCGGACGGCCATCATGGATTTCTTTAGCGGTTTCGGCTGCGACTGATCGAGGGTCACCGCGCCCAGCTGCGGGTAGACTGCGTGGTCGGTGGGGGTCACAGGATGGTGGCCCCCATGTGTCGCACGTGTTGGATGGGATCGAAGATGGTGACTAAGATGGCCGCCCCCATCGGTTGCACGTGTCGGTCAGTGCCGGGGCCGGCGGCCAAGATGGCGGCCCCCATGAGTCGCACGTGTCGGTCGGTATTGGGGCCGGCAGCCAAGATGGCAGCCCCCACAATTCGCATGATGCCGATGACGCATCTGGAGTGGGCGTTCCGGGCAGGCACGCAGCCACATTGCGGGGTCTGTGGGGCTGCGAGTCCATAGAATTTACAGTGCAGAAGGAGGCCATTCGGCACATCGAGTCTGCACCGGCTCTTGGAAAGAGCACCCTACCCAAGGTCAACACCGCCACCCTATCCCCATAACCCAGTAACCCCACCCAACACTAAGGGCAATTTTGGATACTAAGGGCAATTTATCATGGCCAATCCACCTAACCTGCACATCTTTGGACTGTGTCCATAGGTCGGGACTGGTGCATTTTTGATTTTTGAGCCTTAGGTCGGCCCAGGCAGACACTCGCGTAGTGCCCCTTTTCCCCGCAGTCGCTAAACGTCGTTGAGCAGGCTGGGCAACGCTGCCGGGGGTGTTGGCGCTGACCGCAGAAGTAGCATTGCGGTTCTCCGGGCTGGGCTGGCAGACGCGCGGCGTAGGCCTGCGACGTAGGCGGGCCCGACGGGGGCCATGACGATAGTGTCCACGAGGGGTTCGTTGGGCCCGCGGAAAACGCGCTAAGGTTCTGGAAGGCCACCGCTAGCGAGGTAGCTAGCTTTACCGTGTCCCGCAGGTCGGAGGTCCCGTTTTCCAGCAGACGCTGCCTGATATAGTTCGAGCGGACGCCCGCCACGTAGGTGTCCCGGATCTGTGAGTTCATGTGTTCCTCCGCCATCACATCTCGATAGCTGCAGTTCCTCGCGAGTAGAGTCAGGGTTTCCAGATACTCGTCCAGCGATTCTCCGGCACGTTGACGGCGGGTAGTGAGGAGGTGTCTAGCGAACACCTCGTTTATGGGCTTCACGAAGTGCGCCTTCAGGGTTGTGACTGCCTTCTCGTACGTTGCCGCTTTCTCAATCATTACCGAGATTCGTTGGCTCACCTGAGTGTGGAGGAGTCGCAGTTTGAGTGTCTCCGAGGGAGCCATTGTGAAGGAGTCAATGTAGGCCTCGAAGCATCAAAGCCAATGTTCAAATAATTCCTTGGCTTCGGACGCGCAGGGCGTCGAGTTCGAGCCAGTCTGGTTTTAGAGCAGCTTCCATGGTGCTGTCGACGACTAATAAATTGATATACCTTCAATTCACCAAGAGGACGAGAGAGTGAGTGAACATAAGGCTTTATTAGTCGTGAACTTGCCTACCCAGAGTCGGTTGTGCAGATGAGTGCCACCCGCAGGTGGTCAGGTTATATATATGGCCCCGGTGAGGGCGGAACCAGAGGCGGAGCCCACCGGGGTTACAGTACAGTACCTGGAAGCAGCACACATCACCACTTCCAGGTCAAAGGTTACATTAGGTGGATACAATGGTTACAGTGTCATGCATTATGGTGAATACATTCACCACACATGTGAAATGAAAAAGATAGGAAGAGTGGTAAAAAGTACATTGGTGGGTGCCACAGTGGTGTAGTGGTTAGCACTGCTGTCTCACGGCGCTGAGGACCCAGATTCGATCCTAGCCCTGGGTCACTGGCCGTGTGGAGTTTGCTCATTCTCCCCTTGTCTGTGTGTGTCTCACCCCCCACAACCCAAAGGTGTGCAGAGTAGGTGGATTGGCCACGCTAAATTGCCCCTTAATTGGAAAAAAAAAGAATTGGGTACTCTAAATTAAAAGAAAACAGATCCCATTTAAAGAAAAGTACATTGGCAGTGGAGACAGTGCTCCAGTGGAGACAGTAGACATGATGGTTTTCTTTAGATCCAGGACCCTGACTGAAATTTTAAATGGATCAAGGTAATTAGCGAACCTATAGAATGTCTCAAAGACAATGAGGGCTGGATTCTTCGGCAGCGCCCACCACAGGATCGCCACAGACAGGACACGGACCACGTAAAGGTCCATTGAACTCGGCGGGAATTTCCGGTCGCAGGGTCATTGCGGCCGAAGAATCCCGCCCTCTGAACCTTTGGGAGAATGTCCATCCTACAAAATGCATCAATGAAAAGAGATTACAGATTGAAATAGTAAGCCTAAAGCAGATGCGGGAAAACAGGCAGATTGACAAGACCAAGTAAGTTGACAGCAGCTCCCAATTATCTTACTGTTTGACGAAAAACGTTGCGAGCGCGAAGAAGTTATTAGAAATTGTTAAAGAGGGAGGTCTTTTCCTATAAGGAAGAGAATGTGAGGGAGAATATTTAAAAAAAAGGCAGGGGAATAGGGTGCTTTTATTGTAGAAAAGAAGACATATACATTTGTGTTATGGTAATTTTTGTCAAAGACATCAAAGACTAATTTTTTTAAGGGAGCGGGATAGATGGGATCCCTTTCCTGATCAGACATCAGGCACACTTTCCACCCCACAGAGGGGCCCCCCCCAGTAGCATGGAATGCTGCCAATGGAAGGCCTTCCACAAAGCCCTCCCCCTTTTCCCTGTCATGATATGCAGACATGCACATAATGAGATACAAATAGGCAGCTAATGAATACAGAGAACAGGACATAACCAATCAGCAGGCAGAATATTTGGAGGTGGTTTCCCACTATAAAAGACACTGCAGTCATCTGGGATGGCCACTTTCAGTGTATAAAATGGACACTCGCAGAGCCCATAGCGAAATATGGACAATGCAAAGCAACAAGCGGTCACAGAGCCTGAATGTATATTTGGAACAGGAAGAAGTCTTACAACACCAGGTTAAAGTCCAACAGGTTTGTTTCGATATCACTAGCTTTCGGAGCGCTGCTCCTTCCTCAGGTGAATGAAGAGGTATGTTCCAGAAACATATATATAGACAAATTCAAAGATACCAGACAATGCTTGGAATGCGAGCATTAGCAGGTGATTAAATCTTTACAGATCCAGAGATGGGGTAACCCCAGGTTAAAGAGGTGTGAATTGTATCAAGCCAGGACAGTTGGTAGGATTTCGCAGGCCAGATGGTGGGGGATGAATGTAATGCAACATGAATCCCAGGTCCCGGTTGAGGCCGCACTCATGTGTGCGGAACTTGGCTATAAGTTTCTGCTCAGCGATTCTGCATTGCCGCGCATCCTGAAGGCCGCCTTGGAGAACGCTTACCCGGAGATCAGAGGCTGAATGCCCTTGACTGCTGAAGTGTTCCCCGACTGGAAGGGAATATTCCTGCCCGGTGATTGTCGCGCGATGTCCGTTCATTCGTTGTCGCAGTGTCTGCATGGTTTCGCCAATGTACCACGCTTCGGGACATCCTTTCCTGCAGTGTATGAGGTAGACAACGTTGGCCGAGTCGCACGAGTATGTACCGCGTACCTGGTGGGTGGTGTTCTCACGTGTAATGGTGGTATCCATGTCGATGATCTGGCACGTCTTGCAGAGATTGCCATGGCAGGATTGTGTGGTGTCATGGTCACTGTTCTGAAGGCTGAGTAGTTTGCTGAAAACAATGGTTTGTTTGAGGTTGCGCGGTTGTTTGAAGGCAAGTAGTGGGGGTGTGAGGATGACCTTGGCAAGGTGTTCATCTTCATCGATGGTGTGTTGAAGGCTGTGAAGAAGATGTCATAGTTTCTCCGCTCTGGGAAAGTACTGGACGATGAAGGGTATTCTGTCGGTTGTGTCCCATGTTTTTCTTCTGAGGAGGTCGGTCCGGTTTTTTGCTGTTGCGCGTTGGAACTGTCGATCGATGAGTCGAGCGCCATATCCCGTTCATACACGGGCTGCTAGTGGGGATGTGGGGGTGACACACCCCCACTAGTGTGGGATCCTGGGATCATCCGTGTGAATCTCCGCTGGACCCGCTCCAGTGCCAGTATGTCCTTCCTGAGGTGTGGGGCCCATCGAGTTCACTCCACCATTCAATCATGGCTGATTTCAACTCCATTTACCCACTCTCTCTCCATACCCCTTAATTCCTCGAGAAATCAAGAATTTATCAACTTCTGTCTTAAAGACACTCAACGTCCCGGCCTCCACCGCCCTCTGTGGCAATGAATTCCACAGACCCACCACTCTGGCTGAAGAAATTCTCCCGACCCGATTGCTTTGTCCAGTATGTAGACGACTTGTTTCTACAGACAGACACTAAGGGAGAGCACATTTCGCTTCTCACCGAATTATTAGGACTCCTTCACGAAATTGGGTGTAAGGTAAACCCCAAAAAGGCCCAGACTCTACAAGAAAAAGTAATTTATTTAGGCACAGTCATCACGCGAGATCGAGCAGAAATGCATTGACTCCATTGTTAAATTACCGTTGTCCCAGAATGTCACAGCCCTCCGGTCATTTCTAGGACTGGTTGACTACTGCAGGAATCACATAGACGGTTTTTCCACAAAGGCAGCCCCTCTTTCCGAACTCCTAAAAAAGCAAGCCCCATGGGAATGGCTTCCACAGCACACGGATGCCGTGGATGCATTAAAACGAGCCCTCAGCACAGCTCCCGCATTACAGGTCCCAGACGCACTCTCCCCATACGCAATTGAGGTTGCAACCACTGACCGAACCCTTTCGGCCGTGCTCCTCCAAGAAAGACACGATCGTTTAGGCCCCGTAGCATACGCCTCACGAGTTCTCGACCCAGTTGAGCAAGGATTTTCTGCCTGCGAAAGGTGCTTGCTCGCAGTTTTTTGGGCTGTTCAATACTTTGCCTACATAACAGGACTCAACCCCGTCACTATTTTAACAGAGCACACCCCAACCCAACTTCTACTAGACGGTAGACTAAAGGATGGCACAGTCAGCCAAATTCGTGCAGCACGATGGACCCTACTCTTACAGGGACGGGACATTACAGTAAAAAGGACTAAAACACACACGTTCCTTGCAGATAATTTACATTACGCAGGCACCCCACATGAGTGTAAAATCATCACCAACAGGCACAATACAGGACCCTTTGTACCCAAGTCAGCTCCCCCGAAACCAGGCACTACACTCCAGATACCCCAGCCCACAGACACAGACGCACCCCTTAAGATTTATATGGATGGCTCCTCCACGGTTTTAAATGGTAAACAAATTACTGGTTGTGGCATTTATGTAGAGGACGCGCAGGGACGCGCGTTAGAGGAGATAGCATTGAAATTGCCTGGACACCTAGGTTCGCAGGCAACAGAATTAGCAGCCGTAACATATATTGTAGAGCACCCCGACCCATTCCCGACCCCAGCCGACTTATACTCCGACAGCCTATATGTCTGCAATAGTTTAACGGAATTCCTACCCCTGTGGGAATCTAGAGGTTTATGTTTCCGCGGATGGAAAACCCCTACCCTCAGACCCATTACTCCAGCATATTCTCAGGACAGCTAAAGACTGGAAATATGGTATCATTAAAGTTCGTAGCCACCATCGTTCTTCACCTCCAGGTAACGTTAAGGCAGACGCCCTAGCAAAGGCAGGTTCCAGACACGGTCACTTTGGAATCCCCCCGAGAGTGCCCCAGTACACGCGGTCCAGGTCTCACAGACCAATATTCAAGATTTAGCTCAGGCCCAAAAGGAAGATGCACAGCTCAGGGAAGTTTTAAAAGGTAGCTTCCCAGCCCCCTATGATAAGCGCAGAAACACTTTAACGACACACGATGGCATAATTTTAAAGGATGGTATTTATGTGGTCCCCACCCAAGTCAGAAACCAAATTATCTGCCAATTCCATGACAACCATGGACACCAAGGGAAAGATGCAACCCTTGCCCACCTCAGACCTCTCTGCTGGTGGCCCGATTTAAAATCCAATGTAACGCATTACATTGAAAATTGTTTAATCTGTGCCCAGAACAATCCAGACAGGTATGCGAGGGAAGGTCAACTCAGTCACACCCGCACTGTTAATGGCCCCTGGACGAATTTACAGATTGATTACATAGGACCGCTACCCCCCTGCAAGGATGGTTTTAAGTATGCGTTGGTAGTCACCGACACCTTCATGAAATGGGTGGAAGCGTTTCCATCTAGAACTAACACGGCTAAAACGACAGCCAAGATCCTAATGCAGCACATCTTCACAAGTCAGACCAAGCCTCACATTTCCAGGACACGTCATGAAAAATGTCCTCGGCATCCGACAAAAATTCCATATTGCCGATCACCCCCAATCAAGCGGCATCGTAGAGAGAATGAATCGAACCCTCAAGGCCACCCTCAGGAAAATGGTGCAACAGCACAATACCACATGGGACACAGTTCTCCCTTTTGCACTCATGTTCATAAGGAACACGATATCCACTTCAACAGGATACACCCCCCACACCCTCATGACCGGACCACCCATGAAGGGCACGGAATACTTGTTAGGGCTTGATTTGGCTAGCCCCACAGGGAGAATATGATGACTCAGAGTCTGACTCCCACCAGACGAGCCCCTTTGCGACTCTGTTCGCTATAGAGCAATGAGGTGTCCAGATGATGGTAAGAAGGAACCGCTGGAGATTTACGGTGTCCTTCTTTTTGATGGAGCCTGCCCGATTTTGTTATATTAGTTTGTTAATTTTAAATGTTGAATGTTTGATTGCGCACTTAAAGTTTATTCATGGCCCACGCCACATTTTGATGCAGTCACAACTACTCTATTAATGCCAAGTGGCAGCTAAAGGAACTAGTTTGTCGGCAGACACCCATTCATAGCTACTCTTCTGATTCAAAGGTAATCATAAGAGGCAGTATCCACGATGAACACAAATTCTTTCCATTCTTGTCCAGTCGATCAGGCAGTGGAGTAACGGCACTGATCCCTGCCCTGCCTGAGAACCCCCATCTGGTCAGCGACGCTTGGGTAATGCACCTACGGCACTGGTCACCGTCCTACCCGGGGATTCCACCCATTCTTGCCCCGCCGCGGCCCACACGCACCCCATTCGGAGCTTTTGGTTTGAAACTCTTTTACTGTTCTTTTAGTCTGTGGTTTAAAGAATGTTCTTTGCCACAAGTTTTGTTTGTTTTCCGGCGATCCTTAGGCCGCTCTCCCACATGCTATTTACATCCTCAAACACTTGGATGGAACACTTTACTGCAGGACGGAGAGATTGTCCGCCCACTCACCGCATCGATCACACAGGCTGCGTGACTGCTCGCGCTGTGACAGCAGTTTCTTTTTGCATGTCTGGTCCCCAAAATATTTGGTTTAAAAAATATATATATGTAATAATGAGGGAGTCACATATGGTGACAAATTCTAATGGGCAATTGATAATAAAAGGACAGACAGACAGACATACAAGATCTTAAACAAGGTAATAACAGATATTATGCTTGTGTCCACAGGAAATCCAGAACAACAGAAGACCGAGGAAGACCAAGAAGGAAAAAGAGAACATGAAGACAGACATCATGACCTACATTTGGGTCTTCGTGGGATCACTACAGTTGCGTGTGGACGCGACCCCCCTGACCCCTACCCCACAGGCCGTGAATGTTTCCCATCCCTGCCACACACCACACCCAGAGACAGCCACTGACCACCAACCTGGTGTGACAACCTTATAAAATGGTATTCCCTGTCATACATCGTAGAAGCACTGTTAGTCATAGCAATACTCTGCAGTGTCATTCAGACACTGAGACTTCAGAAATGGTGAAGGAAAGCCTCCCGCACTCCGGTATATACACTCAGACCCCCTATTTTCGGACTCCAGCAAACCTCCCACTCTCTCTAAGTAAATAAAATGCGTCGACTAATTTTTTGGTTTGTTCTAATAAAGAAAGATGTGAAATTCTGTACTTGACCGCCAGGATACAGAGAGATGTAATGCTGCTATTATATAGCTTATACTGTTTGTAAATTCTTTTAATTGACTAAGGATAGCTTAGAGAAGAATAGTTAGAGTTTCCTGTGTTTTAAATGAAAAATAAATGTAATGCATGCCTGAATGTCATAGCGCCCCTTAGAATTTTATAATAATGTGATGTGCATTAAGCAATTTAGGTAAAGATTCCAATCCATCGGACAGAGTAGGATAGAACCTGTCCTTGATTGCGGGTGCTCGACTGAGGCAGAGAACAAAGAAGATTCAGTAATATGATCCTTCACGCTTCGCGTTGAGGATCACAAGGTGGGTTTGTAGCCACGTGGGATGGCCGCTTTCAATGTACAAAATGGACACTCGCAGAGCGTATAGGGAAATATGGACAATACAAAGCAACAAGCAGGCACAGAGCCTGAATGTATATTTGGAAGGCAATTTACAGACGGAATCGAAACTCTGGGTCGATTAACATATTGATGGCTCATCTCCGAAGAACAAAGGACTAATGCTCAGGTAGCCGATACTGTCTCAGACATTCCGGCGCCACTACCCCAACCAAAAGACACAAACAAAGCATGGCCTACGGCCACCTAGGACATGCCCAGCCATCAAGGCACCCGCCCCTTTATTGGTTTAGATCGATGACAATGATCAAGAAGCTGCCCAATTAATTGGGACCAAGTTTAAGGCCCACCTAAAAGCGCGCAAAGCCCCTCCAAGTATAAGAAGGAACCCCCGCCAAAGGTTCACTCTCTTGGATTCGGCTCTCAAGCGGAGAGACCCTTCCACCAGCATCACCAGAAGCAAGTAAGTTCAAGGTCAATGCTCGCTACCAGATGGACGACCTTAGCTGTACTCCTGTTACCTCTTCGAACCCAACAGCCTCAGATCCGAACAACGGCCATTGTTCCTCTGACCTAAGTGAGCACCCGAAGCTAAGTACAGGTGTTAGCGATAGAGATAGTTTAGCTTGTAGTGTTGTTATGCATGAGTAAATCATACTGTGTGTAAATAAATACCATTGACTTTGAACTAACTAACTGGTGTATTGGCTCTTTGATCAGTATTCAGGTTGAACCTTGTGGCGGTATCGAGAGATACCTGGCAACTCTGAAAGCATATTCATAATTAGGATTAAGAAAGGCGACCTTATTAACCTCCATATTTATAGCAAGTAAACAGAGCACCAGCAAGAGGCACTCACACTCTGCCTCTTGCCACTGGTGACATCTAGAGTGTGAGTCAGGGTGTACATATCATATAACTCCTACAGCACGTGGCTAAGAGCTACTCTGGTTCAGTCAGACAGATTAATCACACTAGGTTAGCAGAGAGTCGAACTCACGGAGGATTGAGCTAACTGTGTGACAGGTTCAATAAAACATACTGAACTAACTTCAAGGTGTGGAGTATCTCTCAGGTAAAGCTGCATCCAGTTGCAGCCCGTGTTATTTTACTGTGCTTAACATGACATGATAGCAGGAGACTGCAATCCCGAGGTGATTTACCTCAATCTGTTCCGTGATGACCAGCAAATGTATCCCGGCACCATGGAGAAGATCCAGGCTCCTCAACAGTTGCGGACCTCCGGCAATCTCAGTGCCAACTGGCGGACGTTCAAACAAATGTTTCTGCTGTACATCGAAGCCTCAGACCTCGATGGTGCGTCATATACAAGGAAGATCGCGCTTCTCCTCTCAACTGTGGGGATCAAGCCATTCAACTCTTCAACTCGCTGAACTTCACCAAAGGCTAGGACAAGACAAAGTTTCAGACCGTCCTGGACAAGTTTGATAGTCATTGTGAAGTGGACACCAATGAAATCTTTGAGCGCTGTATGTTCGAACAACGCTCCAAGGTAAAGATGAACCTTTCAACTCCTTCCTAACTAATCTCCGTCTAGTAGCGCTGTCCTGCAACTTTGGTGATATTGCTGATCAGGGACCAGATCATTTTCAGAGTTTACTCTGATCCTCTGAGAGAGCAGCTTTTAAAAATCAAGAATATGACCCTGCCAGTCGCGATTGAAACATGCACAGTGCATGAGCACGGCAAAAAACGGTATTCCCAATACAAATTGGCTGAAAATGAGAAACTTGCCTCCCACGAGGCAGAGAGAGTGCAGGCCATCGCCCGGATGCAGCGCCTCAGCATTGATGAAAGCAGCCATATCGCGCGCTCTTCCCGGAGCCCCATGCATGCTCGATGCGACTGGACCGATGAAGCGACCGATCACCACTCTGCGCAGGTGCAAACGTCTGCCGATCGCACTGCACATGGAGCGTAATGACGTCATGATGTGCCCGAACTGTGGCACCGCCCAGTTAAAGAAACACTGCCTGCAATGAAATTAAATTAAATGAAAAGAGGCAGGTGATATTTAAATTGCGGAAAGGTGGGCACTCTGCCATATTGGTCCAAGATCCTGTTACGGCCTGATGCCACGCCTGTGGTCCACGCACCACGCCAGGTCCCGGCTCTTCTGAAGGAGCGCCTGAAGGCACAGCTCAAGGCTCTTCAGGACCAGGGCATCACCTCTAACGTTACAGAACCGACTGACTGGGTCAACTCAATGGTATGTGTGAAAAAGCCTTTGGGGGAGCTGCGCATCTGTATTGATCCCAAGGATCTCAACCAGAGTATAATGTGGGAACACTACCCCACCCCAAAGCGGGAGGAACCCACAAGTGAGATGGCACATGCCCGGTTTTTCACAAAGCTAGATGCGTCACAGGGATTCTGGCAAATCCAGTTGGATGAGTCCAGCAGAAGGCTCTGCACCTTCAACACGCCGTTTGGCAGGTACTGCTACAATCGTATGCCGTTTGGCATTGTCTCGGCCTCGGAGATCTTCCATAGAATCATGGAGCAGATGTTGGAGGGCATTGAAGGGGTTCGTGTGTATCTGGAGGACGTTATCATATGGTCCACAACCCTTGAAGAGCACATCTCTCGTCCCCAGCAGGTATCCCACTGTGCCCATGTCAATGGCCTCAAGCTGAACAGGGCCATGGGCTCTTTGGCATGTTGACACTGAAGTTCTTAAGTGACCAGATATCTCAGCAGGGTGTGCGCCCGGACACAGACAAGGTCAAGGCCATCGAAGCCATGAAGACCCCTGAAGACAAGAAGGCGGTGCTGCGCTTCCTAGGGATGGTAAACTTCTTGGGCAAGTTTATCCCAAACCTCGCCTCACAAACCACAGCCCTCAGACACCTGGTGAAAAAGTCTACTGCCTTTGAGTGGCAGGCAGCTGATCAAGCAGAGTGGTTGGAGCTGAAAGCCAAACTCACCACGGCACCTGTATTGGCAATTTTTGACCCTGACAGGAAAACGGAAATCTCAACAGATGCGAGCCAGGACGGCATCGGTGAGGTGTTGCTCCAGCGCGATGGCACCTCATCCTGGGCACCCGCCTACGAATCACGGGCAATGACACCCACCGAGCAGCGGTACGCCCAAATTGAAAAGGAATGCCTGGGCCTTCTCACTGGAATTCTCAAGTTCCACGATTATGTCCACGGCCTGCCGACGTTCACCGTCGAGACGGACCACAGGCCTCTGGTCCACATTATCCACAAGGACCTGAGCGACATGACGCCCCGGCTGCAGTGCATCCTCCTCAGACTCCAGAGGTATGACTTTGAATTCGTATACACGCCTGGCAAGGAGCTCATTATTGCGGATGTCTTGTCCCGCTCAATAACCTTGCCTGCTGACCCGCTGGCATTTGTCCAACAGATCGAATCACAGGTGCAGCTGTGGGCCAGCAAACCCCTGGCGTCGGATGAAAAGGTGATCCGCATTCACGAGGAGACAGCCAAAGACCCTCTTCTGCAACGTGTCATGCGCCACCTCGCCGATGGCTGGCGAAAAGGGCAGTGCCCTCAATTCTTCAATGTGAAGGACAACCTGACGGTAGTTGATGGCATCCTCCTCAAGCTGGACTGCATTGTCATTCCGCTCAGCTTGGTGCTCCCGCAAATCCATGAGGGACATCTGGGTGTCGAGAAGTTCAGGCCCAGAACCAGGCAAGCTGTCTACTGGCCTGGGATTAGTCAGGACATCTCAAATATGGTCCTCAACTGTTGGACCTGTCAATGCTTCCAGCCAGCACAGGGCAAGGAGACTCTTCAGCAGCACAAAATAGTGACCTCTCTGTGGTCCAAGGTGGGCATCGACCTCTTTCATGCCAATGGTCGTGATTATGTGTTAATCATTGATTATTTTTCTAACTACCCCAACGTTGTGAAGCTCTCGGACCTCACATCCAAGACCGTCATCAAGGCCTGTAAGGAGACGTTCTCCAGGCATGGTATTCCACTCACTGTCATGAGTGACAACGGTCCTTGCTTCAGCAGCTAAGAGTGGTCAAGATTTGCCCAGGTATATCAGTTTCATCACGTCACCTCCAGCCTGCATTACCCGCAGTCCAACGGGAAGGTTGAGAAAGGGGTGCACAT
Source organism: Scyliorhinus torazame (assembly GCF_047496885.1). Lineage (NCBI taxonomy): Eukaryota > Metazoa > Chordata > Chondrichthyes > Carcharhiniformes > Scyliorhinidae > Scyliorhinus > Scyliorhinus torazame. Next base: position 106,484,551 of record NC_092716.1, read on the forward strand.
AGTGAAGCAGCTCATCCGCAAGGCCGCGGATTCTGCTTCTGACTTCAACCTTGCGCTGCTTGCGTACAGGGCAACCCCTCTGTCGACCGGCATGTCACCGGCTCATCTCCTGATGAACAGGGACCTGCGGACGACTCTTCCAGCCATGCACTTGCCTGACCTGGATCACCTCCCGGTTCTGCAGAAGGTGCAGAAACTCAGGGACCAGCAAAAGCAGGGGAAACTGTGACTTCAGCAGCTAATTGCCTGAACAATGTAAAATAGAGTCACGTCTTCCAAGGCCAGAGTTCGGCTCACTCCCACTTTCCAACCAGTGGACAGAGTCACAAACTTCCTTTCGAAATCCGAGCCAATATATTACTCCCAAATATTCTTCACAATATTATCAGCCTCTTCATTTAATCTAATTGAATCTTTAACTTCCCCCTCATCCATGATTGGGCTACTTTATCTGTGAGATTTTGTACACAATCAGTACAGGAAGGACCCTGTTTGCCTCTTAAGCAACTCCATCTAGTCGTTTAATAATCAATGAAGAGTGAATGACATGGCGACAAACAGTGTAATCTGGATTGATAAATACTCTAGAATTTAGTTCAATTAACCGTGTTTACCACAGAATATTTCCAGATCACACTCATTAAAAAGTTTGGCATGACATGATTGGGTGGATTGTCCGTGCAGAAAGAGGGATGGCGTTTTGCTGTTCCTTAAATTCTGGAATTATTAAATAACAAGCAGGCCCTGGTTGTTTGTATGTTCAAGGCCGCGATTTAACGGTCATGCTCGCTGCAGGTGAAAATCCCGTAATGGCCGCTAAATATCGCGAGAGGCCAAAAACAATGGGGGGGGGGGGATTTTCCATGCTCCCTTGGCGTGTTCGGAATCCCGCCGCTGTCAACAGGTTTTCCCATTCTCTGCACACCCCACCACCGGGAAACCCGCAGCATGGATTTGCCATCAGAAGGAACAACAGATCCTGCCGTCACGAATGGCTGGAAAATTCCGGCCGGGATTTTGTGTCGACAAGATTTCAGAATGCGATCTTCCCCGGCACCTGCCCACCCCCTGATGACATGATCAGATGATCAGGTTCATGCCCAGGAAGGGCAAGAGCCTGATCAGCATCTATTATAATGATTTAAAATGTCATTAGTGAGTTTAACGTCTGCCCTCCCCATATCATTCCATCCAACTGGTGTGATGCTGTGCTGGTGTGAATCACTACTGGTTTTCAAAAAGTGGAAACTGGTCGTGGTGACCACGTGGGGGGCACACAGGTAAGTATAAACCCCGGGTGGTAGGGGACATGCCCAGGCAGTGTCCTGGCACTTCCCTTTGGTAGTTTCACCCTGGCAGTGCCAGGTTTGTAGCTGAAGGTTGACAGTGCTGGGGCGTGCCCTCTGGGGAGCCCCCTTGTGAAGAGGGGGAGGTTTTCCCTTATGTTCAGGGAGAGGTCCGGGGAGTGGACGATGCCTATGGGGGTGGGAGGGGGGCGGGGGTAGTGAGTGTCTCGATGGCTTGTGGTGAGTGTCCCAGTACTTACATGGTCGGGGGGGGGGGAAATGCCTGATATTTGCATGGTGGGGGGGTACGCTCTTGCTTGTAGGGGAGTACTCTCTGTCCCTGGGGTTTTTATTTTCAGACCTTTAAAGATGGCATCCCGATATCTGTGGAGCCGGCCTTGCCGGCTCTATCAGGCCTGTAGCCATCTGGAATGTCCACTTCCAGAATACAAAATGGACATTTGCAAAGATTACAGGGAAATATGGACAATGCTGAGAAAGCAAGCAGGCACAGAGCCTGTCTGCATATTGGAGAAACAGCTCCCAGACAAGACTGAAACTGTAGGCCCATTAGCATAAGGATGGCCCATCTCCGGGAACAAAGGAAGATACTTAAGTAACCGATCTGGCTCCAGACCTCGCGGCGCCAGTTCCCCAAACCGAAAGCAGAAAACAAAGCAGGCCAACGGCCACCTAGGACACACCCAGCCATCAGGGCACCCACCCCTTTATTGGTCAGGATTAATGCGGATGATCAAGAAATGGCCCAATTGATTGGGACAAAGTTCAAGGCCCACCCAAAAGCGTGTGAAGTCCCCTTCGGGTATAAGAAGAAGGCCCCAAGAGAGAATCGCTCTCTTGCAATCGGCTCGCAAAGCGGAGAGACCCATCCACCAGCTACACCAGAAGCAAGTAAGTCCAAGGTCAACGCTCACTACCAGGTGGACGACCTTAGCTGTTCCCCTCTCCCACTTCGACCCCAACAGCCTCAGAACCGAACAATGGCCATTGTTCCTCTAACTGAGTGGGCGCCCGAAGCTAAGTATAGGCTTTAGCAATAGTGATAATTTAGTCTGTAGTATTTCGTGCATGAGTAGATATTGCTGTGTGTGTAAATAAATAGTATTGACTTTGAACTAACTGGTGTATCGACTCTTTGATCAGTATTCGGGTTTGAACCTTGGGGCGGTATCGAAAGATACCTGGCAACTCTAAAGCAAACGTAATTAGAATTAAGGAAGGCGACCATATTGACCGCCATATTTAGAAACAACCAAAGAGAGCAACAGGCCCCACCCGAGGGACGGTGCAAGCCATGCCCCCCAGATTCTCTGTGCACTGAGTGCCAGAAAACCTGGAGTGAAAACTGGGCTGTGCAGCTGGAGGGATACACGCCGGTTTTCAGTCAGAGCCTGTCACTGACAAATATTGGGATGATTCCACCCAATGGCTTCGGTCTTCCCAATATTTATTTGGGAGAAATTTCCTGGAATCCAGAATTGTATGATGGAACAGGCTGATAACATAAGAGACAATGGAAGAGTCAAAAGAAGTGGCAATGCGGGAGAGCTGGATCTATGTCGAAAATGATGTTGTGTTTTCAGACATTGTTGCTGAGGGGCAGCTTGTAGATGAGAAATAAGAGGGGCCCTTGATGGTGTCGGAAACTATTGGGAGGCCTCCCACTTCCATTGATAGTTTTCAGTCAAATAATCGGTTATTCCCACCTCTAATATTCTTTAACATGAAGATGTCCGGCAAACACAAGTGTTCGATGAAAATGAGATAAAAAGCAATTTCTTTATGAATTTACTCCCAGCATGCCTCCAGAAGATTAATCTGGAATTCCTGGAGTCTCCTGGAGTGGTTTTGCCATTTGCCAAAATCTGGCATGGTGATGCCATAAACCGGTCTAGGCCTCATTCAATTGCTGCCGGCACCAAGCGGGCACCTGCTTTCAGCTCACCGTTACAACAGGGCAGGATTCAGCTAGTTGTCTGTGTCTGGTGAATGGGAACAATTCGAGGGGGGCGGGGGGTGTTGGTGTTGGGCCTGAGCTGACGTTTCTTTTGGGAACCCAAGTTCAGGCACACCTACTCCTCTGGGCAATTCCAAAAATCATTACAAATTTCCTAGTTGTCTGACTAGGGAACCCTTAAACCCTTGGATAAACATACTTTTTCTATTCAGTAGATGTGGACAACGCTGGGCCAATCCCTGTCCTCCAACTGAGTGGTTTGCTTGGACAGCTCAGAGGACATTTCAAGAGTCAACTACATTGCTGTGGGTCTGGAGTCACAGGTAGACCAGACCAGGTAGGGACGGCAGATTTCCTCCCCTAAAGGACATGAGTGCACCAGATGGACTGTTCCATCAATCGATAATGGCCATCATCAGACATTTGATTCCAGATTTTTATCGAATTTGAATTTCACCATTTGCAGTGGTGCGATTCGAACCCTTGTCCCAGATCATTGCCCTGGATATCTGGATTTCTAGTCCAGTGACAATGCCACTATGTCACTGCCTCACCAATGTATCTATTACAGTCACGGGAGAGAGATGATTGGATGGTTCTCTCTTTTTCCATCTCTCAACTGATCAAAGAATCTTCATAAACAGGACAAGTGCTTTGACCCCACCCCACCATCCCCAACCAGAGTGCTGTGACTTTTAGGAGTGAACAAATTACAGGTTTCTTGTAAGATTCTTAAAAAACAATAAATGTTTATGACTCCACACCTGAAATGTCTTCGCAACCATGCCTACTCGTGCTGTAAACATTTTTCCTATCGTTCATGCCAACCATTCTATAGCCGAAGCGAAGACTGCCAGTTGGTGCGACATTAGGGAGAGATCTGAGCTGTAGGCCCAAGTACTCCAGACAATGAACTGCCTTTCAAAACTCAATTCATCTGGGACCTACATAGCCACGGAACACTTGTGTCCTATTCATCAGGGTGCCAGATCCCAGAGGTGAAAGTTTAAAGGTTAAACCACTAGGCTGTCCAGTTCCCCAGATCGTATACTTCCCAACAGGCACATTCAGCAGGGCAAAGATCATGAGAGGGCACCCTCCCAGGGGTAATGAAGACAATTGTTTGAGATCAGCTAATTCAAGGTACAGTTCGGGTTCTAGAATGGGTCCTGTCAGATTCTGACACTACACACAGCTTTTACAAACTGTGGGCCAGGAAAGCTTGGCAGTGTCACTATTAAAAGTAGACTTGAGAGAAACTGGTGAAGTGTAGAATGAATATGTTACTAAAATGTGATTCTCCCAAAGTCCCAGATTGTAAAATACTATTTGTCTCTTACAGTGAACACACTAATTGCTTTTTATTAATTAAAAAGTAGGATTTGCAACAGTAATTCAATATGTGGATGGGGTACAGTTATATTAGATCTTCCAGTTTCTAAGATTGCTGGACCATATCTTGGTATCTCCGATCTTTATTTCAACATCGTTTTCATCTCTTACACTCACTTTTAATTTCAATGAAGCATAACTGCGATAATTGAAACTGATTTGCCTCAAATAGCTTGGATCAAAGAGACATTTTAATAATTTATCTCCGGGGAAACTGGCTGCAGGGAACATGTGGAGAGGAAGGATAATTCAGCTATTTGTGTGTATTATTGAAGGTTACTTGGAGTATGTTATATTGACCCTCATACCAGAAAAAGCAAAGACCCCAAACATCTTTCAGCCAATCCTGGGATCTCACTGGAAGCTGGAGTTAGTTTTGGGTCACGGATTGGGTTCCAGGCTCGGGTGAAGAGAGGTTGTGTTTGGCGAGTTGGGTGGGGGGACGGTGAGAAACGGAGGTCTCTATGGCACGGTGTGTTAATAAACGGGTCTTGTTGCTCAGATCTAATAAACAGGACAAGTCTGTTCAGTTGATAAGCCTCAGAGTTCCTCAGGGTGGTGTCCCAGGCCCAACCATCTTCAACTGCTTCATCAATGACCTTCCTTCCAACATAAGATCAGAAGTGTTCGCTGATGACTGCACAATGTTCAGTGCCATTCGTGACTCCTCAGATACTGAAGCAGCCCACACCCAAATGCAACAAGACCTGGACAATATTCAGCTTGGGCTGACAAGTGACAAGTAACATTCACGCTGCAGAAGTGCCAGGTAATGATGATTTCCAACAAGAGAAGATCTAACCATTGCCCCTTGACGTTCAATGGCATTACCATTGATGAATCCCCCACTATCATATGGGCTAGCCATATAAATAATGTGGCTACAAGAGCAGGTTAAAGGTTAGGAATCCTGCGACATGTAACTCACCTCCTGACTCCCCAAAGCTTGTCCACCATCTTCAAGGCACAAGTCATGAGTGTGATGGAACTTGCCTGGATAGGTGCAGCTCCAACAAGACTAAAGAAGCTTTTTTTAAATAAATGTTTTTTATTGGGTTTTTGAACAAAGTATATTTACAGTTATGTACACAGAATAAAATACATGGACATAAAAGAGAAGAGAAAATAAAACAATTTTAAAAAGGCTGGTCGGATATTGAGCACCAGCTCAACAACAGCAACTCTGTACAGTTAGCAATATTATGTTTAACAAATAAGTAGGCACCGTTTGTGTGTGTGTGTGTGGGGGGGGGGGGGGGAGGGGGGGGGGGGGGGAGAAGGGGGGAGGGCGGACTGGGGAGGTACATATACATTTGGTGCCGGGGAAACAATTACAGAGAGGGCAATACGAGAATAGATCTGGTGTTGGTGTTGTTATTTGCTTCTCCCGGACGGTTTTCGCTGCCGTTGTCGTCACGCGTTCACTTCCACTTCGGCCGTTCGTCCCGTCTTTCGCCCGTATTTTCCTTGCTCTCTGTTACTGTATTTGCCAAGTTTGTTGTCGTTTCCCATGCTCTCCTTCCGGCTATCATTCCCTTGCCTCCCCCCCAGTTCCCCTCTATTGTTCCCTATCTCCTCCCTCTTGCCCCCCTCCCCCCACACCTTCTCTTTGGTTCACCTTTCTTTTCTCTTAGATTTAGCTGTCGTTTCCCCCCTTCCCCCCCCACCCTCCCCGGTCTATCCCTCCCTCTCACGCCTTGGCTACTTTCCCCTGTTTCTTGGCTACCTGGCTATTCTTCTGCTTGTTCGTTGGCCACAAACAGGTTTCGGAACAATTAGGTGAATGGCTCCCACGTTCTGTGGAAGCCGTCGTCTGACCCTCGGTTGGTGAATTTGATTTTCTCCATTTGGAGAGATTCTGAGAGGTCGGACAGCCAGTCTGCAGCTTTGGGTGGTGATGCTGACCGCCAGCCGAACAGGATTCTACGGCGGGCGATCAGGGAGGAAAAGGAAGACTAAACAAGCTTGACACCATCCAGGACACAGCAGCTCATTTGATTGCCACCCCTTCCACAAACATTCATGCCCTCCACCACCGGTGAGCAGTAGCAGCTGTGTGTGCCACCTGCAAGATGCACTGCAGGAATGCACCAAGACTCCTTAGGCAGCACCTTCTAAACCCACGACTGCTACCATCTAGAAGGACAGCAGACACATGGGAACACCACCACCTGGAGATTCCCCTCCAAGTCACTCACCATCCTGACTTGAAAGTATATATTGCCGTTCCTTCACTGTCGTTGAGCCAAAATCCTGGAATTCCCTCCCTAACAGCACTGTGGGTGTACCTACACCTCAGGGACTCCAGCAGTTTCAAGAAGGCAGTTCACCACAACCTTCTTGAAGGGCAGTTAGGGTTGGGCAATAAATGCTGGCCTAACCAGCGACGCCCACATCCCGCAAATGAATGAAAAAAAAACACCAGCAAAGAGTGAATGAGGTGAGGTTAACATTGACTGAAAAAGCAAATTCACTGAGATAAGTCTGAGACCCCTTCCGAGAAAATTAGCCAAACCCGATCATCCAAGCAGTTGCCAATTCAGAAAAAAAAGGCCTCGAGTATAAGCAAGCATGTAAATACAAGTGGTTATATTGCATGTGGGAAACACACAAAGGGGAGAGGAGAATCCATTGTAAAACAATCATCGACAGTCAACAAAGACTCATGAGGTGTGGCAGGCCATTTTGGGTTGCTTTCCCCATACAGGAAAAGCTACACATTCCTCTTTGGCAGCTAGAATGGACGGATTCTGCAACTATCACAGTGAATGTGCAAGTCAGTGAGTCCAGCGATGACGAGGATAGCGATGGAGACAGCCCCTGTGAAGGGGAAAAGTCAAGAAAGAGGCCAGCAGAGTTCAGGTAGATGAGGTGGCCGCGAATTCAGAACAAAGCGGGCAGCCCACCGAATCATAAATTGCTTGATAGCTTGCAAATGAGCTCAGGTTTCACTGCCCGAGGAACCTGAGGAAAACATTGCGAGGGGAAAATGTCAGTAATCATACACGGGGATCACAATGCCTGATTAACCCGTGCCCTTCCTTAGTGGCATATGATGTGTTATGTACTCTGGGATAACACAGGCTGCAACGCGATGCAGCTTTGACCAAAAGATACTCCAGACTTTGAAGTAAGTTCAATGTGACTTACTGAACCATGAGCACAGTTCAAAAGCAAGAGGGTAGCCAGGGAAAGGGTTGGCCCACTGAAGGATAGGCAAGGGACTCTATGTGTGGAGCCAGAGGAAATGGGCGAGGTACTAAATGAATGCTTTGCATCAGTATTCACCAAAGAGAAGGAATTGGTGGATGCTGACTCTGGAGAAGGGTGTGTAGAGAGCCTGGGTCACGTTGAGATCCAAAAAGACGAGGTGTTGGGCGTCTTGAAAAATATTAAGGTAGATAATTCCCCAGGGCCTGATGGGATCTACCCCAGAATACTGAAGGAGGCTAGAGAGGAAATTGCTGAGGCCTTGACAAAAATCTTTGGATCCTCACTGTCGTCAGGTGATGTCCCGGAGGACTGGACATGTTGTTCCTTTATTTAAGAAGGGTAGCAAGGATAATCCAGGGAACTACAGGCCGGTGAGCCTTACGTCAGTGGTAGGGAAATTACTGGAGAGAATTCTTCGAGACAGGATCTACTCCCATTTGGAAGCAAATGGATGTATCAGTGAGAGGCAGCACAGTTTTGTCAAGGGGAGGTCGTGTCTCACTGACTTGATAGAGTTTTTCGAAGAGGTCACAAAGATGATTGATGCAGGTAGGGCAGTGGATGTTGTCTATATGGACTTCAGTAAAGCCTTTGACAAGGTCCCTCATGGTAGACTAGTACAAAAGGTGAAGTCACACAGGATCAGGGGTGAGCTGGCAAGGTGGATACAGAACTGGTTAGGTCATAGAAGGCAGAGAGTAGCAATGGAAGGATGCTTTTCTAATTGGAGGGCTGTGACCAGTGGTGTTCCACAGGGATCAGTGCTGGGACCTTTGCTGTTTGTAGTATATATAAATGATTTGGAGGAAAATGTAACTGGTCTGATTAGTAAGTTTGCAGATGACACAAAGGTTGGTGGAATTGCGGATAGCGATGAGGACTGTCTGAGGATACAGCAGGATTTAGATTGTTTGGAGACTTGGGCGGAGAGATGGTAGATGGAGTTTAATCCGGACAAATGTGAGGTAATGCATTTTGGAAGGTCTAATGCAGGTAGGGAATATACAGTGAATGGTAGAACCCTCAAGAGTATTGAAAGTCAGAGAGATCTAGGTGTACAGGTCCACAGGTCACTAAAAGGGGCAACACAGGTGGAGAAGGTAGTCAAGAAGGCATACGGCATGCTTGCCTTCATTGGCCGGGGCATTGAGGATAAGAATTGGCAAATCGTGTTGCAGCTGTATAGAACCTTAGTTAGGCCACACTTGGAGTATAGTGTTCAATTCTGGTCACCACACTACCAGAAGGATGTGGAGGCTTTAGAACGGGTGCAGAAGAGATTTACCAGGATGTTGCCTGGTATGGAGGGCATTAGCTATGAGGAGCGGTTAAAAAAACTCGGTTTGTTCTCACTGGAACGGCGAAGGTTGAGGGGCGACCTGATAGAGGTCTACAAAATTATGAGGGGCATAGACAGAGTGGATAATCAGAGGCTTTTCCCCAGGGTAGAGGGGTCAATTACTAGGGGCATAGGTTTAAGGTGCAAGGGGCAAGGTTCAGAGGAGATGTACGAGGCAAGTATTTTACACAGAGGGTAGAGGGTGTCTGGAACTCGCTGCCGGAGGAGGTGGTGGAAGGGAGGACAATCGTGACATTTAAGGGGCATCTTGACAAATACATGAATAGGATGGGAATAGAGGGATACTGTGGTGATACACCACTGTACTTCCCTAGCATTGTACATAGTTATATAATAGTTGTGCTGGTAACGTGGCCCTGTAATCCTGTGTATTGGACTGTGTATTGTACTGTAGCTCTGTAGAGGTTCGGACACCCGTATGTAACCTGACCTGGCCACGGAGAGCTCCGCCTTGGCCACTTCCCCGGGAGTTAGGTATAAGACCCAGCTTCTGAGACCTGACCCATTTTGTCTGGGGTCGTCTGTGTCGGGTAAGCTTCCTATGTAGTGTATTAAAGCCTTGGTTAAAGTCTCACATGTCTTTGTGGTTCTTGACGCTTAGTGCATCAATTTAATACACTAGTTATAATGGAGGCTGCTCTGAAACCCGACAAGCTCTCGCTCGACCCACACGCTCCACGCGCGGATCACCTTTTCAACTGCTGGCTCCGGTGTTTCGAGGCCTACCTGGAAGTATCCTCCGCCTTCGCCAAAACGGACGCTGACCGACTCAACCTCCTGTGCTCACGGTTCGACGACGGGCTTTTCGACCTCATCACGGGAACACCGACCTACATCGATGCCACCGTAAAGCTCAAAAGCCGGCATGCACTAACTGTTAATTCTATTTACGCCCGCCACCGCCTCGCCTCCCGGCACCAGCAGCCGGGTGAACACCTATCCGTGTTCGTTCGGGAACTCCGTGCCCTCGCGCTCACCTGCAAGGCGCCAGCAGTTTCCGCTGAGCAGAACACTGAGGCCCTGGCTCTCGATGCATTTGTAGCCGGCATCGCTTCTGTCCCAATTCGCCAACTCCTACTGGCACAAACTACTCTGACTCTGGACACGCCAGTCACTATGGCAGAGGCCCAACAGGCAGCCTATGACAATAATGCGTCCTACACGCCTGCCCAAACTTCCTATGCGCCTGCCCACGTTCCCTACGTGGCCGCTACTTCCCTGCCGCACGCCCAGCAACAACTCCTGCAAATCACGGCCCACCCAGCCACACCAGCAGTAAAAATAATGCCTGGGCCCCAGTGTTACTTTTGTGGCCAGGCAAAACACCCCAGGAAACACTGGCCTGCTAGAGATGCTACCTGTTCAGCCTGTGGCAAGAAAGGCCATTTTGCAAACGTCTGCCGCTCCACCGCTGCCTCGGGGTTCAACACCGCAGCCTGCTACTCCTGGGTGCCGCCATCCTCCGTTCCCGGCTCGCTATTCGACACGTGCGACGCATGGGCGCCGCCATCTTTGATTATTCCCGGCCCGGCTTCCTTCACTTCTGGTCCGCCGCACGTCACTTCCGGTCCGCCGCCGATCGTCGCTTCCGGGTCCGCCCCGCCGCCGATCGTCACTTTCGGACCTGCGCACTCGACCTCTGGCCCCCCTCCACATGGTCTGCATGGGCGCCGCCCAGAACCCCGACTTACGTCACTTCCGGTCCACCGCCGATCGTCACGTCCGGTCCTGCGCACTCGACCGAAATGCTGCAAACAACTGAGATGCAGCCAACGACAGCAACCTGGCCTCCAACAGCAGCCTACGACGCCTGGGCGCCGCCACCTTCTTCTGCAGGCCGCTCCCCGGATCCGGCACCCTTCTCCAACAGCTCCATCATCGCATCCATCGTCCTCAACCAGGACCGGCCGCATCAGCTCGCCAGATCCACCATGGAGGTTCAGGTAAATTGTTTCACTGTTACCTGCCTCTTCGACAGTGGCAGCACGGAGAGCTTCCTCCACACGGACACGTGCGCCGCTGCTCCCTCAAGGTACTACCCACGCGCAGGCATATTTCCATGGCCTCCAACTCCCAGTCGGCCGAGGTTTTGGGCTACTGCATCGTCACCCTCTCAGTGAACGGCGCGGTGTTCCAGGATTTCAAATTCACCATCTGCGGCCACAACCAGCAGGACCATGACATCAACCTCACTAAATTCCTCCAAACTGCCAAACGCCTCAATCTCACGTACAACGAGGCAAAATGTGTTTTCGGCACCACCCGCCTCGCCATACTCGGCTACGTGGTGGAACGGTGTCCTCGGCCCCGATCCCGACCATCTGCGCCCCCTTCTCGAACTCCCCATTCCCACCTGCCCCAAAGAACTGAGGCGATGCCTCGGTTCTTTGCCTACTATGCCCAGTGGGTGCCCGAGTACGCTGACAAGGCCCGACCCCTCCTCCGTTCCCCCTCATTCCCCCTCCCGCCCGAGGCCTGCCAGGCCTTCCACCTCTTAAAAACCGCTATTGCCAAAGCCGCCATGCATGCGGTAGACGAGTCTGCACCATTCCAAGTCGAGAGCGATGCCTCCGACTTTGCCCTGGGTGCCACCCTCAACCAGGCGGGCAGGCCCATCGCCTTCTTTTCCCGCACACTCCAAGGCCCCGAGATCCGCCACTCCTCTGTTGAGAAGGAGGCACAGGCCATAGTGGAAGCCGTCCGGCACTGGAGGCACTACCTGGCCGGAAAACCATTTACCCTCGTTACTGACCAACGATCAGTTGCGTTCATGTTCGACAACAAACAACGAGGTAAAATCAAAAATGATAAGATATTACGGTGGAGGATCGAACTCTCCACCTACAATTATAGTATCTTATACTGGTCAGGTAAGCTCAATGATCCTCCTGATGCCCTGTCTCGTAGTACTTGTGCCAACGCACAGGATGACCGACTGCGGGCACTACATAATGACCTCTGTCACCCGGGCGTCAGGCGGTTCTACCACTACATCAAGGGTCACAACCTGCCCTTCTCAGTCGAGGAGGTCAAGGCCATGACTAGGGACTGCCAAGTCTGTGCGGAGTGCAAGCCGCAATTCTACAAGCCAGACAAGGCGCACCTAATCAAGGCTACCCGCCCCTTTGAACGTCTCAGCATTGACTTCAAAGGGCCCCTCCCCACCCACAACCGCAACACGTACTTCCTCAATGTCATCGACGAGTACTCGCGGTTCCCCTTCGCCATTCCCTGCCCCGACACGACCTCCGCCACCGTCATCAAAGCGTTGCACGACATCTTCATGCTGTTCGGTTATCCCAATTACATTCACAGTGACCGGGGCTCCTCCTTCATGAGTGAGGAGCTGCGTCGGTACCTGCTCGCCAGGGGCGTTGCCTCGAGCAGGACGACCAGTTACAACCCCCGGGGGAACGGACAGGTGGAGAGGGAGGACACGACAGTTTGTAAGGCCGTGCTGCTAGCCCTCAAGTCCAAAGGCCTACCAGTCTCCCGTTGGCAGGAGGCCCTCCCTGTCGCACTCCACTCCATCCGGTCCCTTTTATGTACTGCAACGAATGCTACCCCTCATGAGCGGATGTTTCTCTTCTCCAGGAGATCGGCATCCGTGACATCGCTTCCGTCCTGGCTCCTGTCCCCGGGAGACGTCCTGCTCCGCAAGCACGTGCGGACCTCTAAGGCGGAGCCCCTGGTGGAGAGAGTCCGTCTCCTCCACGCCAACCCACAGTACGCTTACATAGCGTACCCCGACGGGCGTGAGGAGACCGTCTCCATCAAGGACCTGGCCCCCTCTGGGTCCCCTGCCGCCCCCGCCCCACAACCTCCACCCCGCTCCCTCTCTGCTCCCGGCGATCCCTCGGCCTGTTACTACTCCGTGCCAGCCGCTGTCATCCCGCAGTTTCGCCTCGAGCCAGCCGAAGCGGTGGGGGACGTCATGCCGCCTCGCGACCCAGCACCACCGACCGCACGGATACCGCCGGACACTACCTCAGCGCCGCAGCTCCGACGTTCAAAGAGATCGACCAAACCCATCGTTCGTCTCGACCTCTGACGACACGGAACCTCCTGATGGACTCTGTTCGTTACTCCCTGTTTGTTCACTGTGTTTGCTACTCCATATTTTCACCCCGGACTTCCTTCTAAACAAGGGGTGAATGTGGTGATACACCACTGTACTTCCCTAGCATTGTACATAGTTATATAATAGTTGTGTGTAATGTGGTCCTGTAATCCTGTGTATTGTACTGTGTATTGTACTGTAGCTCTGTAGAGGTCGGTCACCTGTATGTAACCTGACCTGGCCACGGAGAGCTCCGCCTTGGCCACTCCCCCGGGAGTTAGGTATAAGACCCAGCTTCTGAGACCTGACCCATTTTGTCTGGGGTCGTCTGTGTCGGGTAAGCTTCCTATGTAGTGTATTAAAGCCTTGGTTAAAGTCTCACATGTCTTTGTGGTTCTTGACGCTTAGTGCATCAGATCCGGACCCAGGAAGTGTAGAAGATTTTAGTTTAGTCGGGCAGCATGGTCGGCAAAGGCTTGGAGGGCTGAAGGGCCTGTTCCTGTGCTGTACTTTTCTTTGTTCTTTGTTATTTGTTCAGTTCTCTATGAGTTCGACTCTCCTGCTAATCTTGCTATAGTAACTCAGTCTAACTAACCAGTCTGCTCTAAGCTACGTGGTGGGTGTGATGCTTCTGATCTGCCCCAGTCCTACTCTCTAAGTGTCGCCTTTGGAAGAGCCGGAGTGTGAGTGCCGCCTGCCTTTTAGAGTGAGATACCACCCCTAAGTGTCCTGCCTGCTCATTGGTCATGCCCTGTTCTCTGTGTTCATTAGCTGCCTGTCTGTGCCTGTCTGTATATCATTATCTGCATGTCTGCATATCATGACATCTTCCCTTTTTAAAAATGTTTTGTTGGCACATGGGAACGTACTTACATGTGGTGGCATACATTAACATGCGGTGGCATATGTGAACGTATTTACATGTGAAGACAGCTGTCTAATGTGAGAAAACAGAACATAGCCAACAAAATAAATGTTCATAAGTCCAATCTCTGGGGTTTGTGTCTGATCCTTTCGACCGCCGGAGAGGTGGTGGTGGGGATGACGGTGCCTTGACAGGCGGGATGGAAGCCTGACTGGTGGCCTCGCAGTTCGAGGTATCAGGAGGTGGCAAAACAACGGATGGAAACGGAGAAGAAAGTGGTTGCGGGTAGGCAACTTTGCGCAGTGCCCGTCTGTTTCGTCGCACAACAGAACCATCAGCCATACGTACAACACACAAGCGGGGCGCAGCCTGTCGAACAACGACAGCTGGGGCAGACCAGCCACCATCCAGTATCTTGATCCTGACAGTGTCTGTCGAGGATAACACGGGCAAATCGGTGGCATGAGCATCATAGCCCTGCTTTTGCTGGTTTCGGTATGACTTGGCAAACATAGACCACTCATGGCTGTTGCAGCACCGGGAGGTAATCCAGGTTGGGCAGGTGTATGGCTGGAAGTGTCGTCCGCAGGTCCCTGTTCATCAGGAGTTGAGCCGGCGACATGCCAGTGGACAGTGGGGTCGCCCTGTACGCAAGCAGCGTGAGGTAGATGTCAGAAGCGGAATCTGCAGCCTTGCAGATGAGCTGTTTCACAATGTGCACCCCTTTTTCAACTTTCCCATTGGACTGCGGGTAGTGTGGGCTGGAAGTGACATGTTTGAAATGGTATGACTTGGCAAACATAAACCACTCGTGGCTGTTGAACCACGGGCCATTGTCATGACAGTAAGTGGGATACCATGCCTGGAGAACGTCTCCTTACAGGCCTTGATGACAGTCCGAGTTGTGAGGTCTGAGAGTTTCACGACTTCAGGGTAATTGGAGAAACAATCAATGATTAACACGTAATCATGACCATTCGCACGAAAGAGGTCGATGCCAACTTTGGACCACGGGGAGATCTCGATTTCATGCTGCTGGAGCGTCTCCTTGCTCTGCGCTGGCTGGAAGCGTTGACAGGTCGCACAGTTAAGGACCATGTTCGAGATGTCCTGGCTAATACCGGGCCAGTAGACAGCTTGCCGGGCTCTGCGTCTGCACTTCTCGATGCCCAGGTGTCCCTCATGGATTTGGCGGAGCACCAAGCTCTGGAGACTGAGTGGAATGACAATCCGGTCCAGCTTGAGGAGGATACCATCAATCACCGTCAGGTTGTCCTTTACAAATTGAGGGCACTGCCCTTTCTGCCAGCCATTGGTGAGGTGGTGCATGACACGCTGCAAGAGGGGGTCTTTGGCTGTCTCCTCGCGGATACGAACCACCTTCTCATCAGACGCCGGGAGGGTGCTAGCACACAGCTGCACCTGTGATTCAATCTGTCGGATGATTTCCAGCGGTTCACTAGGCAATGTGATGGAGCGGGACAATGCATCAGCGATGATGAGCTCCTTGCCAGGCGCGTACACTAAGTCAAAGTCGTACTTTCTGAGTTTGAGGGGGATGCACTGCAACCGAGGCGTCATGTCGTTCAGGTCCTTGTGGATAATGTGGACCAGAGGCCTATGATCCGTCTTGACAGTGAATGTCAGCAGGCCGTAGACATAGTCGTGAAACTTGAGAATGCCAGTGAGAAGACCCAGGCATTCCTTCTGTATTTGCGCATACCTTGTTTCGGTGGGCGTCATGGCCCTCGATGCGTAGGCTACCGGTGCCCAGGATGAAGTGTCATCGCGTTGAAGCAGCACCGCACCGATCCCATCCTGGCTCGCATCTGTCGAGATCTTCGTCTCCCTGTCTGGGTCGAAAAATGCCAAGACGGGTGGAGTGGTGAGCTTGGCTTTCAGCTCCAACCACTCTCCCTGATGTGTTGCCTTCCACTCAAAGGCAGTGGACTTTTTCACCAGGTTTCGTCGGGCCGTGGTGTGTGAGGCCAGGTTTGGGACAAACTTGCTCAGAAAATTGACCATGCCCAGGAAGCGCAACACTGCCTTCTTGTCTTCAGGGACCTTCATGGCTTCGATGGCCTTGACCTTGTCTGTGTCCGGGCGCACGCCCTGCTGAGAGATCTGGTCACCTAGGAACTTGAGTGTCGACATGCCAAAGCAACATTTGAACCTGTTCAGCTTCAGGCCATTGGCATGGACACGGCGGAATACCTGCTGGAATCAGGAAACATGCTCTTCAGGGGTCGTGGACCATATGATGATGTCCTCCACGTACCCACGAACCCCTTCAATGTCCTCCATCATCTGCTCCATGATGCGATGGAAGATCTCCGATGCCGAGACAATACCAAACAGCATGCGATTACAGCAGTATCTGCCAAACGGTGTGTTGAAGGTGCAGAGCCTTCTGCTGGACTCATCCAGCTGGATTTGACAAAATCCATGTGACGCATCTAACTTGGTGAAAAAACGTGCGTGTGCCATCTCACTGGTAAGTTCCTCCCACTTCGGGATGGGGTAGTGTTCACGCATTATATTCTTATTGAGATCGTTGGGATCAATGCAGATGCGCAGGTCTCCCGAAGGCTTTCTAACGCATACCATCGAGCTGACCCAGTCAGTCGGTTCGGTTACCTGGGAAATGATGCCCTGTTGCTGAAGATCCTTGAGCTGTGCCTTCAGGCGCTCCGTCAGCGGAACAGGGACCCGGCGTGGTGCGTGGACAACTGGCTTGGCATCAAGTCGTAGCAGAATCTGTATTGATATGGCAGCGTGCCCATCCCATCGAACACATCCGGATACTGAGTGAGAATGTCGTCAATGCCGGCCTGAAGATCCACATTGGAGGATGTTGTTGTGTAAACCCGCTGCACGAGGTTCAGCTGCTTGCAGGCATGCGCGCCAAGTAGGGATGCCCTGTCTGGCTTGACAATTTCAAAACGTAACCATGCATGGGTGCTCCGGTTGGAGACGAGTAGATGGCAGGATCCCTGTGCCGTGATGGCATTTCCGTTGTAGTCCAGGAGCCTGCAGGCTGCTGGAAGGACCTTGGGGGGGCTTCTTGACAACCTGGCAAACGTGCTCAAAATTGCACTTCAGGCAGGATTTGCCGACCACCCCATTGTGGGTTTATCGGCAGGGGAGGCGGCCCGACAGTGGTGTCAACGGGACTTCCCGTTGACAGAACCCCTCGCCGTCGGAAAACCTGTGCGTCGTGTGGGACTGGGACATCCCGTCGGCGTGAACTTCCGGTAAATCCCCTTAGTTATTTTTTGGATGGATTGTGGCCAAAGTTGTCTATTAAACACAAATGTTCAATGTGAATGATGGGCGCCAATCACCGTGCGCAATGGGTGAATTGCGCGAGAGCCCCAGATCAGGCTCCACACCTGCTGCTGCTCGTTCTGCCCAGTGCGATCTGGATCTCGCCCTCGCTGAGCGTGATCCCGATAATGATATTTAAATAAGCCATTAGGCTCATTTCAATACCTGGACGCTGCTTTCGCATGGAGGTCAATGGCCATTCCTGCGAGACCTAAATCGTCGTTTAGCACTGGTTTCCACAAATAGGGACCAGGCATGAAGGTGTGGGGGGGGGGGGGGGGCTCTCACAGGTACTTACAGTCTCCCGGATGGTTGGGGCCAGGGCAGTACCCAGGCACTCCACCTGGCACCAAGTTGGCACTGCCAGGGGTCAGGCCTTAGTGGGCCTTGCCCAGGAGAGGGAGGGTGTGGAGTGGGGTGTGTTTGAGAGGGTCGCAGAAAGGTTCAGGGGTTGTGAAGGCGGCAGAAATGGGGGGTGTAGAGATCGGGGCAGCTATTCAAAATGTTGCCCCGGTCTGTGAGGAGCTGGTTTTCCAGGCGAGCTCAGCTCCCAGTGCAGGAAATCTGCTGAAGTGTGGCTTCGACTGGGAGAGGCCGAAGGAAATGGCAAAGTGCCGGTGAATAGCAGGGCGAATCTCGGCGCTGCAACCGCTGAGAAACACCTTGCCAAACGCGCAGCTGTTGATACCTGCGTCAAACGAGCAGCGCGGGTCTGCACATGCGCGCTGCGGCCGGAGCGAACGTGCGCATGCGCGGTAGCTTTCTTCTCCGCGCCGGCCCCTATGCAACATGGCGTAGGGCTACAGGGGCCGGAGCGGAGTAAAAGAGGCCCCCACCAGGAGAAGCTGGCCTGCCGATCGGTAGGCCCCGATCACGGGCCAGGCAACGGTGGAGGCCCACCCCGGGGTCGGTTCCCTCGCCCCCCCTCAACAGGCCACCCCCCGCCGGATGGACACCGAGGTCCCGGCAGGTAAGTCCACATGTGAACGGCGGCGGTGGGACATGGTCTATCTCGGTGGCTACTCGGGCCATCCCGCGCGGAGAATCGCTGGGGGGGCGGGGGGAGCCGGGTAGAGCGGCCCCCGACCGGAGCCGCGCCGACCGCACCGGCGCCATTGGCGCCGATTCTCCGGTCACCGGGGAGCTGGCGGACCGGCGTTGGGACGGAGTCGCGTGAATGCCGCCCGGCCCGGCAATTCTTCGACCCGGCCCCTGGGTCAGAGAATCCCGCCCCTCGTACTCCAATCATGATAAACTGTAGGCGGCATCGATTGTGCCTTCCACTCTGGGAAGCCCAGTTACATGTCACGCACCCACCACAGAAAACTGGGATTAATTCTTCATCCTGTCCTGTAAGGTAGTCAATGATACATATATGCTAGGACGATACCCTGGGTGATAATATACTGCTGCTTGCCGGAAAGATGCCTGTGGTATGAACATTGTGTACAGTTAACACCTTCACAGCCACAGGCAGTACTGTCCATTCAGATAATCTTGAATGCAGTCTTCATATGATAACACAGCTCTCCCATTGTCCCCTTGTAATACTCAGATGTTCGCTGTGAATTTGCTAGGATGTACACAGGCTGTAAACCTTAGGGTCATTGGTGAATGGGAGCAGGGAGTCAATGGGAGTTTGGGGTGACTGTGTCTGTTGGGTACTGTCTCTTCAAATGCGACTCACTATCCCCTTCTGTATCCACTACAGCTCCCCCTCTTCCACTGAAATTGTACATGACTAAATGCTTGCCTAGCGCTCCATAACTATTACTGAGAACCTTGCAGGATGAAAGGCGATGGCAGTGCAGAGATAGAGGAGGAAACGGAAGGATGAAGGAATATAAGAACCTGAGTTAATAAAGCACTCGTCGAGTTCTGTCAAATTTCATAGGGGCGGCACGGTGGCACAGTGGTTAGCACTGCTGCCTCACAGCACAAAGGACAGGGGTTCAATTCCGGGTTCAGGTCACTGTCTGTGCGGAGTTTGCACTTCCTCCCCGTGTCTGTGTGGGCTTCCTCTGGGTGCTCTGGTTTCCTTACACAGTCCAAAAATGTGCCGGTTAGCTGGATTGCCGTGATAAATTGCCCCTTAGGGTGGGTTGCAGGAATAGGGGGCATGTTTCTCCAATCCAGAGGCAGAGTGTCCACGCCGTCGTAAACACCGTCGCATTTTACGACGCCGTGAATGGGCCGCTCCCACGACTAATTCTGGCTCCTCCAGGGGGCCAGCACGTCGCTGGAGCGGTTCGCGCCGCTCCAGCTTCAGATCCCGGCGTGAACTGTGCGTCGCGGGATCTGAGCATGCGTAGTTGCGCCGGCGCCAACGAGGACATGCGCAATGGTGCCGACGCCAACGCGTACCTGCGCAGTGACCTCCTTCAACGCGCCGGCCCCGACGCAACATGGCGCAGGACTACAGGGGCCGGCGCTTAGGAAAGGAGGCCCCCAGCCACAGAGGCCATCCGGCCGATCGGTGGGCCCCGATCGCGGGCCAGGCCACATCGGAGGCCCCCCAGGGTCGGAACCCCCTCCCCCCCCCCCCCCAAAAGGCTGCCACCCGACCCTCACATGCCGAGGTCCCGCCGGCCCAGAGCAGGTTAGAACGGCGCATGCGGGACTCGGCTCTTTTCTTACGGCCGCTCGGCCCATCCGGAGAATCGGTGGGCCGGCCGCATAGTGCGGCCCGCGACCGGTGCCACGCCAACCACGCCGGCGCCAATGGCGCCGATTCTCCGCTCTGCGGTGGGGAGTGGACCGAGGTGGGGTGTCTTTCGGATGGGCCGAATGACCTCCTATTGCACTGTAGGGATTCTATGGTTCTATGAAAGCATTTGCCGTCCAATGCATCACTTGGTGCTGTGACTCGGGAAATACTTGGAATGGGATACCTTGGCAAATGGGGATGTAATGACCCAGAACATTGACAGAACTCTGTTCTAGTGGGTTCTTCCGTAACCCTCTGAATCAGTGGAACAGAGAGAAAGGGCCCCAATTTATGTCTTCTCAAAAACATGGCACCTCTGACATTGTAACATTTGTTCCTTACTGCACCGGAGTGTTAGCTTTAATGTTGTTCTGGAGTGAGGCCTTCTGTCTTTGAGGCCAAAGTGACATCAAGTGTCCAGCCTTTAAGAACCTCTGCCATTGCAGAGTGCCTATAAATACTCTGGTGTTTCTGTGGGTGACGTGGTGAGATGCTGGATTTAGTAAGGAGTGTTGTTGCATCCTCACAGGGTGGACAGAGGAGTCCGTGTCATGTCCATATATAGATACATAGAAGATAGGAGCAGGAGGAGGCCTTTTGGCCTTTCGAGTCTGCTCTGCCATTCATCACGATCATGGCCGATCATCCAACTCAATAGCCTAATCCTGCTTTCTCCCCATAGCCTTTGATTCCAAAGATCTAGAATACAAAGGCTGCTGTAGGTTTGGAGGTTGCAGTTGCAGTGCCTCTTGGTTGCAGCTTGGCAGGGAGATTGAACACACGCTGCTGTTAGGACAAGCTCTACATGATGCCCCTCTGCTAACCTGGACCCAGACTCCTCCATGCTCCCTGACAGTGGCAGCAGGATGTCAGGTCAACAAGCCAATGCATTGTGCTGTGTAAAACCATCAACGTTCTCTGTATGGCACCCCACTGAAGTCCTTACTGAGTCCTCTGCAGGAAAATCTGTCTCCCTCCTTGCCCCCGGGTGAACTGGCAACGGACCAGCTTGCACTATCATCTGCCGCCAACCTCGGGTGACTGTGTCGAGTTTTTATTCATTCTCTCCAAGTCTCCGTGGGTTTCTTCCATGCGCTCCGGTTTCCTCCCACAGTCCAAAGATGTCAGGTTATTTGGATTGGCCATGCTAAATTGTCTCTTTGTGTCAAAGGTTAGGTGGGTTATCAGGTTACAGGAATAGGGTGGGGGATTGGGCCTAGTTACAGTGCCCTTTCAGAGGGTCGGTGCAGACTCGATGGGCCAAATTGCCTTCTTGTACACTGTAGGGATTCTATGATTGCATAATTCTGTGAGACATTGGTCAAAGTTCTCCAGCCATTGGGAGACTGGGGGAGCGGAGAAACCCGGCCACTGTTTAAAAAAAAACACAACAGATCTTTAAAGTGAGAAATGAAGTACAAAAGCATGGAAGTTAAACGAGGCCTTTATAAAAACACTGGTTAGGTCTCATCTGGAGAATGGGACTGGTTCTGGTGATTGGCAAAAAGCCCAACTGTTGCACTTGAAAGGGAATTGGATAAACACTTGAAGGAAATGATCCATAGGACACTGGGAGTAAAAAGCGGGGCCGTGGGTCTAATTGTGTAGCTCTCGAGCAGGCGCAGAACAGTGGGCCAAAAGGGCCTCTTTCTGTTCTTTATCAATCTGTGGTTCAGCGGCAACAGAAGAACAAGCGAAAGCCAGAAGGCGATCGAAACAGCAGATAGTTCAAAAGTAACATTTCAGGAGAAGCAAGGCTTTTCTAAGAGAGCAAGAGTTTTCACGGAGGGAACTCTCCCCAAACTGCCGACATTGCTGCTTTTATAATGAGAAATAAATAAATCATCTGGTGTCCAATGAAGCCATGGGTCAGCAACTCTCTCAGCTTCTCGGGAAATCTTTCACAATTTGTCATACGGGCCGTGTGCTACAATTCCAGTGGGAGACATTATTTTGCTTGGAAGCAGAACTGATTTCTCTCAGTATGCTGACAGTCCTGCTGTATGAACGCTGCACTCACACACATTTGCAGTGCTCCTTTCACTGGTTCAAGCTGTGACCTGGTACAAGCATAAAGAACACAACCGTACACTTCACTTAGTCATCAAAAAGATTGGCAGCCAGTGAAAAATGTCAAAACTCAATATCTGAACCCAGCCCAGGGAGACACAGGATGTTCTTCGCCCACATAGCGGTCCACCTTGCATCTTTCAGATAACTTCAATTACTATCCTCCATCCCTGCCTTTCTCACAACGGCCTTTTGCACAGGCACTCTGAGTCCAGTAACTCTCAAGCCAGTGCGATTTCCTGTTTGAAATCTTGAATCGGTGGGTCTCTAACCTACGAGAGAAACCATATTAACATTGATTTCAAAAGACAATGCCCTGATTTAGAAGGCGTAATTTTATACGTGTTTGATTAATATTGAATACACTACACCAGTGTTTGTTTGGCTGCTTTCTCTCGTTCTTTCCCCAAAATCATTTGTTCAGAAGGTTGCAGCATTGCAGTTTAAACCAACTTCATCCCAAAACAACTCAACATCTGTCCAAACCATTTCAGAATCATTTCCACTCAACGTATACTCAACATATATAGGGGCTGGTTTAGCACAGTGGGCTAAACAGCTGGCCTGTAAGGCAGAACAAGTACCGGAATGTGGTGACTAGGGGCTTTTCACAGTAACTTCATGAAATGAAAATCGCTTATTGTCACAAGTAGGCTTCAAATGAAGTTACTGTGAAAAGCCCCTAGTCGCCACATTCCGGCGCCTGTTCGGGGAGGCTGTTACGGGAATTGAACCGTGCTGCTGGCCTGCCTTGGTCTGCTTTCAAAGCCAGCGATTTAGCCCTGTGCTAAACAGCCCCTATAAGAAACAACATCAAAGAGCTCGTTCGGGATTTGAACCCGGGACCTCTCATCATTTTTCATGTAGCACAAATCCCGAAGCGAGAATCCTACCCCTAGACCAACGAGCCAGTTGAAGCCTACTTGTGACAATAAGCTATTATTATATTCCTGTCAATGCTCCGATATTCCATCCACAACTTGTAGTCTGAAGGGTTTCAGGTGAATAAAACTGTATTTATATCCTGCTCTACATCTCAACTAAGTTGTTCCCTTCAAAGGATCCAGTCTGAAAATCACTCCCTGGTACCCATTATTCTACATAAACCATCTGAGCTCCTCGATTAGATTCCAGTCTGTAACTCACTCCCTGGTACCCATTATTCTATATGTAAACCATCTGAACCCCTCGATTAGATTCCAGTCTGCAACTCACTCCCGGGTATCCATTATTCTATATATAAACCATCTGAATTTCTCGATTAGATTCCAGTCTGTAACTCACTCCCGGGTATCATTATTCTATATATAAACCATCTGAACCTCTCGATTATATTCCAGTCAGTAACTCACCCCCGGGTATCCATTATTTTGTATATAAAGCATCAGAACCCCTCGATTAGATTCCAGTCTGCAACTCACTCCCGGGTATCCATTATTCTATATAAACCACCTGAATTTCTCGATTAAATTCCAGTCTGTAACTCACTCCCGGGTATCCATTATTTTGTATATAAAGCATCAGAACCCCTCGATTAGATTCCAGTCTGCAACTCACTCCCGGGTATCCATTATTCTATATATAAACCATCTGAATTTCTCGATTAAATTCCAGTCTGCAACTCACTCCCAGGTATCCATTATTCTATATATAAACCATCAGAACCCCTCGATTATATTCCAGTCTGTAACTCACTCCCAGGTATCCATTATTTTGTATATAAAGCATCAGAACCCCTCGATTAGATTCCAGTCTGTAACTCACTCCCGGGTATCCATTATTTTGTATCTAAAGCATCAGAACCCCTCGATTAGATTCCAGTCTGCAACTCACTCCCGGGTATCCATTATTCTATATATAAACCATCTGAATTTCTCGATTAAATTCCAGTCTGCAACTCACTCCCAGGTATCCATTATTCTATATATAAACCATCAGAACCCCTCGATTATATTTCAGTCTGTAACTCACTCCCGGGTATCCATTATTCTGTCTATAAACTATCTATCTGAAGCCCTCGATTATATTCCAGCTTGTAAACGTATCCACGTCCTTTAGGACAATGCAGGACAATATAGAAAACGTCATTTTGGTGAAGAAGGGAATGGTTCTACTGAATAGGGACATGTTGGGCATAGATTCAAGATTGGAGAAAAGGTGACCGGTTGTGATTGCTGTGATTTTAACCTGCAGTGTGACAATCACATTGTGCCAGTTTTAACCGGACTCAAGTGCTTCTTGCTAGTTGGTAATACTGGCTTGCACGTGAAAATCACACAGCTGGGCTTTGTTTAATGTTGACGGATCCAATCACAATAAAACCATTCTGATTACAGCAAGAATGTTAAATCAGCAATTAACAGAGGAGCGCTTTGTATGCCTTGCCGAGGTTGTTTGGAGTCTCGTATTATGAGTGGAGCAGGCTGCATTGTGTTCATTATCAGTGCCTCCCTGGAGGTATAAAATTCAAATGAGTGTCTTTTCATTTCAGTGCAGTTGTGGATGTTGATTCCATTGGGCTTTGAGGTATCTGCTGCTCTGTCAGTCTCTCAATCCACATTCTACACTTTTAAACAAGCATCAATACTTCACCAACGCAGGACTTAGGAGACCAGCTAATTGGTTTTCAGTGAGTTGAGGGAGCAGGAAAATGCTTGTTAAAAATAGGTTGCTGAGTTTGTTTTAATGTTCATTTAACCACCAGAAGCCCACTTGAAGCTCAAACCAAACATTTCACTTTAAAATAAAATAGTTACCTAATTACTGCATCGACAGAATGGCGGCCACAATCAGGGGGCTCAAGAGAGTTCAAGTGGGGGTTGCGACCCTTTCTGTTGCTGGGCAACTGGTGCGGAATCCCACTCCCAGCATCCCCAAGCTTGCGGCCAGGCTACCAGGGTTTACCTGGCAGCCTCACCACTTGGCATGGACATCTATCCATCCTCACAATATGGCAGCATCGGTATGTAGGCAACAGGCATGGTGCCCCCACCACATCCCTATTTTACATTTACATTTCCACCCCCACTTCCCCCAACCCCCAGACCACACCCAAGGAAGTTGTAAAATTTGGTCCTGGAGTCTGGTCGATCGTGAGGTTAGTGAGAATTGTTACTGCCAAAATAGAAAGCTCTTTTCCCTTGCAAGAGCAACATTCTAATTTTTAAGAACAGTTACTCCTCTCCACCTTTATTATTACCTGCACTTCGCCCTGCATTAACGGTGGCTGGGACTGTGCACTCCACTCCCGATTATCCTTATGAAATCTCCAGGAATGGCTGCTTGTACAAATACCCATTGGGCTCCTGGCCACTTTGTCAGAAAGTTGGGTGGGAGGGTGAGCTGTGAGGAGGATGTAGAGATCCTTCAGTGTGATTTGGACAAGTTGAGCAAGTGGGCAAATGACTGGCAGGTCCAGTACAATTTGGTGAAATGTGAGGTTATCTACTGTAGTAGCAAAAATGAGAAGGCAGATTATTATCTGAATGGCCATAAATTGTGGGAATATGCAATGAGACCTGGATATCCCCATATGCCAATCGCTGAAAGTAAGCATGCAGGTACAGCAGGCGGTAAAGAAGGCAAATGGTATGTTGGTCTTCCTACCAAGAGAATTTGAGTAAAGGAATAGGGATGTTTTAGTGCAATTGTACAGGACGTTGGTAAGGCCACACCTGGAATATTGTGTGCAATTTTGGTATCCATATCTGAGGAAGGATGTTCTTGCCATAGAGGGAGTGCAGCAAATGTTTACCAGGCTGATTCCTGCGATGGCTGGACTGTCATATGAGGAGAGATTAAGACAGGATTGTATTCATAGGGTGAAAGGGGATCTCTTTGAAACATATGGGGCTGGATTCTCCCCTAACCAGCGGGGCGGGCTGTACCGGCGCCGAGGAGTGGCGTGAACCACTCCGCTGTCGGGCCGCCCGGAAGGTGCGGAATCCTCCGCACCTGCAGCGGCTAGGCAGGCGGCGGGGTTGGCGCCACGCTAGCTGGCGCCGAAGGGCTTGGCGCCGCACTAGCCGGTGCCAAAGGGCCTCCGCTGGCCGGCGCAAGTTGGCGCATGCGCGGGAGCGCCAGCGTGTACTGGCGTCATCCCAGTGCATGCGCAGGGGGGGTCTTCTCCGCGCCGGCCATCGCGGAGGTTCACAGCAGCTGGCACGGAGGGAAAGAGTGCCCCCACGGCACAGGCCTGCCCGTGGATCGGTGGGCCCCGATCGTGGACCAAGCCACCGTGGGGGCCCTCTCCGAGGCCAGAACCCCCTGCGCCCAAGAACCCCCCCCAAGGACTCTGCAGGCTGCCCGCAGAGCCAGGACCCGCCGGTACAGACCTGGTTTGATTTATGCCGGCGGGACAGGCCGAAAACGGGCGGCCACTCGGCCCATTGCGGAGCGAAGAATCGCCGGGGGGGCCACTGCCAACGGCCCCTGACCGGCACGACGCAAATCCCGCCCCCGCCGAAAAACAGGCGCCAGAGAATCCTGCAGCCGACGTCGGGGCAGCGGGGCTGGATTCACGCCGCCCCCCCTGGCGATTCTCTGGCCCGGCGGGGCGGTCGGAGAATCACGCCCAACGTTCCCATTGGTGGTGGGGGAGTCCAGAACATAGTTTGAGAATAAGGGGTAAACCTTTTAGGACTGAGATGAGGAGAAATTTCTTCACCCAGAGAGTGGTGAATCTGTGGAATTCACTGCCACAGAAAGTGGTTGACACCAAAATGTGTAATTTAAAGAAGGAATTAGATATTGCTCTTGGGGCTAATATGAGGGGAGAAGGCAGGATCAGGGTATTGAATTTGATGATCAGCCAGAGTAATAATGAATGGCAGAGCAGGCTCGATGGGCTGAATGGTCTCCTCCTGCTTCTATTTTCTATGTCTGTTTTTATGGGCGTCATTCTCCGACCCACCCCGCCGGGTTGGAGAATCGCCGGGGGCTGCCATGAATCCCGCCCCCGCCGGTTGCCGAAGTCTCCGGTACCGGATATTCGGCGGGGGAGAGAATCGGGCTGCGCCGGTTGGCGGGCCTCCCCGCTGGATTTTCCGGCCCGGATGGGCCGAAGTCTCGCCGATAAATTGCCTGTCCCGCCGGCGTGGATTAAACCACCTTTTGAACGGCGGGACAAGGCGGCGTGGGCGGGCTCCGGGGTCCTGGGGGGGGGCGCGGGGCGATCTGACCCCGGGGGGTGCCCCCACGGTGGCCTGGCCCATGATCGGGGCCCACCGATCCGCGGGCGGGCCTGTGCCGTGGGGGAACTCTTTCCCTTCCGCCTCCGCCACGGTCTCCACCATGGCGGAGGTGGAAGAGACTCCCTCCACTGCGCATGCGCGGGAAACTTCCAGCGGCTGCTGACGCTCCCGCGCATGCGCCGCCCGGGGATGTCATTTCCGCGCCAGCTGGCGGGGCAACAAAGGCCGTTTCCGCCAGCTGGCGGGGCGGAAATTCCTCCGGCGTCGGCCTAGCCCCTCAATGTTGGGGCTCGGCCCCCAAAGATGCGGAGCATTCCGCACCTTTGGGGCGGCACGATGCCCGTCTGATTGGCGCCGTTTTGGGCGCCAGTCGGCGGACATCGCGCCGTTTCGGGAGAATTTCGCCCTATGTGTGATACGACTGAACTGACAAAGCAAAAAGAACATTGAGTGGTCAATAGACCAGATTTAAGGAAATGAACTGAAGAATCTGGGATGGCAGGCCAGACGTATGAGAAGAAATTAAGTCAGTTAGTACTGTATTCACTGGAGTTCAGAAGAATGAGGGGGGATCTCACTGAAACCTAGAAAACTCCAACAGGACTAGTCAGGGTTGATTCAGGAAGGGTGTTCCCAATGTCGGGGGTGTCTAGAACCAGGAGTCATAGTCTGAGGATACAGGGTGGACCATTTAGGACTGAGATGAGGAGAAATGTCTTCACCCAGAGAGTGGTGAGCCTGTGAAATGTGCTACCACAGAAAGCAGTTGAGACAAAAACAGTATGTTTTCACGAAGTAGTTCGATGTAGCACTTGGGACAAAGGGGATCAACGGATATGGGAGGGGGGGGGCAATTGCGGGATTAGGCTATTGAGTTGGATGATCAGCCATGATCATAATGAATGATGGAGCTGACCCAAAGGGCCGAATGGCTTCCTCCTGCTCCTATTTTCCATGTTTCTATGACTGATGTACGAGGACACCCAGGTCTCGTGGCACATCCCCTCTTCTAAAGTTATGGCCCTTCAGATAATAATCTGCCTTCCTGTTTTTGTTACCAAAGTGGATAACCTCACATTTCCTTCCTGAAGTGTGGTGCCCAGAACTAGATGCAATACTCAATCAAGTTGAGGATGAACCAATGTCTTATGCAAGTTTAACATAATCTTCTTACATTCAGCTATGCTGCTGTTGAACCCAGGATCCTCACTCACCCTGCCCTACCACCTTCAACCATTTGTTCACATAGATCTCCCCCGTCCCTCTGTTCCAGCAACCCCCCTTAAGAATGATGCCCTTTATTTTATATTGCCTCTCTTCATTCTCCTGAACAAAATAAATTGCTTCACATTAAGGGCGGTATGGTGGCAGTGGTTAGCACTGCTGCCTCACAGCGACAGGGTCCTGGGTTCGATTCCGGCCTGGGGTGACTGTCTGTGTGGAGTTTGCACATTCTCCCCGTGTCTGCCTGGGTTTCCGTCAGTTGTTCCGGTTTCCTCCCACAGTCCAAATATATGCAGGGTAGGTGAACGTCACATGTTAAATTGGCCCTTGGTGTCCAGGGAGGTGCAGGTTAGGCTATGGGGTTACGGGGGAGTGGGCTTGGGTAGAGTGCTCATTCGATGGTTTGGTGTGGACTCGATGGGCCGAATGGCCTCCTTCCGCACTGTAGGGATTCTATGTACATCGCATCAACAGCATCATCCTCATCAACCCTCTCTTACTTCATTAAAAAATGCAAGCAAGATCGTTGAACGTCATTGATGACGATGAACATCTTGCCAAGGTCATCCCCACACCCCCACTACTTGCCTTCAAACAACCGCACAACCTCAAACGAACCATTGTTTGCAGCAAACTACCCAGTCTTCAGAACAGTGACCACGACACCACACAACCCTGCCATGGCAATCTCTGCAAGACGTGCCAGATCATTGACATGTATACCACTATTACACGTGAGAACACCACCCACCAGGTACGCGGTACGTACTCGTGCGACTCGGCCAACGTTGTCTACCTCATACGCTGCAGGAAAGGATGTCCTGAAGCGTGGTACATTGGCGAGACCATGCAGACGCTGCGACAACGAATGAACGGACATCGCGCAACAATCACCAGGCAGGAATGTTCCCTTCCAGTCGGAGAACACTTCAGCAATCAAGGGCATTCAGCCTCTGATCTCCGGGTAAGCGTTCTCCAAGGCGGCCTTCAGGACGCGCAACAACGCAGAATTGCCGAGCAGAAACTTATAGCCAAGTTCCGCACACATGAGTGCGGCCTCAACCGGGACCTGGGATTCATGTCACATTACATTCATCCCCCACCATCTGGCCTGCAAAATCCTACCAACTGTCCTGGCTTGACACAATTCACACCTCTTTAACCTGGGGTTACCCCATCTCTGGATCTGTAAAGATTTAATCACCTGCTAATGCTCGCATTCCAAGCATTGTTTGGCATCTTTGAATTTGTCTATATATGTGTTTCTGGAACATACCTCTTCATTCACCTGAGGAAGGAGCAGCGCTCCGAAAGCTAGTGACATCGAAACAAACCTGTTGGACTTTAACCTGGTGTTGTAAGACTTCGTACTGTACTCTTTTTCTGCTTCATCTTATTCGCCAGCCCTGATTATCCCGGAGCTCTGGATTTGTTTGCCCGATATTTTCCCTCATGGGAATACACCTTGGTTCTCCCTGACCTATCCCCTCTTTAAAAGCAGCCCGTTGTTCAGTTATATGCCACCCTTTGATTCCAATTCTTACCCCAGTGACGTTTTCCCTCTCCAAATTAATTATTCTTACTCCAGATTATTCCTCGTTCGTCCCCATAGCCAGCCTAAACCTTATGATACAATGACCACTGTTCCCTAAATATGTCCTGACCAACACTTGATCCATTTGGACCAACTCATTCCCAAGATGCAGGGCCAGGAATACCTCCTTTCTCATTGGACTGGAACGCACAGCTGTAAGAAATTCTCTTGAGAATACTCACAGAACTCTTGTCCCTATCCGTCCTTTACACTACCTCTATCCCTGTTTATATTTGGATAATAAAAGTACCCCATTTTCACTACTTTTTAATTCTTGCACTTCTCATTAATTTTCTGCAAATTTGTTCTTCTACATCTTTCTCACTTGTTGGTGGCCTATGGACTACACCAGGCATTGTCAAACTCGGGGGCGCGACCCATGGGTGGGTCATGGGTGAGTGTCGGGAGGGTCGCGGCGCTCCAAATCTGCGTGCAACAGCTGCAGCAGCCGGCTGTTAATAACGCCTGCTGAAGCGGCCTTCAAAATGGCCGTGAACATGTAAAAAAAAATGCGGCTGCACTGCGCATGCGTGCCAGACCATCGGCGCGCATGCAGAAAACTATGCGCGCTGATGATCAGGCACGCAGGCGCAGTGCGGCTGTTTTTTTTAAACGGTCGCACCTTTCTGTTTTACAAGTTCGGGGGGGTTTTATTCATTTAATTTATTCATTAAATTTTTTTTTTTCATTTATTTTATTCATTAAATTTTTATTTTTCTTTACAAGTTCGGGGGGGTTTTATTTGATTAAATTTTACAAAAAAAAAGCAGAACTTTGGACAGATGGAGACTCGATACTTTCCGACACCGGAAGGCTTCCCCTTCATCCAACAGGTTCCATTGGAGGAGCGTGTACGAGGGCCAAAGGGACCCAAAACCATTTCCTCCATTTTTGTCAGCAGCAAACAAGGTAAGTGAAAATAGTGGGTCATGCAGGCCGGCCGGCTTGGGTCGTGAAGGTTGGCTGGCATGGGTCGTGAAGGTTGGCCGCGTTGGTAGAAATTGGTCCCCGGAAAAAATGTTTGAAGAACACTGGACTACACCACACAATGTAATGAATCTTAATTATTTCTTAGCTCTAGTCAAATAGATTCTGTCCTTGACCTCTTCATCACTGCAATATTCTCCTTAATCAATGTACCCACCCCTCCTCCTTTAACTCCATCTTTATCACTCCTGAATATCTTGGATTGGATTTTGTAGTTTCCTATTGATGGCACCAGTTATTTACAGTTGTGCTGGAAAGGGAGTGGGTCAGGAAGTTGGTAAGCTGTTGTTTAGAAATGGCTGGCACCTTTCTAGGAGGGCACATTTCAAATCTTCTGCTATTTTCATGGAAGTGGCTGTGTTATAGAATTTTCCTGAATCACATCTCATGAGTGGTGGCGGAAAGATTCTAAAAGGTGAGTAGAAATGGTATCACCTCCTATATAATTCACCATGAAATCCTCTAGACCGAGTTATATTTATGTTTATTAAAGTGAGGAATGAGAATGCTGTGAGTGGAAAAGTTAAGTGATATTAAATAACGTGGTTGCCAAGTTATTATTTGTGACAGCTGGTAAGATGTACAGTGAAAAAACAGAATTGTAAAAGTAGAAAAGCCTTCAGAAATATTAGTTCATCCACTGGATAAAATACTATTCTGCATTGTATAAAATGGAAAGCGTAGCGCAGTGTGGGATCAGTAACTAATTATTTTAACCTTTCCGACTGCTTTCATTCATTCTTTAAAGAACAGCTCAGCTTCATCCATGGGATGGGGCATCGCTGGCTCGGTCAACATTTAGTGCCCATTCCTAATTAGCCCCAAGAAGGTTATGGTGCCGAATATAATATCAGGATTACCATATTTGAAATGCTGCTTGCTTATTTTCTCCCTAGGTCCCTAAACTCTGACTGCACGACCACACTGGTTGTTCACCATTTCTACTCAAGCTGTTCATCCTTGACCCTGGCACCAAGAAGGCAACATACTGTAGCCATCTGGGATGGCCACGTCCCAATTACAAAATGGACACTTTGCAAAGAATGCAGGGAACATTGGACAATACAGAAAAAGCAAGCAGGTGCAAGGTCTGTTGATTAGAGCTGTAGCTCTCAGACAAGACCGATACTGCAGAACCATCTACATACTAATGAGCCATCCCCAGGAACAAAAAGGCAACATTTAGGTAAACAATGCTAAGACAGACACCCCGGCGCCAGAGGAGACTAAAACAAAGCAAACCAACGGCCACCTAGGACACGCCCAGCAACCAGGGAACCCACCCCTCTATTGGAGGAAGATCGCTAAGAACGATTGGGAAATGGCCCAATTAATTGGGGCCAAGTTCAAGGCCCGCCCAAAAGTGCGCGAAGCCCTTTTGGGTATAAAAAGGATTCCCCAAGAGAGAATCTCTCTCTTGGCCTTGGCTCTCAGCGAGGAGAGACCTACCAAAGCTACTGCAGACCAAGTAAGTTCCAAGTCAATGCATGCTACAAGATAGACGTTCCTAGTTGCTTTCCTGTAAACAGCTCAACCCAGCAGCCTCAGAACCGAGCAACGGCCATTGTTCCTCTGACTGAGTGGGCACCCGAAGCTAAGTATAGGCTTTAGTAATAGTGATAATTTAGTCTGTAGAGTTTTATGCATGAGTATCTTTGACTGTGTGTAAATAAATGAGCATTGCTTTTGAACTTACTAACTGGTGTATCGAGTCATTGATCAGTATTCGGTTTGGAACTTTGTGGTGGTATCGAAAGATACCTGGCGACTCTTGAGCAAACGTAATTAAACAGAGCCAAATTAAGAAACAACAGCAAATTAGCAACAATACCAACCTGCATTCACATCTGCTGCCACCAAAATGCCTGCCATTCCCCTATCAAATCTCCTATCACTCTTGCTTTTCCCATCTTCCTCATACCTCCCCCAAGCTGAGCCAGACATGGAACCATGCACTTGGCTCTGCCTGCACTCCCCGGGTGAACCACCTCTCTCACAAGTCCTCTGAACCAGATACCGTTTGGAGAGCGATATGCACTCGGGCGGAGAGTACAACCTGCTAGGTCCAGTTGATTTGTTTGCCAAAAAGTCTGTTTGCGTTTTGTAATTATTTAATATATGCCATTAGAAATAATTTGAATAAGCTCAATTATCATTTTCTGTAATGAACATTTCATTTGGCTGTAATCTGCTTTGGGACATCCTGATGTCGTGGAAGACACCATATAATTACAAATCTTTCTATATTTTCAAGAATCACTGAACGATACATCACAGAAGGAAGCCATTTAGTCCATCCTTCCTGTACTAACCCTTTAGTAGACCCATCCAGTTAGTTCCACGCCCCTGCTCTTTCCCCATCAACTTATCTTTTTTCCTTCAAGTGTTTCGCTCGTTTTTTTTGAATGTTACTATAGAATCTGCTCCCATCACAGATTCAGGCAGTGCATTGGAGATCACAATAAACCACTGTGTAGAAAATTGTTTTCCTCATATTACCTCTTTGCAAATCTCCTTAAATCTGCATCCTCTGGTTACTAACTCTTCTGCCTCTGGAAATTATATTGTTGTGTTCCTGGTTTGGAGTAGGTTTAATGATATTACACAGACTGCCAGCTGTAAACACGATGGTTGGAATTTTCCTGAATATTGGCAAAGGTCGATGGGAACGGGAAAGTTGGCGTTGAAGCCGCCGACACCAATGGCAGCTTTCTCTGTCGAATCATCCCCAACTTAGTGAGAAAATAAATGGAAAGGGACAGGGTTCCATGGCATCACGCTGGCAGAGAGGGCTCTGATTGGGCCCACCCTGCTGGTAAGTTAAGTTTTTGAAGATCGGGCTGCCATTTTGAAAAGGTCGCCCTGGTGCAGAAACGGTAAGCAGGAACCACCGATTCCCCCACAACATGCATCGCCACCACAGCCCCACCCCGCCCCCCCCCCCCCGCCCCCTCCCATTACATCACTGGGCGGGATGGTAGCTGGGTTGGGAAGTTGTGTGGAGAATCACATCACTCTTTTCCCATGGAGTGTTTC
The DNA here is from genome assembly GCF_047496885.1 of Scyliorhinus torazame. Classification (NCBI taxonomy): domain Eukaryota; kingdom Metazoa; phylum Chordata; class Chondrichthyes; order Carcharhiniformes; family Scyliorhinidae; genus Scyliorhinus; species Scyliorhinus torazame. The sequence goes on from NC_092716.1 coordinate 106,518,842, forward strand.
TTTCGCCTGAGCAGGCTGGAAGCGCTGGCAGGTCGCACAATTGAGGACCATGTTGGATATGTCCTGGCTGATTCCAGGCCAATAGACAGCCTGCCAGCCTACACTTTTCGACACCGCGGTGTCCCTCGTGGATTTGTTTGAGCACTAAGCTCTGCAGGCTACGAGGAATAACAATACGACCTAGCTTGAGGAGGATCCCCTTGACGACTGTCAGGTCGTCCTTGACATTAAAGAACTGAGGGCATTGTCCTTTTTGCCAACCATTTGCGAGGTGGTGCATTACACGCTGCAGAAGAGGGTCCTTGGCAGTCTCTTCTCGAATGTTGATCACTCTTTCATCTCAAGCCGTACTAAAAATCGTACCTGCAGAGTCGAAGGAGAATGCACTGAAGCCTGGGCGTCATGTCATTCAAGTCCTTATGAATGATATGGACCAAGGGTCTGTGGTCAGTCTCCACTGTGAAGGTTGGTAGACCGTACACGTAGTCATGGAACTTTACAATGCCGTTTAGGAGGCTCAGGCACTCTTTTTCTATCTGGGCATACCTCTGTTCAGTAGGAGTCATGGTCCTTGACGCATAAGCCACTGGAGCCCAGGACGAGAAGTCATTCTCCTTCAACTCCGCAGCTGCCTGGTGATTGGTTGTGTTCTGTCCTGTGTGTTGATTGGCTGTACTGGGTGTCTGTCACTGCCTGTCTGTATCTCATTATGTACATGAGTGCATATCATGACACTAACATTTATTTTAACATTTGAAAGATTACGGAGATCACTCTTACATAATATGAACCATGTTTGCTTCCTTCTAACTTCACTTTAGACTGTCCCCAGTGTCTGTCACATCATGTTGTTCCCTTCTATGACATCACAGGCTATAGGGACTTGATCGAACATACTCCATTATACCACACTAAAACACAATCCAGATGATTGGAGGGAAGCGAATGTTGTTCCCCTGTTCAAGAAAGGGAAAAGGGAAATCCCTAGGAATTACAGACCCATCAGTCTTACGTCTGTGGTGAGCAAAATCTTGGAAAGAATTCTGAGAGATAGGGGGCGCGATTCTCCGCTCCCGCGTCGGTTGGAAGAATCGCCTGGGTCGCCAAATTTTTCCGCGACGCCAGTCCGACGCCCTCCCGCGATTCTCCCAAGCGGCGAGAATGGCCCCGTCGAGTTCCGCGCAGCGCATGCCGGAGAATCGCCAGAGACACCCAAAATGGCGATTCTCCGGCACCCCTGCTATTCTCCGGCCCGGATGGGCCGAGCAGCCAGCCCAAAACGGTGGGTTCCCCCCGGCACCCACACCTGGTCGCTGCCGGCGGGAACAGCGCGGGAACGCTGGGGGGGGTGGCCTGCGGGGGGGGGGGGGGGGGGGGAGGGGGGGATCCTGCACCCCGGGGGGCCTCAAATGGGGGGTGGCCCGCGATCGGTGCCCATCGATCGTCGGGCCCTCCTTTCTGAAGGAGGACCTCCTTTCTTCCGCAGACCCGCAAGATCCGTCTGACATCTTTTCTTGCGGGGCGGACTCGGAGATGACGGCAACCGCGCATGTGCGGGTCACACCAGTTATGTGGCGCCAGCCGCGTCATGTATGCGGCGCCGCATTTACGCGGTGACAAGGCCTGGCGTGTGTAAATGATGCGGCCCCGCTCCTAGCCCATTATCGGGCCCTGAATCGGTCGGGATAGGGGCCGTTTCGCGCCATCGTGAACCTCGACGGCGTTCACGATGGCGCAAACACTCTGCCTCCATTTCGGAGAATCCCGCCCAGGATTTATGATTATTTAAAAAACATAGTTTGATTAAAGATAGTCAGCATGGCTTTGTGAGGGGCAGGGCATGCCTCACAAGCCTCATTGAATTCTTTGAGGATGTGACGAGACACATTGATGAAGGTCGGGCAGTGGATGTGGTGTATATGGATTACAGTAAGGCATTTGATAAGGTTCCGCATGGTAGGCTCATTCAGAAAGTTAGGGGGCATGGAATACAGAGAAATTTGGCTGTCTAGATACAGAATTGGCTGGCCAAAAGAAGAAAGCGAGCGGTATTCCGCCTGGAGGTCAGTGACCAGTGGTGTCCCGCAGAGCTCTGTTCTGGGACCTCTGCTCTTTGTGGTTTTTATAAATGACATTGATGAGGAAGTGGAAGGGTGGGTTACTAAGTTTTCCGATGACACGAAGGTTGGGGGAGTTGTAGATAGTGTTGAGGTCTGTTGCAGGTTATAACAGGACATTGACAGGATGCAGAGCTGGGCTGAGAAGTGGCAGATGGAGTTCAACCTCGATAAATATGAAGTGATTCATTTTGGATGGTCGAATTTGAATGCTGAATACAGGGTTAAAGGCAGGATTCTTGGAAGTGTGGTGGAACAGAGGGATCTTGGGGTCCACGTACATAGATCCCTCAAAGTTGCCACCCAGGTTGATAGGGTTGTTAAGAAGGTGTACGGTGTGTTGGCTTTCATTAACAGCGGGATTGAGTTTAAGAGCCGCGATGTTTTGCTGCAGCTTTATAAAACCCTAGTTAGACCACACTTGGAATATTGTGTCCAGTTCTGGTCGCCTCATTATAGGAAGGATGTGGATGCTTTGGAGAGGGTACAGAGGAGATTTACCAGCATGCTGCCTGGAATGGAGGGCATGTCTTACGAAGAACGATTGAGGAAGCTAGGGCTTTTCTCACTGGAGCGAAGAAGGAAGAGAGGTGACTTGATAGAGGTGTACAAGGTGATGAGAGGCATGAATAGAGTGGATAGCCAGAGACTTTTCCCCAGGGTGGAAATGGCTGTCACCGAGGGGATATAGTTTTATGATGATTGGAGGAAGGTATAGAGAAGATGTCAGAGGTTGGTTCTTTACACAGAGAGTGGTGGGTGTGTGGAATGCACTGCCAGCGGAGGTGGTGGAGTCAGAATCATTAGGAACATTTAAGCGACTCTTAGACAGGCACATGGACAGCAGTAAATTGAAGGGATGTAGGTTGACCTTAGATTAGGCTAAATGGTCGGCACAACATCGTGGACCGAAGGGCTGTACTGTACTGTTCTATGTTCTATGTTCTAAAACATTTTGCCTTATTTACACCATCAAAATGGGTGATGATTTTGAACACCTCTATTGAATATCTTCTTAACTTTCTCATCCCTAAGTCAAACAATCACAGCTTCTCCAGCTCTCCACATAACTGACTGATGCACGATCAATTGTACAAAGACTAAAGTTGGGTACAACTGTGGCTTTATTACAGTCAGATGTGTGGCCTCCTGCTGCAGCTGGCGAAATGGCAGGGCACTGGAGGTCATGCATATTTATACAGTTCTCCGTGGGCGGAGCCAGCCGGCAGGAGCTACTGGCGAACCTGTAGTGCAGGTCCTACCTTACATCTCCTATTACAGTGGTTCACCACATTCACCCCCTGTTGAAAATGAGTCCGGCGGGGGTGACGTGAAACTATATACAATTAGTGTAGTTATGTACAGTGGTAGGGAAAGAAAAGTCCATGTTGACGGTCCGGAGTCCGTCAAAGGTTCAGCCGGTCCGGTGCTTTGGTGCTTCGTTGGGAGCGGCGTAACAGTGGCGGCGAAGTCGGTGCTGGCAGTGGTGGAGGTGGCACCGATGGCAGTGGTGGCGGTGCTGGTGCTGGCCAGTCATCGGGGAACTCCGGGAGCGCGCAGAAGTCCTCTTCATCCTCTTGTGCGGAAAAGGGGAGGAGGGTGGGTGGTCTGGTGGGGTCACTATTGCCGGCGCGGTGGGAGGTGGGGGGGGTGGTGGGGGGGGCGCATTGGTGGGGGTATGTGTTGGGGTGGAACCTGATGGTACCTGGTCCCTGAGTGAGACAGTATCTTGGCGGCCATCGGGGAACTCAACGTAGGCATATTGAGGGTTGGCATGGAGCAGATGAACCCTGTCCACCAAGAGGTCCGCCTTGTGGAATCGGACGTACCCACGGAGAAGGACCGGTCCTGGAGCAGCGAGCCAAGTCGGGAGCGACACCCCGGATGTGGACTTCCTGGGGAAGGTAAAAACACGTTCATGGGGTGTGTTATTAGTGGCGGTGCCCAATAGTGACTAGATGGAGTGCAGAGCGTCAGGGAGGACCACCTGCCAGCGAGAGGCTGGGAGGTTCCTGGACCGTAGGGCCAGCCGGACGGCCCTCTAAACCGTCCCAGTCTCCCGTTCTACTTGCCCATTTCCCCGGGGGTTGTAGCTGGTCATCCTGCTGGAGGCTATACCCCTGCTGAGCAGGAACTGACGTAGTTCATCGCTCATGAATGAGGATCCCCTGTCACTGTGGATGTAGACGGGGAAACCGAACAGAGCGAAGATGTCATATCGGGGCATGGGATGGCAACGGGGAATCTGGAGTACTCATCGAACACACTGAGAATGTACGTGTTATGGAGGGGAGGGGCCCTTTGAAATCCACATTGAGGCGTTCAAAGGTGTGGGAAGCCTTCACCAGGCGCGCACGGTCCGGCCGGTAGAAGTGCAGCTTGCACTCCGCACAGACCTGGCAGTCCCTGGTGACTGTCCTTACTTCCTCGACGGAGTAGGGCAGATTGCGAGCTTTCACCAGATGGTACAATCGAATGACCCCCGGGTGACAAAGGCTGTCGTGTAGGGCCCGCAGTTGGTCCACTTGTGCGCTGGCACATGTACCTCGGGAGAGGGCGTCTGGGGGCTCGTTGAGTTTACCGGGGCGATACAAGATCTCGTACTTATAGGTGGAGAGCTCGATTCTCCACCGCAAGATTTTATCTTTTTTGATCTTGCCCCGCTGTGTGTTATTGAACATGAAGGCTACCAATCGTTGGTCCATAAGGAGAGTGAATCTCTTACCGGCCAGGTAATGCCTCCAATGCCGCACAGCTTCAACGATAGCTTGGGCCTCCTTTTCGATGGATAAGTGTCGAATTTCCGAGGCATGAAGGGTGCGGGAAAAGAATGCCACGGGTCTGCCTACCTGGTTTAGAGTGGCGGCAAGGGCGACGTCTGAAGCGTCGCTTTCTACTTGGAAAGGCAGTGACTCGTCCACTGCGCGCATCCCGGCCTTGGCGATGTCTGCTCTGATGAGGGCGAAAGCATGTTGTGCCTCGGCCGTAAGGGGGAATTGGGTGGACTGAATGAGTGGGCGGGCCTTGTCCGCATAGTTTGGGACCCACTGAGCGTAGTAGGAAAAGAACACTAGGCAGCATTTGAGAGCCGTTGGGCAGTGGGGGAGGGGGAAGTTCCATGAGGGGGCGCATGCGCTCGGGGTCGGGCCTGAGAAGTCCGTTTTGGATTATATAGCCGAGAATGGCTAACCGGGTCATGCTGAACACACACTTCTCTTTGTTGTAGGTCAGGTTGAGAAGAGTAACAGTGCGGAGGAATTTATCGAGGTTGGCATTGTGGTCCTGCTGGTCATGGCCGCAGATGGTGACATTATCGAAGTACGGAAAGGTGGCCCGCAAACCGTACTGGTCGACCATTCGGTCCATCTCTCTTTGGAAGACCGAGACCCCATTTGTGACACCGAAAGGGACCCTAAGGAAGTGGTAGAGGCGACCGTCCGCCTCAAAGGCAGTGTATGGCCGGTCCGACTTCTGGATGGGGAGCTGGTGGTAGGCGGATTTCAGGTCAATTGTTGAGAAGACCCAGTACGGCGCAATCTGTTTGACCAGATCAAATATGCGTGGGAGGGGGTACGCGTCGAGCTGCGTGTACCGATTGATGGTCTGGCTGTAGTCCACGACCATCCTGTGTTTCTCCCCAGTTTTAACAACTACCACTGAGGCTATACAGGGGCTGTTGCTGGCCTTGATAATATCCTCCTTAAGCAGCCGCTGGAATTCGGACCTGATGAAGGTCTTGTCCTGGGTGCTGTACCGTCTGCTCCTCGTGGCAACGGGCTTGCAGTCCGCAGTTAGATTGGCAAAAAGGGAGGGGGGATCGACCTTGAGGGTCGCAAGGCCGCAAACGATAAGGGGGGTAAGGGCCTGTCGAATTTGAGGGTGAGGCTCTGGAGGTTGCACTGGAAGTCCAGGCCCAACAGGAGTGCAGCGCAGAGATTAGGAAGGACATAGAGGCGGAAGTTACTAAATTCTACGCCCTGGACCGTGAGGGTGACTGTACAAAAACCTTGGATCGGGACGGAGTGGGATCCGGAGGCTAGGGAGATCCTTTGATTGGCAGGGTGGACCGCGAGGGAGCAGTGCCTTACCGTATCTGGGTGAACGAAGCTTTCGGTGCTCCCGGAGTCCAGCAAGCACGAGGTTGCGTGGCCGTTGATTTTAACCACCGTCGACGCGGTGGCCAGGTTGTGCGGGCGAGATTGGTCCAGCGTCATCGAAGCAAGCTGCGGGTAGCCATCGGATACTTCGGGTGGCGAGCGTGCGCGGTTGCGATGTCGTGATGTCCGGGGACCCTGTGGGGAACAAGATGGCGGCGCCCATGGTGCGCACACTGCGGGGTCGGGACAAGATGGCGGCACCCATGGGGTGCACGTGGCCGAAGGGGGACAAGATGGCGGCGCCCATTGGTCGCAAATGGACCCGGGAGGAGAAGATGGCGGCTCCCATTGTGCGTCTGGCGCGCGGGAGGGGTCGATAGCGGGCGCGATCGCAGCGACTGCGTGGGTCTGGCACACTGCCGCAAAGTGTCCCTTTTTACTGCAAGCTTTACAAACTGCAGTGCGGGCCGGGCAGTGTTGGCGGGGGTGCTTCTGCTGACCGCAGAAGTAGCAGCGGGGACCCCCGGGGTGCGCGGATCGGAGTGCGGCGCAGGCATATTGGGAAGGCAGGGCCCCAGCTGAGGAGGTCATCGGCAGGGTCCAGGAGGGGTAGGAAGTAGAAGGGTGGGCAGCGCGGCGGGAGGGTTACGATTGTACGTTACGGGATGCGACCGTCATGGAGAGCGCCAAGGTTTTCGTCACCACCAGTTCGAGCGTGGCCCCTTCCAGTAATCGTTCTCGGATGCGATCCGACGCAATCCCCGTCACGAAGGCATCGCGCATGAGGAGATTTGCGTGTTCGGTGGTCGTAATGGCCTGACAGTCACAGTCCCGGACAAGTGGAATTCAGGCCCACCAGAAGTCTTCGATAGACTCACCAGGTAGTTGCAAGCGGGTGGCGAGTACATGCCTAGCGAAGAGCATGATCGCCTTCTGCGCGAAGTGTTCCTTAAGGAGTTCCATTGCTTTTGTGTAATTCATGGCGTCTTGGATCAACGGGAACACGCTGGAGCTCAGTCTGGAGTACAGGACGTTTTTCTTCTGAGCCTCCGTTGGCTCGGGGTCCGCAGCCTTGATGTAGGCCTCAAAACATGCCAGCCAGTGAGTAAAGTATTTTCTGGCATTGGGCGAGTGCGGATCCAGCTGCAGGCGATCGGGCTTAATTCGGATATCCATTCTGTGGAAAACCTGACTGTAATAAATTGATGCACGATCAATTGCACAAAGACTAAAGTTGGGTACAACTGTGGCTTTATTACAGTCAGATGTGTGGCCTCCTGCTGCAGCTGGCGAAATGGCAGGGCATTGGAGGTCATGCATATTTATACAGTTCTCCCTGGGCAGAGCCAGCCGGCAGGAGCTACCGGCGAACCTGTAGTGCAGGTCCTACGTTACATCTCCTATTACAGTGGTTCCCCACACTGACGTTCCCTCATCCCTGATACCACCAAATCTCCTGACAAAGCACTGACATCCTTCTGAAAGTGTGGTTCCCAGGTGAGAGCACAAGAGTGCAGCCAGGGCCTAACCAGTATTTTATAAATGTTCAGCACAACTTCTTGTTGTTGTACTCTATTCCTCTGTTAATGAAACAAAGGATCCCACATATATTGTAACAGCCTTCTCAACTTGACTTCCCACCTGCAAAGATCCATGTACGCACATCCCCAAATCTATGGTTGAGATTTTCTTTGCCGGCTGGAATTGTTGTGAGCGGGACAGAAAATCTGACGGACCAGCAAAAGGTCTGTTGACTTCAGGCAGGAATTTCCAGTCCCACAACGGACAGGACTGGAAAATCTTGGGCTATATTCCGGCATCTTCTTCACAATTGTACCTACCCTTCATTTTGTATTGCCTCTCCTCAATCACCCTTCCAAAATGCATCACTTCACTCTTCTGTGCGTTCAATGTTATCTGTTGTGTCTCTCTGCTGATTTTACCAGTCTGTCTGCTACCTCCTGAAGCCTAATAACATCTTCCTCATTGTTCATTCCATTCCCAAGCCTTGCATCAGCTGCAAATTTGGAAATTCTGTACTCATTTCCTCTCAATCAGTGTTCGGATGACTGGCCTTTTGTTTCTGAGCTGACCCCTCTATCTGAGTTTTGAATCGATTACCACACCATTTTTTACTTTACACTTCTTCCATCCTCCTGAACCGCACCTTTAACTTAATAATGCAGATAAAAGCTCATTATTATTATATTCTTTGCACCCTTAATAGCTTTGGTGGCTGTTCCGCTGTTCCCTTTCAGTTTATTGAACACCTTCCCAATTCTCCCTTTACCTTGTTCACTACATGCAGATTTATCTTGGCGGAGCATATGATGTTACTGTGAGGTCAACTGGAGAGCAGAATCAATGGGGGAGGGCTGTAATACTGGCACTCCATGTGCTTCTATCAGTTTCAGTTGGCAGACTACAAGTTAAATATAAATCTGTCGTCCTGACCTAGTCTGACTTATATGTGACTCCAGACCCACAGCAATGCGGTTGACTCTTAAATGCCCTCAGAGATGGACAATAAACGCTGGCCCGGCCAGCGATGCCCACATCCCATGAACAAAAAAAAAATTCTCCCAAATGTCCACTACAATATGTTTCGGCGGGAGTTAAGTCAACACATGTTAGTAAACTAACTAAAGGCTTGACAAAAAGCTTTCCCATACCCTTTAATAAATAAACCAATGTAATATCAAATTTAAGCTCAACGCTCTTTATTGATTTAAGCAAGCTTGTATAAAACAGTGAGCCTGAATCTTGCTGGCCTAACACTGGCTGATGTCAACTTTACTGTGATTTTAACCTTATTGGTACACAGCGATTGTGGCATTCCTGGACGATAGGTGGAATGCATTGTGTTTTTATTCATTGAATTTCCTTCAAAGGTGGAGAAAACATCACTTAATACAATGTTATACATACCTGCATGGCAACAACAACTCATAAAATCATGGAATCATTAAGTGCAGAAGGTGGCCATTTGGCCCACTGAGTCTGCACCAAGCCTCTGAAAGATTACCCTACCTAGGCCCACGCCCCCACCTTATCCCGGTAACCCCACCTAATCTAATTTGGATTTACATTGCAGCTTTAACATAGTAAAACACCACAAGATGCTTTGTGGGTGCTTAATTGAGCAGGATTTGACATTGAGTCATATAATAAGGTATTAGGGTGGAATGAATAAAGTTATGCCTTAAAGATGGAGAGAGCAGTAAAGAGCTGTCCACAAATTGGAATATGAGAGCGTGCAAGGGGAATATCACTGGACTAGTATTCTAGAGACCCAGGCTAATTCTCTGGAGTCCCATGTTCGAATCCCACCACAGTAGATGGTGAAATTTAAATTCACGAAAAAAATCTGGAATTAAAAGTCTAACCTTGAAACCGTTGTCGATTCTTGTAAAAACCCATCTGGTTTACTAATTTCCTTCAGAGAAGGAAATCAGCATTCCTTACCTGGTCTGGTCTACATGTGACTCCAGATTCACAGCGATGTGGTTGACTGCAATATCCTCTGAACAAGGGTAATTACAGATGGGCAATAAATGCAGACCTGGTCAGCCACACCCACATCTCATAAACGACTAAAAAAACCTATCATTAAATCTGTTATCAAAATCCTTCAGCTCCTCCACACAAGGGAGTCTTTCTCGAATGAGAAAGGAATGCGATGTCGTGACTTGAAATTTGATATTTCCTTTGGTCTCTGAAAATCTGATCTCCACAACGTCCATATCACAAAACACAAAGTCAATTGAAAATGACCTTTAAAAGGCAGGCATTGTTTGTGGCTTAGAAGCTTGAATAACCAGTCCAAAGTCAAACTGCCTCTTGTGTTCCTATTTTTGTCTGTCCATATGGAAGGAGAATATGATTATTGCTGATAAATTTTATCCAAATTCTTACAGAAATCGGAACCAAAAAGAGAGATGGTGTGGCTTTTATTCCTAAAGAACTGCCCTCATTGCACACAAGTTGGTTGAGAAGAACAACAAGCAGGTGAAGCTTTAAAATAAATCACAATCACTCGTCTTTAAAAGAAAGCACAAAGACACTAATCAAAAGGGAAGCAAAGATGGAGGTGCTATGCACAATGCCCTTAATGTTTAACTCCAATCTGCAGGGGTAGCACGATAGCACAGTGGATAGCACTGCTGCTTCACAGCTCCAGAGTCCCAGGTACGATTCCCGGCTTGGCTCACTGTCTGTGTGGAGTCTGCACGTTCTTCCCGTGTCTGCGTGTTTCCTCCGGGCGCTCTGGTTTCCTCCCACAAGTCCCGAAAGACGGGCTGTTAGGTGAATTGGACATTCTGAATTCTCCCTCCGTGTACCCGAACAGGCACTGGAATGTGGCGACTCGGGGCTTTTCACAGTAACTTCATTGCAGTGTTAATGTAAGCCTACTTGTGACAATAAAGATTATTATTATGAACAAAGGATGAATTGTACAGTATCATTCCAATAACAGCCAGACAGTACCTTCACAGCCATCGCTTTAAACAATCCAACTTCACATCGTGACATACGAATGCAGTCCTGAATTGGGCCTCCTTTAATTTAACGAGCGATTCATGGATGTCCCAGCAGCAGCACACAGTAAAACTCTCAGGCCCATGTAAATGTTGCAAAGATTATTATTGTTCATTCATTTCAAATGGGTCCACAAACCTCAAGCCAGTTAGTGCGTGTTCCTAACCGTCCTCTCTCTTTTCCCTTCCTTCTGGAGGTATATGCCCAGATTTTGTGCTCAACATAGTAATGACCTCACCCATGAGGCCACCCTTGCATTCAAATCATCAACGGGCTCATCCATCCCTATGGTTGCAACCTCTCCAGTCCAAAAATCATTTGAAAACTCTACGTTCCCTCAACTCTGGTCTCTAGCCCATGCCCGACTTTCATCACACCAGTGCCCGTGCCTCATTTGAAAACTCTACATTACCTCAACTCTGGTCTCTAGCCCATGCCCGACTTTCATCACACCAGTGCCCGTGCCTTTAGTGGCATAGGCACTAAGCTCTGGAATGCCCCATAATTTAGCAATTCAGCCCATCAGGTCTGTACTGACCCTCTGCAGGGGCACCCTAACTCGGCCCACTCCCCGCTCTATCCCCGTAACCCCACCTTACCTACACATCTTTGGACACTAAGCGGCAGTTTAGCATGGCCAATCCACCTAATCTTTGGATTGTGGGTGGAAACCGGAGCACCCAGAGGAAACCCATGCAGACACGGGGGGAAAGTGCAAACTCCACACAGCCACCCAAGGCTGGAATTGAACCCGGGTGCCTAGTGCTGTGAAGCAGCAGTGCTAACCACTGTGCCACTGTACCACCCCTCTTAAACTCTTATGAAGTACTTTGGGACATTTTGCTACATTAGTGGTGCTGTATGAACACTTGTTGTTGCTGCTGTTGTCGGAAACACACCCTATAAAAGTTCTCTCCAGGTGACTTATTTTACTGGTGATGGCATCTGCTGTTTGCCGGGTTTTGACGTTGGTGAATTCCAGGGAAGAGGTTCCATGTCTTCAGAGGAAAGGAAAGGTCAAAAATCAAATTTCTATTAACTTGTGTGTTGATTATGAACCCGGAGGGTGGCACGCTGGTGCAGTGGTTAGCACTGCTGCCTCATGGTGCCAAAGACCTGGGTTCATCCCGGCCCCAGATCATTGTCCGTCTGGACTTTGTACATTCTCCCCGTGTCTGCATGGGTTTCGCCCCCACAACCCAAAGATGTGCAGGGTAGGTGGATTGGCCACGCTAAATTGCTCCTTAATTGGAAAAAGATGAACCCAAGAGCAGCCAGCTGAAGAAAACTGAAGGTACAGGCATCAAAATTTGTATTTCACATATCTTTTCAAGTTATGCTGCCGGGAGAATAAAAGGGAACGAGGAAAAGTAGGACATGGTTAGAAGATCCCCAAGCTCAAAAGTAGGTTAGATGTCAGGTAATTCTTCTTTTCCGAGAGAAAGGTAGACCTGTGAGACATGTTGCAGTCTCACACACCAAATATTATTTTGCCATATAGACTCTACAGTGCAGAAGGAGGCCATTCAACCCATTGAGTCTGCACTGGCTCTTGGAAAGAACACCCTACCCAAGCCCACACCTCAACCCTACCCCGGTAACCCCACCTAACCAAACGGCAATTTAGCACAGCCAATCCACCTAACCTGCACATCTTTGAACTGTGGGAGGAATCTGGAGCACCCGGAGGAAACCCACGCAGACATGGGGAGAACGTGCAGACTCCGTACAGACAGTGACCCAAGCCAGGAATCGAACCTGGGACCCTGGAGCAATGAAGCAACTGTGTTAACCACTATAGTACCGTGCCGATATACCTTCAGGAGAGAGCTGGATCTAATTCTGGAACAGGGATCACCTCATTCAGGAGCTAGGCATATAAATCAGGAACAATGTGAGTTCTTGAACTAGTTTCGATTGCCTCAAGATACGGAAGAGGAATGTTCCAGCTCTTTGTCCTCAGTAGGCCCCTATTGCTTTGGCTTTTCACTTTCCCCTGCAGATTACGTCACAACCCAACTATAGGGGACCAATTCGCTGGATCATTTAATCTATGCATGGGCAAATTAAGATTGACCTGACCATATTCTCTGACCAATTTACTGATTTCCCTCCTCTTTGGGAAACAAGAGAGACACAAAGGAAATTATTTTGTAGCACCTTTCACAATCACATCACAGCGTAAAGCGGGGCTCAGCACTGGGACCTGTACTTTTTGTGGTCAATATTAATGATTTAGAGGTAAATATATGGACAATGATCAAGAAGCTTGCACACAACATAAAAATTGGTTGCACCCTTGATAGCAAGGAGGGTTGTTGTAGACTGAAGGAAGATACCGTGGGCAGCACGGTAGCATAGTGGCATGGTAGCACAGTGGCTAGCACTGTGACTTCACAGGGCCAGGATCCCATGTTCGATTCCCAGCAGAAAAGTGACAAATGGGATTCACCCCAGAGAAGTGTGAGGTGACAGAATTGGGGATGTCAAAGAAGTTTAGAGAAACCTTGGCGTGAATGTCCTGTGATGAATGTTGGATTTTCAGGTATATTGGGCGGGATTCTCCGTCCTGCAGCACCCATTTTCTGATGCGGCGCGCCCCGCCAGCAGCAGGATCCTCTGTCCCGGCAGTCGGCCATTGTGGGCACCCCTTTCCGTCGGGAAATCCGCGGGTGTGAGCGCACTGCTGACGAAAAAGAACCCTGGGCTGGATTCTCCATTTTTGGGACTATGTCCCCACGCCGTTGTGAAAACTGTGGTCTTTTACCCCAGGAAAACTGGTGTCAAGAGGCCACAGATTCACAGTCTTGCAGGGGACTAGCAGGCAGCTGTTGTGGAGCTTGCAGCTCCACCTGTCGATACGGCCCCCCGCAGTTCCGGGTCAGAGGCCGTGCATGCATGCGGCGGAGGCCTACAGTGGCCACGCCGTGCTCCATGGCGGACTCAGACCTGGACCGCCAAAATAGTGCCCCCGATCGGCCGCTCGCCCAAACCAGACTGCCCGCACACATAGCCCCCAGTCCCGAATGAGGGTCCCACTGCCCTCCGATCAGACCTCCCCTGACTGTGGCGGCCCTGGACTGAGTCCGCAGCCGCCACATGGATATCACGGACGGTGGGACCATGAGTGGTCCACGCCGTCGGGAATTTGGCCATCAGGGATGGAGAATAGTGGGGCGGGCCTCAGGCAATGGCCTGAGGTGGTGGATAATCGGCGCGCCGTACTCCCCGCGTACGTTGCTTTTCGGGGGGCAGAGAATCGCGGAACCGGCGCTGGTCCCGATTTCATGCGGGAAACTGGATTCTCCGCCCCGTCGCTGAACGTGATGTCGGCGTCAGGGTGCGAAGAATCCAACTCGCTATGTTGAAAGATTTTGGGAACCGGGTTACAATTAAAGCATTGTAAAAAGCTTGGGTTAATGGAATGCTGTTTGGATTAAGGGGATTCCCTGTGGAGTTAATTAGATTTCTGATTGGTAAGATGATGTAAGTAATAGGTATCAGGCATTTTGCAGAAAAGCAGTTTGTTGGCTGAGTGTTAGTTGGAGATATGAGCAGAGGTCAAGCATCTCAGTTCAGTCAAAGATATGTCTATACTTAGATTAGCAGTTTCTTTCCAAGCAGTTCAGAAGAGTGTGGTTAGAAGATGAGCTGAAACAAGCTGAAGCAGCTTCTGAAGAAATACAGCCAGAACTTCTGCGTGGTTCTGATAGGATTCAGGTATTTTCTTTATAGTAGATCTCTCCCGTAACAGCCTCCCCAAACAGGCGCTGGAATGTGGCGACTAGGGGCTTTTCACAGTAACTTCATTTGAAGCCTACTTGTGACAATAAGCGATTTTCATTTCATTTTTCATTTATCATTTCCTTCTCAAAGTAGAGTATCCAGACATCTCTGTACTAGCAGGTATTCATGAGTGCTAAATATATTACATAGGGGATTTAAACATCTTGACAGAGTAACAGTTTTTTTGACAATTCCAATTAGTCACTTCTTACGCACATTCATGTCTATTTTAAACAATCCCAAAGGGCACCTGATCGCTCCAAAAAGGACATTTTACTCTTCCAAGTTGTCTCTGGACCTTTCCAACATGTGCAGCTGCCTCCATCAATGCGCAAACGACAACTCACCCCTGTACCCACCTGACAGAAATGGTGGGTGCCAGGTTCAGGGGCAGGACCTACGCAATCGGGGCTCTGGTGCCATTTTTGCTAAGTCGGAAAATCCTCTCAATCTTTACAAGAATTCCAGCCTAAATGTTCACCCAAGAGGACAGACGATGCTCCAGTTGAATATTTCATGTAAATGATGGCATCACTCGGTACTGCAATGGAATATCAGCCTGGATTACGTGCTGAAGTCTCTGGAGTGGGAACAGAAGCCACAAGCTTTTGACTCAGAGATGAGAGTGCTACTCACAGAGGCATGGCTGACAGTGTCAAGAGAAGCCAGAATCCGTGTTTTGCAGGTTCTTTGGGATAAATAATCCTGCGTCATTGCTATCGTTCAGTATCTGAGAAACTGCTTATGCAAATTATCAATATTCATTGATGTATGTGTCAGATTAGAAGAACCTGGGCATTACATAGTCCAGGGTTGATCAATTATATTTGCTTTTCTCACTTTCAAATTATTATTCTGCTTTATAGACCCCAATTGGGTGGTACAAGGAAACAATTTGTACAGAGCGAAGAGATATAGGATTATAGAACAACACTAATTCCATACAGATAGCACAGCCTAACAGATTATTACACAGTTCCATTGGTCCCCAACACCTGAATGTAAATAATTATTTACCTAAAGGTCTGATTTGGGCAGGGTAGGTGAGGAAATTGTTGAAATGAGGAACGATGGGCTGGATTCTCCGTTGCCCGACGCCGATACCATAATCGGCGATCGGGCAGAGTATCGACTCCGACGCCCAAATTGTGGCTGGCGCCGGTCATCCATGCTCCACCTCCTCGGAAATGGTGTAATCGCATCACGCGCCATTGCAACGCCATTAGCGCGTCATTGGCAGGTCCTCCCGCGATGCTCCGCCACAATGGGCTGAGTACCCGACGCAGCGGGACACGTGTGGTCTCAACGGTTGGGAACCTGGCGTGGCAGATGCGGACTGTAACCGGCGCCACCAAACATGGCCGGGACCCGTTTAGCTGGCCGGGGGGGGCTTCTGCGAGGGCTGGGGGGACTGCTGGAGGGTGGACAGGGGGTGCCCATTGGATGGCCTGTGAGGCCGCGGATGGCGGGTCTGGCCTGCGCAAGGTCGGCGGCATGTTGTACGACGCGACCACTGCAGGTCGCCAGCCGTGCACATGCACGGCCAAGGACCCGGCCATTCTCCGCCCGTTTTCGGCGCGGGAGCCGGGAATTTCACGAGGCGCCGCCACTAGCCCCTCACCGGCCCCGGAATCGATGAGGGGTCGGCTCTGATTTTTTGGTGGTAAAACCACTGCGAATTCTGCATTCGAGGTAGTTAGCCGTTAAAATGGAGAATCCAGCCCCTGATCATCTTCTGGATCAATCCTTTCATTCAAATTTGGAAACTTTAATTCTGGTAGATACTTCACCACTGCTGGAGCCTGATCAGCTTTCTTTCATTCATTTGATTACTTTGTTACTCAATTTCATTGGCTCTGGAATGTTTTAGAAGAATAAGCTGGGATTTTGGGGGTGAACGTAGATGGAATCACACAGATTCCTTGACAAGGACAAAGAGGAAATCTTGCTAAGGATAGCCTCGCAATTAGTTTATTTATCTTTAAAGTAATCACAGTCAGTTATTGAAGATTGAACTGCTGGGCTCCAGCACAGCATAAGTGAGTGGTAAGGATGCTCTCCCTCAGGCGGGCATCCTTAATTACAGGATAAGATTTACACTTCCCACACTGGCTGTCCTCTGCCCTCTCTGAATGAGACTACCAAACTGTACTGAATTGTGCACACACCAGTACTGCAGAATCATTCCATTTGTCACTGGCTTTCCTCAAACTCCTGTCACTTTGGAACCTTTGAACTGGGAACAGAGATAGGTGCCAATTCAATGAGTCTGCACTGAAGATGCCTGAAGCAAAAACATCTCAAAAACAGATTACAGTCTATCTGCACATTTGCTATCATCTTTAGCCAGTTCTGGTAATTTTGTGCAATCGAATTAGAACCATAGAACCCTTACAGTGCAGAAGGAGGCCATTCAGCCCATTGAGCCTGCACCAACCCACTGAAAGAGCACCCTACCCTAGGCCCGCTCCCCCACCCTATCCCCGTAACACCAAGATCCAACCTAACCTGCATATTTTGTACTGTGGGAGGAAAGGGGACCACCCAGAGAAAAACCCCAAATGAACCTCCAAACTCACATGATGACAGAGCTTTCTTGCTAACCTTAGGAAAGACTCACATCTATCAGATTTGGTGTTTAAGAACAGTCAAAGGCTACAACAGCACACCCAAAACATTAAACTTCATTCTCCAGCATCATAATTCGCCAGCCCAGTGCCCAACTATATTGCTCATTACCTGGATGAGTAGAATTTTAAAAGTACATTTTTTAAATGTGTTCTTTGATGGAATGTTTATGTCAAGGTCAGCATTCGTTGTATATCTCTAATTGCCCTTGAATTGAGGGGTTTCCTGGGGCATTTCAGGGAGAAGTTAAGAGGCAACCACATTGCTGTGGATCTGGAGTCACAAGTAGGCCAGACCAGGTAAGGACAGCAGATTTCCTTCCCTAAAAAGGTATTAATGAACCAACAATTGATAGTTTCATGGTCACCATTACAGAGATTAGCTTTTTAATTCCAGATTTTATTCACAAAATTTGAACTCCACCAGCTGCTGTGGGATTTGAACCCCTGCTACCCTGGTCTTGATCTCTGGATTACTAATACAGCAACATTGCCCCGATGCCACTGTCTCCCCATGGCCATCAATAAGAGAAATTCTTCCCAACATCAATTGAAATTTTTCTTTAGCCCTTATGCAAAATGATGCTACCTATACCCCTTTTGCAGAATAATCCTCCTTGTTGACTGTATCTAGTTTCTGAAGTCTCCGTTCCCCTGCCCCCCCCCCCCCCCCCCCCCCCCATGGCTGAATGGGAGATGGAGGCAGGGCAGAGGGTGTGGGGATGGTGGCTAGTTAGGGAAGATGAAGAACTTATTTATTTTGAGTTTTTTGGCATGGGTTCCAGGTGCATCCCCTCTCAGTGTCAATCCATCAATTCCCTTGATGGCTCAGCCTATGGCTGGAAAGATGTTGGCACCTCTGCCTATACCGTGTAATATTTTATATGCATGGATATGGGGTTCGACTTGAGTTTTCTCTGCGGCCTAAACAATTGCAATATTTTGTTAATATTTCCATTAAAGACACAGTTAAGGGTGAGTATGAGCCATGGTGGAGGATGGAGTATTCCTAAGACTTAAGGGCCTGGATTCTCATTCAAATATATATCAAGGAGAAGAGAGCATGGTCAACCTTGGCCAAGAAATCAACTAGAATAAAAGTTATTTTTGTATCCATATAATTAAAATACACCCCTTCTTCGATTGGTAGATTTACTGTCTCTCCACTATCATGGTCAGTAAAAAAATCTGAGAAGTAATGAGGGGTAATTGCGTGGCTGAGATTGTGTCCCATCTCAGCAAGGCTGAGGAACCAATGTAACTTAAGCAGAAACTTCCCATCATTTATTTTAAGAAGTCACATGCATCATCTCTGACTGTTTCTCCAGGCCTGAAAACCTGGGTCTGAATTTTCTCTCCCAGGTCGGGAGGGTAGACCCAGGACAATTCCTGGCCCCGCAATGCCCATCCTGGGCGGATTTGATTGGAGAGGTGGGGGTAGGTTGTGGGAAGGTGAAAACTGGTGTCATGGTGAGCGACCCCAGAGCAAATGTGGAGGTGGATGGGTGGAAGGCCTGCCTCGGTGCACCAACACTGTGTCAAAAAAAAACCACAACCCTCTTCCCACACACTCTCCCCATGCCACATCCATGCCAACTCTTGCCCTTCGTCCACACTCCATGGTTCCTCATATCTTCCTGCCAGGCTATGTCCACCCAATCATGGCCCCTCATATCTTCTGTGCAAACCTATGCCCCGCCACACACCTGGCATGGCCCTTTCTAGCCCATATGTCAACTAAGTCCTAGACTATGTACCCCATTCACTTTTCCCATGGTCCTTACAACTACCATGCCAACTTACACAGAATCCACCATGAGTAGAGCCTCGGACCCATGCTAAGATGAGAGGAAAGTTTTTTATTTAAAAGAAAAACACCTGCTTTCGTAAAAACCTATTCACTACATTTACATTCCTTCAACTACACAATCCCTCATAAGAACAAACATTTCATTCAAGTGCTTAATCTCGCCTATAGAGAAGCATTTGCATTCCTCGTCTCACTTTATAGAGTCGATAACCACTTACAGCTGTCAATCAAACTGTAATAATGGAAGGTTGTGATATCAGTCATGCAGCACAAATCCAGCAATTGAAGCCCTCAAGCTTATGTCAACAGACTGAGTGTGATATCAAGCAATTAATGTTTTTGAACACTCCAGACAGCTTTCCAAAGGTTTAAAGAACAGGCATTTTAAATGCTTTGATATCTTGCTATCGCATTTGAGAGTTGCTTTTGAGAGTTCACATGAGTTAATACACTTTTTATGCATATTCATCTTTATTTTAAAAAAATCCCAAAGGACACCTTGGGCTGAATTCTCCGCACTCTGATGCCGGGTTCGCGTTCGGCGATGGGGCGGTGAATCCGTTTTGGCGCACGGAATTGGGAGCGGTGCCAGTTGTTCAATTCTCTGACCCCGATTGCCTGAGGCCGGCCCCATGATTCTCCGCTCCTGACCGGCCGAATTCCCGAATGGTCCCACTGTCCGGGGTCCTCGCGTGGCGGCTGAGGACTCAGTCCGGGGCCGCCACAATCTGGTGAGGGCCGATCGGTGGGCAGGGGGGCTTAATTCGGGACTGGGGACTATGTGTGTGGGTGGTCCGGGGCGAGCAGGCAGCCGATGCGGGGCACTACTTTGCCCGTCCAGGTCCGCGTGCTGAGTCCGCCATGGAGCATGGCGTGGCCGCTGGAGGCTGCTGCAGTGCGTATGCGCGGCCTCTGACCCAGAAGTGCGGGGGGCCGTATCGGCAGCTAGAGCTGCGAGCTCCACGATAGCTCCCTGCTAGCCCCCAGCAAAATGGGGAATCTGTGGTGTAAAAGACCACAGTTTTCACAACGGCGTTGGGACTTAGTCCCAAAATGAAGAATCCAGCCCCTTACCTTTCTTAAACGGCACCCGACCTCCCACAAAGGTGTCCCAGGACCATTTCCAAAAGAGACACTCTACCTCTCCAAAGGACTATTGTAAAGTTGAGACCTGCTCCTACCAGATCTGATCTGTGCATGATGCGTTTCCCACTCTCCGGCTAGTGAAGATCAGACAGGTCTGGAGGCAGCTGCTATTTTATATGGACACCTGTCTCCATGAAATGGGCATACACAAATCCCGACCACCCCCTTTCCCACCCTCAGGAAAGAAAAGGTGCCATGTTTGGGGTGGGACTTCCAGATTATGGCCTCTTCTGTCACTTCAGCAAAGAATGGTGTAGCGCACAAAGACTCACGAGAGACGAATAGAGATGAAGTCGATGAGGCTTTATTAAGCGTGACTTGTTCCCCGCAGTTCAGCAACAGACTGGCCTGCAGGGGAGAACTCCTGGTTCTTATACTCCGCCTTCAGGGCGGAGCTAGAGATCAACAGCCAACCAGGACCCGGGATCTGTCAGCCAATGACATCACGGCTTCACAGTCCCACATGACCCCTAATGCATACTACCACATTCACCCCTTGTTAAAAATGAACCCGGCGGGGTGGTGCTTCGCATGGTGGTAGGGGTTTACAAGGCTGGTCCTGGGAGGAAAAAAAACTTTTGCATGTCATCACAGTGCCCTACACTGAGCTATGTACAGGGTTTTTTTGTTTTGAACTATTTACAGTATTCGTAAGAGGGAAAAAGGGAAAAAAATTCTCGTTAAAATCCACAACATTGTAGTGTTACACCGATGCCACAAGTCGGTCGGGCGGTCTGGTCATCCTTGTCGATCACCTCAGCCCCGGTGGTGGTGGTGCTTGTTCCAGTGTTGTCGTCTCCGGGAGCCTTACGGTTTCAGCTTGGGCTTCACTCCTGGTCGGGCCTGGGAGGAGGACCGATCCTCCTGGGAAGGGGGCGGTCGCGGGGTGCGGCGGTGGCAGGAAGGGGGTGATTGGTGTCGAGGGGGTGTGTGTGCGTGTTGCCGGCGGGCGCCAGATCTCGCAGGGAGACCGTGTCCTGTCGGCCGTTGGGGTACTCCACGTAGGCGTACTGCGGGTTCGCGTGGAGGAGGTGAACCCTCTCAACCAACGGGTCCGACTTGTGCGCCCGCACATGTTTCCGGAGCAAGATGGGTCCTGGGGCCGCCAGCCAGGTCGGCAGCGACGTTCCAGAGGAGGACTTCCTGGGGAAGACAAGGAGGCGCTCATGAGGCGTTTGGTTAGTGGTGGTACACAGTAGCGACCGGATGGAGTGGAGGGCGTCCGGGAGGACCTCCTGCCACCGTGAAACTGGGAGATCCCTGGACCGTAGGGCCAGTAGGACGGTCTTCCAGACCGTGCCGTTCTCCCTCTCTACTTGCCCGTTTCCCCGGGGGTTGTAGCTGGTCGTCCTGCTCGAGGCTATACCTTTGCTGAGCAGGAACTGGCGCAGCTCGTCACTCATGAAGGAGGACCCCCTGTCGCTATGGACGTATGCGGGGCAACCGAACAGTGTGAATATGGTGCTAAGGGCTTTAATGACTGTGGCCGCTGTCATGTCAGGGCAGGGGATGGCGAAGGGGAAACGGGAGTACTCGTCCACCACGTTCAGGAAGTATGTGTTGTGGTCGGTGGAGTGGAGGGGCTCTTTGAAATCCAGACTGAGGCATTCAAAGGGACGGGAGGCCTTGATCAGCTGCGCACTATCCGGCATAAAAAAATGCGGTTTGCACTCTGCGCAGATGTGGCAGTTCCTTGTGACTGTACGGACCTCCTCCACGGAGTAGGGGAGGTTGCGGGACTTTATAAAATGGTAGAACCGAGTGACCCCCGGGTGGCAGAGGTCCTCGTGGAGGGTTTGGAGACGGTTAATTTGTGCGTTGGCACATGTGCCGCGGG
Source organism: Scyliorhinus torazame (assembly GCF_047496885.1). Taxonomy (NCBI): domain Eukaryota; kingdom Metazoa; phylum Chordata; class Chondrichthyes; order Carcharhiniformes; family Scyliorhinidae; genus Scyliorhinus; species Scyliorhinus torazame. Next base: position 106,540,801 of record NC_092716.1, read on the forward strand.
ATAGGGCATCGGACGGCTCGTTCAGCTTTCCGGGACGGTACAAGATCTCATAGTTGAAGGTGGAGAGCTCGATCCTCCACCTTAAGATCTTGTCATTTTTAATTTTGCCCCGCTGTGCATTATCGAACATGAAAGCTACTGACCGTTGGTCAGTGAGGAGAGTGAATCTCCTGCCGGCCAGGTAATGCCTCCAATGTCGCACAGCTTCCACTATGGCTTGGGCTTCCTTTTCCACTGAGGAGTGGCGGATTTCTGAGGCGTGGAGGGTTCGGGAGAAAAAGGCCACGGGTCTGCCCGCTTGGTTAAGGGTGGCCGCTAGAGCTACATCGGAGGCGTCGCTCTCGACCTGGAAGGGGAGGGACACGTCGATGGCGCGCATCGTGGCCTTTGCGATATCCGCTTTGATGCGGCTGAAGGCCTGGCAAGCCTCTGTCGACAGAGGGAAGGTCGTGGTCTGTATTAGGGAGCGGGCCTTGTCTGCGTACTGGGGGACCCACTGGGCGTAATATGAAAAGAACCCCAGGCAGCGTTTTAGGGCTTTTGAGCAGTGAGGGAGGGGAAATTCCATGAGGGGGCGCATACGTTCGGGGTCGGGGCCTATTATCCCATTGCGCACTACATATCCCAAGATGGCTAGCCGGTTTGTGCTAAAAATGCACTTTTCCTCGTTGTATGTGAGGTTCAAGGCTTTAGCGGTCTGGAGGAATTTTTGGAGGTTGGCGTCGTGGTCCTGATGATCGTGGCCACAGATGGTTACGTTGTCGAGATACGGGAACGTGGCCTGCAACCCGTGTTGATCAACCATTCGGTCCATCTCTCGTTGGAAGACCGAGACCCCGTTTGTGACGCCAAATGGGACCCTTAGGAAGTGGTATAATCGCCCGTCTGCCTCGAAGGCTGTGTACTTGCGGTCACTTGGGCGGATGGGGTGCTGATGGTAGGCGGACTTGAGGTCCACGGTGGAGAAGACCTTATATTGGGCAATCCGATTGACCATGTCGGATATGCGGGGGAGAGGGTACGCATCTAGCTGAGTGTACCTGTTGATGGTCTGGCTATAGTCTATGACCATCCTTTGCTTCTCCCCTGTCTTTACTACTACCACCTGTGCTCTCCAGGGACTATTGCTGGCCTGGATTATGCCTTCCTTCAGTAGCCGCTGGACTTCGGACCGAATGAATGTCCGGTCCTGGGCGCTGTACCGTCTGCTCCTGGTGGCGACGGGTTTGCAATCCGGGGTGAGGTTTGCAAACAAGGATGGGGCTCAACCTTGAGGGTTGCGAGGCCGCAGATAGTGAGTGGGGGTATTGGGCCGCCGAATTTGAAGGTTAGGCTCTGCAGATTGCACTGGAAGTCTAATCCCAGTAATGTGGGCGCGCAGAGTTGGGGAAGGACGTAGAGCCTGTAGTTTTTAAACTCCCTCCCTTGCACCGTTAGGGTCACTATGCAGATGCCTTTGATCTGTACGGAGTGGGATCCTGCAGCTAGGGAAATCTTTTGCGCACTGGGACGGATGGTCAAAAAACAGCGTCTTACCGTGTCGGGGTGGATGAAGCTTTCTGTGCTCCCGGAGACGACCAGGCATGGTGTCTCGTGCCCGTTGATCAGCACCGTTGTTGTCGTCGTCTGGAGCGTCCGGGGCCGTGCTTGGTCCAGCGTCATTGAGGCCAGACGTGGTCGTAGTGCTTCAGCGTCTTCCTCGAACCCCGTGGAGCCGTCGATGCTGGGGTCCATTGTTGCCGTCCAAGATGGCGGCGGGGGTGAACAAAATGGCCGCCCCCATGCATCGCACATTTCTGGGGGGTCACAAGATGGCGGAGGGGGTGGACAAAATGGCCGCCCCCATGCGTCGCACAGGGCTGGGGGGTCCCAAGATGGCGGCGCCCCTCCTCCCCTCGTGGTGGTCGAGACCCAAAATGGCGGCGCCTGCGGGTCGCACATGGGGCGCTGGGGGGATTGGGGAGCGTTTGAAACGCGCAGGACTCCTTGTTCTCCGGGGACAGCGGTGGCCGGGACCCAAAATGGCTGCGCCTGCGGGTCGCACATGGGGCGCTGGGGGGGGGGTTGGGGAGCGTTTGAAACGCGCAGGACTCCTTCTTCTCCGGGGACAGCGGCGACCTCCCGGGACCGGCACACAGCCGCGAAATGGCCCTTTTTCCCGCAGCTCTTGCAAATCGCTGCGCGGGCCGGGCAGCGCTGCCGGGGGTGTTTCGCCTGGCCGCAGAAATAGCAGCGGGCTCCCCCGGGACAACTTGGCGTCTGAACCGTGCAAGCCTGTGGGGTGGGGGGGGGGGGGTGTGTCGCGACGGGGGTCCACGGAGCCCAAGGGGCTGCCGCGCGGTCGGGGCCGTGCGCACGGGCGTTTCGCGCGTCCTCATCTGGTGAGGCTGCAAGGGCCCGTGCCTCTGAGAGTCCTAGCGACTCTTTTTCTAAAAGTCTTTGGCGGATTTGGGGAGAGTTCATACCAGCCACGAACGCATCGCGAATTAACATGTCCGTGTGTTCAATTGCGTTTACCGGCGGGCAGCTGCAGGCCCGTCCCAAAATTAGCAGCGCGGCGTAGAATTCGTCTAGCGATTCTCCGGGACTTTGCCGTCTCGTTGCGAGTTGGTAGTGTGCGTAGATCTGGTTCACTGGGCGAACATAGATGCTCTTTAGTGCTGCGAACGCCGTCTGGAAATCCTCTGCGTCTTCTATGAGAGGGTAAATTTCCGGGCTAACCCTCGAGTGCAGGACCTGTAGTTTCTGGTCTTCTGTGACCCGGCCGGGGGCCGTTCGGAGGTATGCTTCGAAACAAGTCTGCCAGTGTTTAAAAACTGCTGCTGAGTTCACTGCGTGGGGGCTGATCCTCAGGCATTCCGGGATGATCCTGAGCTCCATAGTCCTTTAAGCACGCTTAATAAATTGTAGCGCACAAAGACTCACGAGAGACGAATAGAGATGAAGTCGATGAGGCTTTATTAAGCGTGACTTGTTCCCCGCAGTTCAGCAACAGACTGGCCTGCGGGGGAGAACTCCTGGTTCTTATACTCCGCCTTCAGGGCGGAGCTAGAGATCAACAGCCAACCAGGACCCGGGATCTGTCAGCCAATGACATCACGGCTTCACAGTCCCACATGACCCCTAATGCATACTACCACAATTGGGAAGCTTACAACCAATGTGAAAATCTAGGCCTTGATCCATATAGTGATAACTGTCTTATGGTCATGAGGAATACTTAATGTCCCAACAACTAGCTGATGTCTAAATGGAAGACCTATTCAGATCGGTATAGTGTTGTTTGTTTGATATTTGATGGAGGTAGGTTTTGAATTTCAGCTTTGGAAAGGGGATCTGTTCATAATAGGCAACAGGGATCATTTTCTTCTCTAGAATTTGGATTTTCTGAAGCAAGTAACCTACCTACAGAAACTTCTTCCCATTTCTTTATTCAAACAGATAGAATAAACACTATAATCTTGTTCAGCAAGTTTCCGGTATAATTTGATTTTCAGTGGTGAAGAATGGTTTGGATTTTCTATATAAACTCCTGCAATGCTGAAGACCATACCTCATAGATCTGAATTGACAGTTTTGTTATCTGTTTAGCTGACATTCCTACCGGCCTGACCCATAAATCAGGAACTATGTTAGAATTTCAATCCCGACAGAAAGAGGGAAGAAGATCAATAAAAAAAGGTCCTCCATAACTGCCTCAATAGGAACGATGTTGATGGGTACATTTGATGCTGGTCGATGCCGTATATTTTAAACTCAATAGATATAGGAATTCAATCTGCTTTCATTCACTCAGGCCAGTTATGCTCACCAGGTGAAAGATTATATAGCTATTCTCTTAATTGTCACTACAATAGAAGCAACTCTTTGTTGGGGCAACACAGTAGCCTTGTGGATAGCACAATTGCTTCACAGCTCCAGAGTCCCAGGTTCGATTCCGGCTTGGGTCACTGTCTGTGCGGAGTCTGCACATCCTCCCCGTGTGTGCGTGGGTTTTCTCCGGGTGCTCCGGTTTCCTCCCACAGTCCAAAGATGTGCAGGTTGGGTGGATTGGCCATGATAAATTGCCCTTAGTGTTGGGTGGGGTTACTGGGTTATGGTGATGGGGTGGCGGTGTTGACCTTGGGTGGGGTGCTCTTTCCAAGAGCCGGTGCAGACTCGATGGGCCGAATGGCCTCCTTCTGCACTGTATAATCTATGATCTATGATTGGGTGGTGGGGGTGAATCTTCCACATACAAGATACGATTTTCCAAGCAGTGTGCTTTCGTTTCATTCTCTCCCATTTCCTCCTTTCCTCTTTAAAGATGTAGACACATGCAGGGATGCCTTCTGACATGCCACCCCCAAGTGGCCATATTTATCCATACCCGGTGTCACAGTGGTTAGCACTGCTGCCTCACAGTGCCAGGGACCCGGGTTCGAATCCGACCTTGGGTGTCTGTGTGGGTTTCATCTGGGTGCTCTGGTTTCCTCCCACAGTCCAAAGATGTGCAGGTTAGGTGGGGTTATGGGGACAGGGCAGGGAGTAGGCCTACCAAGAGGGCTTTTTCAGAGAGGCGGTGCAGACACGATGAGCCAAATGGCCTTCTGGCTGCACTAAGATTCTACCCAAATGACAGGAAGACCTTCCAGGTTTTGTTTCATACATTTTGACCACCGGTTCTCTGTGGGAAAGAAAGGCCATTTCCATGCAGCAGCTCACAGTGTTGGAGAGTCGTCGAAGGGAAAGACGGAGGGAGGTGAGTAGAGGGGACAGCATCATTCACTTGCTGCTGCCGAAGCTCCGCCCTCTGTCCCCATACACACTGATACAGCTCAACATAACTCAGCATCACTGGACACAAAGTTCCAGTTCCCTGGGAGTGGATCATGCTGCAGACATGGATGACAGGCAGCTCCGGCCTGTGTGAGGCTGAGTGACAGCTCCCCTGGGCATTCCCCTCCCCATTCCCCCCTCCCCCGAGCCTACCCTTCCATGGGCTTGGTCTCTCCATGGGCCTGCTCCCCCCATGAGCCTGCTGCTCCCCCATGGGTTCCCTTCATGGGCCTGCCCCCTTCATGGGCTTGTCTCCTGGGCCTCCTGCTTCCCCCGAAAGGCCTGCTTCCACTCCATTGACCTGCTCACCCCGAGATAGGCCTGTTCCTTCCCCACATCCATGGGTCTGCTTACCCCAAAATGGGCCTGCTCACCCCTCCATGGGACAGCTCCCTCCCTCATGGGCCTTCCCCCCCCATGCATCTGCTCCCCTCACCGCTCCTCATGGGCCTGCTCCCTACCCCACCCATGGGCCACACCTCCCTCCCCCCATGGGTCTGCCCCCTCCATGTGGCTGCCCTCTCCATGGGCCTGTACCGGCCGAGACTCCCTACTTTTCTTTCATTTTCTACTTCTTCTCCTTGGCCTTCCGGAAGATGTCATCACAAATTGTTCAGTGCAGCTGAAAGGCTCCAGCAAGAATGACCAGAGTAACAGTTCCAATTCCTCCAATCACAGGTTCCATTGGCTTGTCCATTTATAAGTTCTATCACTGGTGGAGCAGCAAGCTGAAGTGTTCCGCGACTGGAAGGGAACATTTCTGCCTGGCGATTGTCGCACAATGTCCGTTCATCCGTTGTCGCAGCGTCTGCATGGTCTCGCCAATGTACCACGCTTCGGGAAATCCTTTCCTGCAGCGTATGAGGTCGACAGCGTTGGCCGAGTCGCACGAGTATGTACCACGTACCTGGTGGGTGGTGTTCTCACGTGTAATGGTGGTACCCATGTCGGTACTCTGGCACGTCTTGCAGAGATTGCCATGGCCGGATTGTGTGGTGTCCTGGTCGCTGTTCTGAAGGCTGGGTAGTTTGCTGCAAACAATGGTTTGTTTGAGGTTGCGCGGTTGTTTGAAGGCAAGTAGTGGGGGTGTGGGGGATGACCTTGGCAAGATGTTCGTCTTCATCGATGACGTGCTGAAGGCTGCGAAGAAGATGTTGTAGTTTCTCCACTCCGGGGAAATACTGGACGACGAAGGGTACTCTATCGGTTGTGTCCCGTGTTTGACTTCTAAGGAGGTCAGTGCGGTTTTTTGCTGTGGCGCGTTGGAACGGTCGATCGATGAATGAAACGCCATATCCCGTTCATACAAGAGCATCTTTCAGCGTCTGTAGATGTCTGTTACGCTCCTCCTTGTCTGAGCAGATCCTGTGTATACGGAGGGATCTGATTCCGAGTGATTCAAAACAAACCTGTTGGACTTTAACCTGGTGTTGTAAGACTTCTTACTGTGCTCATCCCAGTCCAACGCCGGCATCTCCACATCATGAGTGAGAGGAAGCAGTCCTCACCATGCAGCGCCACTGGAAGACCAGCCTGGCAAACAAATCACCAGAAATCAAAGAACAAATGTAAGAACTTGCATATATCCAGCATGGGAGAGCCAGAACCTGTGATTGGTGAAGCAGCTCTGACTTTCCCGTGCTTGCTGCTCCTCCATTCACTGCTCTGTTGTCAGTTCCCACTCTCAGTAACTTAGTGTTAACTGTCAGTGAATGATTTTTCTTTTCATACTTCACACTTGTTTTGAATGGGAAAGGCTTTCAGGCACCTTTGTGGTTCAATGGCTTGAAAACAAAAAGGGAACTTTCAATTTCACTTCAGTGACTATACTGCAAGAGTGGGTCATCGGTTGCAAACTGTGTTAGGATGTCCTAAGGTCATGAATACTATTTAAACTGCACAAAAAGTAATAGACTTTCTCTTGTCTGGGGTCATATTATTTCATTCTAGGGGTATAATTGGATTCTATTTTATCAGTAATCGCCCAGGGTAGAACGATCAAATGGCACCTGAGCAACAATGTAGAATGATTGAACAACATAGACCTTCACTATCAGTGAGAAGTGTTGGATCCCTCAGGTGTCTCTGTGTAATACAACTTTTAAGAGGCCAGAGGATAAAGTTTGAATGGTTTCCAACTGTGTGTGCTCTTGGATCAGAAAGTCTGAAGACTGATTGCTGCTTCTCACTACAATATATTTTCAGTATCTACTATCCAACACAACTTTATCACAATATTTTAACACCTCAAAAAACACATAAAAGAACCAAGATAGTGTTGGATAAAGGTAAGAAAAGACATATAATAAGATATAAGACAATGGAAAATACTCTTGAGAATCATGTGCAGGACAAAACAAGTTACTGATTTACTATGAGCCCATTACACACTCTGGTCCTAGCAATTTCACCCCACAAAGCCTGTTAACAATAAACAGAAATCCAGGCATGGTTCCACCCTCTGTAAGCAAGATTATTATGGATGACAAAGGCTATCTAACCAGCTCATCTCCTCCATCCAGAATGACCTTTAAAGAACTGCTTCCCCCACAGGACCCAATTCAATCCAAGGATATCACTGACCATGTTTCAACCAGATTTCCAACCAAGAGAACGTATGTAACAGTTTCTGCGAGCAGGACCCGCTGCTGTTGGTCTTTGGGCAGCTTTTTGGTTTTCCTACGGGTTTCTCAAAAATAAAATCGGAAACACAAAGTTGCCTGAATATCCAAAGCAGCAGCTCAGTGGGAATGACTGTAAACACCAGTTTTAAAAAAATTTGGAACAGCCAGACTGATAATAATTTTTTTTAAAGCTGCTCTTTCAGGCCCAAAGCTTTGGCTGCTCTATATGGACAACAATGAGAACTTAGTATGTCAAGTATTCCCCCAAGTCCCCAGGCCATGGTGTTTAGTATCATGTGCACCCCTTTCTCCTGAGTTCTGCTGTTGGGTGCCCTGCTGGGAAGCTATTGACTTGCTTGGCTACCAGCCAGATGACGAGTACTCCAGTACAGGCTATAAATAGGTCTGATTCATCATTCCTGGGTGTGGGTTCTGATCCCAAGGGAGGGGACCAGGCATTGAATACGAGAGGGAACCAATATCCAACCCTGGAAGTCATTACATTGAAGTTTAACGGGTAGTTTGTTGGGTGGTGTGGGGTCAGGTGGGAAACACTCCTGCTCCTCCTGGCTGATGAACAGTGCTGTGAGGGTATGTTCTTTTACCCTGAAGATGTTTGCATCTCCCTTCAGCTGTTGGGTTTCCTGAGGTGTAGGACACTTGAGTTTCACCTTTAAAATCTGAAGAGCTGGTTAAATCAAAGGCGACCAACATTATTAACGCACTTAAATTGGAAATCCACCTCCAGGGGGCAGGTTGGTTGTCTGTTCTTTGGCACAAATTTGTAAAACCCGACTGGATGGTTTTGGCGGGCTTCCTGACATGTTCCAAATTATTACCTATTTAACTCCCTGTCCCACATATCCACATTCCTCACATAAAATTGTAATATCAGAATAACATTTGCCAAAACAGCAAAGTCTCACAAACAACATTGAAATTATGGGCTTTGGTCAACAATAAATATCAGCCTGAACACGGGGGAATAACACTCCTGCTCTTCAAAATTATGTTACGGGATCTGAGAGGGCAGATGGATTCTCAGTTTATTGACACTCCCCCATGGACCCCTTTCTAACTACTGACACACTCTCAGGTGCACCCTGTAACTAGTGACGCACTCTAGGAACCTCCTGTAACTACTGACACATTCTCAGGAACCCAGGTAACTACTGACATACACCCAGCGACCCCTTGAAAAAGCTAATTTATTCCCTGAGTATAAAGATTGATACATTCCCTGGGGCCCTTAAGTGGGCAATTAAGGCCAGTTGTTTTAAGTGCTGTTGGATCCTCCATCCATATCCTTCACAGTTTCACAACTCCGCCCATCCCCACGCCTGCTCTTACACCCCATGTCTCCTTCTTAGTAATTCACCCAGTATCCACTATGGACAGTCATCAGAACCATGCGGAGATGAAAAACACAACAAAAAATCTAATACAGATCTCACTCATGCACACTTGATAGCCCAAACTACACCGCTTCAACATACCCATTCAAAGTTGTTTGATCTCTTCAAGTGGTTAATCTCTTATAAAAACAAACCAAATGTTCTAGTCAGACCCCATATCATAGATAGCTAATCATTTAATAGTCTCTTTGAACTGTCACTCAAATTAAAAACTCGGGACCCTCTGCTAATATAAGTGTGACTTTTGAAACTCAGCCAAGCATTCACAATGACATAATAATAACCCTTGGAAAATATCAACAAAGAACTCGATTGAAACTACATGATGAGATGGTAATGATTTGTCTAACATAGAGCATAGAACAGTACAGAACAGTCCAGGCCCTTTATCCTAATCTAAGATCAACCTAACCTTCACCCCTTCAATTTACTGCTGTCCATGTGCCTGTCCAAGAGTCGCTTAAATGTCCCTAATGACTCTGACTCCACCACCTCCGCTGGCAGTGCATTCCACGCACCCACGCACATCAGATAACTTGTCAGCTAAAACAGTGCAACAGAGGTTTGTTTTTGAATTCTCACTCACTGCTTCAATCGGTTTTATGTTTAAAGGGTGGGTATTCAGTAACATTTCAGATCATGACAGTCAAGCAGACCTTATCTGCCATTCAAGAGTGTTTACACCTACTCACTCAATTGGTGACTCCTACATCATGACTTTAGGCCCTTGCAGCAGCCAGTACTCGGTCCAGATTATCCTGCTGTGGTTGGATGTCTGCCTACTTGGCCCTGTCTGGATCTGTTGGAAATGGGGACGGGGATTCTGAATCAAGGTCCCACCAGCCACTTTTCATTGATCAAGGAATGATCTTCCTGACTCTCCAATAATCCAGCCTTTTAGCACAAACTCTTGGCTGGCATTATAGTGAAATGAAAAAATGAAAACCGCTTAGTGTCACAAGTAGGCTTCAAATGAAGTTACTGTGAAAAGCCCCTAGTCGCCACATTCCGGCACTGTTTGGGGAGGCTGGTACGGCCTGCCATGGTCTGCTTTAAAAGCCAGCTATGTATCCCAGTGCTAAACCAGCCCCCTATAGTGTTGTATTGCTGGAGCTGCTGTGATAGAGATGAAATGTTAAGCACAAGGACCCGTCTGCCAGCTTGACTGAATATAAAAGATCTTCTGACATTGTTTCAAAGATGGACGATAAGGTTTCCCCAAGTGGCCTCCCCAGTTTTTACCCCTCCCTGGAGTATCTGGTCATTGTTACCTTATGTTTGTGGGAGCTTGCTGTGCTCAAATTGGCTGCAGTGTTTTTTCTTTACATTGCGGCACTGCAGAATCTGTAAAGTGCGCAGCACATTCTGAGGCTGTGAAAGGCACTTTGGCAATGCAAGTTCGACCTTTACTATTCTTCTCCATTTTGCCCAAGAGTTACTGAAACTGGATGTGTTTGATATTGATGCTGGCGAGCAAGTGACCATTTCCTCAGTCCTGACATCTTTTCTCATTGAAGAGAAGTGTTCCCAGACAGAGTGTGCTTTTAAAGTTGGCAACACCTGTAACAATGTGGCAAACAAAGACGTTGCAGGAATTGCTGCAGTAGTTTGGGTCAGTCTGTGATTGGCCAACAACGCAGACATTCTTTGTGTAGCTTGTGATTAAATCAATTCCAAAGCTCCTTTTCTTTCCCCTGAATGCACTATCGATTGTACAATAAATACAGGACATGGCTCTTTCTGAAAGCATCACCACTCCAGACAATCATTAACTCGATGGGGGCTGGTAGGAATGGACGGCTGGGAACCGCAAGTCAAGCAACTCTTCCAGCTTGTTTTCAGGACTTAATGAAATTAGCTGGGGGAGCGTCAAGGACTAGTTCCTTCATTGAAGAGAATTCCTTGATCAATGAATCCCAAGACAGGTGGTAAAGTATGAAACCAGACACCAAACCACAAATAGTTTGTCTAACCTATTCTAACTAGCTCCTCTAAAGCCAACAGGCTTGGTACCTTCTTTTATTACACTCCCGTATCATCTTTTATGACACTTCTTTGTGTGTTTTGATATACTACAAAGTGTAATATGTGTTACTCAAACTTTGGTTGCTGATGAGGATTTCTGAATCTCGATGAAGAAGACTCAAACTCGTCCAGTAGTAACAAAAGGTTCATTGAGTAACTATAACAATAATTGCATGAGTTCTTTACTTTAACATTGATACTAGCGACACGGTTAACAAGATCTAACTACAGTAACTATGCTTAACAACACTAACCATCTGAGCTAATCTGATTCTCGAGTCCTGGTCACAGTACATCCAAAAGAGAGAGAGACACAATGCGGTTGCTTTTATACCCCTGTTGGTCCGGCCCTCTAGTGATTATCTGGTGCTATTGATTACACATTAACCCCTTATGTACATACACGTAGAGATCACAACAACATATATGCCTACCCTCCATGGACTAACCCAGTGTGCCAGCTGTGTTGCTTCATACCCTGTTTAAAACAAATAAACAAATAATCAACCTCTTTGAAAGAGGCACCAGATTACTGCAACTAAAACTTTAAATGGAACTCATCATTTTGAAGGGTGTCAATGCACGCCAGCCTGTCTGGTATACACTGATTGCACAAGGCCACCAGTGTACTGGTGGGCAATCCCTCTTTCTGCTCTTTTCAGTATTCCAAATTAACAAAATAAAGTAATGACTAAATTAAACTAGGAGCCAAACCCTGGAAGGAGCAAATTCCTCTTTCTTTCTACTCTTTCCTTTGAGTAATATCAAATGAACTAATTATCTATAGAGGGTGGCATGGTGGCATAGTGGTTCGCACTGCTGCCTCACAGCACCAGAGTCCTGGGTTTGATTGCTGTCTTGGTGCCTGTATGGAGTTTGTACATTCTCCCCGTGTCTCCGTGGGTTTCCTCCAGATGACACATTTTCCTCCCAGAGTCCAAAGATGTGCTGGTTAGATGATGGGGATAGGGTGGGGGAAGTGGACCTGGGTAGAGTGCCCTTTCGGAGGGTCGGTGCAGACTTGATGGGCCGAATGGCCTGTTTCTGCAATGTATGGATTCTTTGAAACCATCCCTGAAAGGGGTGCCTTGACAAAAGCAAATCTTTAAAAGGAAACTTAAAATTATGTCACCTTCTCCAAGAGACGGTGCAGACTCAAAGGGCCGAATGGCCTCCTTCTGCACTGTAAATTCAAAGATAATCTATGATTAATCTAGGACAAAGGTTCGGCACAACATCGTGGGCCGAAGGGCCTGTTCTGTGCTGTATTTTCTATGTTCTATATGTTCTAGGTCTGGTAGTGCCCTTGTGACACCCACTGGTGCTGGACTGGTACTGGTAGACATTGCGTATTCCCGCTTCAAGGATATTTGGGTGTATATGTAACCACAAAAGAGAGGCAGACAATCAGTTTGAAGGACTTCCAGCATTGCAACTGGCAGTGGCACAACATGTTTCCTACATTAAAACAGTGACTGCATTCCAAAAGTACCTTACTGGCTGTAATACAGATGTCCTGAGGTCATGCTACATAATGTAAATACTTTCATTTCTCCAACTGAAGCTAGTCAGAGACCCAATGGCAGTCCCAATGTAATGCCTGTCTTGCGTACTCTCCAGCCAAGCATGTCAGTCAGGAACAGGAGCAATACCACTGCTGGAGCGGTTAGTCATGGAAAGACTGCCCCATGCAGCAAAATAAAAATAACGCACATGAACAAATACACAAAGGACAAACTCACAATCTTTAAGCAGCGGACATCTCCAGGCGGACCAGCTTTCAGTCCTGGAGTTCCTTCTTCAACTCAGAAAGTTACAGTGAGTCTGTTGAGCTTACCAGCCTAATTCCACAGGCATCATATACTGTGAAGGGCTGCTCCCTAACCATGGCATCAGGGAATCTGCCCCACGTGTTCACGAGAGTGTTCACATGCCCGATAGGCTCCTCTGAGGCATGTCTTGTTCCAGAGAGGTGGAAATATTTCAGAAATATGGATCATTCCTGCCCATTGAGAAATATGTATAGATAATTGGAGTAATGGGTCGGAGAAAAACATAACTTCCGAGCACCAATGTAACTGGGTGGTTTACCCCAAAGATGTGGTGGGGAATCCCCTGCCTGGGCTGGTACGACAATTACCGAGGAAGCACAAACTTCCCTGCACTGGGAACTGTCCTGAAATGGGATTTTGATTGTAAACTTCAGATGGTTCTGACTGGGTTACACCAACAGTTACCCAGGAATAGAAAGAGGAATTAAATCCACATCTCGCCATTGGGTAAAAACCGTACAGATCCACTCCATCCCACACCGTACATGGAGACCTTCAGCGACGCTATCTGGACTCATTTAAGTAATGAAGGGGAGCTGTGCTGAATTTGCCAATAGGCTTAATTTCCAGTCCAGATGTCAGCATTCAAGCTGAAAAACAGGCTCGCTGGAGAGTAACAGGTAGGACTGACTCGGCAATAAATTATGTTACTCCTTTGGATATGGCCTTGGGACTGAAAAAGAGGATATGCAGTTAGACTGGGTCGTCTGTCTAATCGGATTATATATTGAACTCTCCAGTTGACAATTAAGAAAGCACACCAGTGTAGTGAGCTTCTGACATTTGTAAGACATGCTCGTACGCCTGAATGACTTAACAGTGTGATCAATCAGGTCAGCAGCTAGTGAGCTTGTATCACTAGGAAAAGTGCAGCACAGTGGTGCATTTCCACATTGGAGATTGAATGCAGTGGGTTCAAACCTTACTCCAGGAGTAAATGATCTAATCGAGGATGTCAGTGCACGATTGCGAGAGTGCCCTATTGTCAGAAATAGCATCCTTCAGAAAAGATATGAAAGCAAAGTTCTTTATTTCTTCTGAAGTGGTCATCCAGACTCAAAATGTTAGCTCTGTTCTGTCTCCACAGATGCTGTCAGACCTGCTGAAATTATCCAGGATATTCTATTTTTGATTCAGGGGCGAAATTCTCCCCCAACGGCGTGATGTCCGCCGACTGGCGCCCAAATCGGTGCCAATCACACGGGTATCGCGCTGCCCCAAAGGTGCGGAATGCTCCGCATCTTTGGCGGCCTAGCCCCTCAATGTCGGGGCTAGGCCGGCGCCGGAGGGATTTCCGCCCCGCCAGCTGGCGGAAATGGCGTTTGTTGCCCCGCCAGCTGGCGCGGAAATGTGGCGCATGCGCGGGAGCGTCAGCGGCCGCTGAAAGTTTCCCGCGCATGCGCAGTGGGGAGAGTCACATCCGCCTCCGCCATGGTGGAGACCGTGGCGGAGGCGGAAGGGAAAGAGTGCCCCCACGGCACAGGCCCGCCCGCGCTCCGGTGGGCTCCGATCGCGGGCCAGGCCACCGTGGGGGCACCCCCCGGGGTCAGATCGCCCCGCGCCCCCTCCAGGACCCCGGAGCCCGCCCACGCCGCCTGGTCCCGCCGGTAAATACCATGTTTAATTTACGCCGGCGGGACAGGCAATTTCTGGGCGGGACTTCGGCCCATCCAGGCCGGAGAATTGAGCGGGGGGTCCCGCCAACCGGCGCGGCCCGATTCCCGCCCCCGCCCAATCTCCGGTACCGGAGACTTCGGCGGGGGCGGGGGCGGGGGCGGGATTCACGGTGGCCAACGGCCATTCTCCGACCTGGCGGGGGGTCGGAGAATGACGCCCCAGATTCCAGCATCCGCAGTAATTTGATTTTATCTTCAGATCCCATGATATTTTTTAAAGTGGGAGGAAAGAGATGTCTTAATTGATCAACATCTATCCCTCAGCGAATACAGAGCCCTACAATGTTTCCATGCTGACTGCAGCAGCTTGCCCTACGCATGTTACACAGAGTAATATAGGACATTAAAAAAAAATTAATTTACAGGATGTCGCAAGTTAGGTTAGCATTTATTACTCATCCCTAGTTGCCCTTTAGAAGGCGGTGGTGAGTTGCCTTCCTGAACTGCTGCAATCCCTGAGGTGTAGGTACACCCACAGTGTTGCTAGGGAGGGAGTTCAGGATTTTGCCCCAGCGACAGTGAAGGAGGAGCGATATGTTTCCAAGTCGGGGTGCCAAGTGATTTGGAGGGGAACCTCCAGCTGGTACTGTTCTCAGGTATCTGCTGCTCTTCTGCTTCTAGATGGTAGTGATCGTGGGTTTGGAACGTGCTGTCTAAGGAACCTTGGTGAGTTATTGCAGTGTATCTTGTAGATGCCACTGTTCGTCAGTGGTGGAGGGACTGAAGTTTTGTGGAAGGGTGAGCAATCAAGTGGGCTGTTTTGCCTTGGATGGTGTTGAGCTTCTTGAGTGTAGTTTGAGATGCACTCATCCAAGCAAGTGGAGAGTATTCTATCACACTCCTGACTTGTGTCTTATAAATGGTGGATGGAGAAGGCTTCCTGCTGAGGCGCTCTCCATGCCCATTCTTGGTGCTTTCTCAGCGATGCCTCTACTGGGGCAAGGATGGTCGCTAGACCAGGAATAAATTTCCCGCAGTAGTTTACAAGACCCAAGAATGTAACCCCGTTGCGTTTTCCAAAGTGGGGCCTTGGTTTATTGCCTGTACCTTCTCCTCAACCAGGTGTAGGTCATTCACCCCAAGGATGTGACCTCCTTGGTGCAGAAAACGTTCTTTCCCGTCTTGCAGCCCATCTCGGAAAACCGGCGAAGGACTTCCTCCAGGTTGCTCAGGTGCTCCCTTTCCATGGCTCCAATCACCAGGACACCATCCAAGTGGACCGCCACAGATGGTAGCCATCTCAGGATGTTCTCCATAATGCACCGGGAAATTGCTGATGACATTCCAAATGGCAACCTCGTCTATTCATGTAGGGCCCTGTGGGTATTGATGGTAGTTAATGTCTGGAACTGTTGTCCAGTACCAGCTGGAGATAGGCGTAACTCATATCAAGCTTGGAAAAAAAAAGACCCCAGCTAACTTCGTGTATAGGTCTTCTATCCAGATGAGAGGCCTTGTTTATTGTCAATTTATAACCCCCACACAGGGATACAGTTTTGTCAGGTTTTAATACCAGTGCTGCCCAATCAGGTTCTCCTTGTCGTATTAAATCGATACCTCTGAGCAATGACTGATGGCTTGGAGTCAAAGTGGTTTGTCACAAGCGACACTAGCTCTTCAAACCCCTTGGAGTCTGGGGCCACGGGGTATGTTAGGTTCTTTAGGACGCTGAAGGTGGGCTCCCCACTGGCGGACAGAAGAATTTCTGTCATCGATCATCCCCAACGATAGCATTGGCCTTAAAAGAAAGCATAAATGCTTCATGTACTGAGTCCAGTCCTCTATACCCACATCAAATGCATCGAGTCTGCCAAAGAGTGGCATTTGCGAAACAATGAGAACATTATTCCTTTGTGAAGAGTAATTGCTGTGTTCCAAATGGCTAGTAGCGCCGACTGTAATTCTGCTTTATCCTTATCCCAATTTAGTTTTCAAGGAGGAGTCCGAAAAGGAGAGTCAAAAAATGGTTTATTTCCAGAAGGGAAGTGTTTACATACAACAGTCCAAGCCCCAGCTGGGATTACTCTGCAGTTCAGTTCCTACCTGGGCCGGCTTTTATGGCAATGAATTAACGAGCCCCCTGATGGGCCCCTGCCGTTTTGTGGGGGAGCTCGTATTCCAGGAGGCTCATGGGAGATTGATCAGGCCGTCTCCTTGGGTCTTGTTGGGTGATAACAGAAGACATACTTAATAAGGACACGGGGAATACAAACAGGTAAAATAAGAAACAAAGCTTTATTTATACCAATGATATGTACGCTACCCAATAGATCACAACCGGGTTCCTATTCTGGTTGGTGCCTTACTGGTGACCTTTTATACATCGATGTTCGGTCTCAACCATTTCCACAACAGCGTAGGGAACCGGGCGGGCACGGAAATGTCAGGGCTGGACTTCCGGGTCCACCTGGGCTTTGGCCACAGCCCCTTTATGGTACCCAAACCAGGCCGGAAAACCTCTGGGAATTTGCTCATTACTATACACAGACCACCTGGAGGATATGCTGACAATCCAAGCGCAGTTGGTACAGCCAATCACCGCCCAACAGGTTACAGCCAATTCCTTGCACTACAATGAGGGGAAGGTGCACTGTTTGGCACCCATAAACCACTGGAGTGAAGGTGGACTCACGATATTTAGGCGTTCTCCTGTATAAGTGGCCAAACGAGACACCATGTCAGCAACAGATCACAATTGCTCTGCGCCACTACAGAAATGGGCACTCTGGTGCATAAGATCTGTATCCGAACATGAATAGAGGCCACACGGGGCATTGTGAAACAGTTCAGCTGCATCTCAGCCTCATCCTCTGCCTCATCTGGGTCATCTAGCAGGTAGGCCCTGGTCCCGGGGCTGAAACCTACTTCGACCGAGGCGCCTGGTGTGCTGGTCCACCTGCTGTCTGCGGTTACACCTAGGCCGGCGACCACACACTGCACAAGAGCCGGAATCGCCTTCAGCCGAGTCCGTGGGCGTTGCACGTCCCGGCGGCCAGCTCTTCGCCCAGAGGCCAGAGTCGCCATGGCGTTCAGTTTGGGCCACAGGGATACCACGTGAGTGGTGATATCCAAACATGTTCACCTCCATCCCTTGTATCTCCTGGACGCCACGTTCTGCACTTTCCTGGGACAGGGAGATCTGTCGTGTCTGCTGAAAGGTCAGGGAGACCGCAGAGCAAACGACCATTGAGTACATCGGATAAAACAGTTCCATACGGACAAAATTCGGCTATCTTCCATTGCTAAGATTTGAACTCAGTGATTCACTGGTGGATCTCTCCGCTGTAGTAAAACAATATCTTTGAATGATTATCCATGGGGTGGGTAAAGTGTTGTGCCACAAGTGTCACGAGTTGATCGAATGATAGTGTATCTGGTGTTGATGAGTAGATGAGACTCTGGATCACCACAAACATTTAGGGCGGGATTCTCTGATCCTGAGGCTAAGTGTTGATGCCGTCATAAATGCCGTTGCGTTTCATGACGGCGTCAACATGCCCCCAGGAGCAGCGATTCTGACCCCTACAGGGGGCCAGCACAGCACTGGAGCGACCCAAGCTGCTCCAGCTGCCAATACCTGCGTCAAATGGGCGCCGTGGGTCTGTGCATGCGCAGTGCGACCGGCACGATTGCGCGCATGCGCGGTGGCTCCCTTCTCCTTGCCGGCCCCAACGCAACATGGCGTAGGCTACAGGGGCCAGCGTGGAGCAAAAGCGGCCAACAGCCCAAGAGGCCGGCCCGCCAATCGGTAGGCCCTGATCACGGGCCAGGCCACAGCGGAGGCCCCCCCTGGGGTCAGACCACCCCCCCTCCCCTCCCCACAGGCCGCCCCCGGATGGATGCAAGCCGAGGTCCAGCCGGGTAAAACCACACGTGGACGGCGCCGGCGAGACTTGGATTATTTTTCCGGCCGCTCGGCCCATCCTGGGCGGAGAATCACCGGGGGGGGGGGGCGCGTAGAGCTATTGAGGGCCTGTGGTCCCCATGGGCGGGGTTCTCTCAGCCCAGGCCGCTCTCCAGAGAATCGGCAGACCGGCATCGGGGTGGCGTCGCGCGTTCCGCTCCCAGCCCTCCGATTCTCCGGCCCGGCCTGGGCTGAGAGAATCCCGCCCATGGGGTCCACAGGCCCTCAGTAGTATGACCGCCTGGCTCGTTCTCGGTGATATTGTTGGCCTGGAAGAAATAATGCATTCTTTCACCATATTTATGCCAATCTTCAACACCGGTGTCAAATGCATCTAACCACCCAAACAGAGGCATGGCAAATCAAAGAAATCTAAACCTGGGTTCTGAAAATTGGGGAGGTAGTTTAGCTGAGTAGACCGCACCGTCGACAGAAAACCAGTTTACTCCTCGTCGCCAGTTCAATAAGGACACAGGGAACCCACACTGAGTAAAATAATCAACCAACTTGTATTTACACAAACGATACACTATGCGGGAGATCCCTACCGGGTTCTTGCTCTGTCGGTGCATTACTGGCCGATCTTTTACATATTGGTTAATTGAGATACCCCGCCCCTAGCCGGGGGAGCTCGTACTCCACAAGGAGCACATGGAAGATGAGCATTCCCACCCTGTTGGCTCCGTATGGGATACTATAACATCCAAGAGAAAGCATTGTTTGAGAGAAGATTTCAAGGCCCGTTCTTTGGGAGCGGAGATTGGAAATCCGCACATAAAAGATAGAGGGCGGGATTCTTCATTGGCAGGATGCATGGGGTGGGGGGAGGGGGGGGCACGGTGTAGGGAGTTGATGGGAAATCCATAGAAGTGGTTTTGGGTGGCATATGTCACTTGGTTTCATTGTGTGGGGTGTCTGACCACAAGTCACCTGTTGATGTACATAGACTGTGAGCTCAGATTTTGTCACTTGTATGTATGTATCTTTAAAGGTATCGTTGGGGTGAAGGTGCATTGTGATACAGTTCATCTTTTTTTGTTCAATAAATGGTTTTTTCTTTTGTTAAAAGTAGATTCGCAGCCTCTGTTGTTCTGTTCTGTAGCTGCCCTTCATGTTTCTAAACAGAAAATAAAAGTTAGGGTCCATCAAGCTGGGGTCCACCCTGTGGTAGCACGCCCCTTTATGGGGGCAACTCCTGGAGGGTCATTTGACTCAATCAGCCATTTGAGCTGGCATGCACAAACCCAGGAGCTTTTAATGAGTCCTATTTTAAGCAAATGCCTATGGTTTTGTATTCAAACAGTCTACCTGTTTAAGTGGCCATGGTGTTTTCTCTGTTTCACCTCTCAGTCAGAAGGTGGTGAGTTCAAAATCCACTCCAGAGACTCAAACACATCATCTAGGTTGATGCAGCACTGAGGGAGTGCTGCATTGCCAGAGGCGCCGTCTTTTGGAGGAGACATTAAATGCAGATCCCGTCTGTCTCAGGTGAACAGAAAAAAATCCCCTGATGCCCTGGGCAATGTTTATCCTTTAACCGACACCTAGAACAAATTAGCTGGGTATTATTGCACCTTGTGGTAGTTTGGCACGCTGCAAAACAGTGTCCCCATTTCATTGGCTTTAAAATATCTTGAAAGATTCTGTATGAATACTCGCCTTCCTTTCTTCTTTTGGCAGGGTGAACAATCACAATTCACTCTCACTGAGTGAAGAATATTGGTCACTGGTTACTGTTTGCAGGGACTGACTGCATTTCAGATAATGGTTCTCCTTGGTTGTACATGTTGTAGCTTCAGCTGCTGCACAACTGCAGGTTGGCACATTCCGAAGTTGCATCAAAAGAAATGTTGGCTGTTCTGCTGGCATTATTGTTTTAGAATGAGATTCCATTCTGGTCCTGTGACCCAATTGCAAATCTATTTTGCCCCAATTTCAAGCATTTTGCGAGAACTAACACAGCCGGTTGGTGACTTCTGACGATTTGCCATTCATTTTGATTGATTGCTTGCCTGTGGATACATATGGCAACTAACTCTATCAATGGAGTGCCATGATTTAGCAAGTATTGAGATCAGCATCTTTTTTACTCATCGATGGGACATTATTACGTTCCCTGCCTGTTAAATTCTTTCTTTCAGCTAGTTATCAGTGCTTCCCAGATTAACTTTATTCCATGTCCTTAGTATCTTTCCTTTCTGGCTGGTTAGCCTTCACACTCAAACCCCAGTTTCTACACATACCTCCACATATTTTTACATCAGCCTAAAAACTAATGCTCCATATTAATGTCCTGACTGACCTCGATGTAATCTCCAGCAGCTGAATGGACAGTCAGGTGGGCTGTTACCACAGAGTTCACCTGTCTCTCACTGCCATCTCACGGACCGGTGCAGGCTATTGCAGAGCAGGAATGAACGCCTATTAACATTGTAAACATTTTGTTAAAAAGTACATATTTACAAGGGCAGCATGGTGGCACAGTGGGTAGCGCTGCTGCCTGACAGCGCCAGGTACCTGGTTCGATTGTGGCCTGGGGTGACTATCTATGTGGAGTTTGCATGTTCTCCCCATGTCTGCGTGGGTTTCCTCCGGGTGCTCCGGTTTCCTCCCACAATCCAAAGGCATGCAGGATAGGTGGATTGGCCATGATAAATTTCCCCTTTGTGTCCAAAGATTAGGTGGGTTATGGGGTTACAGGGATGGGGTGGGGAGTAGGCCTAGTTAGAGTGCTCTTTCAGAGAGTCGGTGAAGACTCGATGGGCTGAATAGCCTCCTTCTGCACTGTAGGGATCCTATGATTCAAAAGGGAGCTAGAGGGTTCTTTATTCGAATGGAAAAAAACACCAACCATGTTGTAATTTAGCAGTCTGTTCTGATCAGTCTAATGCCTGTAACGGAGATGGATAATCATTATATTATAGACGTGAAATCCTGTGAAGGGTTTGACTAATTGAAGAAAATGGTTGGCTTCAGAACATTGTCATTCTTTAGTCTGCTCTTGAAAGAAAATTTGATGCATATAAAGTTAATTCCATCCATTATAATATCCAATTTCTTTTACTTTAAAGATAAAATCCAGAAAAAAATCCAATAAGCTTCTGATTCTTTTAATTCAAACACCGGTGATTGTTGAGACAGACTATTCATAGCTGTCTGTTTGCCTGATCGCCATATATAAGACACTGGATGAAAGGAAGTCCCGAGTAGTGTTTGAATAATCTGAGCTATGAATGTTATCAGTGACAGCATGACGCAGACTTAAAATGTTGAAAGACTGATAGTTCCACCTTGACTCCAGTTTGTTTTCAATGGAAGTCTTGGTAAGATTTTATTACCATCATATTGAGTCCATGGAAAGTTCTTGGGTCAAGGATGCATCAAAATCTAACCCTCCAGGATTATAGACATAAGACATCAATGTGACAAAAATGATACACCTTGGAGGTAGACATTAAGAGTACAAAGCCTCATAGACACTTGCCTCAGGTAGATGATGATGCGCTATCAATTACGACGAGACGAGAGTAGAATGTAATCGAGGCTTTATTACACAGAGATGTGTGGCCTCCTACAACAGCTGACGAAATGGCTGCTATTCGGAGAGCACACATATTTATACTCCGCCTACTGGGCAGAGCCAGCAGGCAGAGATCTACCCCTGTACCTGTAGTACTGTAAAACCCATATATATACAGTATAATACATCAATGGTGACTACCACAGATGGTTAACAGTCTGACAACATAGCTATGGAGACCTCGGGCTGCAGTATCCGACAGAGCATCCTGCCTCTCTTCAAATGGAGACAGCCATCTTGCAATGCCACACCGTTCTCATTGAGAGTTCAGCAGTCAGATGCCACACAGATGCCTGGATGTGACTGGAACAGGCTGGGATGAAGCTGCTGCACCTGGGAGCTCCCACCTCACCACTGAATTGACAGCTGAGGTACCAGCAAGTGGCCAGCCTCAGGTGTTCATTGGAGCAGAAGAGACAGTCAAAGCCATTCCTGAAATAACACCATGAGGCAGAGGGTGATCTCCATTCCAAGAGGCTCTCACTGATACCCGGCATTTAGCTAACTCCACCTTTTGGAGGAACATTGAAAAGGAGTACAGAACAAACCAGAATAAATAAAAGTCTGTTGGAGGGAATTGCCGAGCATAAAGAAGAACTACCCATGCACACTAAGCATTTTCAGATAAATAGATTTGGTGCTTGCTTATGTGGCTGCTCAGTGCAGTTGTGAGCCAGGATTGGAGAGCAACTTTGCCCTTGTCATTCATGAATACATAGCTTTGTACGGAGGAATTCATAGACTATATTTCTTTGTGTGATTGCAACAATATAAAACAATAGGAAACAACATTTCTAATCACAACAGCTTGTCAAATCAATCCACGTTCAAGCACTAGTTGGAAAAATTTAACATCTCTGTTCCTTTAAATTGACCTCATTGATTGGACTCAAGTTTCAACCTTGGCCATTGGGTTTAAGCTACATGCCAAACATGGAATCCATCATTGAGGCAGTGCTGTTTAGAAGGAAGGTGTCATCTTTTGTTCAAAGTGCTTAAACTGAGGCCTTGGGAGGAACTTTCCAGTCATTCTCCACTGATGGGATCTTCCGGTCCTGCCGATGGAGACCCCTCCCCCGGCGAGTGCGACAGGACGGGTGAGCCGTGCAAAATGACATAGACATCGGCGGGACTGGAAGATTGTGCCAGCAGCTAAAATGGTGGGCCGCCTCCGCCATTGGGAAACACATTGTGGGGGGGAGGGGACAGAAAATCCCACCCCTTGTCCACTTGCCAGGGTGGATATATCAAGAATTCATCTCATTTGCTTTTAATGGGTCCTTGTTGAGAATAAATTGACTCCAAAATGTGTCTCCATGACAACAATGACGTAATTTTAAAAAGTAATCATTTCGTTGCCAATTTATTTTGGGGCATTCTGAGACTATGTTAAGACCTCAAGCAATTTTAAGTTCTTTCTCATGTAAAGTGAAAGCGTCTCGCTGTTTGTAGCTCTGCCCCTTTCAACCACCAACCCTTGTTAAATAGTTTGCTCTCCTTAGTGCAGCAGGAGTGCGCATCTACATCCACTTTCAACCTTTCTCTCAATCACTTGGGCCCTTGATTGCTTAGCAGGACTTCAAATTCTCCCGTGACACTCTGCAGAGCTTTCAATTAAATGTACTTGATTGACCTCTACACTGTGGTTCACTGGTTATCATAATCAACTTAAATTCCAGCTTAACAACGCCAGGAAAAGGATAGCAAGTTGAAATTTGGCATGTTAACAGCCATCATCTGGTCGCAAAGATGGACCTGTCTTCCAGTAGTCAAACGGTTTTCTAAATGAAAAAGGGGTAAAACAAATTTTGAAAATAGCAGAACTAACCCTCAATGTAACATCTTCAAGCTGGTGATTATATTGTTACACTCTCCTGTGTTTTAAACCACTGCAGATTGTTATCCAAGGCCACTTATAAGGGCAAAATTGTCACTGTAATCCTTCAGTTTCAAAATATTTGATCATTCCTCCCTTTCATCTTTATCTTCAATTTAATATTTTGAAATTCAGGGCAACCCGTAAATTTTGACAAGCCATAAGATGACTTTTTCCAACTAATACCATTATGCATATCAAAGTCTGGATTGCTACCGTGCTTTATCACACTGAAGCGTCTCAAACACTTCACACAATCTTTGATATGAAGTGACTGTTATGCAAGCAAAGACTCGGTGCCAGGAGCAGAGTAAATATCTTTCCATTTCTCATCTCGAACAAATAATTGTCAATTGGTTCTACTTTTGTTTAGGTATGGTTTTGAATGCAATATTCCCTCAGATCCTCAGCTTATTTGCTGACTATTAGGCACATCACGTTTCACTTCCTCTCTACACAAATGCACACGTTACCTTGAGCTGTGCTTCCTGACTTCCCCTGAAGAACAGTCATCTTGTTTCTTTTTCAATCAACCTGCTGTCAAGGCGACAAACCTGCAAAGACTTCAGATAAGGGGAGAGCACCCGCTGGTCTCCCCGAGGTGAAGTGTGTAAACACTGAGGAGGCGGGGCTTTGTTTCCCTCTACAGGAGCCATTTCATGTTTAGGTATAACAGGATTCAGCTGTGAGGTTGTATGCATGGTAGCACAGTGGTTAGCACTGACGTTTCACAGCGCCAGGGTCCTTGGTTCGATTCATGGCTTGGGTCACTGTCTGCACGTTCTCCCTGTGGCTATGAGGATTTCCTCTGGATGCTCCGGTTTCCTCCCACAAATCCCAAAAGGCATGCTGTTAGGTGAATTCTTCCTCTGTGTACCCGAACAGGCACCAGAGTGTGGAGACTAGGGGCTTTTCACAGTAACTTCATTGCAGTGTTAATGTAAGCCTACTTGTGACAATAATAAAGATTATTATTATTTAACTACAACAGTTCAACTCATCCTCAAACACGACCAACATGAATTAAGATTATTTTCAAAATCAAAATACTGCAGATTATTTTCATTTGGTATGTAAGGGACCGAGGCTAAAGCCGAGGAATAAGTATAGAAAGGACAACATGGAAGACTTACACTTCTGGAGCACTTTTCATGATCTCAGGACGTTCCACAGACCTTTACATAAACTCCCCAACATAATGAAAGGAACCACATGATACCGAAGAGATCATCCGTTGTTAGTGTTATTAGTTGAGTGATAAATATTGGTCAGGACACCAGGGAAAACTCCCTTGCTCCTCTGCAAATTCGAGCCTGTGCAGCACCTCCCTCAGGATTATACTGGAAAGGCAGCGTTGATTTTTGTACTGAAGTCCCGGAGCTTCATAGAACATAGAACAATACAGCGCAGTCCAGGCCCTTCGGCCCACGATGTTGCACCGAAACAAAAGCCATCTGACCTACACTATGCCATTATCATCCATATGTTTATCCAATAAACTTTTAAATGCCCTCAATGTCGGCGAGTTCACTACTGTAGCAGGTAAGGCATTCCACGGCCTCACTACTCTTTGCGTAAAGAACCTATCTTTGACCTCTGTCCTATATCTATTACCCCTCAGTTTAAAGCTATGTCCCCTCGTGCCAGCCATTTCCATCCGCGGGAGAAGGCTCTCACTGTCCACCCTATCCAACCCCCTGGTCATTTTGTATGCCTCTATTAAGTCTCCTCTTAACCTTCTTCTCTCCAACGAAAACAACCTCAAGTCCATCAGCCTTTCCTCATAAGATTTTCCCTCCATACCAGGCAACATCCTGGTAAATCTCCTCTGCACCCGCTCCAAAGCCTCCACGTCCTTCCTATAATGCGGTGACCAGAACTGTACGCAATACTCCAAATGCGGCCGTACCAGAGTTCTGTACAGCTGCAACATGACCTCCTGACTCCGGAACTCAATCCCTCTACCAATAAAGGCCAACACTCCATAGGCCTTCTTCACAACCCTATCAACCTGGGTGGCAACTTTCAGGGATCTATGTACATGGACACCTAGATCCCTCTGCTCATCCACACTTTCAAGAATTTTACCATTAGCCAAATATTCCGCATTCCTGTTATTCCTTCCAAAGTGAATCACCTCACACTTTTCTACATTAAACTCCATTTTCCACCTCTCAGCCCAGCTCTGCAGCTTATCTATATCCCTCTGTAACCTGCTACATCCTTCCACACTGTCGACAACACCACCGACTTTAGTATCGTCTGCAAATTTACTCACCCACCCTTCTGCGCCTTCCTCTAGGTCATTGATAAAAATGACAAACAGCAACGGCCCCAGAACAGATCCTTGTGGTACTCCACTTGTGACTGAACTCCATTCTGAACATTTCCTATCAACCACCACCCTCTGTCTTCTTTCAGCTAGCCAATTTCTGATCCACATCTCTAAATCACCCTCAATCCCCAGCCTCCGTATTTTCTGCAATAGCCTACCGAGGGGAACCTTATCAAACGCTTTGCTGAAATCCATATACACCACATCAACTGCTCTACCCTCGTCTACCTGTTCAGTCACCTTCTCAAAGAACTCGATAAGGTTTGTGAGGCATGACCTACCCTTCACAAAGCCATGCTGACTATCCCTGATCATATTATTCCTATCTAGATGATTATAAATCTTGTCTCTTATAATCCCCTCCAAGACTTTACCCACTACAGACGTGAGGCTCACCGGTCTATAGTTGCCGGGGTTGTCTCTGCTCCCCTTTTTGAACAAAGGGACCACATTTGCTGTCCTCCAGTCCTCTGGCACTATTCCTGTAGCCTTACACAGGGTTGGGGGTTGGGTGGTTGCAGGGGAGGGGGTGCAGCCAGCACATCAATTAATTGGCTTGAGGTCCCCATCGGGGGAGAAGTTCAAGGAGCTGCCAACCAATTGAATGACCAGCAGCACTTTGGTTCCAGAAGCACCAGTGGCTACCTCCGAGACAACTAAGATTCCAGAGGCAGCAGGAAGAGACCATTAAGTGGCCAGATATATTCAGTGACTTGGCCTTCACAGCCTTTTGTGGTCGAGAATTCCACAGTTTCACCATTCTGAGTGAAGCAAGCTCCAAAAAAACAATGAATCAGTGTTAGTGATGTTGGTTGAGGGATAAATAGTGGCCAGGACAGGATGAACGCCAGCTCGCTCCGCCATTCAATAAGATCATGGTTGATCTGACCATGGCCTCAATCCCACATCCCCACCTAGTCCCCATAACCCTCAACTCCCCATAGTTCAATAATCTGTCTCTCTCAGCCTTGAATATATCCAACAACTTCCACTGCTCTCTGAGATAGAACATTTCAAAGATTAACACCCTCTTAGAGACGAGGGCCTTGCCTTTTTCTGAAACTATGACCCCTAGAGTTCCCATGAATGCAAACATCATCTCAGCATTCACCATGTCAGCACACTCCTCCACCTCCGAACTTATGTTTCAATCATCCCTCATTTCCCTAATAGCACCGTTTGAGGGGGCAGATAGGACCTTGGTTTTGCCTCTGATCTGAAAGGTAGCACCTCCTAACAATGCAGCACTCCCTCAGTAATGCAATGGTTCTGGTAGTTAGCTTCTCTTTTTGCTGCGCTCTTTCTCATGGACAAGAGACTGCAAGCACCTGTAATGATATGTATATTGACTGGGATGTAAAGAGTCAACAAGTTAATGATAATGTTTCCTACCACTAGAGGGAACCACAGAACAGGCATATAGATATCATGTGACTTGGGGGATTCTGGGAGTCACGAGTTCGGAGACAGCTGGATAAGATAGTGAGGCATGAGAGAGAACAGTTGCACTTGAGAAAGTTTGCTAGTTAGAGATAGTATAGTTTGATAGATAAACCTACTTTAGGAATGTGATCGAATCTTAGTAGTGTAATAAATTTATAGTTTTGCTTGTTAACAAAGCTTTGTGGTCTTTATTCAATGCTACGGATCCGAGCCATCCAGGTGAAGCAAAATAGAGAACACAACAGCACCAGGAAGAGATTGGCTGCAGGCATCAGAACACCAAAGCTTTGACTGTCACCCCCCATGAGGTAGATGCTTCTAAAATCCTATGGACAAGGGCCATGGCAGGTGTCATTGGTTGGTATATAACAAACATTGTGTGCTGATAGGATACACACAAGTCAGACGGCAAAAGAACGAAAGAAACTGGAAACTTATTTCACAGTCTTGTTTGGAGTAAATGCAGCTACAAAGTCAAAGTTTTGTAATAAATAAATTACTCTTGAGCGTCAACATAATGAGAATGGATCCAGGGTAGCTCAGTGTTGTTACTTAGAATGTGGGCAATGCATAGGCGGTATTGATTAATGAGGCAGAATAGCAACCTTGGTGCAGTTAGTTATGGACAAGGGGGAGTTCAGTTCTATTCACCACAGGAAAGTGAATGGAGCAAGTCGTTTCTCCTTCACATTACAAATTTTATAACTCAGAATATTCCCAATGAGGCAGAGCCAACAGCTCTTAAACTGCCATTACCATTAGCAGTGAGGAGTACATCGTGATGGATGGGCATATCATAGCCAGAAATTCACAACTCAGACTTGACCAGTCACGAGGAGCAGATCGCCCAACTCCTCATAAAATGTAATCCCTCATGCTCTCTATAACCGCCAATTTACTACAGTAACAAGATATCAATGTTAAGATGCCAAGAGGTGAATTCTACGGTCCCCTGCCGGCGTTTTGAAGGTGGTAGGGGGAGGGGGCAAACACGCAAAATAAAGTGGGTTGCCAGCCTAATGCCTTCCTGCCCACCCCCAGACTGCACACCATATTATGGGGGATGTCAGCCTTTAGGTTGCCAATTAAATGCCACTTAAGGGCCTCTTCCTACCTCTGCAACATAAATCAGAGGGCGGGGTGTGGCAGAGGGAAAGTGGCAAGCCCGCTACTTTCCCAACTCAGGTAAAAGAAGGAAAGGGGGTGGGTGGGTAAGCCTCCCTTTGTACCTCAGCCCCACCCCGGCCAGTAGATCTTGATGACCCCCCCCCAACACGGGAGCTAGGGTCCCTAATCCCTTCCTGACAAAATCCCAGAATTAATTTACAGTCCAGTATCTATGGCTGGGACTTTCCAACCCTCCCCCCCCCCCCCCCCCCCCCCCCCCCACCCCCACTCCCTCCTTCATGAGGATCTTCCCAACAGAGCCTCTCAGCCGCTGGAAAACCTGCTGTGGTGGCAGCTGTAAAATCCCGGCTCATGGCCTCATTCTGGGAACTCCATTCTGATCCCAGCAGTGTTCATGACCGTGTTCTGGGGCTATGTGGACCCCTGAGCTACGTGTCAATCAGACTACCCAGCAGTTCTCGAGGGTGATGGTTCCTGTCGCTGAGGGGCCACAGCCTGACCCTCACCTTGGTAAGGCTGCCCCCGGCGTACTGTCACTGTGACGTAGCCCTTTGTAAAGTCGGTGAGCTGCTGACCAATTTTCCTTCCAGGTTTCGTGCATTGAATCCCTGTCCTGTAAATCCGATGCCCAAATGTACAAAAATCCTCCTTTATAATACAGTGAGCAAACAATTGTGTCCAACCTTGACAAGTCATCAGGCGGAGATGGCCCAAATTGAGTGTTACATAGGTTACAGATCCTGCGCTGTGTAAGGGTCCTCCTGTTTGTTCCTGTCTATTTGTTTATTTTTCCCTTTCTCTTAATTTTGGAATTACCATTTTGATTCACGGATGATTGATGGACCTGTGACTTTAAGGCAAAGCGGCGTGTACGTGGCCTGTGCCTTTAATTTAAGCGGAGGATTGTAACAGCAGGTGAGGTCAGTGATGACTCGCTTTGATTCACTTGGCTGGCGGCCAATGAACTGGCTCAAAATGCCCTGCGTTGCCAAGTAGCCAGTGGTGATTGGCTCTGATCTCACTGAGATGGGATTTTTTCAGAGACAAGGCTGGGTTTCTCGTTTCATTTTGGGTTCTGAAGCTTGTAAGGAGCAGCTCTAAGTCTCTATCTGTGATCAGATGTATTCTCTTTAAAATTCCAGTGTGAGTTCTTCTCTCTCCCCAGTACGACTGAATGTCATTCACTCGGGAGACTGCAAAGGATTGAAGTCCACCCACGGGCTGGAAGTTTGGTTTGATGTGAGACAAATGTTCACAAGAAAGAAACAGGCCTGAGGGTGAACCTTCAAGTTGAATGCCAAGTTTAATAAAAGCTGAAGTGTCTCTCCAGGAGAAAGCCTACTGCTTGTGGGTATTGAACAAATGCAAGAAGACCATCGCCAACATTAAACCAGGGGCTTTGATCGATCAGCGTGTTGGGAGGAAGCCTTGCTGCACAGAACTCATCATCTGAAGCAAGGACTCTTATCTTTTGCCCTTAACCCTTTTACCCCATTCCACCCCTCTGTGTTTGTCTGTCCTGTATGTGTAAGTAGAGGGTGGAACAGTTAAAGGGAGATAGTAGGTTAGCTTGCTTGTTATCCAGCTGAAATTACTGCATATTTTACCTTTATTTCTGTTATAAACAAACAGTAATTGTGTTTCAACTTACAAACCTGGTGACTGTGATTATTGGGCAGCCAAGGGCCAATGATTTCGGAAATTTTTATCATGATTATTGGTTAATTCGTGTTGGGACTCTGGGGCCTGTGGGCTGGAATTGAACCCGCATTAGCACAAGATGTCGTAACAGTTGTTATTAGTGTCTTTTAACGATCTGTCTACTGCAAAAAGAAAGATTTGCGCTTATATGGCACTTTTCATGATCTCTGAATGTGCCAAAGCCCTTTGCAGCCAATCAATTCCTTTTGAAGTATAGCTGCTACCGTAATGTAGGAATTCCAGCAGCCAATTCACACACAGTAATGCTCCACATTTATCCATGCGAGGGCAGCACGGTTGCGCAGTGATTAGCACTGCTATCCACGGCGGCGAGGTCCCAGGTTCGATCCCAGCTCTGGGTCACTGTCCATGTGGAGTTTGCACATTCTCCCCATGTCTGCGTGGGTTTCGCCCCCACAACCGAAAGATGTGCAGGCTAGGTGGATTGGCCACACTAAATTGCCCCTTAATTGGAAAAATGAATTGGGTACTCTAAATTAAAAAAAGACATTCATCCGTGTGATAATGGATAGATATTCTGAATTTCCTTTTAGTGATGTTGATTGAGGGATGAATATTGGCCTAGTCACTGGGGATAGCTCCCCTGCTCATCCTCAAATAGCGCTGCAGGATCCACCAGAGACTATGACCGGATTCTCTAAAAACGCAGTTAAATGTTGATGCCGGCGTAAACACTGGAGTGTTTCACACAGGCATCAACGGGCCTCTTGGCCCAGCGATTCTGTAGCCCACAGGGGGCCAGCATGGCGCCGGAGTGCTCCACGCTACTCCACAGCCGTACGCGGCCCTGCACTGCTCGCCACAGGTCCGCGCATGTGCGCGGTGGCCGGCCACGGGTCTGCGAATTTGCGCGGTGGCCGTTTCCACGCCGGCGCCGCAGAACATGGCGGAGCCTCGCAGTGGGCCGGCACAGAAGAAGGTAGGTCCTTCCCAGTTTGCGCGTGCCCGCCGATTGGTGGCTGCCGATTGTGGGCCTGGCTGTCGTGGAGGCCCCCCCCGGAGACTGATCCCCCTGCCTCCCAACAGGACGGCCACCACAGCTGCGACGCCGAGTTCCCGCCGTGTGGAGCCATACGTGACCCAGTCCGGTGGGAAATCGACCGGTCGCCCTCGGAGAATCGTCACGGGGGCCTCTTTCAATGGCCCCCGACCGGCGCTGCATCAACCGATCACCGGAGAATCGCGTCCCCGCGTAGGGCCGATCGTGGGTCTGAGGTCCCATTCTCCGCCCCCGTGCCGAGCTCCATTTTGGGCCGGAGGCTCGGAGAATTTCGGCAAATACCACCATCTCCAACAGTGCAGCAATCCCTCGGTTCTGCATTGGAGTGCTAGATTTCTGTTCATGTCTCTGGGTTGGGGTCTTGAACGCCCAATTTCCGAGACTTGAAGGGCAAATGGGAATTCTCCCTGGAGTAGCAATAGTGAGACAGTGTTCAATCGGTAGACATTCCATTTTCACATTGTGATTTACATACGGGTAACGAAGGGATGTCAAGCTCACGGATGGGGAATTGAAGTTTCCGGACCCACATGATACAGCGCCTCTTTGCCTAATGTCATGTGAGAGTACTTTTAAGAAATGTACCTTTAAGAAATGGGTGTTTAAGAAATGTACCTTTAAGAAATGGGTGGAAGAAATGTACCTTTAAGAAATGGGTGTTTATCAGTGATGTCAGAGTGTGGGTGGAGCTGGGCTGTCTGTCAATTTTCACTTTCGTTTTTGGCTGTTTGCTACAGGGTGTGTTTTAGTTTCGTTTTCAGAGCTCGATAGCTGCAGTCACAGCCAGAAGGTGTATGAATCTCTCTCTGTAATCCAAAGACTGTAAATTGATCCTGGTGATTTAAAACTAACAACAGTAGTGACTTTAACCTAATGTGCTTCTGTTAAAAGGTGTTTCTTTTGTCTGGATGTTGTTTGGGAAGTTATTAATCATTACTTAGTGTTGTATTCTTTGGGGGTTGTATTTGAATTAATGGTTGCTAAGATATTCACTGTATGTTTTAAAAAGGTTAACTTGAGTTCATAGAGTAAACATTGTTTTGCTTTAAAAAATACTTTTCCATTTCTGCTGTGCCACACCTGTAGAGTGGGCCGTGTGCTCCCCACACCACAATCTATTAAAGTTGTGGGTCAGGAGAACTCCATGATACACTTTGGGGTTCTCAAAACCCTGGCCCATAACACGAATTTAGTCTAACTTTATTCCACTTTCCTGCCCAATCTTTATGAGGATGGCATAAATCCAGCTCATGTGCCCGCCCGGACTCCAGGTTAAGGTAGGTAAAAAAAAGTGTGGTAAGGTGGCAGCTGCCCGTGGTCACTTCAAGGTTTGGCTGCTGTGCCTGAATAATACGAGTGCAGGAGAAAGTAGTGGTCAGCGCAATCCAATTTCACAGCCCTTTATGCAATTAGCTTGGTTGCCTTACTACTCCTACATGAGAATGGGAAAAATGGTTACACAGCATGTGAACCATCACGTTACCCTGAGGTGCAGCTCTGAGTTTGGAGATGAAGCATATTGCAGGGGCACAAAGGAGGGAGCTTTCCCCATCATCTACCCGTCTGGAACTGACCGAGTATTCCTGATGCTGAAATGGAAAATCTTTCTTTTGCCAGTACGCGCATGGGGAGGTCATTCAGCCCCTCGAACTTGCTCCACCAACCTGTCAAGTCGTAGCTGAGCTGTGCCTCACTCTATCCACCTTTGCTTCATATCCCGTGACATCCTCAATGTCATAACCTCGACTCTGCTGAAGCCTACATCGTTGGGATCTAGTCTTCCGAGTATCCCTATGGGAATACGCACTCCCCCGCTAAAGGGGCGGAGCTACCCTGAGCTTCTGCGATAAAACCAGCCGGCCTAGAATTGGCCAGCACTCGCTTGGTTGGGTAGCACTTGTTTGGACTCTCTGCTTGTACTTTGAAACAAACCTCCTGTTTAACCTCGTAACCCGGGGTGGACTCCATCCTTTTTGGCGGACACATTACTCACCTGAGAAAAATCCATTGAATCACAGTCTTAAAGCTCCAATTGTGGCACTGACAACAGACGTTTTGAGCGAGGGAGTCCCCATCTTCCGTTAAACTCCTTGCTGAACAATCCGGCTCTCATTTAATGTTGCTGTTCCCCAGGCCACCATTCTTGACTAACCCACCAGAGGAAACAATTCCTCCAACTCAACTCGAGTGACTCCCTTAGACATTTTTAAACACCTCAACCTGACCACGAAATCTTCTAAACTCATCACTTACCTCGATGAGTATAAAACATTAAAAAGATGTTTATGATGGGGGAGGTTTTGTGGCGCAGTGGGTAACATCCCTGTTTGTGTGCCAAAAACTCCGGGTTCGAATCCCACCTCAGGACTTGATGGCCAAGGAAGGCGCGTTCATAATGCGGCCAAACAGGTTAGACATAGAATTTACAGTGCAGAAGAAGGCCATTCGGCCCATACAGTCTGCACCGGCCCTTGGAAAGAACACCCTACCCAAGCCCACACCTCCACCTTATCCCCTTAACCCAGCAACCCCACCTAATCTTTTTTGGACACTAAGCGGCAATTTAGCATAGCCAATCCACCTAACCTGCACATCTTTGGACTGTGGGATGAAACCGGAGCACTCAGAGGAAACCCACGCAGACACGGGGAGAACGTGCAGACTCTGCACAGACAGTGACCCAAGCCGAGATTCGAACTTGGGACCCTGGAGCTGTGAAGCAACTGTGCTAACCACTGTGCTATCGTGAGTGTGTCAACCTGCACAACCTTCCAAACACATCACTGGCTGGCTGTAGGAGCGGGAGAGAATCCTGATCAACACGCTTGATGTGGAGTAGCGCACCCTCAAGCAAGAAGAAGTCCCTGGCGACAGACCAGGGACCTGTTCCGGGAATTACGAGCTGTGGAACGGACGACAGTCTACCTTAGTGCATCATTAGGTGCAGGAAGAGAGTTGGAATGGTTGTTATTAACCATACTGTTTTTTGCGTGTTAACAAATGCTAGAAGGAGGCAATGGCCATGAATTTATTCTCAGTACTCGAGGCCCCAGGAAATAAACTAGGTTGAGTAAAGATACTGTGCTCTCCAGTTGTCTCTTTTATTTGTGAAGATTTCCATCTCCCCAGAACATTATTTCTCTCATTGCAGACAAATTAATTCCCCCGTCTTGCAAAGTGGGGGTGGTGCGATGTGGAAGGCACCAAACCGCTGAACAATCCCAATTAAATTCCCAATTAATTATTGATAACCCAGCCTTCACTTTAATGGAGAAAAATCAATCTTGTAATAGCACGAAGAAAGAAAACTGCTCTCATCTTTGACTGGAAAACATGTTCATTTGTTTTCAGCCGGAATCCACTTCTGAGATCTGATTATGCACAAGGAAAAGGCAAACCGTGTTTTTAAATTTTAATGTGCATTTTAATGAAATATGGGTTGCATCATTCACGTCGACTTATACCCACGCAAGCCGAGCTTAACCGGCTCCGCAAAAAAATATATATATTTCAGCTGCCTCTTTCGGCAGAGGTGTCAGGTTTAGAGGATTGATGGACCAGACTGAATGAGCTGACGCTTCCCGGGACTGAACTGAGGGCTGCTCAAGGCCACAGAGACAAATTATTTTTCAGAAATTTTGCCTAAGAAATCAGCCTGGGTGATAGATGGATGTGCTCTGTGGTCTCTTTTGGAAATAATGGAGGCTTTAAAACACATCAAACCACATGTAACAATGCAAGGACAGAAAAAAAACAGTGAAAACTCAGGAAGGAGGAGTAAGTCAAGAAAATATGGGAATAACACTTTCCTTGTCAAGTGCTCCCTTCTCTTGGTAAAGTCTCCAGGTTATTAATTTTAACTGGGTACAGTAGTTCTGACACTGAATTAATAATTGAGAGATCGTGAGTTTAAAACCCAGCGAGCCAAGCTGATATTTGAAATTCAAATTTAAAAGCTAATCGGCAACAAAAAACTTGCATCAGTAGAAGTATCTATGAAGCTGTTGGATTGCTACAAATGCATATATGCGGTTAAGTGGAAGTTAGTTAAGTACACAAGGGAGAGAGGAATAGAATTGAGAATTTTCTTTTCTTTTTTTGACAACTAGAACTAACCCAAAGATGTGACTGGGAATTTGAAACCTTCAGATTTTTTTTTATAAGTGCATTTTTGCCTTCATCAAATGGATGTGTGGGTTAGATAGAGAAAGCCAGCATGGATTTGTTAAAGGCAGATTGTGTCTAACCGAGTTGAATTAGTTTTTTGATGCGGTATCAGAGAAGGCCGAGAATGCAAGACCAGGAATGTACTTCTGATTCTGTATAAATTCATAGAATTCACAGTGCAGAAGGAGGCCATTCGGCCCATCGAGTCTGCACCGGCTCTTGGAAAGAGCACCTTATCCAAGATCAACACCTCCACCCTATCCCCATAACCCAGTAACCCCACCCTACACTAAGGGCAATTTTGGACACTAAGGGCAATTTATCATGGCCAATCCACCTAACCTGCACATCTTTGGACTGTGGGAGGAAACCGGAGCACCCGGAGGAAACCCACGCACACACGGGGAGGATGTGCAGAGTCCGCACAGACAGTGACCCAAGCAGGAATCGAACCTGGGACCCTGGAGCTGTGAAACAATTGTGCTATCCACAATGCTACCGTGCTCTGGCCAAACCCCATTTGGAGTATTGTGAGCAGTTTGGGGCCCCGTATCTAAGGAAGGATGTCTGGCCTTGGAAAGGGTCCAGAGGAGGTTCATAAGAATGATCCCTGGAATGAAGAACTTGTCATATGAGGAATGGTTGAGGACTCTGGGTCTGTGCTCATTGGATTTTAGAAGGATGAGGGGAGACCTTATTTAAACTTACAGGATACGGAGAGGCCTAGATAGAGTGGATGTGGAGAGGATATTTCCACTAGTAGGAGAGATTAGAACCCAGGGCCTCAGCCTCAGACTAAAGGAATGATCCTTTAAAACTGAGATGAGGAGGAATTTCTTCAGCCAGAGGGTGGTGAATCTGTGGAACTCATTGCCGCAGAAGGCTGTGGAGGCCAAACCACAGAGTGTCTTTTTTTTTTAAATTTAGAGTACCCATTTATTTATTTATTTATTTCAAATTAAGTGGCAATTTAGCGTGGCCAATCCACCTAAACCTGCACATCTTTGTGTTGTGGGGTGTGATGCAGTATCAATTACGACGAGACGAGAGTAGAGAGTAATCGAGGTTTTATTACACATAGATGTGTGGCCTCCTACAGCAGCTTATGAAATGGCTGCTGTTGGGAGAGCATACCCATTTATACTCCGCCTCCTGGGCGGAGCCAGCAGGGAGGGATCTACCCCCGTACCTGTAGTACAGGGGCCTTACCGTAATACCCATATATACAATATAATACAACAGTGGTGACTACCACAGGGTGAAACCACCCAGACATGGGGAGAATGTGCAAACTCCACACGGGCAGTGACCCAGTTCCGGGATTCGAATCCAGGTCCTCAGCGTCGCAGTCCCAGTGCTATCCACTGCACTACATGCCGCACCACAGAGTGTCTTTAAGACCGAGATAGATAGATTCTTGATTAATAAGGGGATTGGGGGTTATGGGGAGAAGCCAGGACAACGGGGAAGAGAAACATATCAGCCATGATTGAATGGAGGAGCAGACACGATGGGCCGAATGGCCTAATTCTGCTCCTGTGTCTTATGGTCTCATGTCAAGTGGCAAGTTTTTCAGTCAATGAGCCCATACTGAGAGCTTGTGAGTAATTCTGTCTGCCTTTACGCATTTTCGACTCTCTGAGTGCACGTATGTTCATCTCACTGTCATGCCAAGAAAACATGAAAGAAAATATATATATCTACATCACCCTGGTTACTTTATAAAACTATTCAACATTTTTTTGAAAAGCATAAGGGACAAAGTCTTTATATTAACCGAAGCCATGACTGGTTACAACTCACAGAAAATACATTGCCAGTCTTCAGAAAACCACAAACCCCTTGTTATCTCTAAAGTTGCACTAATGCCCCCTGTGACTGAAGAAATCAAATTCTAACAAGGTGCTCAAAGGGTTCTTTACATTTCTGAGACAAAGCTCTGGTCAATGGGGACGAATTGTTTCCAAAGACAAAGGACTCTGAAATCTCTGGTAAACCTATTAATGAGGAAACATTAACCATCTGAAGAATCCAGATCAGGAATACATCCTGGGCGGGATTCTCTGACCGCGGGGCCGGGTCGGAGAATCGCCGGGCTGGGCGCAGTTCGTTCGATGCCGCCCCGAAGCCGGTCCACCGATTCTCCGGTGACCGGGACGTGCCGAATGGCCGACAAGAAAGCCCGGGTCCCGCCACCGCCGTTCACATGTGGTCTTACCCGGCGGGACCACGGTGTCCATCCTGCGGGGGCAGCCTGGTGGGGTGGAGGGGGGATCCGACCCCGGGTGGGGGTCCTCCACCGTGGCCTGGCCCGCGATTGGGGTCTACCGATCGGCGGGCCGGCCTCTTCTGGTGGGGGCCACTTTTACTCCGCACCGGCCCCTGTAACCCTACGCCATGTTGCGTCGGGGCCGGCACGGAGAAGGAAGCTATCACACCTGCGCGCATTCGTGCCGGTCGCAGTGTGCATGCGCAGACCCGCGGAGCCCGTGAGTCGCTCCAAGGTCGTGCTGGCCCCCTGTAGGGCAGCGGATCGCTACACTTAGCGGTCCGACGACGCCATCGTTAAACTCTCCGCTTTTTACGACGGCGTCAACACTCTGCCGTCAGAAGGGAGAATCCCGCCCCCTTTGTCCCACCTGAGCGGAAGAAGTCAGAGTTATGTCACGTACCCCCTCCCCGCAAGCTGCGAGAATCTGTAATATTGCCTTGTGAAGCGAAATGGGGCAGTTTGCCAGCTTCCATCAACAAAACAGCAGCAGAGCCAGAGATCTGTCCAGGTTTAACGTCCCTGGCCCGCAACTCCACAGTTTCTACTGGAGCACGTGAACTCCTGTACCAGTGCCGACCACAAGACTAATTCATCTCTATGTGCTTCTTCCATGGTGGAAGTCAGTGCTATTGGAAAGGGGGTTGTGCTGCATTAGTTTCAACCTGCTCATCTCCCTGAAGGAAAACACCATTTTAATTCTGGGCCCTGGACTCACATGAAAAACTAATTCTTATTTTGTCTGTGTTCTTTTACCCCTTATTTCTTTCATTCCCTTCTCCTTTTTTTATTGTGTGAATATATCAGGGGTTATATGCCCCCCTCTCCGTGTTTGAGTGTGTGTAAAATAAACAAACTGTCTCTGTCCCGCCGGGCTTGTTTTCCGGTGCGGTGTGCCCCCGCCGGCAGCGGGATGCCACCTGGCCCGGCTGCCGGCCAATGGGGTTTCCCACTGTGGGCACCACCACATCGTCGGGAAATTCGTGGGCGTGATTGCTCTGCCAGCGAAGCGGAGGATCCCAGCGATGGAGAATCCATCCCCTGATTTTACCACGGCCGGATTCTCTGATTTCCAGGCTATGTCCGGCGGATCCGTGGCGTTCTAAGTCAACAAAATCAGAAGCGCCCTAGCACTGATCCTCCAACCGGTGAGCGGTTAGCAGCTGCGCCACTTAAAACTCCCAGTCTCCATGACAAAGATGGCCGGCGAATTGCCGGGTCCGTGGCGGCGCGTGCTCACGGCGACAACCTGCAGTGGGCGTGTCGTACAACATGACGCCGGCTGTGCAATCTGTTGGATAGTGCCACCATGTACACTCCCGGACCAGCCCCCCACCAGTCCCCCCAGCCCTCGCCGTAGCCCCCCTGGCTAGCAGCACGGTTCCCACCCAACTGTGGCAGCGCTGGACACAGTCCACAGCGCCACGCTGGGTTCCCGACCCCTGAGACCACACGTCCACCACACGGTCGGGAACTCGGCCCATTGGGGGGGCGGAGCATCCTGAGGCCACCCCAACGGCGTGTGGTGCACTCCTCGATGACGCCGTTGGCTTATAATGCAGAACAAGGTCAACAGCGCAGGTTCAATTCCCGTACTGGCCTCCCCGAACAGGCGCTGGAATGTGGCGACTCGGGGCTTTTCACGGTAACTTCATTGAAGCCTACTTGTGACAATAAATAAGTGATTATTATTATTATTATTTTGTAGGGTGCAGAGCATGCGAAAACATGCGGCGCCGCCAATTCCATCATAAAAAGCAATTCTCCGCCCTATCGCCGATTCCGAAGTCGGGGAACGGGGAATCCCGCCCCACATCTCGAGTTTGCTGCGAGGTTATTTATAGAGGATTGGATCCCTCCCAGACTGAGGAATGGCGACAATACACCACCACTTATAAAGGGAGATGTAAAAAATCAAAACACCTCTCTGTTTATGGATAGGAGGTGAAGTGAGAACCAGGGCTGTTTTAAATTTAAATCCCTCCTGCCTGTAACACCACCAATAAGTGTGAGCAGCTTCCTATCTTAATGTGCCGGAATTTGGCCCCATGGCATTCGGACAATATTATTGTCCCGGCGCTCGGACCTATATCTTTGAGCATTTCTCAACTTGTCTGTATTGTGACCACAAGGTTCTGGTCACAATGTAGGGATGTAGCGATATGCCATACATTCTGTGCAGCATCCCCTCACCTAAACACTCGCTGAGGTCAGTGATGATAAATCAAAGTGTTGACGTACTTCGTTCAGTGGAGCCTTTTGAGCATGCTCCCGAAGCATAAAAGACAGCTTTAGCCAATGTTGAGAGCAAGGATGTAGTAAAGCTGACGTGTGGTCTTTATCATCAACAAAGCATGTCCTTGAGGGATTTATGGTGTTTTTGCATTTTAGAGTTTGCAAGGTTCGGGTCTGGCTTTGAGGGAAGACTGCGTTGAAGAAAAGGCTTTATAATATCTGTCAGGCAAGTGTGTGAACATCGTCATCCTTATGTAGCTCACCTCCATTGAAAAGTCAAGGGGTGGGATTCTCCATCCCGCTGCACCTGTTTGCTGGTGCGACGTGCCCAAACCTGCAGCGGGATCCTCCATCCCGGCAGCAGGCCAATGGGGTTTCTGATTGTGGGCACCCCCACGCTGTTGGGTACTCAGCCGGCGTGAGTGCACTGCCGGCGAAACGGAGAATCCCACCGACGGAGAGTCCAGCCCAGGATAAACCTATCCTTAGCTGAGAGTGCCGGATGGCAATGTGCTGGAGATGAAGGTGACACTGAGCGATCTCAAAATGGTTAATGTCATGATATTTAGGTAAACATCATAGCACAAACATACATACATACTGATGGACAGATCAACGGACCAATCAACACACACACAACACCACAGCCAATCACAGGCAAGAGCATACACAGTACAAAACAGGGAACACGACACTTCCTGAGCATTCCAGCAGGAGACAGCTCAGGGCACAGAGCTCACAGCAAGCCACTCAGACATCCACCATGTGCTGAGTGCCACCACAAGATAGTGTTAGGAATAGGTCCACAGATTCTAGGGTTATGATCGAACCTCAGTAACCAGTTTACCACTGTAAATATATGTTAGTAATAAAACTGAGTTGTACCATTCGCAACCGTGTTGGTTCGTCTTGTAGCAGAGTACCCAACACATCAGTTAACACCTGCAGTATGTCCTCAGCTGCCTTGGCCCAAGTGTGAGCTATCAGTATAACCATCGAGGTGCCACAGAATTTGTTGGCCTGTTTCTAGACATGGATCTCCTTGAGGAACTTGTCACACTGACGGCATATAGTTACACATCCACTGAGTAGAGCAAAACAGCTCTTGCCTCTGCGAGGCTGCTGTTGCTACTGGGATGCTGGAGAGACACCTGAAGAGGCAGCACCTACTGGTGTTTGGTCCGGGACACCTCCTCCAGTTCGCATCTCATTTCTGTAAAGCCCCAGAGGATTCATCATCCTTCAAAGGATCAATACAATGTGATCCTAGTGTGTAAGTACTGACTCTCAGGTTGAAGTTGAAACGAGAGGGATAGCAACGCTGATCTTCATGTGTGCTCATGATGGACGGCACTTTGTCGATACACCATTTGTCAATGTTCTCTATTGATTATTCTTTTGTCTACTATGTATGTACTGTGTATGTTCCCTCGGCCGCAGAAAAACACTTTTCACTGTACTTCGGCACATGTGACAATAAATCAAATCAAATCAAATCAAAGTCAAATCAAATCAGAAACTTGCCAAGAGAAGACTCACTACAACTTGTCAACATCCTCGTGGAATCTGGTGGCAATGAAGGCCTCGTGTGCACACCTGCCTCGACTGACGCATGCTGTGGCCTCTTCCCCGGCTTCCACGACCTCTTCCCCGGCTTCCACGACCTCAATGTCCTTCCCATCGGAGAAGACATGCAGCTCCTCCTTGTCAGCATCTGGCAAGTCCTTCCATTTATGCAACCTCAGGGTGTGCATTGTGCAGAAAGTCACGATGATCCGATCCGGTAACTCTCTGGAGTTCTCTGTCAGGTTAGTCCAAGTATTGGAATTACATCTTCAAGATGATTGTGGTATGCTCCACCAATGTTTGGGTAGTGGTATGAGCTTCATTGAGCTTAGGGGCTGGTTTAGCACAGTGGGCTAAACAGCTGGCTTGTAACGCAGAACAGTGCCAGCAGGTTCAATTCCCATACCAGCCTCCCCGAACAGGCGCCGGAATGTGGTGACTTAGGGCTTTTGCACAGTAACTTCAATGAAGCCTATTTGTGACAATAAGCGATTATTATTATTATTTAATTGTACCTTCTCTTAGCAGCCACACAGGCATCATTGGCCACATCCTTTGCAAGTATTCTTTGTCACCCAGGAATCAACCCTGGATCCTGTGTGATCCCTTGAAGTTGTCCGGGTATCTGTGATCTACTCAAGGTCTATGAGTCATGGCAACTTCCTGGGTGTCTCACACAAACCTGTATGATTTGCTTCTTGTGGTCGCAGATCAACTGCATATTGAGCGAGCAATACATGTCCTGCTTGTGTATTGGAGTTCCTATCACCAGGGAGCTTTTATGGCTACATGAGTGCAGTCGATGGCACCCTGCCTCTGTGAGGATCTGAAATCACAGCCCGGTTCTCTGGCATCCTGGCATCGTTCTTGCCAGATACTTCAATGAAATTGTGCACCTTGAAAAAAGGATGTCAGTTACCTCCTGCATGCACTTGTGCTTGAATGCTTGAGAGATCCCACAGAGATCTCCAGCAGATCCCTTGAAGTGCCACTCATGGAGAAGTTAAGAATAGCGTTGGCTTTCAGAGCCACTGGCATTGGATGCCCCCCACTCACCATGGCGTCAACTTCTCCAGAATGTGGCAGATGTGAGCCATCAGATCCCTGCACATATGGAGGTGTTGCCGATACTGCCTCTTCCTCATTTGCAAAACATATGTGTGTTCTGTATGCCTTTGGTCTTGGCAGCCACCTACGCATGTCAATTCTGTGCTGCCCCTTGTTCATGAAGGTGAAACTACTCCCCTTGGTGACCCTGGTGCTGCCTTCATAACCTTCTCAGCCTTCTCTCTTTCCTGTATGTGATAATGCAGACAGCAATAAACCCAACCTCCATCTTTCTGATGGTCTCCTTTCT
This sequence comes from Scyliorhinus torazame, assembly GCF_047496885.1. Classification (NCBI taxonomy): domain Eukaryota; kingdom Metazoa; phylum Chordata; class Chondrichthyes; order Carcharhiniformes; family Scyliorhinidae; genus Scyliorhinus; species Scyliorhinus torazame. Next base: position 106,583,773 of record NC_092716.1, read on the forward strand.
GCAGCAGTGATGAGAAAAAGACTGGAGTCAACACGACCCTCCAAAGGTGATGACTAATTACCTGTGGTTTCAAGGGCTTGGTTCCAGTGTCAGCACCAATTCACCACTGAAGTCCTGGCCTGAGAAAGGTACATTTCAATGCGCTCCTCCCCCACCCCCTGCCAAATCTCTCTCCTCCCAGGACCGCTTTACATGACCAACAGCTATGAGATTGCTTTGGTCAGATACATGGATGTTCTGCTTTCAGGCGAGGTGCTGGGTCCTCATTCACTGCATTCCTATACTACTCTCTTTGGAATAAACACAAGAGCTCATGTTTAATGAGGAACTGAGATTATCTGAATTAGGGCTGGGGGCAGGGGGTTGAGACTTCACATCTGTAAACATATCAGTGCCAAAATTCTGAGCTCCTACTTTGAACACACTTCTGCAGCTTATCCAGTTGCTCCTGATCTTGTTATCGCTCTGGGAAATACAATGATATCGATTCATGTCACTATTTAAGATTAGCCTTGCATGAATTCATTGCTTCATTCTCCTGACTCCCTGCATTGTCATCGAAAGACTCCTAACATGTCTTAGCTGTACAAAGCTTCAAAGGGCAACTAGGGATGGACAATAAATGCTCGCCTAGCCAGTGATGCCCACATTCCATTATTAAATAATAATAGAAAATTGGGAATGCACAGTTCAGTTGGGTACCCCTTTAATTGGCTCCCCAATGCAGTACACCACTCCTCCAAATGGTCCTCCAAGCCCTCATTAGCTGGGTTTTTCCTCAGTTTAGTTTTGTACTGCATCATTGCTTCAGGCTGTAAGATGGTAGTGCTGAGGTCTTACGATTAGACAACATTAGCTTGGATTCTTCTTGTGTGAGTTTGGAAATCCCTCCCATTCTCCTGGAGGAGTACACTGTTCTGGTTTCCCTCCCTCAATACCCCTCAATCCCAACCCTCCAATTCCTGATCCCATTGTGACGATTACCCCTGAATCGGTTGAGGTGGTTGTATCTATGCCCCATGCGGACCTTACCCCGTCCCCTAATTGAGGCTAATTTCAGAGTGAAATAGGGAGAGACCCACCTCCTCCATGAGACCTTTGAATGCCCCACGCTACTTTTTCCACATCTATCGGCTGCAGAGGCCTTCCCTGACTGCGAATGTGCCACCTGCAGACCTGTACCAGGCCGGAAGCCCCCCGGATTGCACTTCTGATGTTTCAATCATGCCCTGCACACAATATGCTTGTCACAAGTGACGCTGGACTGATGTGCCTTCCTCCTTCTTGGACTGGGACAAGATCAGGAATGTAAAGTGAAGCGTTCTTCACCCTGCCGTTCTGCAATTCTGGTCCCAACTTTATGTCCCTCTGTAAGAGATTCTTCCCATTCAGGCCAAAAGGCTACTTCCGCAAACCCCCCCCGCCCCTTCCAACCACCCTCACCCCCTTGTCATGTGCTGAGTGCAACCTTCACCACTTTCCCCCCATCAAGTCCTTGCCCTGCGCACATTGCAAGCCGCCACCATACCACTGATCTGGTAGGTAGAGACCTGCCTGATAACTCGCAAAGAAGGCCATGTGGCCCAACTGCGAAGTCTGGCACTGATTCTGAGTTGCCATGAACAAGCCTCAAAGTCCCAGGTAAGTGCAGGTCAGCAGGCGCACATCACATTGTCAGCCTGACTGGCCTAATGATACAGTGTGGGTGGAAGATTCCGGCAAGCAGTCATCATAATGAGCATGTGTGATATTCAAATGTATTAAAATGACGTTGCGGATGTGGTGTGGTGAGACATGTGCACTGTCATTGAAGTCAGAGTCAAAGATGCAAGACAATACTTTGAATGCGAGCATTTGCTACCTACCTCTCCATTCACCTGAGGAAGGAGCAGTGCTCCGAAAGCTAGTGATTTGAAACAAACCTGTTGGACTTTAACCTGGTGTTGTAAGACTTCTTACTGTGCTCCCCCCAGTCCAACGCCGGCATCTCCACATCATTGAAGTCAGGAGCACGCTATTGCAATCTGTCTTCCCACCGATGTGAGGTTGTTGTTGCTCTCGTGATATTTTCTGCTCTCGCTCGCCATGGCGTCCACCACGGGCGGAATGGAAAACTCCAGCTCATGCCTTCTCGTCCTAGACTTTCCAACCAACAGAAATAGTTTCTCACTATAGACGCTATCATCTCCTCTTAATATCCTGAAAACTTCAATCAAATGTCCCTGAACCTTCTAAATTCCAGAAAACGCGATCCTAGTTTTTAAAAACAGCTTTTACAATTTGAGCACATGAGGAAAGAATCATTCCGTCAAGTATGCAAACGAGTGCAGATAGAATCATTGCCTGACGATTGCTCTATGATTGCAAATCAAGGACCCTTTTAAACAAGCAAATGTGATGATTGCAATGTTTACTCAAACTCAACACTTGAAACGCTCAGAAAAGGCCCAGAGCTGAACTACCCCTGATCATTTTCATTGTAATCATCCTGTGGCACGGAATCATCCCCCCTGATGGCGTATCGCTGTACGTGACAGCACTCAGTGCAATCCAACTTACAATGCTGCAGACATCGAACACTTCAAATAGTTCATTTTACAAATATAAGATGAGCGGCAATGAGACTTTTTCAGTGGAACGGATTGCGTAGTCAAGCTTTTAAAATTTTAAACAGGATTTCAGTGAGGAGTCCATTAACTCTTGAATCTTAAAAAGCACCGAGTTAGAAAATGTTATCAATATTTCAGAAGGACACATAAAACAACCTTGCCTTTACTGTTTTCTTTTCATAGAGGACAGGTTGAGACTTTTCCTTTGGTGCCTCATCCTCTTCAGCAACCCACTGCGTTCACGCACGGTGGAAGCCGTTCTGACCCCCTCGCTTTTCTGCCTGTAGCTCTCTAGAGCGAGGTGACAAAGCATTTGCTCTCCTCCTCAGATCTGCAGGTCTCCCATGTCACCGTATCATGTGATGAACACAGAGCAGGATGACAACCTGCACTGATTTAGCGCCTCATGTAGTTTAAAAAAGCCCCAGGACACTCCGCAGGAGCATTACCCATCAGAATTTGACTCTGAGCCATGGTAAGGACATAGTGAGGAAGATGAAGAGGTAAGCTTTGAAGAGTGCCTTAAAAGAGGGAAAAAGAATAGACAGGGGAAGTCATTGAAGTGGGAATGCCACAGCGTTGGGCCTAGGCAGCTGAAGATATAGCTGTCAATGGTGTGGCAATAAAATTGGGATGTTCAAGAGGCCAGAATTAGAGGAATGGAGTGATCCCAAAGGGTCATAGGCAACCTTCCCTCTCATTTATTTTGGTGATGAGTAGACGATTTATTTAAGTGTGTGTGCTTTTAAATTCTTTTGCCCAGCTGCACATGTGCTAAATTAAGGATTTGACTTGAGCCTGGCCTGTGCTTGGACTTTTGGGTTACTGCCAGGCCGCTTACAGGGAACTGAGCTTGTAAGGCTAACACAGATTTAAAGCTAGTGACATCGAAACAAACCTGTTGGACTTTAACCTGGTGTTGTAAGACTTCGTACTGTGCTCACCCCAGTCCAACGCCGGCATCTCCACATCACAGATTAAAGAGATAGGGAGTGGTGAGGCCATGGAGGGTTGTCAAAAGGAGGATAAGATTTTTTAAAATGGAAGCTTTGCTTAAAGAGGAGTCAATGTAAACCAACAGACACAGAGGTGATGGATGCATAGGACCTGGTTAAAGCATGTGGGAATAGTTAAGTCAAGAATTATCAAAGACGTGAATGAACGTTTCAGCTACAGATGAGCTGAGGCAGCGGTGAGGTCAGGCAATGTTTGGGTGGTGAACATGGGCGTTCTTAGTGACGGCGCGAAGCACATCTCAGGACCAAACATGACATAAAACCTTCTCTGATGTTCATATTTCTGTCCTTGGCCTACTACAATCTTCCAGTGAAGCCCAACGCAAGCTGGAGGAACAGAACCACATCTTCCGATTACCTTAACAGCCTTCTGGACATTGATGCAGCACTCCGGAGTGTGGCCCAATCACACCTGTCAGGGATCCCATCTGTCAGGGATCTCACAGAATTTAGCCTGGAATCCTCCCCTCCTCCATGAAACATCCCATCAGTGTCTGGGAAATGCACAGGTAGTTTAAGGGGCAGTTCCGGGCAATGCCCAGGTAGTTCCAGGGGCAGTACTTGGATAGTGCCAGGTGCTGAGGCCTGATAATGAGCTGTTAATGTATGGAAATGATGTTCCCAGCATTGAACATTAGTAATCCCGTTATGTCACTGGCAGGGTGGGCAGGGACAGTCGCGTCACGCTCTTAGGTTGGTGTGAAACGTAACTTAGGCCTCTACTGCGGCTTTCCGCTCCCATTGCCAAGTCCGCCCAAAAAATCAGGAGCAGAAAATTGTGACCCATATTTCTCCAGCTCTGAAGAAGTGTCACACTGACCTGAAACGTTGGGTGAATTCTTCATTTGAGAGACTAAGTGCTGACGCCGGGATTGAACCACGAATGTTCTACATGGGCGAAAGCGGTGCCAGTCCAGGAGCAATTCAGGTCATGTTAAAGGTCTAACATCAGTGTAGAACTCGCGCAATTCCAGTGCATGCCAACCCTCACCCCAGCCAAGATAACGGCACTGGTTGCGATGGAGCACGCCCATTCCGTTGATGAGTTGGCTGGGACAAGAGAGTACCTAGGGGGGTGGCACTTGTTGCACTGGAGCACGCCCATCTTGTTGATGGGTCAGCTGGGGACAGAGGGTACCTAGAGGGAGGGGAGGGATGGCCTGGGGGAGGGGGAGTGGGCATCCATACTACCCGATGTTGGACTGTTTGTACCTCCTCCCGCACCCTCAGCAGCCACGGTGCTTGTTTCCCGATTTGAAACACCACAAGTGAACTTCACCATTGGTAAGTCCACCTGGCGGATGTGGAGCATCGCGGAAGACCCGGAAAATGCCAGGTCGGGCCCGTTAATGAGATGCCGGCGACCTTTACTGTACAATTTGCATGCGGGGTAGAACATATTCAGCCCATTGTTAATGGTCCGGAGCATGGCATTCCGTTTGTTGCTCGGCGCCAACCTCGATTTCAGGCTGATATTCCGCCCAATCGCGTTTCCCGATTCTGGAGTTAGTCGACAGAGAATCCTGCCCATTAACTCCGTTTCTCTCTCCACAGTGGCTGCCAGACCTGCTGAGCTTTTTCCATCGGTGTCCGTTTTCATTTCTGGTTCCCAGCATCGGCAGCAATTTGCTTTCTATGACACAAAGATTGCGAGCAGATTGTGATGGGGCCTAAAGGCTGTGGCTTCGATCTTCCCAAATTTAGTTGAAGGAAATTTCTGCTCAACCAGTTCTGGTAGTCAGACGCGCAGTCCCAAAACGTAGAATGAGTGAGGGGTTGAGTGAGTTGTTGGTGAGGTAGATCTGGGTATTGCCAATGTACAGGGGGAGCCTGTGATGATGTCCAACGGGAGGCATGTGGAGGAGAAAGAGCTGGGGGTGGGAGTAAACACTGTGGGTGGGATCCAACTAAAAAAAATGATTCTGTTCTGAGCGAGATTAGCACCGTTAATGAACCCGCTACCTTACAGCTATATTTTGTTGGTGGAACACCCCCTGCGAGGCTGCACTCAGCATCATTTCTTGCATTGAGGAGCTCAGGCGAGCGGAATCCCTCCATGCAGGAAGAGATCAGGAAGCCATTTTAAATGGCATCCCAAAATCTTCACCCCCCCCCCCCCAGGGCGGGAGGCCTTCACCAGGTGCGCTCTCTCTGGCCGGTAGAAGTGCGGCTTGCACTCTGCGCAGACTTGGCAGTCTCTGGTTACGGGTCCTGACCTCCTCAATGGAGTAGGGCAGGTTGTGGGCCTTGATACAATGGAAGAACCGGGTGACCCCCAGGTGGCTGAGGTCATAGTGGAGAGCCCGGAGTCGGTCCACATGTGCGCTGGCACATGTACCGCGGGATAGGGCATCAGGGGCTCATTGAGCTTCCCCGGACGATACAAAATCTCGTAATTATAGGTGGAGAGCTTGATCCTCCACCTCAAGATCTTGTCGTTCTTGATCTTGCCCCGCTGTGTATTATTAAACATGAGGGCAACCGACCTTTGGTCAGTGAGGAGAGTGAATCTCCTGCTGGCCAGGTAATGCCTCCAATGCCGCACAGCTTCCACAATGGCTTGGGCCTCCTTTTCGACAGAGGAGTGCCGAATTCCGGAGGCATGGAGGGTGCGGGAAAAGAAAGCCACAGGTCTGCCCGCCTGGTTGAGGATGGCGGCCAGAGCTACGTCCGATGCATCGCTCTCGACCTGAAAGGGGAGGGACTCATCGACTGCTTGCATCGTGGCCTTGGCGATGTCCGCCTTGATGTGGTTGAAGGCCTGGTGGGCCTCAGCCATCAGGGGAAAAACTGTGGACTTGATAAGTGGACGGGCCTTGTCCGCATAATTCAGGACCCACTGGGCGTAATACGAGAAAACCCCAGGCACCGTTTCAGGGCCTTGGGGCAGTGGTGGAGAGGGAGTTCCAGGAAGGGGCTCATGCAGTCGGGGTCGGGCCCTAGGACTCCATTTTCCACTACGTAGCCAAGGATGGCTAAGCGGTTGGTGCGGAACACGCATTTCTCCTTATTGTAGGTGAGGTTAAGGAGTTTGGCGGTATGGAGAAATTTTTGGAGGTTCGAGTCGTGGTCCTGCTGATCGTGGCCGCAGATGGTGACGTTATCTAGGTACGAGAAGGTGGCCCACAAACCGTACTGGTCAACCATTCGGTCCATCTCTCGCTGGACTACCGAGACCCCATTGGTGACGCCAAAGAGAACGCTAAGGAAGTGATAGAGGCGGCCATCTGCTTCGAACACAGTGTATTGGTGGTCCTCCGGGCAGATGGGGAGCTGGTGGTAGGCGGACTTCTAGTCAACTGTGGAGAAGACTCGATACTGCACAATCTGATTGACCATGTCAGATATGCATGGGAGGGGGTACGCGTCGAGCTGCGTGTACCGGTTGATGGTCTGGCTGTAGTCAATGACCATCCTGTGCTTCTCCCCAGTCTTCACTACCACCACTTGAGCTCTCCAGGGGCTGTTGCTGGCCTCGATGAACCCCTCCCGCAGAAGCCGTTGGACCTCCGACCTAATGATGGTCCTGTCCTGGGCACTGTACCATCTGCTCCTAATGGCAACGTGGTTTGCAAACAGTGAAGGTGGATCGACCTTAAGGATTTGAGGCCGCAGGCGGTGAGGGGGGGGCAGGGGTCCGCCGAATTTCAAAGTCAGGCTTTGGAGGTGGCATTGAAAATCAAGACCAAGTAACAGGGCAGTGCAGAGATGGGGAGGACGTAGAGCCTGAAGTTGCTGAACTCTACGCCCTGATCGTGGCCGCAGATGGTGACGTTATCTAGGTACGAGAAGGTGGCCCACAGCCCGTACTGGTCAACCATTCGGTCCATCTCTCGCTGGAAGACCGAGACCCCATTGGTGACGCCAAAGGGAACTCTAAGGAAGTGATAGAGGCGGCCATCTGCTTCGAACGCAGTGTATTCCGCGACACAGTACCCCTGGATTTCCATGGAATGGGATCTGGAGAACAGGGAGATTTTCTGGGTGCCACTGGAGTACCGGGAGGGAGCAGCGCCTTACCGTAGCAGGGTGGATGAAACTCTCTGTGCTCCCGGAGTCAAAGAGACAGGTCGTCTCGTGCCCGTTGATCTTCACCGTCGTCGTAGCGGTCACGAGGTGCGGGGCCGTGACTGATCCAGGGTGATGGAGGCGAGCTGTGGAAGATGTTGGGAGGTCCCGGGCTGATCAGCGGTGGCGGAGGTATCAGTGGGCAGCGAACGGCCAGACGAGCAGGGGTCCTGAGGCGCGGTCCAAAATGGCGCCGAAACGGGCGCACATGGCGGGTGGCATCAAAGATGGCGGCACCCAGGGGCAGCACGTGGCTAGTGGTGGAGAAGATGGCGGCGCCCCTGGATGACACGTGGAGGGTGTAGCAATGCCGGGCCTGGAAACAGCGGCGACCGACCGGGCCTGGCAAACGGAAACAAAGTAGCCCTTCTTCCTGCACCCATTGCAGGTCACTCTCTGCGCCGGGCAGCGCTGCCTGGGATGTTTGCTCTGGCCATAGAAATAACACTTGGGCCCCCCGGAGTTGGCTGGCTGCCGCGCTGCGCAGGCTTGCGGTGAGCTCGAGTCGGCAGCTGGTGTGGCCCACGATGCCCACGAGGGTGCCGTATGGTCGGAGGTGTAGGCCTCCAGATTACGGGAGGCCACTTCTAGTGAATTAGCAAGCTGCCTAGTCTCTGCAGGATCCAGCGTGCCCCCTTACAATAGTCGCTGGCGAACGTACGTAGACTTCATGCCCATGACATAAGCGTCTCGGATTAATAGTTCGGTGTGTTGGACTGCCGAAACTGCCTGGCAGTCACAGTTCCTACCGAGAATCTGTAGGGCCCGCAAGAAATCGTCCAGAGTCTCCCCCGGGAGTTGCCATCTCGTGGCCAGGAGGTACCTGGCGTACACTTGATTCACCGACTTAATGTAATGTCCCATTAGTAGCGTCATCGCTTCTGTGTAGTTAGGCGCATCCCGGATGAGGGGAAAAATCTCAGGGCTCACCCGTGAGTAGAGGACTTGGAGCTTCTGTGGGTCCGAGAGTTCTTCAGTGGCTGCTCTGAGGTAGCCTTCGAAGCAGACTAGCCAGTGGTCGAAGGTGGATGTGGCGTTGGCTGCGTGAGGGCTCAGCTCCAGGTGATCAGGCTTGATTAAGATGTTCATCTTTTAAAATCTTGTGCAATAAATTGATGTACCGTCAATTACCACGAGACGAGAATGGTGAAACAATCGAGGCTTTATTGCACAAGATGTTGTGCCTCTGGAACCAGAATGGGAGCAGCGCAGGAGAGCATACACTTTTATATGCGGAGCCAGCAGGCTGGGATTTACCATTGTACCTGTAATACAGTATCAGGACTGTAATACATGCAATGTGTCACTAGTGGTGATTACCACAAGTACTAGGAGCGGGAGGAAGCCATTTGGCCTCTCCAGCCTGCTCCACCAGTCAATAAGATCATGGGCGACATTCTCCGACCCCCCGCCGGGTCGGAGAATCGCCGGGGTCTGGCGTGAATCCCGCCCCCGCCGGTTGCCGAAGTCTCCGGCACCGGATATTCGGCGGGGCGGGAATCGCGCCGCGCCGGTTGGTGGGCCCCCCCCCCCGCTCGATTCTCCGGCCCGGATGGGCCGAAGTCCCGCCGATAAATTGCCTGTCCCGCCGGCGTAAATTAAATCACCTACCTTACCGGCGGGACAAGGCGGAGCAGGCGGGCTCCGGGGTCCTGGGGGGGGGGGCGTGGGGCGATCTGACCCTGGGGGTGCCCCCACGGTGGCCTGGCCCGCGATCGGGGCCCACCGATCCGCGGGCGGGCCTGTGCCGTGGAGGCACTCTTTCCCTTCCGCCTCCGCCACGGTCTCCACCATGGCGGAGGCAGAAGAGACTCCCTCCACTGCGCATGCGCGGGAAACTGTCACCGGCCGCTGACGCTCCCACGCATGCACCGCCCCGAGATGTCATTTCCGCGCCAGTTGGCGGGGCACCAAAGGCCTTTCCCGCCAGCTGGCGGGGCGGAAATCAGTCCAGCGCGGGCCTAGCCCCTCAAGGTGAGGGCTCGGCCCCTCAAGGTGCGGAGAATTCCGCACATTTGGGGCGGCGCGATGCCGGACTGATTCGTGCCGTTTTTGGCGCCGGTCGGCGGACATCGCGCCGATTGCGGAGAATCCCACCCAGTATTTCAAAGGATCGATAATGGATCCCAGCTGGACAGGCCCCCACCCATTACCATGGGAACCCGTACTCCACGAGCCGCATGGAGAGATGAATGATCCCCCAGTGCTTCTCGTGAGGGTTATCACAGGATTGTAAAAAAAAGGAACAAAATGCAAGCTTAACCAGTGACACAACGGAAATGCGTCCATGTGGGTGCTGTGCAGAACGACTCGAGAATGTGGAACAGGAGGAAGATCTAAGGATCATAATTGCCAAAACTGGGCCACCAGTATCGCCAAACCAGAGGGAAAGGTTTTGCCATCCGTTCAGCTCATTACAAGAGTTGAATTGCCTTCTACAAAGATCTCCGCTATGTTGCGCATCTGTAATTTGATGTCATATTTTGATCTCTTCACAGGGTGCGGCCTAATGTCCAGAGGCCGACTATCAGAATGACACTTCGCCTCAGGGTTCTTTGTTATCAGGCTTAAAGAACTAGAAATTTAGTTTCACTCGGGAAACAATTTTTCTTCAAATTTCGAGTACCCAATTCTTTTCTTTCCAATTAAGGGGCAGCCGAGCGTGGCCAATCCACCGACCCTGCACACCCTTTTGGGTTCTGGGGGTGAGACCACCACAGACATGGGTAGAATGTGGAAACTCCACAGGGGCAGTGACCCGAGGCCGGGATTGAACCCTGGTCCTCGGTGCCGTGGGGCAGCAGTGCTGCACTGCGCCACTGTGCTGCCCTGTTCACTCGGGAAACAAGGCATATGATTGGTGTTTTAAACTGATGAAAGGGAATCTCTTCTGTTTGAGGTGATAGAATTTTATGAGCGGATAGGAAGGAGCCAACCAGGGGCCATCAGTGCGAAAGACAAAAATATTCGGCTGGATTCCCCGTTCCTGAGACTAAAGGCTGGATTCTCCGCAGCCCTGTGCTGAAATCGCGGCCAGTGCGGGGGCGGAGAATCCACTTTCACAACGGAATTGGGCCCGGCGCCAGTCCGGCGATTCTCCGGGCCCCGAAAGTCGGCGTGACCGCGGAGTATGCCACGTGGCTGGGGGCCCATTGCCAGAGGTCCGCCCAGCAATCCTCCACTCCGACTGGCCGAGTTCCCGACGGCGTGGAACTAACCACCTATTGCCGGTCGGGATGCTGGTGTGGCGGCTGCGGGATTGGAGGCCAGGGGGGGCCTTATAGGCGGCAGGGGGTTAGATCCGTGGGTTTAAATGCTCAGGCGCGCGACCAATCAAGGGATATCATTTCTCGGTGTGGCTCCGCGGTCCGAGTCCGTCATGGAACTCCTGCCCGGCCGCTGGAGACCGCCACCGTGCGCACGCACGGACTCCGAATCACAAGTGCGGGGGACCGTATCCGCAGCTGAAGTTGCGAGATTTACTCCGGACCCCTGCTAGCCCCCTGCAGGGCAATGAATTAGATTAACTTTTTTACCAGAATTTCGGGAGTAAAACTCCATCGTTTTTACACCGGCGTGGGGGCATAGTCCCATTTTGGGAGAATCCAGCCCTAAGTGTTGATGTCGCGAAAAGATTTGTGGACTTTCGCGACAGAAGAACTGGTGCCCCACCTGGACCGATTAATCGGGGCTAGCACCAGCACCACATGGAATACAAACAATTCCAATGAGAAATGATGCGGGATTCACCGGGTCCATGATAGACTATAAGAATGAACGAGCTACAGTCACATAGGCACACTTCACTCCCCACACACACCATCCTAGCCAACAAGATGGTACTGGTTGCGCTGGAGCTGAGGCCAGAGGGCACCAAGAGGGGGTGGCCTGGGGGGACACCCATGTGGTAGTCTGTGTAGAGGTAATACAGTACCTGATAATGCTGGAACACCATTGGTAGATATTGTATGTTTCCTATTGGTCAAGCTGTATGGTAGCTCCGCCCTGCAAGGCAGGGCATAAGAGCCCGTGCCACCCCAGCAGCCTTCTTTCTATACCTGAGCTGCTGGGGGAAACATCTAGCTTATTAAAGCCTTCAGTTGGACTACAACCTCGCTTTAGTGGTCATTGATCGTGTATCACTTTAATAAGCTAGATTTAAAAGGATGGAGCTCCGAATCAAGCCGGAGTGTCTGCAACTCAGCCCCCCACGCGGCAAACCAGAAGCACTGGCTGGCGTGTTTCAACGGATATCTCGGAATGGCCGAAAACACACCCACGGGAGTGCCCGCTGCTATTTTTGAGGGCAGGCCAAGCACCCCCGGCAGCGCTGTCCGGCCCGCGCAACCACCTGCAAGGGATGCGGTAAAAAGGGCCACTTCGTGGCGGTATGCCAGGCCCGGGCCTCTCACTGTCTGCAGCCTCGCGACCTTCAAGGTCGATCCACCTTCCCATTTTGTGAACCTCACCCCGGATTGCAAACCCGTCGCCACCAGGAGCAGACGGTACAGTGCCCAGGATCGGATCTTTATTAGGTCAGAGGTCCAACGGCAACTGAGGGAAGGAGTCATTGAAGCTAGCAACAGTCCCAGGAGAGCTCAAGTAGTGGTGGTAAAGACCGGGTAGAAGCATAGGATGGTCATCGACTACAGTCAGACCATCAACAGGTTTACGCAGCTGGAAGTGTACCCTCTCCCCCGCATATCCGACCTGGTAAACAGGATCGCGCATTACAAGGTCTTCTCCACGGTGGATCTTAAGTCCGCCTACCACCAGCTCCCCATCCGCACTAGTGACCGCATATACACTGCCTTCGAGGCAGATGGGCGGCTCTATCACTTCTTAAGGGTTCCCTTCGGTGTCAATAACGGGGTCTCGGTCTTCCAGCGCGAGATGGACCGAATGGTTGACCGGTACGGGTTACGGGCAACATTCCCGTATCTCGATAATGTCACCATCTGCGGCCACGACCAGCAGGACCACGACACCAACCTCCGAAAATTCCTCCAAACCGCAAAGATCCTTAACTTTACGTACAACAAGGATAAATGCATGTTTAGCACCGACCGTCTGGCCACCCTCGGCTACGTAGTGCGAAATCGAGTTATAGGCCCCGACCCTGAACGCATGCGCCCCCTTATGGAGTTCCCCCTCGCTCACTGCTCCAAGGCCCTGAAGCGCTGCCTAGGGTTTTTCTCTTACTATGCCCAGTGGGTCCCCAACTATGTGGACAAGGCCCGTCCCCTGATCCAATCCACAGCTTTTCCCCTGTCAATAGAGGCCCGCCAGGCCTTCAGCCGCATCAAAGCAGACATTGCAAAGGCCACGATGCACGCCATCGACGAGTCCCTCCCCTTCCAGGTCGAGAGCGATGCATCTGACGTAGCTCTGGCGGCCACCCTCAACCAAGAGGGCAGACCCGTGGCCTTCTTCTCACATACCCTCCATGTTTCAAAACCGCCACTCCTCAGTCGAAAAGGAGGCCCAGTCCATAGTAGAAGCTGTGCGACATTGGAGGCATTACCTGGCAGGCAGGAGATTCACTCTCATCACTGACCAACGGTCGGTCGCCTTCATGTTCGATAATATACAGCGGGGCAAGACAAAAAATGATAAGAACTTGCGGTGGAGGATCGAACTCTCCACCTACAACTAAGATCTTGTATCGTCCCGGGAAGGTAAACGAGCCTCCTGATGCCCTGTCCCGCGGCACATGTGCCAACGCAGAGGTGGACCGCCTCCGAGCCCTCCACGAGGACCTCTGCCACCCGGGGGTCACTCGCTTCTTCCACTTTATCAAGACCCGCAACCTGCCCTACTCCATCGAGGCCCTCCATAGCATCTTTACGCTGTTCGGGTTCCCCGCGTACATACACAGTGATAGGGGGGTCCTCCTTTATGAGCGACAAACTGCATCAATTCCTGCTCAGCAAGGGCATTGCCTCGAGCAGGACGACCAGTTACAATCCCCGGGGTAATGGACAGGTAGAGAGGGAGAACGGAACGGTCTGGAAGACCGTCCTACTGGCCCTACGGTCCAGGAATCTCCCAGTCTCCCGCTGGCAGGAAGTTCTCCCGGATGCCCTCCACTCCATCCGGTCACTGCTTCGTACCACCACCAACCAGACACCTCACGAACATCTCCTTGTCTTCCCCAGAAAGTCCTCCTCTGGGGCCTCGCTCCTGACCTGGCAGGCAGCTCCCGGACCCATCCTGCTCCGAAAACACTTGCGGGCACACAAGTCGGAACCGTTGGTCGAGAGGGTCCATCTTCTCCACGCTAACCCACAGTACGGCTACGTGGCGTACCCCGACGGCAGGCAAGATACGGTCTCCCTACGAGACCTGGCGCCCGCCGGATCCCCACGCACACCCCAGCCACCAGTCCCACCCTCCCTCCCACCGGTGCACCTTACAGCCGCCCCCTTCCCAGGAGGATCGGTTCTTCCGCCGGCCCTGTCTAGACCCCCCCCGCCCACCGACGAACCTCACAGACGCTCCCTTCCCAGGTCAACCGTTTTCCCCACCAGCGCCGTCTAGGGGTGCCGAAGCTGCCATGGAGATCGAAGCCACGCCCCCGGAGTCACAGATGCCCGAGCCTCCACCGGCGTCACCACCAGAGCTTCGACGATCACAGAGGACGACCAGGGTCCCCGATCGACTGATTGCTTCATTTTAAACTGTATGTAGTTAACTGTGAAACTGTAAATAGTTACGACAAAAAGACAAAACGCTGTACGGATGTATTATGGTACCTCCATAACTATAACTTCCACCACATTACCATGTTGTAATATCAAGCCGCCACCCCCGCCGGACTCTTTTTTAACAGGGGGTGAATGTGGTAGTCTGTGTAGAGGTATTACGGTACCTGGTAATGATGGAACATCATTGGTAGTTATTGTATGTTTCCTATTGGTCAAGCTTATGGTATCTCCACCCTGCAAGGCGGGGTATAAGAGCCCGTGCCACCCCAGCAGCCTTCTTTCTGTACCTGAGCTGCTGGGGGAAACATCTAGCTTATTAAAGCCTTCAGTTGGACTACAACCTCGTTTTAGTAGTCATTGATCGTGGATCAACCCATATGACTTATGGCCCTAAGTTCACAGTGGACAGTCAGTGGCAGGCGCACCTACTGGCCAACCCCCACTAGTCCCCACGGCCCTGGCAGAAGCCCCCTGGCCAGCGGCACAACTGTCAGAAAACTATGGCGATGAGGGACACTTTCCGTACCCCCTCTCTCTCCATGGCGGCTTTTCACGATTTTTAAAAGCACAAGTGAACCGCACCATCGGGAACTCGGCCCATCGGAGCTGGAGAATCGCGGAGAATACCGGGTGGGGCCTGCTAATGATATGGCAATGGCGTTTACAGTACGCGCATTCTGGAACGCATTGACGGCACTGTTGAGGTGACGGAGAATTGTGATTTGGCGTGAAACCGGCTCCCGGCCCAATTTCGGCATCGGAACCGATTCTCTGTCCGACCGCGTTTCCCGATGGGTGGAGAATCCCACCCATTGAGTTAGGTTCTATTTGAAGAGAGTCACATGGCTGTGGAAGAGATGACCAAAATGTGCAGTGAGTATGGATTCATTCACGAGCATTTGAAAGGAGTCAGACTTGTTTCTCGTACCGTACATCAAAAGATTGGGGATGGTCGTTAGTGTCCTCCATCACCGCTGTTTCCTGAAACTTGTTGAACTGCCATCAGGCTTTGGGAAGGATTTTCCCAGACTTTATTTTGTAAATGTACCAGAGGTTTTTTTCCCCCTCTATTTGTGCCTCTCTGAGGAGATTGTACAAAGGTGGGATTGCATGGCAATTGGAAAAAGCTTAGTGTTGTGTGTAGGCTAGAATTGCTCTGAATTAACTGTCGTGTTGGGTGTTCCGATACACAAATGAACCAACACGGTTGTAGATGGTACAACTCTGTTTTATTATTCTGTACAATAACAACTGTTAACTTCTGGCTGTGGTTCGTACTTCACCAGCTAACCTGTGGACCCAGCCCTAGCACTATCTTAGTGAGGCACTCAGCACATGGTGTATGTCTGAGTGGCACGCTGTGAGCTCTGTGCTCTGAGCTATCTCCTGATAGAATGAGCAGAAACTGTGGTATTCCCTGTTTTATAGTGCGTGTGCTCTCACTGGTGATTGGCTGTGATGTTGTGTGTGTATTGGTTGGTCCATCTACCTGTCCATCAGTGTGTGTGTGTGTGTGATTGGACCATGATATGTTAATGTGGATATCATGACATCTCCCCTTTTCACAAGGACATGTGCCTACATGGTAATAAATATTGGTGTATATTGAGTGCATCTGAGTATGTGTGTGCAATATTTACAACATGTACATGAGGCTAAACTATATGCAGAGGAAGGTGTCAGGTGCAACAGAGCAACGAGGTTGTACCACGAACAAAACAAGTGCAATTAGCAAACATCGAAAGAGAACTCCTGGAACGACAAGAAAGAAACACGTTAACAGTATTGTAAAACAATTCAGTGAGTCCAATGTGCAAACAGACTCATAAATCCAGTCTATTAGGTGGGCGACGAATTCGGGTTGACCGTTAGGGTGGCAAACCATTCATCGCCCAGATTAATGCTGTGCACTGGCGTCGGCTGGTGGGTCCGACTTGGGGACATCCGGTTCCTGTCTATTACCGCAAGGCGGAAGGGTTCCCGGTCGTCGGTATCAACACGTCTGCATGTCGTCACGGTATGATTCAGTGTATGGGGGCTGAATGGCCCGCGCATCCCAGCGAGGCTGGCGGAATTGCGGAGATTTGTCAGGTTGAGCTGCTCGACAGCAGGCAGCGTAGTGGCCCATCCTGCCACAGCGGAGGCATTGTCGCGTTTTGGCTGGACATTGCCGATTTACGTGTGCAGATCCACAGTTGCCGTACGTCGTGACGTCATGGCGTTCGTTGCACCACCGCGCATGCGTGGTGCTGTCCTGCGTAGAGCGCGCCTGTGCATCACGTCCCTCTGCGTCAACGTCCCCTCTTCTGGCGCGTACAAGCATGGGAGGCCTTGGAAAGCGCGCGAAATGGACGCCCTCGTCCGGGCCGTGGGCCGGGAGGAACTCGATCGACTGGACTCGCTTGGGCTCATAGGACCCCTGCCGTGCCGATTCGGCCGCCTGGAATTGGGAATACCGGCTGGTCGCGTTTTCGTGGAGGACGCAGGTTTCGATGGCGGTGGCTAGGGTGAGGCACTTTATTTTAAGGAGCTGCTGGCGTAGGGTGTCCGAGGTGACCCCAAAATCGATCTGATCCCGAATCATGGAGTCGGAAGTGGCCTCATTGCCGCAGGACTGCGCGAGGTTACAGAGGTATGTTAGATAAGATTGAAAAGGCTCATCCTTACCCTGCAGGCGCTGCTAGAAGAGGTACCTCTCGAAGCTCTCATTAACTTCCACGCTGAATTGTTCCTCAAATTTTAGAAGGACTGTCTTGTATTTTGTCTTGTCCTCGCCTTCCGCGAATGCCAGGGAGTTGTAGATGTGGATGGCGTGTTGCCCCTCCGTGGAGTGGAGAAGGGCGATCTTCCTGGTGTCCGATGCATTCTCCCTGTCTGTGGCTTCTAGGAAGAGCTGGAAGCGCTGTTTAAACCGCTTCCAGTTGACGCCGAGATTTCCAGCGATTTAGAGCGGCTGCGGCGGGCTGATGGTGTCCATGGCACAGGGTGGTGGATCTCTGAAGAGGTGCAGGTAGGTCTCACAGTCGCTGGAGAGCTTTCAGACCTGGTATCATGTCGTGTTGGGTGTTCCGATACACAAATGAACCAACACGGTTGTAGATGGTACAACTCTGTTTTATTGTTATGTACAATAATAACTATTAACTTCTGGCTGTGGTTCGCACTTCACCAGCTAACCTGTGGACCCAGCCCGAGCACTATCTTAGTGAGGCACTCAGCACATGGTGTATGTCTGAGTGGCACGCTGTGAGCTCTGTGCTCTGAGCTATCTCCTGGTAGAATGAGCAGGAACTGAGGAACTGTGGTGTTCCCTGTTTTATAGTGCGTGTGCTCTCACTGGTGATTGGCTGCGATATTGTGTGTATATTGGTTGGTCCATCTACCTGTCCATCAGTGTGTGTGATTGCACCATGATATGCTGATGTGGATATCATGACATTAACAAGGCTCAATGGGCATCTTGATCTCTTCCAGCCCTCTTTTGAATATTTGCACAAATTCATCATCCATTATCAAAGAAGCGCTCTGGGATTCCCAGATGAACGCCTGATGCACGACTGCTTTGACAGCTACTGCCAAGATTAATAAGAAAAACTGAAAATTTGGCAACTACTTCACAAAACCACTAGTACAGCAAATCAGATATCTAAATGTGAAACCGTCACTTTTAATATCAACCTGAACAACATGACTCTTGAAGAAGCCTATTTGAGGAGGCCAGACCCTAGGATTCCTGGTCTGCTTATTAATACTGGCAAGGTGTGCTCTGTTGGGAGAATCTAGCTTGAAGGCATGAAGCTGGATTCCCCGTTCCTGAGACTAAGGGAGCAATTCTCCAGAAAGATTTCTAAGTGTTGCAGCGAGTGGGAATTGCAGGAGTTTCCCGTCATTTGGCACAGCGAGGTTGGCAACGCTATTCAACGTTAGTTGGTCCACTGAACGAGGCCTCACGGGCTTCTCACCGCAAATGAAGGCTCGTCAACTGATTCGCCGGGACCGCATTCGCCAGCCTCCCTCTAACAAGGCCGAGCAGCACTTAAGCTGCAGTTGCTCAGCCAATCCCAGCCAGCTCGCAACAATGGCGCCGAGGAGGCCAGCTCCTAGATTTGCGGTGCTGACCTGGGAAGGCTGCTAGACGCTGTGGAGACCAGGAGGGATGGCCTGTTCCCTCAAGGGTCCAGGAGGGTCAGTCTTAGAGCAGCCAGTGCTGCCTGGGGTGAGGTGGCAGTGGCTGTGAGCACCGGGAGTGTGACCAGGAGGACCAACCCCCCCCCCCCACCCCCCAAGACTTCCAGCCCCAAGGGAGCATACATCCCCCAACTCTCCATGAGACCCCCAACCCTTTCTCCACCCTCCTCCTCCTTTAACCCCCAACCCTACCTTCACACACCCCTCCCCTCCCACCACTGTGAACCACCCTTGTGGCTAATGATGCCCTCTCTGTGTTTCCTCAGGAAAAGCTTTCCCTCAACTGCCGGGAGAGGGCCCAGACTGGCGGAAGGGTGCCAGACATCAGAATTCACACCATCTTCGATGAGCGTGTTCTGGAGGTGACCGGTGTGGCCGAAGACAGAGGCTGGTGGACGCCGCAGAGGTGAGGAACCACTGGCATTCAACCGGGGGACCTGTCAAACATGATTGACTGACCTATCCTTCCCACTGACCATATGTCCATTCTCCCGCAGGCCCTCCAGCCAACAGCCCCGGCCCATCCCAGGTGGCCCCCTCTCCAATGTCCCAGGAGGCCACCTCGGAGGAGAGTTTTGAGGATGCCACCGTAATTGTAGTGACACAGCTGTCATCCCCACCCTCCACCAGCGCACACACCTTGGTGGGAAATGTTAGTGGTCAGGTTTCGGGGGCACAACTGGTGAATGTTTTGTTATGCTCTTGACGTAGCATAAGCTGCTTCCTTGATGTGCACTCTGACAAAGGAAGGTTCAGACTTGGAGATAGCTTTAACACGTTTATTAAACTATTAACAATTCTCCTACTTGGATTCGACTCTACTGTTAATCCTTCTATAGCTACTCAGACTGACAAACCAGTCTGCTACAATCCACGTGGTGGGTGTAATGTTCAATCAACCCTGTGTCTGTACTCACTGGAAAGAGACTGAGCATGTGTGATGTGTCCTTTTATATGGGTTGGTGTAATGCCCTCCTGTGGTAGTGTGTATCGTGACTGCCCATTGGTCGTGTCCTATCTTACTGACCTATTGGTTGACTGTCTGTGTGTCATGTCTCCGGTGTTCCCTTTAGTGTCTAGCTAGGTGTAGTGTATGTACATTAACCCTTTGTGTACTTACAGTGATGTATATCACCACCGTGAACACCTGTCGAAGAAATTATAAGTCAGCACTTTGAGTTTTCGCCAAAGGTCCTTTAATTCAACACGAAGTTCGTGTGGGGGGGGCTGGAGAGACCACAGTCATTCCAATTGTCCCCGCTTTACAGAGGTAAAGGCAGGCAATTTATATGATTCAGTAAGCAATATCTAGGACAGAAAGCATTCTTTAGATTAGCATGAGACAGAAAACCGAGTTATTATTTTAATAACAGGCCTTGGGTTCGTTGCCCAAGAAAAATAATAATTGTATGCTGTCAGCAAAACAATGTGCAGCTGTCTGCTTGTTTACATTGTATGACCTTCTGACTATTTCATACAGAACTCTTGACTGAAATAAGGCTAAATATCCATCATACTTTGCCAAGTGCCTATTTCCATGAAATCCATGAAATATAGGCAAGCAGCTGGTTAAAATTAATACAGGGTATTAAGGCAACTAATCCACCAACTAAAGTCCCTTCTACAACACCACACTGCTGATGATGTACATCAGGTGGAGGCAGGAACACCCAGATGAGACAGCAGTCGGAGGGCTGCTGGAACCCAGAACTCAGCTGGGTCTCAGCCTAATGCTGAGCCTTTGGAACAGAGTTATCCGGAGCTGATGGTGACATTAGGGAGCATCTGGGACGTTCAGAGGGAGTTGTCAGTGTCACTGCAGCAGATCCATAGCCCCCAGAGGCTATGGGCGCAGGAGATGTCGTCGGCAATGTGTGGCACCGGGGCCAACAGTGATAGGGTGCCGACCGCAGTGGAAAGACTGGTGCACAACATCGGCACTGTAAGTGAAGTCCAAGGCGTCACTCAGCCGGTGACAGCCATGGCTGAGGGTCTCACCAGAATGTCTGCCTCTCTGGGGGGTGCCACCCAGTACCAGGCTGACCTTGATGATGTTCTGCGAACATGTCCTGCTCTGAGATGTGAATGGCCGAGGCGCTGCGGAGCTTGTCTCAGTGACAGGTGGGCATTCACTGAGGAGCATCGCTGAACCACCAGAGCTGACAGAGGCAGATGATGCAGGCCGCATCTCGAAGTCAGCACACGGGACAGGGCGGCGTGAAGTGAGCCAGGGTTCTCTGGCCTCGAGCCCCTAAAAGATGCATGCCAGGGGCATCGAAGGTCATGGGATGAGGTAGGCAGCTGGCTGTCTCCATCTCTGATGTGCATCCTGGGGAGGCACCTAGACGTAGCGGTCAAGCTAGCAGGCCAAAGCACATCGAGGGTCACTAAATGCATCGGAGGAGAGGGGACGGGGTGGGGGGTTCGTAAGAGTGAGGGTAGGGTAGGGGGTGGGCACCATCGGGAGAGTGGGGAAGTATATTACACATTAAACAGCCTTGTGCACAACCAATATGATGACTCTGTCACTTTCTTGCACCTGACCTCCGGACGCTTGGCCCATCTCTCCAGACATCCCCCCCCCCCCATTCCCTGGCACACCGCGTGCAGGTGACAGGTAGGAGCGAGCACTCAGCAGACAAGCAGGGGTCAGACTATAGCATCGGCGTATGAGCACTGGTGCTCAGCTCTCTGCGCGTTATCATCACCCATCTTCCCTCGACAGTGACATGCTGATGGTGCCGACACAGTCCCAACACCCTGGAGTGATGTTACACGTACCCTGGGAGGCTGGGGAATGGGAGTGGGTGGTGACGGACCAGGCCACGTCCTAAGTGAAGCGGGCTAGTATGAGGACCATGCTCGCCGCTGCCACCTGTCCTGCAGCCTCCGGCTGGTCCTCATGTTCCTCCCTGGCCTCTTCCTCCAGCTCCTGCTCGTCTGGCGCCACCTCATAATCCTCATCCTCCTCAGAGGTGATCACTTGTTCCTCATCATCAACCTCCAGCATGTCGCCCTGCTGCTGTGTCTGTTTGTGGAAGACACAGTAGACCACCACAAAGTGGGCGACCCTCCGGGGGGTGTACTGCAGTGCACCTCCGGAGCATCTTGTGGAGACCAATGCACCACTTAATCACAGCCCGAATGGCCACACGGGCCTCGTTGTATCGGGTCTCCGCTTTGGTCATCGGACTTCGTACTGGCGTCATTAACCAGGGCCTCAGCAGGTACCCCTTATCCCCCAAGAGCCAGCCACCCATCCTGGGGTGCTCCTTGAAGAGGGGAGGGATGACCGACTGCCCCAGGATGTAGCTGTTGTGCATACTCCCTGGGAAGCGTGCACACATGTGTATCATCTTCATCTGATGGTTGTACACGAGCTGTATTTTGAGGGAGTGGAACCCCTTTCAGTTAACATCGGGCACCCCCAGAGGGCCTGGAGAGCACAGGGTAACATGCTTGGCATCTATTACCCTCCTGGTCCTGGGACATCCCGGAGATGCCAGAGAAACTGGCAGCCCCGGCATCTTGTTGGGCTTTGTGCATGTCAAAGGTGATGTAGTTTTCTGCGCGGGTATACAGGGCATCCGTGACCTGTCGGATACACCTGTGGGAGGTGGCCTGCGAGTTTCCACACAGGTCACCGCTCGAGCTTTGGAATAATCCTGAGGTACAAAATTTCAGAGCTGCGGTGACCTTGGTGGCCACCAGGAGTGGCTGTCCTCCTTGTCCATGTGGTGCCAAGTCTGCGAAGACACGGCACAGGTGCTGCACTGTCTCCTTGTCGAGGTGGAGCCTCCTGCGGCACGTGCTGTCCGGCATCTGTTCAAATGAGCAGCGATGTCTGTACACTCTGAGCCATCGCGGGACTCCCCCTCTGGGTCCCTCTCTGGCCTGATGGGTGATAGGGTCCTCAGGGTGTGGGGCGGGGTCCGGCACATGGGCCGCCGCCTCGAGCATCTGCCGACGCTGCTGATGCTGCCACCGTCTCCGGCGCCTTACAGCAGCACCACTAGGGCAAATTCTGGATCCAATATCCCTGCCATAGCATTCAATATCTGCAAGGAATTGGGAGAGGGTGTTCGACTGACAAACAGTGGTGGCTCCCACCTGGGACCCTCCACTCCCCCATTGATCCCCCCCCCCCCCCAATCCGGAACGCCCTGCCCAAGCACTCCCGGCTGCAGCGGGCTCCCCTCACCGGACCCCAGACCCTGTACCCCAGACACCCGGTCATAACGTCACCTGAAACGGGTGTTATCTCCTCCCCATGGCACTCACCCACCCTCCGGCCATGGACATGGCTCCGGAGCTGTGTCCCTTCCCCTGGGTGTTCAGATGTTGGCTGCTGCATGTGTGGTGTTGCCTCCCACAGTGTTCAGGCACAGTGTCCAGGCATTGCGGTCTGATTGGGATGCTAGGCAATGACTCCCACATGCACCATGTCCCGCCCACCTACAGGAATGTACTTGGGATGTGTGAAATGCTTACTTAACTACGATTGCCAATTCCGTATAAGCAATAACCTTCAGCCGCATGGCCAGAGCGTTCGGCAGTCGGTGGTGATTATGAGTGGTCGGTGGGTCAGACACACAGGGAAAAGGGTTTCCCAAAGAATGGGTAAATATGATCCAGGGATTGGCACGGTGGTGCCGTGAGCAGACGCCCCCCCCCGGTTGCCCCCCAGTGCCTCCCGCCTTCTCATGGTGGCCCACCCCGCGGAGGGTCCCCCACTCCCAGCTGAGCTTCTCTCCATCCCCCGCCGAGCACTGGGGTGGCAAAGCCAGCGCCCTAGGGCTCTTTGCCTGTGAGCAAAGATGGCTACTCACCTCCTCGGCTCCCCACAGAAGCCCTTCTGCCAGGTTCACATTTTTAAAGAGGAGTACCAATCGGCGCCAACGTGACCACTTGCTGGGGAGGCTGCTGAATGATGGGAGGCCGTAGTATAAGTGGTGGCTCCCCTTAATTTTATGGAACTAGGACTTACGTGGTGATAATTGGTTTCACGCCATGCTACGGCGAGATCCCGATTTCGCCCAGGGAAGTCGGCCGGTTTCATCGCAAACTGTTTGGCGCCTGTTGCGGTTCTCTTTTTCTGCCATTCCCGCTATTCACCGGCATCATTTCGCTTGAGCAAGAGCGTAACGAGGCCAGAAAATCGCGCCCTAACTGTTGACGCCGTGGCAGGATTAGTGGACTTCTACGCCAGCAAAACTGATGCCACACCTGGATCAATTCACCGACCATTGTGGGGCTAGCATTAGGTGCCAGGTGGAACACAATCAATTCCAATGGAAAACGGTGTTGGATTTGCCGGGGTCGGGATTGGCACTCGAGAGGCTGACAAGCTGCAGCCGCATATGAGCACCTCACTCCCCACACACACTTCAACACCTCATTTCTCTGCTCCGAGGTCCCCACCTCCTTCAACAGACCACCATAATACCAGTACCAAAGAAGAACAATGTAGCGTGCCTCAATGCCGACCGACCAGTGGCCCTGACATCTGCTATCATGAAATGCTTCGAGCGGCTAGACATGATACGGTCTCCCAGATGGTCTTGATCCATTGCGGTTTGTCTATCGCCACAACTGGTCCACAGCAGATGCTGGCCCTACAATCAACACTCGAACACCTCGACAACATGGACACCTACGTCAGACTGCTGCTCATAGACGACAGCTCCGCCTTCAACACCATTATTCCGACAAGACTAATAACCAAACTCTGCAACCTTGGATTTAAGCCCTCCCTGTACAGCTGGATCCTTGACCTCCTCACCAACAGACCGCAATCTGTCAGGATAGGGAACAGCACCTCCTCCACAATAGTCCTCAACACCGGGGCCCCACAAGGATGTGTGCTCAGTCCTCCACTGTACTCCCTATGCACACACGACTGTGTGGCAAGATTTAACTCCAATTCGATCTATAAGTTTGCGGATAATATGACTGTGGTGGGTTGTATCTCAAACAACGACGAATCAGACTACAGGAGGGAGGTAAATCACTTGGTTGCATGGTGTACCGAAAACAACCTCACTTCAAATGTCAGCAAGACCAAGGAACTGATCATCGACTTCAGGATGCGTAGCATGACACCCCACCCCCTGTCTACATCAATGGCTCTGAAGTAGAGATGGTCGATAGCTTTAAGTTCCTGGGGGTCACCATCACCAACAGTCTGTCCTGGCCCACTCACGTTGATGCAACAGTCAAGAAAGCCCAACAACGTCTCTACTTTCTACGGAAGCTAAAGAAATTGGGCATGTCTGCATCGACTCTTACATACCTCTACCAAAGAGAGCATCCTATCCGGCTGCATCACAGCTGGTATGGCAACTGCTCGGTCCAAGATTGCAAGAAACTGCAGAGTGTGGTGAACTCAGCCCAACACATCACACAAGCTTCCCACCCTCCGATTGATTCTGTCTACACTTCTAGCTGCCTCAGGAAGGCAGACAACATTATCAGAGACCCCTCCCACCCAGGCTTTGCCTTCTTCCAGACCCTTCCATCAGGCAGAAGATACAGAAGTCTGAAGACCCGCACATTCAGGCATAGGAACAGCTTCTTCCCCACAGCTACTGGACCCCTCAACGACTCCCCCCTCAGACTGATCTGTTCCCTGTAAGAACACTATTCACGACGCCCTATGCTGCTCTTGCTCATGTATTTGCTTTGTTTGGCCCTTGTTCCGCACTGTAACCAATCACTATTGCCGATGTACCATTTGTCAATGTACTCTGTTGATTATTCTTTTTGTCTACTGTGTACGTACTGTGTATGTTCCCTTGGCCGCAGAAAAATACTTTTCACTGTACTTCGGCATATGTGACAATAAACCAATCAATCAATCCCACTTCTGGGGCTGAACATGGAAGGGGGGATGTGAGCCAACCCCATTTTGGCAGACTGTGGAACCCAGGGCTGCACTTTGCCAGCAGCAGCCAATAAAGTGGCTGTCCTGGGGTGGCCATCTTTATTAAGGGCATTGGTCTGCCCCCAAGTGATGTTGACTCAATCAGAGGACTGACAGCTCAGCAGCCTCAGCAAGCCACCCCGAGCAGTGGACATTGCTGGTACTGCACCTGCAGGAGGAGGGAACGCTCAGCAGCCAATAAAGTGGCTGTCCTGGGGTGGCCATCTTTATTAAGGGCATTGGCCTGCCCCCAAGTGATGTTGACTCAATCAGAGGACTGACAGCTCAGCAGCCTCAGCAAGCCACCCCGAGCAGTGGACATTGCTGGTACTGCACCTGCAGGAGGAGGGAACGCTCAAAGAGGGATAAGTGGGGTTTGGAGTAGCTGGGCCCTGGAAGGCAGATCCCAGCGAGCAAGGGGGCGGGTCTCCATGGAAAGTCAGTACCTTTGGCCCAGGAGCAGCCATTGCTCCATGGGCAAAGAGTGCCCATCCCCGAAGCCGACCAGGAGGCCATCCAGTTTCACTGGACAGTGTCCCCATAGAGCGCACCCACCTCTCAGCCACTGGTAAATGGCTGCGCTGGTGGGAAGTAGCCTGCCGTTAGTTCTTCATATTGCTCAATTATTAACTGTGGTGAGTTGCTGCCTGTCACTTTTCCTGCTGAAAAATGACAGGAAGACACTGTCCAACACCATTTGGTCAACCTTCCCACTTCCCAGCCATTCAATGAAGGATTGGTAAAACTCAGCCCACAATTCCAAGTCAGGATGGTTTGTGACTTGAAGGAGAAGTGGCAGATGGTCATGTTCCCATGCATCCATTGACCTTGTTAGGTGGAGTTTGTCTGTTTGGAAGGTGCTGTCTAAGGAATATTGGTGGGTTCCTGCAGTGCATCTTGTAAATGGTAAAAAATGGCTGCCACTGTTTGCCGATGGTGGAGGGAGTGAATGTTTGTGGAAGGGGTGCCAATCATGCGGGCTGCTTTGTCCTGGATGGTGTTGAGCTTCTTGAGTGTTCTTGGAGTTGCACTCCTCCAGGCAAATGGGGAGTATTCCATGACACTCCTGACTTGTGCC
The DNA here is from genome assembly GCF_047496885.1 of Scyliorhinus torazame. NCBI lineage: Eukaryota > Metazoa > Chordata > Chondrichthyes > Carcharhiniformes > Scyliorhinidae > Scyliorhinus > Scyliorhinus torazame. Next base: position 106,610,361 of record NC_092716.1, read on the forward strand.
TTGTGGATGGTAGATAGGCTTTGGGGTGTCAGGAGGTGAGTTACTCACTGCTGGATTCCCAGCGCCTGACCTGTTCTGGTAGCCACAGTAATTACATGGCTAGTCCAGTTCAGTTTGTGGTCAATGGTAACCTCCAGGATGTGGATAGTGCACTTCAGCAGTAGTAGAAGATCACGCAGGCAGGAGGGACCATCTTGCTGCATTTGGACATAGACTGTTTCAGTATCTGAGGAGTCACAGATGGTGCTGAACATTGCACAATCATCAATGAACATCCCCACTTCTGACCTTATGATGGAAGGAAGGTCATTGATGAAACAGCTGAAGGTGGTTGGGCCTAGGACACTATCCTGAGGAACTCCTGCAAAGACATCCTGGAACTGAGATGATTGACCTCCAACAAGCACAGCCATCCTCTTTTGTGCCAGATATGACTCCAACCAGCGGGGAGTTTTCCCCCTTGATTCCCATTGGCTCCAGTTTAACTAGGGCTCCTTGATGCCGTACTCGGTCAAATGCTGTCTTAATGTCAAGGGCAGTCACTCTCACCTCAGAAATTGAGGTCAGGAATTGAGAGACCCTGGCGGAACCCAAAATGAGCGTCCGTGAGCAGGTTATTTCTGAGTGAGTGCTGCTTGACAGCACTGTTGATGACTCCTTCCATCACTTTACTGATGATGAAGAGTAGACTGATAGGGTGGTCATTTGCCGGGTTGGATTTGTTCTGAGTTTTGTGGACAGGACAAACCTGGGCGATTTTCCACATTGTCAGGCAGTAGTGTTGTAGCTGTACTCTTACAGATTGGCTAATAGTACTGCTGCTATTCCTCACTTACCTTAGTTTCTATTTTATGCCTCTGATGTTTGCAGTGTCTTAGAATATGGGCCCTGGGCATTGACCACAGTTTCCCAATAGTAAAAAAATAATTGAACAGTCCTGATGCGAAACATCTGCAGTGATGTAAGCAGCCAAGCTGCTCTTAGGTTGGAATGGAGTTGACCTTCATTTTGGCAATGCAAAAGAAAACTGACCTTTAGTGTTATTTCCCAGTCTGATGTACCAGAGGAAATCTGCAACAAAGCCAATTACTTAGACATGGAGCTGGGTAAAGTAAGTCAGCTAGCAAATTTCGCAATGAACTACCCACTCAATAATTCTTCCACCAGGTACATTGGAAGCTGGGTTTATTCCCTGCCTTCTGTGCAGAAGCTGGAAAAGCACAATTTGTCAGACAAACATTCCCTCCATAGACCAGCTGGATGCAGGAACTCATTCCTTGTCATTGCATAAAAGCATGGAATCATACAGCATAGTCAGAGGCAACACTGTCCCCTCCTTTGTCTAATTTGATCCACTCTCCTGCCCTTTGCCCACAAGCTTTCAAATTTCTCTTTTCAAGCATTTTGTTTCAATTATCCTTTCAGGCGGCCATTTTTAGACCTTCAACACTTGTGGAGTAAAACATTCTCTTCGTTTCCCCTTGGATTTTTTTGTCAGTTACGTTGAATTTGTATCCTTGTGACACAGTCTAGACATGATGGAAAATATATATATATTTTTTCATCAACTGAACTATTTTATAAAGTCAATGGGCGGGTTTCTCAGTCCCACCGCGCCAGATTTCTGGTTCAGCACACTGTCGGGATTCTGCGTTTCGCCAGCTAGTCAATGGGGTTTCCCATTGTGGGGCAGCCCCACCCCATCGGGAAACTGCCGGCAAAACGGAGCATCCCAACGGCGGAGAATTCAGCCCAATTCTTTTTCTGGGCCGTTAAAAATAGAGAATTGCTGAGCTGGCAAATGGTTCAGCCAGTCACCTGATGCACTGCAGCAGTTTCAAGGTAACAATGGCCACGGGGATGAGCAGTCAGGTCCAGCTCCAAACAAGGAAAACCTTCACAAGTCATAGAATGCGATACTCCAGAGTCGTTATGGTCTCGCTCAAGGAGGAGGACGAGGATGAGGAGATAGCGCCGGACCAGCAGGGGCTGGAGGATGAACCCAGGGAGGAACTGGAGGGCCAGCCGGAGGCTGCAGGACAGGTGGCAGCGGCAAGGGCCCAGCACGCCCTGAGGGCCAGGGAGGCCCTCGTACTCGCCCGATTCACTTAGGATGTGGCCTGGTTCATCATCGCTACCTTCCTCACCACCCTCCCCCATTTCCCACTCTCCCAGGGTCTGTGTCACATCACTCCAGGGTGCTGGGACTGTGCCAACAGTGTCAGCGGGTCACTGGGGGAGGTCACAGGGGGTGATGACTGAAGAGATGGGCTAAGGGTGTTTAATGTGTGATACAATTCCCCACTCTTCCGACGGTGCTGCCCCCATCCCCCTTCCCCCCAATTCACCCTCACCCCCTACCTTCCCCCAACCCTGCTCCCCCCTTCCCCAGTGCTCTCAGTGATCCTCGATGTGCTTGGCATTCCTAGCTCGACCGCTCGGTATAGGTGTCTCCCCAGGATGCAAATCAGAAGTGGAGGCAGCCAGCTGCTTACCTCGTCCCGTGGTTCAATGCCATTGGCGAGCGTCCTCTGGGGGCTCTTGGGACGGAGGTCCCCGGCTCACTTGTCGGTGGCACAGCACAGCCGTGCAGCCCTGTCCCGTGTGCTAACTGTGAGGTGCGGCCACATCAGGGGGTGGAACTCAGTGGAGCTGGTGGCTACCGTTGCTACTCCATGGGACAGGTCTGAGTTGCCACCCAACGCCCCCTCCTCCCGGTCGGTCCCCATAGGGCTCTGGGGTTCACCTTGGGACAGAAGGGCAGCTGGTTCATACTCTGGCTGCCCCGCATCATCTGGCGCTGCCAACCTTGGCAGCTCCCTGATGTCTGCATCATGGTGTTGATGCCCTCGGTGATGCTCCTCAGTGACTGAGACAAGGCCCACAGCGTCTCGGCCATTCTCATCTCAGAGCAGATTCTCATCACGGTCAGCCTGGTATTGGGTGATGTCCCCAGCAAGTCGGGCATTCTGCCGAGACCCTCAGCCATGGCCATTACCAGCTGCACAATGCCTTTGGACACCTCTACTAATAGTGCCAACATCATGCAACAGGCTTTCCACTGCCTTCGCCTCCCTTGCAGTGTTAGCCTCCGTGCCACGCATTGACGGCGACATCTCCTGCAACCGCAGCCTCTGAGACTCCACCAATCGGCTATAGATCTGCTGGGGTGTCGCTGACATCTCCCTCTGAATGTTCTGACCACACCTAATGTCTCCATCAGCTCTGGGTAACTCTGTTCCACAGGCTCAGCATCAGGCTGGGACCCAGCTGGGTCCGGGGATCCAACAGCCCTCCGACTGCTGTCTCATCTGGGGGTTCCTGCCTCCACCTGATGCACATCAGCAGCTGTGTGATGTTCACCAGGTTGCGCCCCAGAAGCCTGACCACTAACATTTCCCACCGAGGTGTGTGCATCTGCCAAGGTGGAGGGTGGGGATGACAGCTGTGATGCCTCGATCGTGTCTTCCTCGGAGCTTCCCTCTGAGATGGTCTCCTGGAGGCTGGAGAAGGGGCCACCCAGGATTGGCCGGCGCCTTCATCTGCAGGACCTGTGGGAGAATGGACATGTGGTCAGTGGGAGGGATGGGTCAGTCAGTAAGGCAATAACAGCTCACGTTTTACAGGTCCTCCAGATGGGGCTCGGTGGTTCCTCACCTCTACGGCTTCTGCCAACCTCCACATGGGTGACCGCCCTGTCCTTGGCCATACCCATCACCTCCAGGACCCGCTCCTCGAAAGAATTGAGGATTCCTATGTCTGGTAACCCACAGCTAGTCTGGGCCCTCTCCCGACGGTTGTGGGAGAGATTTTCTTGAGGAGACAGACAGAAGATATCATTAGCCACACACATGGTTCGCAGTGGTGGGAGGAGGTGTGTGAAGGAAGGGTTAGGGATGTTGAAGGGAAAGGGGAGGTGAAGGAAGGGTTGAAGGGAGTGGGGGTGTGAAAGGAGGGTTGGAAGCTGTATGGAGCGTTTCGGGGGGGTGGGTGCTTGCATGGAGGCAGAAAGGTCTCGGTGGGAGGAGCGTTGAGGTCTACTCACTCGTGCTGCCCAGTGTAGGCCGATGACCTTTTTTCGTCACTGGAGACTGTCCTCCTGATTACACTCCTTGAGCTTACAGCCTTCACCACCTCATCCCAGACAACACTGGCTGCCCTGTGGTCACCCTCCGGGACCCTCGGGGGAACGAGGCATCTCTCCAGGCCACCACTGCATCGTGGAGCCTCCCCAGGTCTGCATCGCCGAATCTTGGGGCCGATCTCCTGTGTGCTACTTTTGCGAGCTGATTGGGGTGGCTGAGCAAGTGCTGCTTAAGGGCTGCTCGACCTTGTTAGTGAGGGCAGGCGAGCACGGTCCTGGAGAATTAACTGCCGAGCCTTCATTTGCGGCGAGAAGCCCGTGGGGCCTCATTCAGTGGAGCAATTGACGCTGAATCGCTTTGCCGGTCTCGCTGGGCTGAGCGACGGGAAACTTGCAGTAGTTCCCGCTCGCTACCACACTTCGAAATCTAACCGGATAATCGCGCCCGTAATCTCACACAATGGTGCTAATGGCCAAAGCATTAGCATTCCTAACACCACGATTTTGATAAATAGAGTGGAAGTTAAGTTAGCCTGACACCAGTGTCTCCAAAAATAAAAGGAATCTGACTCCAATTAAACACCTAGATGGCCTTGGGAATATAGATGTTCAGGATAGGTGGATTGGCCGCGCCAAAATACTCCTTAATTTGAAAAAAAAAGATTCCAGTCTGTAACTCACTCCCGGGTATCCATTATTCTATATATAAACCATTTGAACCCTGATGTGTTGGGTGTTCTGGAGCACATACAGGTCACCAACACTTGAAGTAGTGCAACACTATTTTATTAAAAGGTTAACTATTTAAACATACTTGAACTGTGGGTAAATATGATACCAGCTTTAACTAAAGACCTTTGCCTTGTCCTAACCAGTCGATGCACTCAGCACATGGTGAATGTCTGTGTTGCAGGCTGTGAGCTCTGTGCTCCTAGATAACTGCTACTCGAATGAGCGGGAACTCTGATGTCCCCTGTCTTTATCGTGTGTGTGCTCTCACTGGTGATTGGCTGCGGTGTTGTGTATGTTGATTGGTCCCACTGTGTGTCCATCAGTGCGTGTCTGCACCATGATATACTGGTGTATATTATGACAAACCCCTCGATTAGATTCCAGTCTGTAACTCACTCCCGGGTATCCATTATTCTATATATAAACCATCTGAACCCCTCGATTAGATTCCAGCCTGTAACTCACTCTCGAGTATCCATTATTCTATAGATAAACCATTTGAACCCCTTGATTAAATTCCAGTCTGTAACTCACTCCCAGGTATCCATTATTCTGTATATAGATCATCTGGACCCCTCAATTAGATTCCAGTCTGTACCTCACTCCCGGGTATCCATTATTCTATATCTAATCTATCTGAACCCCTCGATTAGATTCCAGCCTGTAACTCACTCCCTGGTATCCATTAAACCATCTTGACCCCTCGATTAGATTCCAGTCTGTAACTCACACCCGGGTATCCATTATTCTATATGTAAACCATCTGGTCACCTCGTTTAGATTCCAGGTGTAACTCACTCCCGGGTGTCCATTATTTTATATAAACAATCAGAACCCCTCGATTAGTATCCAATCTGTAACTCACTCCCAGATATCTGTTATCCTATATACAAGCCATGGGAAACCCTCGGTTAGATTCCAGCCCCTAACTGACTCACGGGTATTTGTTATGCTATGTATGAACCATCTGAACCCCTCGATTAGATTCCAGTCTGTAATGTCCAGCTTTCTAATTGTATGAATATTCAGTGTATTTACATTTTTCTTTCACAGAACACAAACAGGAGGGATAGTCTGAACAGAATTGTATTAAACTGTATGCCCATAAATTCTATTTTTTGATCACAATTGCACCAATAACATTGGAGAAGTATAATATCTTGACCAAAGACATTGCACTGGAAGGACAAACATGTATGGATTCTTAAATAGATAAGCTGCTTGACATTAATGGTGAAATATGGTGATAAAAGGGTTGTTGCGCTGACACACACAGGCTTTTGAAAAATAGGCCTTGAATCACAAGAGGAGGGTTTGAAAAGAAGGGCATCTCTATACATTAGGCAATATGTTCCTTCGACTATGGAAGATGATATCAAAGAATTTTACAACAAAGGTCATGGTTCAGCAACAGCAAAGATTACAAGTGAAGATACGGCATGATTGGATATACGGTCCACACCATTGCCCAGAAATCTGTTCAATGGTCTCATGGTCATAAAATAATGAATCGAGTAGGCATCAGACAATGAAAGAATAGATTAGAAAAGAGATACAACATTTCACTCAATAGAAACTCGATGATCTTCAAAATCAGGTAGTGTGGAAATGCTTGGAAAAGCCATGCTCTCAGCCTTGCAGTGTTGGTTTTCAACGTGAGGAGAATGGGTACTGTTTTGTTATGCTCTCGACGTAGCATAAGCTGCTTCCTTGATGTGCACTCTGACAAAGGAAGGTTCAGACTGGGAGGTAGCTTTAACACGTTTATTAAACTATTAACAATTCTCCTACTTGGATTCGACGCTACTGTTAATCCTTCTATAGCTACTCAGACTGATGAACCAGTCTGCTACAAACCATATGGTGGGAGTGATGTTCAATCAACCCTGTGTCTGTACTCACTGAGAGTCTCCACTGGAAAGAGACTGAGCATGTGTGATGTGTCCTTTTATATGGGTTGGTGTAATGCCCTCCTGTGGTAGTGTCACCTCTGTGTGTATCGTGAATGCCCATTGGTCGTGTCCTATCTTACTGATAGTTGGTTGACTGTCTGTGTGTCATGTCTCTGGTGCTCCCTCTAGTGTCTAGCTAGGTGTAGTGTATGTATATTAACCCTTTGTGTACTTACAGTGATGTATATCACCACATCCCCCCTTTTTCGTGTTACATATTTTCTGTACAGTGTTAAAGAAAATAAAGAAAACTAGGTAGATGAGTGATACTCTGTACAAGTTATGATAACAGTGATCATTAAACAATAAGTCCAAATCATATGCATGAGTCCAAAGTTCATGAATTATGATGGTCGAGTGACTTTCTTGTTTGGTTGGTGATCGGTGATGTTGATGGTGGCATTGCATTGTAAATGCCATCAGTGTCCCTGTGCTGAAGGAATCAAGAAGTGGTCAAATCACTTCGTTGTCGGATTTGGATGCTTTTTTTCCCCCGATGCTTGTGGTGGTAATTCTTGATGGCATCTGTCCTGAAAGCCAGGTTGCCTGTTGGTAGTCCAGCAATCGTGAATTGGTAAGATGCATCGTCCTGCCATGGTATGTCATTGTACTGAGCTGAGCAGTAACAGTGTCCTCATTTGCAGAGTTGTACCATGTCGTACCAGTCGTAGTTCCATTGGTGTTGTTTTTGTCGTGCTTGGTGTCGATTTTGTTGCCTTTGGTGCGCCTCTTGCTATTGTCTTTGATGTTGTTCTTGTAGTTGGTTTTGTTGCCGTGTTTGCTGCGCTCAATGACCACACTCTGTGGATAATACGAGTCCTTCACACAGTTACTCGTGTCAGCGTCCTTTGTGGCATCTACTATCTCCTTGAGCGTGCCGTCACTGAGTTTGCGGCGCTCCCCGTCTGGAGTCATGTCCGGCTTACTTGAATCAGCTTTGGCTTGTCAATACTCCCCGTCTGGAGCCCTTTCTGGTTCACCTGAATCAGCTTTGGTTTCTTGATGCTACCCGTCCGGAGTCATTGCAGGTTCACTTGAGTCAGCTGAGGTTTCTTGACGCTCCCCGTCCGGAGTCATTGCAGGTTCACTTGCATCTTCTGAGGTTTCTTGATGCTCCCCGTCTGGAGTCAAAACGTTCAGGAATTAATTTGCTTGTGGAGAGGCTCGAGCGAATGAGGTTTGAAGTAACATGGTGTCACCGGAGTCACCAGTAGTCTCACTGTGATTGTCGAGTGCCTCTGTACATTCTAGCTGAGGTCTGTCATGTTGCACATCTGATATGGGAAGTGGGATGCCATCGGCACTTGCCTCACATACAGTGGGAAGAGCCTCAGTGTCTTCTTGTCGTTCACTTGAGCTGGGTAGACCGTCAGAGTCTTCCGCTGGTGGCTCAAATAATCTGGGTGGACTGTCATAGTCTGCTTGCTGTACACTTGAGCCTGGCAGACTGTCATAGTCTTCCTGTTGTTCACTTGAGCGTGGTAGACTGTCATAGTCTTCTTGCTGTTCACTGGTTGCTCAGAGGAGGTTGCGAGACCCTCATGGTCTTGTTCATGCAAGGACTGCGCTCTGGAGTCTTGCATTGCTTCTATCGTGGAGGCTGTCCACGAGCTCGCTGTGGAGGCTTGTGTCACTCCCTCTGTGGAGGCTTGCAGCGTTCCCTGTGTGAAATCGTGCATTGGTCTCTCTGTGGAAACTATCATCACTTCTTGTTCATGCAAGGACTGCGCTCTGGAGTCTTGCATTGCTTCTATCGTGGAGGCTGTCCACGAGCTCTCTGCGGAGTCTTTCATCGCTTTCTGTGTGGCGGCTGGGACCCTTTGTGGTGTGTGGACCACTCTCTGTGTGGAGTCGGGGATCATTCACGGTGCGTGGACCACTCTCTGTGTGGCAGCAGGCCGCTCTCTGTGGGCTTGTACCGCTCTCTGTCTCTTGGTGTCAGGCCGCAGCATAATCCTGCACTCACGAGTCGGGATGTTGTATCTGCTGGGCTGAAGGTCCTCAAATCCGAAGAACCCATCGTCGGGGTCGTCAATGTACAACACGTCGAGTTGCGGTTCGGATTTGGTACTGGGGTAGCCTCCCAAGGTGAAAGCTTCGTCTGAGTCGTCATCTTCCAAGACCATATCATCACGTTTTGTGTCGGAGCTGGCATTGGGCTCGCGATGTCCAAAGAAGGATTCAAGGTCTGAGTCATAGTTTTCAAGGACTGTACCATCTCTTTGGGTGGCGCTGACTGCTTGTTGCAGGGTTCTGCGGAGGTTACTTTCAGCTACTGGTCGAATTTCAGGCATTGTGCTGTCTTTCCAGGTGAAAGAATCTGGTTTTACGGCTTTTAAACTTTTTTCCGTGTTTTGGGACATTTTCCTTTTAAGTGGGTGTGGTCCGGGGCCTCTGACATCACAACGCTTGTGACGTAGAGCGTAGGAAGCGATTGCGCATGCGCACATCGCTGTTCCTTTACTTGGGGCCTTGTTCTCAATTGCGCATGCACGGTTTTTCGCGCATGCACAAACGGACCTTCCCGTTCTGTGCGCTATTCGCGCAACTGCGCATGTGCAAAACCTTTTCCAAGATGGCTGCAATTCAAAACTTCCGTTCGTTGCTGCAAGCCTACCTCGCGGTGAGTTGTGGCACCTCTTTTACCTTTTCTTCTTCTATGTTCCTCACAGAATTCTTGGAATTTGTCCAGGACTGCCTGGAAGTCGCTCTTGTTTTGCCCCTTTGAATATTTGAAGGTCTGGAAGATTTCAGCTGCTTCTGGACCCGCGATGGCAAGTAGAAGCTTTATTTTCTCTGCATCCACCACGCCATCTAGGTCGCACGCTACCAGATAGATCTTGAATGTCTGCCGGAACCAACGGCAGTTTTCACTGAGATTGCCCTGGTACCTAAGCTGCTGTGGAACCGGAATCCTGAACATCATCTTGCCTGGCTGCTGTTGCTGGTTGTCACTGTTTGCTGAGTCGCAACTATATGGATTTAACAGTTCACTCCTGGAACCATGTTTTGTTATGCTCTTGACGTAGCATAAGCTGCTTCCTTGATGTGCACTCTGACAAAGAAAGGTTCAGACTTGGAGATAGCTTTAACACGCTTATTAAGCGATTAACAATTCTCCTACTTGGATTCGACGCTACTGTTAATCCTGCTATAGCTATTCAGACTGACTAACCAGTCTGCTACAATCGATGTGGTGGGACTGATGTTCAATCAACCCTGTGTCTGTACTCACTGAGAGTCTCCACCGGAAAGAGCATGTGTGATGTGTCCTTTTATATGGGTTGGTGTAATGCCCTCCTGTGGTAGTGTCACCTCTGTGTGTATCGTGAATGCCCATTGGTCGTGTCCTATCTTACTGACCTATTGGTTGACTGTCTGTGTGTCATGTCTCTGGTGTTCCCTCTAGTGTCTAGCTAAGTGCAGTGTATGTACATTAACCCTTTGTGTACTTACAGTGATGTATATCACCACAGGTACTACTCTGTGAGGTTTTAAGACGAATGCTTCAAAAACAATGATAAATGATGTTAATTGACTCTGGCTTTATCAATCTGTTAAAAGGACAGTAGGACCGGGGAACTGAGCAAGTGCAGAGAGGCATAAATTACAACGGCAGCAGAGAAGGCCCGAGATAGGGGGCGGGGTGGGGGGGAGGGGGGGGTGGCAGGAGCTGATCAGCTGAGGCACAATCGGAAAGTGCAAGAGTGAAAGCAGTATTAAAACACGAAAGGAATGAGCAGCAAACCTCAAGGGAACTAATATCAGTTTCGGAAAGAGGGGTGGGGTCGGGGAGCATTGAGGTAACAATCTAAGACAAAACGCTAGAATAGTTTAACTAGGTTACAAAAATGCAAGGCTCTAAGTTTTAAGTCTTAAGCTCTCAAATCTTAAGTTTTATTGCTGGTAAGTTTGGATAATAGTCTAATCAATCACAGCATGACAGTACACTCAGTCCCATTGAATGTACATTCACTTCCATGTGGGAATTCCAGGACACATGTCTTGAATGACCGCATGGGCTGGACGTATCAACAGTTGGAGGAGCTCAAACTCGGGTTTTGGAGCTTGAGCAGCAGCCAGTGTCACTGTGGTGATTTACGGAGCTGAGAACTATGTGGGTAGCACGTTTTTGACTTGGTCACCTCACAGCGGCAAGGTGACACAGTGGTTAGCACTGCTGCCACACAACTCCAGGGACCCGGGTTCAATTCGGGCCTCGGGTGTCTGTGTGGAGTTTGCATTTTCTCTCCGTGTCTGCGTGGGTTTCCTCCGGGTGCTCCGGTTTCTTCCCACATTCCAAAGATAGGCAGGTTAGGCGGATTGGCCATGCTAAATTGTCCCTTAGTGTCCAAAAGGTGAGGTAGGGTTACTGGGATAGTGTGGAGGTGTTGGCCTCGATGGGCCGAATGGCTTCCTTCTGCACTGTAGGGACTCTATGATCCCTTGAAAAGCCGTCATGCAGAAAATGCCTTGATGACTGCCAGACAGTATAGGAGGACCAGGAGCCCCCGAGTGCATCTCACTCTCCAACCAGCGCACAGATCTCAGTGCTGGTGAGGACAATGGCTCTTCAAAGGTTTGCAACTTGATTCAAGTCCTGAGGCCAGGATCAAAGTATCCCTGAGTGGCTGCAGAGCTCCCTGAGGGAGAACAGTGAATAGCCAATAGTTGTGGTCCACCTCAACACCAATTGCACAGATAGAAAGAATGACGCCTGCAATCTGATTTTATGGAATTAGAAAAAAAAATAAAAAACAGGATCCCAAAGGTCCGATCCCCCAGATTACAGAAGTAGGAGGCTAGAGATGGTGCAGGAGCTGGAGAGATGGTGCAGGAGTAAGGGTTGTGGATCATTGAGGCCTTGGGATCAGTTCTGGGTGCGATGAGTGTTATAATACACACCAGTGTATCATGGTGCAGACACACACTGATGGACACACAGTGGGACCAATCAACACCGCAGCCAATCACCAGTGAGAGCACACGCACTATAAAGACAGGGGGCATCAGAGTTCCCCTTCATTCAAGTTGCAGCTAGCTAGGAGGACAGAGCTCACAGCCTGTAACACAGACATTCACCATGTGCTGAGTGCCTCAACTGGTTAGGACAAGGCAAAGGTCTTTAGTCAAAGCTAGTATCGTATTGACCCACAGTCTGAGTATATTTAAACAGTTAATGATTCAATAAAATAGTGTTGCACTATTTCAAGTGTTGGTGACCTGTATATGATCCAGAACACCCAACACATCATGATACCAGGAGTTGAGGGATATTAGCACTTCTTAGACCTACCTGCAAGTGATCTGCCTTCCGCCAGCATTCCGTCATCCTGCAACATGGATAACATCAGCCCGCCGCCGCCGCTCCGCATCGCTGGCAACCTCGGGGTCAACTGGAAGATTTTCAAACAGCGCTTCCAGCTCGTCCTCGAAGCCACAGACAGGGAGGGCGCCTCGGATACCTGAAAGATTGCTCTTCTCCTCTCCACGGCCGGGGACCATGCCATCTACATTTTCAACTCTCTCACCTTTGCGGATGATGAAGATAAAACAAAGTTCAAGACGGGCCTCCTCAAGTTTGACACTCACTGCAGCGTAGAGGTGAATGAAAGTTTTGAACGCTACGTGTTCCAACAGCGTTTGCAGGGTAAGGATGAACCTTTCCAATCCTTTCTCACGCACCTCCGCATCCTTGCGCAGTCTTGCAGCTACGGGCCCACCTCCGACTCCATGATACGCGACCAGATCGTTTTTGGTTTTCAATCGGACCCCCTACGTCAGCAGCTCCTCAAAGTAAAGCAACTCACCCTAGCGACCGCCATTGAGACCTGTGTCTTTCATGAAAACGCCACAAGTTGGTATTCCCACATCCAAGCAGCTGAAACGACGCGGCAAGATCCCCATGAGGCGGAACGGGTCCAAGTGATTGAGCACCTCCAGGGCCTCAGCCTGGATGAGGGCGGCCATTTTGCATGCTTTTTGTGGACTCCCGCGCCTGTGCGCACCAAACGAGGGGACGGCGACGTTGACGCTATGACGTGCGGCAACTGTGGCTCCGCCCATTTAAAACGGCAATGCCCTGCAAAATCTCGACAATGCCTACGATGTGGCAGACTTGGCCACTATGCTGCCTTCTGCCGAGCAGCTCAGCCTGCCAATTCATATCGCTTCAGCCAGCCTCGCAGGAATGTCTGGGCAATTCAACCCACGGTCACCGAGTCCGATGCGGACCTCCCACACAGCAGTGACACCGAGAGCCCGAAGGCGCCTTTTCGAGTCGGTGTCGTAACGAAAAACAGGCTGTCCCCGAAGCAAAGACACCAGCCGCTGTTGGTATACAGCATCGATCCAGACGATGAGTGGTGTGCAACCCGGACTGTCAACCGGTCCCAAATACGATTCCGCCTGGACACTGGTGCCTCCGCCAATCTCATGGCGTGGTCTGACATCCAAAGCCTTTGTGTCAAACCAGCCATCCTTCCATCAGCCTGCCAGCTATTGGATTATAATGGCAATGTCATTCCTGCTAGCGGCTCGTGCCAACTTGAAGTGGCGCGCAGGTCACGCAAAGCCATCCTTCCCTCCGAGATCGTGGGCTCCTCGAAAGACTCCCTGCTTGGCGCGCAGGCATGCAAGCTGTTGAACCTAGTTCAGGGAGTGCACTCTCTCTCTCCTGATGACACGTCTGCCTCCAGGATGCAGACTTCAGGGCGCAGCTCAACACCATCATCGACCAGCACCGCGACGTCTTCGAAGGCATGGGCACGTTCCCATATACTTACAAGATCCTACTCAAACAGAACGCCACGCCTGTGGTGCATGCACCTTGCAGGGTCCCAGCACCCCTTAAGGACCGCCTCAAGCAGCAGCTGCAGGACCTCCAGGACCAAGGAGTGATCTCCAGAGTAACAGAACCAACCGACTGGGTCAGTTCCATGGTATGTGTAAAAAAAGCCTTCCGGCGAGTGAGAATTTGCATTGATCCCAAGGATCTGAATCGCAACATAATGAGGGAGCATTATCCAATTCCCAAGCGCGAAGTGATCACATGTGAGATGGCTCGCGCCAAGCTCTTCACCAAACTCGACGCCTCAAAAGGATTCTGGCAAATCCAGCTCGACAAATCCAGCAGGAAACTGTGTACATTCAATACCCACTTTGGCAGATATTGTTACAACAGGATGTCGTTTGGGATCATATCTGCTTCAGAAGTGTTCCACAGGATCATGGAACAAATGATGGAAGGCATGGAAGGTGTTCGCGTCTATGTCAACGACATAATCATTTGGTCCACCACCCTGCAGGAGCATGTCAGTCGCCTCCAGCATTTGTTCAAACACATACGGGAGCAGGGCCTATGCCTCAACAGGACCAAATGCTCTTTTGGTCAGACGGAACTCCAGTTCCTCGGGGACCACATCTCCCAGTTGGGTGTGCGGCCGGATGCGGACAAGGTAGCTGCTATCACAGCCATGAAAATGCCAGAGGACAAGAAGGCGGTCCTCCGATTTCTGGGCATGGTCAACTTTTTAGGGAAGTTCATCCCTAACCTCGCCTCTCATACCACGGCTGTCAGGAACCTGGTCAGGAAGACAACAGACTTCCAATGGCTTCCTGCCCACGAGCGCGAATGGAGAGAACTCAAAACCAAACTCACCACGGCCCCGGTCTTAGCTTTCTTTGATCCAGCAAAAAGATCAAAATTTCGACCGATGCCAGCCAATCCGGCATTGGGGCAGTGCTCCTGCAACGCGATGAGGCCTCATTATGGGCCCCTGTTGCATATGCGTCAAGCGCCATGACCCCCACGGAGCAGCGCTACGCGCAGATAGAAAAGGAGTGCCTTGGCCTTCTGACCGGTTGTGGTTAAGTTTCACGATTATGTGTACTGACTTCCTCAATTCCTCAAGGGGCAGCACGGTAGCCTTGTGGATAGCACAATTGCTTCACAGCTCCAGGGTCCCAGGTTCGATTCCAGCTTGGGTCACTGTCTGTGCGGAGTCTGCACATCCTCCCCGTGTGGGTGTGGGTTTCCTCCGGGTGCTCCGGTTTCCTCCCACAGTCCAAAGATGTGCAGGTTAGGTGGATTGGCCATGATAAATTGCCCTTAGTGTCCTAAAATTGCCCTTAGTGTTGGGTGGGGTTACTGGGTTATGGGGATAGGGTGGCGGTGTTGACCTTGGGTAGGGTGCTCTTTCCAAGAGCCGGTGCAGACTCGATGGGCCGAATGGCCTCCTTCTGCACTGTAAATTCTATGATTCAATTCACCGTCGAGACCGACCATCGCCCGCTGGTCAATATAATACAGAAAGACTTGAACGACATGACGCCTTGCCTCCAGCGTATTCTTCTCAAGCTCTGGCGATATGACATCCAGCTGGTATACACCCCAGGCAAAGACCTCATCATTGCCGACGCTCTCTCCAGGGCAGTCAACACTCCGTGTGACCCAACGGGATTTGTCTGCCAGGTTGACGCCCATGTGGCCTTCGTGGCCTCCAATCTACCTGCCACAGATGAACGCCTCGTCCAAATTCACCGCAAGACGGCGCATGACCCTTTGCTACAGCGTGTCATGCACCACCTAACACACGTGTGGCTCAAGGGCCAATGCCCTCAGTTCTATAACATCAGAGGTGATCTGGCGGTAGTAGATGGTGTTCTTCTGAAACTGGACCGCATTGTCATCCCGCATAGCTTGCGCCAGCTCGTCCTGGAACAGCTACACGAGGGCCATCTTGGCGTGGAGAAGTGCTGCCGCCGGGCCCGAGAGGCAGTGTACTGGCCCGGCATTAATGACGACATAGCCAACACAGTGCTCAACTGCCCCACTTGTCAGCGCTTCCAGCCGGCCCAACCACATGAGACCCTACAGCCCCATGAGTTGGTCACGTCCCCTTGGACCAAGGTCGGCATTGACCTGTTCCACGTGCTGGGCAGGGACTATGTCCTGATTGTAGATTACTTTTCAAACTACCCGGAGGTGGTACGTTTACACGACATCACATCGTCTGCAGTCATCCGTGCCTGTAAGGACACCTTTGCTCGACACGGCATCCCACTCACTGTGATGTCGGACAATGGCCCCTGCTTCGCAAGCCAGGAATGGTCCAACTTTGCCAGGAGGTACAACTTTGCACATGTGACATCCAGTCCCCTATACCCCAATCCAACGGCAAAGCGGAGAAGGGCGTCCACATAGTCAAATGGCTCCTCTGCAAGCCTGTCGGTGCTGATCCGATTTCTACCTCGCCTTGCTGGCCTATCGCTCGGCCCCACTGTCCACTGGCCTGTCGCCAGCCCAGCTGCTCATGGGTCGAACCTGAGGACGATGGTGCCGTCCATTCATGTCCCAGACCTTGACCACGTTCCGGTCCTTCAACAAATGCAGCTGTCTCGTGCACAGCACAAGGCGTCTCATGACGCCCGTGCAGCTGATCTCCCTGCTCTGGCTCCAGATGACAACGTCCGCATCCATCTTCCGGATGGTGGCTCGTCTGCAACCGCTGTGGTTCTTCGGCAGGTGGCACCCCGCTCGTTCCTGCTTCGTCTACCGGATGGCTCCATTCTGCGCCGCCCTTCGTCTCGTTCCGCACTCGCTACGTGATCCTCCACCATTGCCTCGCCCTCCTGTTGACCCTGACCTGGACTATGCAGAGATTCCGGTCACTCTGCATCCTCCTCACTCTGACGCAGTCCAGCCCGCTCCTCAGCCGACGGCTCCCGACCCACTCTTGAGGCAGTTAACCAGAATTTGTCGCCCACCTCGGAGACTTAATTTGTGAACTTCGTGGACTTATGGACTTTCTGATTTGTTCTGTTCTCCCGTTTAAGCGTTTACATGGTTTGTATATAGTGTTCATCTCGTTATTCTGTTTTTACTGTTTTTCTGCACCAGGCACCTTCCCATGTAAATAGCTTAGTTTCTATGTACATAGTCCTGTAAATATTTTGCACGCAAGTAGTCAGGAACATTCACCACACACTATTTATTGCCTCGCAGGTACATTTTTATAAAAGGGGGGATGTCATAATGTACACCAGTATATCATGGTGCAGACACACACTGATGGATACATAGTGGGACCAATCAACACACACAACACCGCAGCCAATCGCCAGTGAGAGCACACGCACGATAAAGACAGGGGACATCAGAGTTCCCGCTCATTCGAGTTGCAGCTAGCTAGGAGGACAGAGCTCACAGCCTGTAACACAGACATTCACCATGTGCTGAGTGCATCGACTGGTTAGGACAAGGCAAAGGTCTTTAGTTAAAGTTAGTATCATATTAACCCACAGTCTGAGTATGTTTAAACAATGATTCAATAAAATAGTGTTGCACTATTTCAAGTGTTGGTGACCTGTATGTGATCCAGAACACCCAACACATCAGTGACGTTCGTACAGGCTGAATGGGTTGCACCTCAACACAGACAGGATTAATATCTTAGCAGGGAGGTTTTCTGGACCTGTGTGGATGGGTTCAAACTAGCTCGGCAGCGGGATGTCTAAACTGGCCTAGATGTTAGATTTTAGTTTAGTAGGATTTAGTTTGCCTTTTAAACTTGACGACTTTTAATGGCTTTTGCAATAGGCTAACCAGGTCCAGTCACCATTTTCCACTAATGCATCTAAAGAGAAGCCATTTTGTGATTGGAACACCTGCTTTCAAACTATGCACCGTTTTAGTATATTAACTACTAGTATTGGAGAAGCAACCAAACAATATCAGATTAAAATAAGTAGCTTTATTTAAGGATATTAATTAATGATCAAATATTTCATCAAAGTCAGATCACGGGGCAGAATTTACCGGTTCTTCACGCTGGCGGGATATTCCGGTTGAACCGCAGACGCATCCCCACCTTGGGTTTTCCGGCGACGATGGGTGTACTCAACAGGAAATCTCATTGACAATGGTGCGACCAGAAAATCCAGCTGGCTGGTCACCTCCGCCACCAAAAAACATGTGGCGGGTGGCTCGGTAAGTCCCGCCCCATGTCTGTTTCTCATAGAATCATAGAATTTACAGTGCAGAAGGAGGCCATTCGGCCCATCGTGTCTGCACCAGCTCTTAGAAAGAGCACCCCACCCAAGGTCCGCACCTCCACCCTATCCCCATAACCCAGTAACCCCACCCAACTCTAAGGGCAATTTTGGACACTATGGGCAATTTAGCATGGCCAATCCACCGAACCCACACATCTTTGGACTGTGGGAGGAAACCGGAGCACCCGGAGGAAACCCACGCACACACGGGGAGAACGTGCAGACTCCACACAGACAGTGAACCAAGCCGGGAATCGAACCGGGGACCCTGGAGCTGTGAAGCAATTGTGCTATCCACAATGCTACCATGCTGCCCACGGTTTCTGTTATTACTGCCACCATTTCTATGTTAGAATCGAAGTTTGAGACTTAAAATATGCTGTGACAGCACTAGTGAGAAAGGCCCTTATATAGTCCTCGACTTGTCTAGTGCTCGGCCTACTCAATAAGGCACTTGTACACTACTAAAATACAGGGTACATCTTGATGTAATCAATTGTCTGATGCCTAAGGCAATGTGTGAAAATGGCTAGAACCAATGATGTTAACCATAACAATATTATTGACCAATTTGCTATTGTTATGTGTCTGGGATTACATTTTTGCTAGTTCTGCATCACATGATGTGTAGTGACTGTCGTGTTAGGTACACAGGTATAACACTGGCTGCAACTGGATGCAGCATAGATCAAAAAGATCTCCAGACCTTGAAGTTAGTTCAATCAGGTTTATTGAACAAAGAGCACAGTTAGCACAGTTCTCCGTGAGTTTGACTCTCTGCTAACCTAAGTGTGGTTACTCTGTCTGACTAAACCAGACTAGCTCTTAGCCACGTGGTGGGGGTGTGAGATTGTAACAACACCCTTGACTGACTCTCTAGATGTTCATCAGTGGAAAGAGGCGGAGTGTGAGTGCCTCGTGTTTTTTATAGTCAGATCCCACCCCTGAGTGTCCTGCCT
Source organism: Scyliorhinus torazame (assembly GCF_047496885.1). Lineage (NCBI taxonomy): Eukaryota > Metazoa > Chordata > Chondrichthyes > Carcharhiniformes > Scyliorhinidae > Scyliorhinus > Scyliorhinus torazame. The sequence continues at coordinate 106,629,143 of NC_092716.1, forward strand.
GCTTATTGGTCATGTCCTGTTCTCTGTGTCCATTAGCTGCTTGTCTGTAAATCATTATGTGTGTGTCCACATATCATGACATCTCCCCTTTTAAAAAAATGTTTGGATGACATATGTGAACGTATTTACAAGAATAGGCCAATATTAACATATATACATGCAGTGGATGTGAACATATGTACATGTGAAAACAGCTGTCTAATGCGAGAACACAGAACATAGCAAACAGAACAAATGTTCGTAAGTCCAGTCTCTGTGGCTTGCATTTGATCCTGGTCGACCGCCGGAGAGGTGGTGGTGGGGCGACAGCGCCTTGATGGGCGGGATTGAAGCCTGACTGGTGGCCTCGTGAGTCGAGGTATCAGGAGGTGGCAAAGCAACAGAAGGAAAGGGAGAAGAATGTGGTTGTGGGCAGGCAACTTTACGCAGTGCCCGTCTGTTTTGTCGCACAACAGAACCATCAGCCAGATGCACAACATACGAGTGGGGGGCAGCCTATCGAACAACGACAGCTGGAGCTGACCAGCCGCCAGCAGGGATCTTGACCCGAACAGTGTCTGCCGGGGATAACACGGGCAAATTGGTGGCATGAGCATCATAGCCCTGTTTTTGCTGGCCTCGGAGTTGCTGCACCTTCTGCAGCACCGGGAGGTGATCCAGGTTGGGCACATGTATGGCTGGAAGTGTCGTTCGCAGGTCCCTGTTCATCAGGAGTTGAGCCGGCGACATGCCAGTGGACAGTGGGGCCACCCTGTATGCGAGCAGCGCAAGGTGAATGTCAGACACAGAATCCGGGCCTTGCAGATGAGCTGCTTCACTATGTGCACCCCTGTGGTGAACATATTGCTACTGCAATTCACCACTGTAATGTACTGTATTGATGCCCCTGTGGGCTCCGCCTGTGGCTCTGCCCCCTCGGGGGTGGTATATAAACCTGCAGCCTGTAGGCGGCACTCAGTACAGAGCAGTCGCAGGCAGGCACAGATCTAGCTTATTAAAACCACTGTTCACTTCTACTAATCGTCTCGTGTGAATTGATGGTCGCATCAACCCCGTTCTCAACTTTTCCGTTTGACTGTGGATAGTGTGGGCTGGAAGTGACGTGTTTGAACTGATACGACTGGGCAAATAGAGACCATTCATGGCTGCTGAAGCACGGGCCATTGTCACTCATGACAGTGAGTGGGATACCATGCCTGGAGAACGTCTCCTTACAGGCCTTGATGACAGTCCGAGATGTGAGGTCTGAGAGCTTCACGACTTCAGGGTAATTGGGAAAATAATCAATGATTAACACGTAATCATGACCATTTGCATGAAAGAGGTCGATGCCAACCTTGGACCACGGAGAGGTTTCGATTTCATGCTGCTGAAGTGTCTCCTTACTCTGCGCTGGCTGGGAGTGTTGACAGGTCGCACAGTTAAGGACAATGTTCGCGATGTCCTTGCTGATCCCGGCCAGTGGACAGCCTGCCTGGCTCTGCGTCTGCACTTTTCCACACCCAGGTGGCCTTCATGGATTTGACGGAGCACCAAGCTCTGGAGACTGTGTGGAATTACAATCCGGCCCAGTTTGAGGAGGATGCCATCAACCACCGTCAGGTCGTCCTTTCCATTGAAACATTGAGGGCACTGCCCTTTTTGTCAGCCATTGGTGAGGTGGTGCATAACACGCTGCAAGAGGGGGTCTTTGGCTGTCTCCTCACGGATACGAATCACCTTCTCATCAGATGCCGGGAGGGTGCTAGCACACAGCTGCACCTGTGACTCAACCTGTGACTCAATTTGCCAGATGACGTTCAGTGGTTCACTAGGCACGGTGATGGAGCGGGACAGTGTATCGGCAATGATGAGCTCCTTGCCAGGCGTGTAGACCTGGTCAAAGTCGTACCTTCTGAATTTGAGGAGGATGCGCTGCAACTGAGCTGTCATGTCATTAAGGTCCTTGTGGATAATGTGGACCAGGGGTCTGTGATCCGTCTCGACTGAATGTCAGCAGGCCGTAGACATAGGCCTGAAACTTGAGAATGCCAGTGAGAAGGCCCAGGCATTCTTTCTCGATTTGTGCATACCTTTATTTGGTGGGCGTCATTGCCATTGATGCGTAGGCAACCGGTGCCCAGGATGAGGTGTCATCGCGTTGTAGTAGGACCGCACCGATGCCATCCTGGCTCGCATCTGTCGAGATTTTCGTTTCACTGTCTGGGTCAAAAAATGCCAATACGGGCACAGTGGTGAGCTTGGCTTTCAGCTCCAACCACTCTGCCTGATGGGCCGCCTTCCACTCGAAGGCAGTGGACTTCTTCACTAGGTTTCGTAGGGCCGTGGTATGTGAGGCCATGTTTGGGATGAACTTCGTGAAAAACCGTGCATGTGCCATCTCACTGGTGAGTTCCACCCGCTTCGGGATGGGGTAGCGTTCACGCATTACATTCTGGTTGAGATCCTTGGGATCAATGCAGATGCGCAGGTCTCCAGAGGGCTTTTTAACCACCACCATCGAGCTGACCCAGTCAGTCGGTTTGGTTACCCTGGAAATGATCCCCTGCTGCTGCAACTCCTTGAGCTGTTCCTTCGGGCGCTCCTTCAGCGGAGCCCAGACCCGGCGTGGTGCATGGACCACTGGCTTGGCATCAGGTCGCAGCAGGAACTTGTACCGATATGGCAAAGTGCCAGTCCCGTCAAACACATCTGGATACTGAGCGAGGGTGTCGTCAATGCCAGCTTGAAGATCCACGTTGGAGGATGTCGTTGAATAAACCCGCTGCACCAGGTTTAGCTTTTGGCAGGCATGCGCGCCCAGTAGGGATGCCCTGTCCGGCTTGAAAATTTCAAACCTTAGCCGTTCATGGGTACTCCGGTTGGAGACAAGTAGATGGCAGGGCCCCAGTGCCGTGATGGCATTACCGTTATAGTCCAGGAGCTGGCAGGCTGCTGGAAGGACCTTGGGGGGCTTCTTGATGCGTTTGAAGTCTGCCTGTGAGAGGAGGTTGGTAGAGGCACCTGTGTCCAGCTTGAACTGGATGGAGCAGTGGTTGACCTGCATCACCGCACGCCATTCGTCCTCAGCGAATCCACAGCGAGGATGGACTGAATGTGAGATGAGTTAGGTGTGGCATGTTCACGTGTGGTAATACTGCCCACTCGGTAGGCTGACTCCAGGCACTCATCCTCTGGATCCGTTGTACTGCCAGGATCAGAATCCTGTAATCGTCGTTGCACATTCTGGACGTGCCGTCATTGGAATTGGGAGCACTGGCCCTTGACTGGTTGTGCAGACCTGCACAAGGCTGCATAGTGTCCAGGCTTCCCGCAGTTTACACATCGCCTGCCTCTTGCAGGGCAGTGTCCCTTTAAGTGGGCGTTGCCGCAGTTCGGGCACGTCATGAAGTTGGCGTCGTGACGCGTTGTACGTCGTCGCACATGCGCAGTGCGGTCGGCAGACGTCTGCACCTGTACAGTGTGGATGTCGGCCGCTTCATTATCCCGTTCACATCGCACATGTGTGGGGCTCCGGCAAAAGCGCACAAGATGGCCGCTGTCTTCAATGCTGAGGCGCTGCATCCGGGAGATGGCCTGCACGCTCTCTGCGTCATGTGAGGCAAGTTTCTCATTTTCAGTCGATTTGTATTGGGAATACCGATTTTTTGCGTGCTCATGCACTGTACATGTTTCAATCGCGACTGGCAGGGTCATATGCTTGGTCTTTAAGAGTTACTCTCTCAGAGGATCAGAGTGAACTCCAATCACGATTTGGTCTCTGATCATGGAGTCAGCAATATCACCAAGGTTGCAGGACAGCGCTAGCAGACGGAGGCTAGTTAAGAAGGCATTGAAAGATTCATCTTTTCCTTGAAGATGTTGTCCAAATATGTAGCGCTCGAAGATTTCATTGGTGTCCACTTCACAGTGACTATCGAACTTGTCCAGGATGGTCTGAAACTTTGTTTTGTTCTGGCCTTCGGTGAAGTTAAACGAGTTGAAGAGTTTGATGGCTTGATCACCCGCTGTTGAGAGGAGAAGCGCGATCTTTC